>NC_041397.2:208670809-209373309 GCF_900747795.2 Erpetoichthys calabaricus | reverse complement strand
GATATATGTTTATGTATATATATGGTTTCATAACCTCTTTAACACACTACTTCTCCGCTGCGAAGCGCGGGTATTTTGCTAGTTTGGTAATAAAGTACAGTGTTTTGCCCATCCTGCTAACTGGAATAATCATAGTGCTTTGTACTTTGAAATATTTTAGAAGTTTATTGTAGTATTAACAAATGGAGCAGCTCATTTCATTGCCAGTGCAGACAAGTCAAATAGCTGCTTCACCCGAAGCGTGTCTAGATTTTCACTTGCTACAGCTGTTGTTAGCACTCCCATTATGCATAATAATGAATGCGGGAGAGCTTTGCGAATCTAAATTGTATAAACCGATTAGAAAATGGATGGATGCTTAAACAGACATCTGTAGACATCTTTGATGTAATCAGAGAATTAATGCAATGGGTCTGTTTGTTTTTAGGGACTGTGTAGGTCACAGTGTTAAAAATTGATTCATCCTTCCATCACTTTGTCTCTTATAACTTTGTGACACTATAAGTTGATCAATTAAAACTCACATCTGACAGGTCACATCACTATGATATAAAGGTGGACACAAATCTTTTCTGAACTGACTCCTTAATGGGGTAAAAATGTCAATAACAAAAGCCTGTGTATGTGCTTCTTCTTTTTTTTTTTTTTTTTAAAATAGTAAGTAGCACAATTCCCGCAATCTCACGCTGAAATTTCTCTGCCTCGAACAAAGCATTTTGAGACATGACTTCTGCAGTTTACTTTTCGACATGTTTTGATTCGGTGTTGTATCAACAATACTGTGTGAAAAATTTTAATGTACCTTTCACTCATGTTTTTCTCACATATTATTAAGCCTTCAGGAGTAATTCATGTACTTGTAGTCATGGGTATAAAAAAAAGCTAGTACCATTACGTTTTCAGAACTTTGGTATTGACTTGGTACCAAAGTATCGGTCCTTGTCACATCACTACTTAGATGACCACATGAAGCTGAACTAGTATGAAACAATAACAGAGAACCCATCACTCCATTCTGCAAACTTATTGGATCCATTAAAACCAAAAGTCCAATTAATATTGTGAAGCAAATTAAGTGTAGAGAATTAGGTTCTTATGAAGCAAGTGCTTAAAATTCTTTAATTGTTAAGAATTTGATTGATGTAATTAATTTTACCTGTGCGTCCTTAGTCTCATTGATGTAACTGTATCACACATGTAGTTTTTGGTGCAGCATAATTAAATATGATATCATAACTCTCACACCACTATAGGCCTTTGTCAAGCAAAACCAGCAGTCCTTCACCCGTCACCATAATGTAATGACTATTTCAAAAGATATTTCATATGTGGTGTGGGGGAGGAGGTAGCTACATCTGATTGGGGCTGCAAAGCATGACACTATTAATAATTTATTAAAAATACAGCATATTTAACAAGGACATACAGGCACTTAGAAGCAGAAAAAAAGAGACATGCAACTTTACTTACAAACTTAAAGTGTATGTATAATTTGAGGTCAGATTTTTACAGTATGACACAAAGACATAAACCATCATTTCCTGGGGCATCATTTATAAAACTCTGCATGGCAATATGTGCACGCCAAAAATGACAAGAAAATGCAAAAAGCATAAAAAAAAAAAATATTAAACATGGTGTACACACATTTTTCACAATTTACCTTTATAATCCAAAATCACCTTATAGATGTGCCTTCTTGAATACATTTCAATACCATTCACCCTCATACATTAGCAAGCACAATGCTGCAGACATTAATTAGCTGGAAGAACAGCCTTTCCACCTGATGTGCAGAGATTATGCTACCTGCATTCAAGAGCATCTTATATGGCTGTGCTATACAACTAAGCAGGAAAGATGATGTGTGGCATTATAGCACCTCTCCTCTGTGTTTTGTGGGTCCAGGACAGGTATAAGGTGCCAGTGTCTGAGCGGGAGGATGCTATTATCTGGCACATTTAATGACACAATTGCTGGTACAATAGAATACAGAACATATTGAAAAACTGAGGTCTACCAAAGCTAGTTTGCGTCAAAATAAATGAATCAGGAGTTGATGGAGGCCAAGAAGACGTGATGTTTGTCAGTCTCATCTTGGCATCACATATGGCTTGTACATTAATATATTGTAACAGTTTACAGTTAACAAAAGCTGCTTCTTCCTCGTTAAATGTCCTTACTGAAATAAGAATGCAGTCCTTGGTAAGATTACATTAGGAGAACCGGACGCTACTGCAAATTGCCTTTTTATGTTGGAAAAAATGTTGTATTTTATGTATGTACACCCACACCATATGAAAGCTGAACGTAGCGCGTCCTCAGTCAGTTAATGGCTTTCTGCACAGTGGTCATAACAGAGTAAAGCCATGCTGAAATATTCCTGTCCTGTCGGCCAGTTCCCTAAAAACTGACAACAGACAGCCAATATTACAAAAAAAAAAAAAAAAACTTCAGTGAAAATGAGCAGCATTTTACCTCTTCAATTGGTAACTAAAATAGTGTCTGCACATCATATTCATCACTTTTGAGGTTTAATATATTTGTCATGCTAATATGAATTACATTAATGGCTCAAGTGATGTGAATTACTACAATTCACAATTCATATCACTGAGACGTTTTTATATTATATTATGCATTTGAGTCACCAAAAAGCTGGTTTAAGCGCATTTGCCTATTTGATAAAGGGTGTCCTCATTTCCTAGTGTCTCTAAAAGGTTATGTATACATGGGTCAGAGTTGCTGTAAATATATGCATGATTTCCCATCTTTTAAAAATCCTGACATTTGCATGGGATGTTGTGTACGCAGATATTAAAAGCGAGGCTTTTGGTTATGTGGAATACCAAACATGGGAATCGATTCAGACATATACAGTAGGCACATCATGACACCATGTTTCTTTTATTACATTTCTAAGAGCCTGAATTAAAGGTCACTGTAATGAATGACTGATGACTATACATTCAAAGGTGTAGGTGGTGATGTACTTGAGGCACAACACTAAAGACAAAGGGGCTGGAAAATTGATGCTTGCATAAAATGTCAGTGTATATTCTTTCTACTGTGACAGAATCTTCAGATATGCGTTGAAAATAAAAATAACACAGCTGATCCTGCAATTGAAAACAGAAGTACTCTGACATATGCCTGTTGCTGAGGTCTCTCTAAATGGCTTGCACCCAAATTAAATTATCTACTAAACATGAACTGAAAGAAGCAAATAAGACCACATACCTCCTGTCTTTATACTTGCTCTCAGTTAAGTTTAGACCTAATTTCAAAATACTTTTTCCAACATATAAAACTTTTTATATTTATTTTGAGAGAACCTGTCAACACATAAATACTGGAGTGTACATTATGATCTCAACACGCAGTTCTTCGCATAAATACACACAAATATAGTAAGGTCTACCCAGCTACTTGCAGTATAATTTTTTTTTAAATAAATAAACAAAAAATAAACACAGAAACAGGATGTTGATAAGAAACTACTTCTTAACTTGGACTTGTGAGCATTTCTCTTTAAAAAAAACTGATGTGAATGATTAACATCACATACAAAAAAAGAACTGTGTACAGAAAACCTACAAAGACTGTATTCAAACAAATGTTCACATGGTGTATTAATCAAGCATTACTGAATATATCCTCCAAATAGTTTGCTGTTTTAAAGATTCATTCCATTCACTTAGTGTCATTTTGTTAATAGCCATTAGCAGTTAACGGTCCAAAAACCAAACACTTTGTTAATGTCTTCCTGAATACACACACAATGCACATGGGTGTATGCTTTAAAGTCATTTCAAGGAAAAAGCTGGTTGATTAAGGAGTTAAAATGAGATAAGCTGAAGTTTTAGTTAAACCCAATAAATGAGTACATGGCAGTCCAAACAGTAAAACAAGTAGTCTAAACAATGATGTTACATCTATTGACTCAATCAGCATGCAGGAAATGCTTTTACATCCCAGAAAATTTAGTAACTTTATACATTAGGTGGGCGTTACTGCCATGAAAAGTAATTTATCAACTCCATGTATATTTATATGGTATTTATATGCTTTAACTCCTGACTAGTAAAATAAAGTCCAAATTAACCACTTATTACCCACGAAGAAAATTACAACTTGCATCGAAGGTAGTAAGTTTCACTCCAACAGGGCTATTCTAAAATTGAAAGACAAAGAAAGAAAGTGCTAACAGAGAAGCAACCTGACAGGGGTCATGCAGTTTGAGAAAACCTAATATGTTTATAAGTAAACGTTAAATGTGAGTAATACACTTTCAAAAATGTTTGGCTATTTGCAGAATGGTGTATGATATTATATCCTTTTTAGAATGAGAGCAAAATAATAGGATCATATGAAGGACAATACTTAGAAAATGCAAGTTTTTTTTTCTTTTCTTAAATCAAGCAATCAAAACTGGCAAACTGGTCAAAATAATAATAATACTTTGATACTGGATGCATTGGTTCTTATGTATTATCTGCTGCTTTTAATATTTTAAACAGCTTCCACAAACATTTATATTATATAAAATGCATGAAATACTTTTTGCTTTGAATCATTAATAATTTAAATATCCAACAAACCGATCCCAGTTTCTAGAATCATCAAAGAAAATTTACTGAGCTTTACATGGATGGTTTTCCATGAACAATTTTAAAATTTTGGTTCATAAAAAAAGATATAGTAGCACCAAGAATTAATAATATATTCGCTGTAAGATCCAATCTTAGAAGGTTAATGCTTTAAGTTAAACTCATATTAGTGTGTGTTTAATTTGAATAGAATATAAAATTTTCTTTCATTGCCATAGACAATGGTATAGTTTTTTAACCCAGTAAGTTAATATGAGATAGAACTTTCTTGCTACATCTGAAGATACAGTGTGTTAATTAAGTCAGTTTTATTTTTTGTTTAGAATAGGTCCCACTGCTAGCAGGGACTGTAAGACCCCTTTACAGTATGAAAATGGAATAAGCATACAGTTTTCTGACCATTTAGAAATGGTTCAACTGTAAGCAAACTTAATGAAATTAAACAAGATAGAACAGAATTTTTCTTAAACAAGAACTTTTCTTTTCTTGCAATACCAATATTTTCTCTATTTTTGTGTGTTTTACTGTTTTACTTTGAATTTTTGCTGAAGTTTTTAAAACGAAGATACTTTGTCTGTGGAACCATTTCAACATGTCAAGCTTTTTGCCAGAATTCCATGAAGCATACTGAAGCTGCAGAACTTTGGTAATTTTGGGTAAACGCTGCTACACTCGGACATTTCATATTATTTAGATCTTGGAAATACTGTAAATATATATTAATATAAAATTAAACACAAATAGGCTTAAATGTTTCAATTGTACAGTAGAAAGCATTTTCACATCCAGAAATGAGTCACTGTGACTAGAGTCACTTATATTTAGCTGCTTGGCATAACACAGATATCTTATCAAGAAGCTGTAGATTAGCTCACTATTTTAAGTAATAACATCACAGTGATACATTTATCTCAGTAATATCCTAATTATCGAAAATATTTATTATGTTACCTAACACAGCGTACCATTTACAAACCTGCTTAATCCAATTTAGGCTCATGTAAGACGGAGTCTAATCCAGCATCAATGGGCACAAGACAAGAAGCAGACCTAGAGGGATTGCCCATTTATCATAAGGCCCACCCATACACAAATCCACATTCACCAACACACACAGGGAAATGTATTATGTTCAATAGCATATCTTTCAAAATAAACACCTTGGGGAGACAAGAGGGTAGATTCAACAGAAACATAATTATATCTGTTTCTGTGCTTAAAATTTACCAGATACTGTACCACCAATCTTAATGTACACCCTACAGTATGTTATACAATTGTCGCCCTATTAAACATATTGCACTCTACAAAGTAAACACTACCAGAAAATAAAATAGTGTTTGACAATGTGCTGAATGTACTTGGGATAAAGAGGAAACAATATTTTGATAATGTCATAGCAGTCTACAGGTTTATCGAGACATACTTGAGATGAAACTATGTTTTTGTGCTGTTGTGTTCTATATTTGCCAAACAAAAATCTTTTTTTTTTATAAGTATAATTATCATTACTGTGTATTTGACAGCACAGGGCACAGTGGCTATATACTGTACAGGCCCAGCTACTCCCTATGCAGTTTGCATGTCTGTGTGGTTTTTCTTTCACATCCTGAAGATCTGTGTATTAGGTTAATTGAGTGTGCAAACTGACACCTAGGCCAGGGTTGGATCTAATCTTGCACCTGTTGCTTTCCTATGACCTTGAACTGATTAAGTGTGTCAGAAAATATAAGATTGTATATTTGGCAAACACTTTTATTCCAGGCAACATGAAAAGTTTAGAAACGGCACAAATGAAAATTATGTGATACAATCAGGATTTTACATTTATCAGTTTTATTAAAAATAGCTATAGTATAAAAATTTGGAAAACTGACAAATACATTTCACATTTTTCAGGATACAGCTTTTTCAAATTTAGTTAACATGAAACACTTCACAACTAGAACTATTTATTATTATTGTACATTTGGCTGTAGCTTTAATCCAATGCAATATATGCTCAGGAAGAATTACAACTCTTTACATACATTCTATGTAAGTTAGACCAGAGGCAGGGTAAGTGACTTTTTAGGATAATACAAGTTAAAAATGCAACTGAACCAGAAGTCTTGCACCTTAAAGACCAAGCCCTTAGCGATTTTACTACATTGCCTGCATACCTACTTCATAATTCAACACCAAATTACAATAAAATAAGGGTACCCAATTAATTATATAACATGGAATTGCATACAGTACAAATTATTGATAAAACACTGAAAGCAAAATACAAACGACCAACTGGTTTTGTCTAAATGAACCTTGAAAGTTAATAAGGGCAAACTGAATTGAAAGAGTGTACAACAAAGTATTGGATTTAGTTTTAAGTTTGCCTAACTGTAAAGATGGATTAAATTTTCCAGTATTATTCAGCTTATGAAAAAAATAACTTATGAAATGATCAAACCATAAAAAGTTGCAAAACTGTATGGACTAGAAAGTTGTAAGCACTTTTCATCAAGGGCCTAGAGGATATATGAAATACGTAGATGTACTGTATGTACTGTAGTAGATGGTTAGTAGTTCAAAGCTTATATAGAAAATCCCTAGTTAAGATAAGATGTTTAATCATACTAAATAATTGTAATACCATTTTTGAGTTTTACAATGCCAACATATTTATCCATAATAAGAATATTTTATCTGTACATGTTATATTTATGGCGGCACGGTGGCGCAGTGGTAGCGCTGCTGCCTCGCAGTTAGGAGACCTGGGTTCGCTTCCCAGGTCCTCCCTGTGTGGAGTTTGCATGTTCTCCCCGTGTCTGCGTGGGTTTCCTCCGGGCGCTCCGATTTCCTCCCATAGTCCAAAGACATGCAGGTTAGGTGGATTGGCGATTCTAAATTGTCCTTAGTGTGTTGCTTGGTGTGTGGGTTTGTTTGTGTGTGTCCTGCGGTGGGTTGGCACCCTGCCCAGGATTGGTTCCTGCCTTGTGCCCTGTGTTGGCTGGGATTGGCTCCAGCAGACCCCCGTGACCCTGTGTTTGGATTCAGCGGGTTGGAAAATGGATGGATGGATGTTATATTTATGTGATGTACTTCATTTAAAAATTTTCCACTTGTTTGTTCATGATTTCATATTATGTGTGACAATAGAAGTTACAAGTATAGAAGTTTCAAGGTGAGGTCTGTAATTGGTATAGTAGGACTTGCTAAAACATCACATCTTTTCTTTAACTTAGCATTTTTCTTTGCCATTTAATGTCCGTTTTAAGAAGCATGATAGGACTTGGAATATTAATGAAAACTGCCTAGGGTAAAAGGGTCTTGTGTCTTTGTTCATAAATTTATTAACAGAATAATAACTATTAACTGGACAAGACTTCTCTCACTCACTTTTTTTTGTCTCTTTCATCAGGCCAGTTATCATCTGTTTGCAAAAAACAGATGATATTTCGGCAACAAGGACTGAAGGATCACAACAATAGATTTCCTTATATGACCTTTCAAAAGCAAAAATACATTTTATACTTCATTGAGATAACTTTTATTTTAGTATTGAAAATAAGCATTTTATGAAAACATTTAGGAGACTTCTACATTTATAATGGTATAAACAGCATTAAATACTGTAAATTCTTTAAAGCTTGCAGTAAACATGCTTCAACTAGTTCCATCTTGGAGATTTTGTTCATTGCAATATGCCAATTTTCAGCTTTATCAATTAACTAAAAATACATTGTAACAAACTAATCCCACAAGAATTTTAACATTCGAATAATTAAAAATCAGCTTTCCTTAAAAAAATGCTGAGATCTATCAGACAGACAGATCTTTATTTGTCTCTAGAGTGAAATTTAGCTTTTTACGGAAACTCTTTAAATAAATAAATACACACATACATACACACACACACTTTGGTCTGAAAACACACCAGAAGGACTATAAAGCAAGAAAATTAAAAAGAAAGAAAATGTCTGATTTGGCTGTCACAGTCACAGCAAGGCATTATGCAGACGTTTTGCTGTTGGTATGCTGTTGGAGCCCCAGTTGCGTTTCTTGACACACGTCTGCTGAAAGTATTTAGCTTTATTGTGTCAGAAAAAAGGTTGTGCAGCATTGTTCATAGTGGAACTTGGTTCTGTTTTAACTTTTGCCTTTGCTACTTGGTGTGGCGAAAGCCAAGTTCCTTGGTTTTGCTGATGTTATATGGTAGACAATTCACTTTGCGCCAAGAAACAAATTTCTCCGCCTGACATCTATACTCTTTCATTCCCCATATCAATACGCCCCATAAGTGCAGAACCATCTGAGAATTTCTGCACCAACCTGGTGTTATATTTTGAGTTGGACGTATACAGAATGAAGAGAAAAGGAGACACTACTACTGCTTGTGGTGTTCTAGTGTTGCTCACATCTGTATCAGAAACACAGCCCTTGAGTTTCATAAGCTGTGGTCTGCCTAATAGACAGTCCATTATCCAGTACAACATTGGTTCATCCACCAACATATCTATGAGTTCACCCCTTAACAGGGATGGCTAGATGTATTGAATGTGCTAGAGAAATCAACAAACAAACCTTACAGTGCTGCCAGCTTTGTCTGGGGTAAAATGAGATTTGTTGAGCAGATAGATAATTGCATCCTCTACTCCAATCTTTGTCTGATGGGCAAACTGTGTTGGGTCCAGCTGGTCTACCATAAGAGCACTCATACAGTCCAGGACCAGTCTCTCAAAGGTCTTCATGATGTAAGTGCCACAGGTATGTAGTCATTAGGTGAAGAGGTGCCTGCCTTCTTTGGAACAGTAATGATGCCGGGTATTTTTTCACAGCAGTGGCACTTTCTGAAAACTCTGGACAGACTGAACAGGTGTCAGATGACACCATAAAATTGGACAGTACAGGCCTTAAGAACTTGAGAATCAACCCCACCTGGTCCCACAGCTTTTCCTAAAGTAAAATTATACCATTTGAAAATGAGTGTAAAGCCAAAAATCCTAAAATTCATTCATTTTCAATTTGTACTAAGTACAGGTTAATACAATTTTCAATTTTACATTTCATCTATCTTTTTAACCTTTCACTGCATAAAATGTTTCCAGTTAAGCGGATCACACTAGATAAACTGATATCTCTTTCTTATGAAATATCTCAGGCAAAGCAAGGTAACACAGCTGGTACTGAATAACATTTTCTTTATTAAAATAAGAAGGTTTTAATGAAATTACTTAAAATTTGTGATATTTACGTTTTTTAGTTAATAATGTCATGTCTCTTGGTCAGAACAAATTATGCAGAGAAAACAAAAAAAAAAAAAAAAATCTTTCTATGTGGGACAAAAATGTAATTAATAGCACCCACCCCCAAACCATTATACTGCAAGTCCCATCCCTGTGCATGTCAGAATGTTAAATAAAACTTCAGATCATATTCAACCACTTAAAGTATCATCAATCTAATCAAAAACAATTTCAAATCTGAGTTATATTATATCAATTAAAATTTACATAAAGGAAATCCTATAATTAGAACTTGAGTTAAAACGGTTGGTTACATGCTTTTTCCAGAGCAATTTTTCAAAATGTTTCTATGAAAATTACAGCATTCTGGACAAAAAAGGTCAATCTTTATCGTTACAGTTTTCCTTCTATACTAATAGTTCTGTATAAATACTGGCAATCTTTCATTTTGAGTTATAAAATGGTACCAGTGGGTAAAGCAACCATGCAACATTAGACTCTGCTATTGTCTAAATCCTATGTGGCATTGCACAATAGCATTTTATTCAATGGCCACTTCATTAGATATACCCTATTTAGCATCAGGTAGGACCTCTCTTTACCTCTAGAACTGCCAGAAGTCCTCGAGACAGGGATTAAACAATAAGCTGAAAACATTCCTTTGGAAGTTATGATCCATCATATTATCCTGTATATTTTTTAGGTCACACATTCATGTTGCCAACATCCAATTCCATCACATCCCAAAGGTACTTTACTAGATTGACATCTGGGTACCCTGGAGTAAACTGAACCTATTGCCATATTCCTGGAACTAGATGTGGATCACAGTCCTGCAAGGCAATGCATATTGTCTTGCTAGAAGGGTTTGAATAAGGGAAACATTTGGCAATAAAAGGATGCACAAAGCGTGTAATAATACTTAGGTATGAGGTAATAGGAACAGCAATAACAGTAGCACTGTCATGTGCACACAGTATTGTGAAATTCTTGCTTGCAGGTCCAACCAAAAACATGCTGTACACTCTCTCCGTGATAAACACAATGTATGAAAATATGAGCTGCATGATACTTAACTGCTACTAAGAGGTTTAACATGTTCTATGACCTAGGTAAGTCAATTATGGGGATAAATTTAAAGAGAGCATGGATATTGTACAGTAACTAAACAACAGGACAGATGGAAGACACCAATAACATGTTTCAAGTCATTAGATCACAGATGTATTGCCCGTTTTAATGTTTGGTCTAACAACAATGAAACCACTTGACCATGTTTTTGTTATACAGTGCATCCGGAAAGTATTCACAGCGCATCACTTTTTCCACATTTTGTTATGTTACAGCCTTATTCCAAAATGGATTAAATTCATTTTTTCCACAAAATTCTACACACAACACCCCATAATGACAACGTGAAAAAAGTTTACTTGAGGTTTTTGCAAATTTATTAAAAATAAAAAAACTGAGAAATCACATGTACATAAGTATTCACAGCCTTTGCTCAATACTTTGTCGATGCACAGTTTGACAGCAATTACAGCCTCATGTCTTGTTGAATATGATGCCACAAGCTTGGCACACCTATCCTTGGCCAGTTTCGCCCATTCCTCTTTGCAGCACCTCTCAAGCTCCATCAGGTTGGATGGGAAGCGTCGGTGCACAGCCATTTTTAAGATCTCTCCAGAGATGTTCAATCGGATTCAAGTCTGGGCCACTCAAGGACATTCACAGAGTTGTCCTGAAGCCACTCCTTTGATATCTTGGCTGTGTGCTTAGGGTCGTTGTCCTGCTGAAAAATGAACCATCGCCCCAGTCTGAGGTCAAGAGCGCTCTGGAGCAGGTTTTCATCCAGGATGTCTCTGTACATTGCTGCAGTCATCTTTCCCTTTATCCTGACTAGTCTCCCAGTTCCTGCCGCTGAAAAACATCCCTCAAGTAAACTTTTTTCACGTTGTCATTATGGGGTGTTGTGTGTAGAATTCTGAGGAAAAAAATTAATTTAATCCATTTTGGAATAAGGCTGTAACATAACAAAATGTGGAAAAAGTGATGTGCTGTGAATACTTTCCGGATGCACTGTATGTACATATACAGAGTTTCAATCAAGTGTCTGTCTTTTTACAGGTGTAGGCTATTTATGCTAATGAGCAGGTGTCATTTATACAGTAGCCACTGAATACTGCTATTAGATATTTAATTTTGGCCATTATGTATGATGTTGCAGTTACGGACATGCACAGCCTTCCTATTGCACAGACTAGTAAATGCATACTTAATGTGTTACTATAACCATTTGCATTTCTGGACTTCAAACACAAACAAATGTGTTCTTTCAAAACCAGACACTTCAAAGATGTAAAATTATATCAGAAAGCTTTTTGTTTGCATAACCAGTATGTTACAAGATTAAACAATATGTTGAAAGTATTTCTGCATATTGTGCTAATTGTTAATATAATCTTTTTGTATTCTTCTGTGTCTGTTATAAAATCAATTGTTCAGTTCATCATCCTGGGAGCAAGGCAAGAACAATATCTGGACTGGCCACCAGTCCATTATAGAGTGAACACAAAGGCATTTTTTCCACCTCTTTAATTCTTGGTGAAGTGTTATGCACCAAGTTTCTTGTCTTAGTGCTGGAATAAGGGGTGAACAATCAAGGAAACACATTGTGTCATGTTCTATTAGAATTCTTCTTCTTCAAATAAAAAAAACACGTTTTTGGAACATATGTTATTACAATAAATTTGTCATACATTGAGAGCAATCTATACTTTATACACTACCAGTAGCTTTCACGGCAAAAAAAAAAAAAAAAAAAAAAAAACAGAACACATAATTCATTAAAATGACTAATCTTTAAAAATACATATCTTGCTATGGAATATTATAAATCACAAACATGATGCATGAATTCCCAATGCAGATACACTTCAAGATCAATGCTGGAGCAGCAGGTTGAATACAATTTTACTTGAAAATTCACAAGTGACATAAGTTAGTGTTTATTAAAGAAAAAAAAAAGTACCTTTTCTACTTTATTGAAGAAAGCAGTATGCATTTTCAAGGACATAAAATGGCCACAATACAATTACCCTTCAAAACTGTGTTACTTTTGCTTCATACATACTAATAACACACAATCATTTCAAAATCAAAAGCACCCACTGATGCAAATGAAGTCATTATGGTATTTTTTTCCAATATTCTATTGTGGGACTAAAGATCTGAAAAACTAATAATCTACTACTGATGTCATTATCTGGTAACTTCTCAGCACTGCACATAACCTTCTCTAAACAAGATGTCATTATACGGAATTCGCCACACTGAGATCAAGTATTCACTCTTACAACAATAGTACAACATCCTCAGAAGTATGAAACAAGGAACAAAAAGACACCACTTGCAGTCTAAATACAAGCTCCATTCCATTAGAAATATAAATGTACAAAACATAATCAGCACAATGTCTATTCTAAGCTGAAGAGTGGTACATAGTTGTAAGCATTTTTGGAGGGTGGCAAATAGAAAACAACAGTGTTATAAGAATACTGCTCGAAATATGGTTAAACATAAAAATAGCAAAGAAATAAGCTGTACACTTATTTTCCATTTTGCAACTGTGATCCATTATGAATAATTTCTTTATACATTTTAACCTCAATGAAAATATGTTCTTTTCAGGCACAGGTTTAATATGATTATTTAAAGCCTCGTTAATTCCACATTAAGAGCCAATAGCATAAACCTTTTATATTCAGTTACATACTTATTCAGGTAAATTTATAACTTTTCACATATAATTATTAGTTTCTTTCCTGCTACACTCATCTTATTAAAGAAATGTTCACCTCAGAATATAATATCTCCTGCTGCTCAGAGTCTGAAGCGTATGCATATTACCATATTGTCTCCCTTTGTTTTTGTATCCTAGAGTCTCAGGGATTCTTTGTTACCAGATACAAAGAAAACTGAATGCTTAACAGTGTGTGTAATACACCTGAGCCTGAGGTGGCAAGTGACATGTTTGGTTTCACACAAAGCTGCTTGATTGCAGACAAATCTAATCTTTTTAGGCTTTGTTGTAATGGTTATATATTATTCAAATATAACTGATGACTATGCCAAAAAAAGTCATAGAAAGTAAGATGACTATGCCAAAAACGTCAAAGTGTTTTATAGTGGCATCATTACTCTTATATTTGGTTCAAATTAAATAGCCACCCTCTCAAATTTATAATTTTTAATGTTTGTAAAATGTACAGGCTCAAATTATTTAGAAATTTGTATATAGAAAATGTCTTTACATCCTACAAACAATTACACTCCAAATTTGGCTTCTCATCAATGCAATTTTTCAACTATTTTCAAATTAGACAATTTTGCTAAACAAAATCTGTCCAATTTTCCTCACCTTTCACCTATTACTATTCCTGAAGAAATATTGATCAGTCTTGAAGACTCAGACAGCATTTCCATAATATATAAAATATTTTAAAGTTCCTTCCTTTCAAAGATCCCAGAGTACACTGGGAAAAGGATCTTTTACTCAACATTTCAGAAAAGGCAGCCATGCACAGAATTCACTCTAGCACCATGCACAAAGCACACAATTACTAAACTTAAAATTTAACTTAAACTTAATCGAGCACATCCATCTCTTTAAAACTACCCAAAATGTTATCAGCGCGCAATCCAACCTGTGAACATTGTAATCAAGCTCCAGCCTCAGTAGGCCATATGTTTTGGGTGTGTACCGAATTATCATCATTCTGAACCAAAATCTTTAAATGCCTATCAGAGAGCCTTGGTGTCACAATCACTCCTGATCCATTAACAGCTGTGTTTGATATACTTCCGGATGGGCTTAAAGTGCAGAAGGACAAACAAACTAACTGCCTTTACTCCACTACTAGTACATAGACCTATGTTGCTCAATTGAAAGAATCCAAGCCCACCTCTTTTAAGACAGTGGTTAAATGAAGTTATATACTATATGAAATTGGAAAAAAACCAAATTCTCACTTAGAGGATCTGTTCAAAACTTTTTAAATACCTGTCAGGATCTAATCAATAACATTTTAGAATAAGCATTTATATTGGGGAAAAGGATTCTCTTCCCTCTTTTCTACTTTTAAAGTTTTACTCTGGCTGATGGCCTTCCTCTTTCTCTTGAGCGGGGGTTAAACTGAATTTAGTCTTTAAGTTTGACTTAATTGTATGGGATGTAACTTGCTTTTAATAAAACCAGTAAAAAAATACAATTCAATAGTCAAGTTTTTTCGACAGACTTTGTTTCAGGACCTCCTTTATCTCTCTGAAAGTCAGTATGATAAATCTATCATCGCTGTTGTTGCACAGTACTTGTACAAATATTTATATAAAATTCTTATTTTTATAAGAATCTATATAGTGTTTTTATTTATTTGTGTATTTACTCCTATACATGAAGGAACCACACACAGTATTAAACACCAATAATAAAACTTGCCCATTGTGTATAAAATCGTATTGCAAATTGCACAACACAATACAGTGATATGAATAAATGCAGTTACCAAAAAAATATAGTAATTTACACTTCACCCACAAAATACTTTCTAAACCACATATTTTTATCAAGTATTGTAAATACTAGAAAACACAACAGGAAGATAGATATTGTGAATAGCTGGCAAGAAATTTTAGACCACTGCAGGGCAGAGCAGACAACCCAACAAATCCTATGGGAAGCCCAACCTTCCATCACAAAGTTCTAGCAAGACTGACATGAGGTCAAGCACAATTCCCGTGTTGGCAGGTGACAGAGGACAAATCATGTAGAGATAGTAGAGATAATGTAGGCATAACACGTATGTGATGTTGGGAAGGTGAGGGAAACACATCATCAGGCAAGTTGTTTGTGTGTGTATGGGGTTATGTTGTTGGATAAAAAAAGAAGAAAACTGCTTAGATAGCTCCAGTTTGGGCAGAGTATTTGTTTTTCTATTTTCTTTACACTGTTTCTTTGTGTTCCCCTTTGTTTAACCTTCACAGGAGTTTTGTTAAAATACAATATATTGTGTGTATGTATACTGTAAGAACAAGTGTCTTGTCAAAATAGCCTCAAGATTTAAATTGCATAAAAAGCTGATGATATTTTATGCAACTAATCAATCCATTGCAAATATTTTATTTTTAATAACAGAGAATTTTAATAACAGACATAGTACAGATTGAGTATCCCTCATCCAAAATTCCAAAATTAGAAATATTCCAAACTCCAAAACTGAGCATCCCTCATCCAAAATTAGAAATGTTCCAAAATCTAAAACTTCACTGAACATACCAAAAGTAGGTCATATTGGGAAAAAACTGCCCTAGAGCCAGTAAACTCCTCATTGATGGACACAGATAAAATTCACAATTGCCATATGTGTGCAAATAAAGTTTAAAGGAAATAAACCTCTGTATTACCAATAATATAAACAGTTTTAAAAATTAGTACTACATTAAATGTTCACGGTCTACAGCTGAATAGCATACAAAATTGACTGAAAAACACAACTGGTATAAAAAAAAAAAAATCACACATTAAAAATATTATATTCACGTTAAGCAGCCTAGAAATAGCATAAAATCATATTCCATGGGCATGCATCACTGACTCCCATTTTTTTTGAAGTTTGGTGAAAAACAGCATTGACACCTTGTATCCCATTATGAATGAACTCCTGGGATGGGTGGATGTGGCATGCAGATACCTATTGGTTTACTCTTTACACCTTTAACACAATTTCCTGTACAAAATATCACCCAAAAGTGGCCTAAAAGGAGTTTTTTTGGGGGTCTAAAAAGACAAAAATAGTGGGGAACCCCAAAAAGTCGGACATCTTCTATAACTAGATATCAAGACCAATGAGTCAGGAAGGGGGAAAAAAATGAACTGGCACACAGATACCGTGAAGAGTTGCATATAGATGGCAAAGGCAATCCAGTGCTGAATTACTCATCTCAAGGGGCACATGAATACATACTGTACTTCATGCCATTATATAACCTTACTAGTTTCAGCAAGGTTATGTTAGGTTCAAACTGTCATGGGGCTTTGTGAATATCATGGCCCTCTCTTCAGTGTTAATCTGCAGGGACCAGGATTTATCAGACCAGATAGTATATTTGCCAATTCTTTGGTGTCCAGTGTTTGTGATCCTTAATTTTTTTTTACAAGCAAGCAGCAGATAGAACAAACTGGGTTGTCAGATTCCCAGTAATTACCATGCACAGAGAGTCATGTGTTGTAATATTGCTTAATTTCAACACGACTG
This sequence comes from Erpetoichthys calabaricus, assembly GCF_900747795.2. Classification (NCBI taxonomy): domain Eukaryota; kingdom Metazoa; phylum Chordata; class Cladistia; order Polypteriformes; family Polypteridae; genus Erpetoichthys; species Erpetoichthys calabaricus. Next base: position 209,356,161 of record NC_041397.2, on the reverse strand, counting down.
CTTTACTTGGTTCTTATATGAGTGAGTGTAACCCAAAATTCCACACAACACACTTTAGCATCTATTAGCTTATAACCAAAAACAAAAACACTTGACAGAAATATTTTTTAGGGCATTGGACCATCTGCAACACAAAAGTGACAATTGTGCACAACAAACTCAATAAAGTTTTCATTCCTGAAATATTCACGCCTATGTATCTAGAGTCAACTGTTCGGCTGCAAGAAGGTTGCCTCTCAGTTGTATACACAATCAGTTGATACATGCCCCATCTGCTTTAAACAGCATGTTTTACACATGTAATGGTGTGAGAGTTAAGGGGAGAGAATTATCTGCATAAGACAAGTATACCTAATTACTGCAGTAGAACAAACAAATCTGAGGATATTGTAATGATGTCCATTGATGTTTTATGTAGCCACGGAACACTATTTTACTTTTTTTTTTTTTTTTTTTAAAGAAATGCTAAACAAGGACGATTATTGTGTCGTGGCTCCTATCTTGAGTGCTGAAGTAACAGCTCCTTCTCAATACAGTAATAAAGTACTTATTTTCCTTGAAAACCTGGACTCATCTTCCTGTCTCTGGTGCAACTCTGTGATCCAAGTGTCACAATACCTGTATAACCATTTACAGATATAGCTTTTATAATTTCATTGTATTGACACAATGACAATAAATGCTTTCTATTCTATTGTTTAAAAAAAAAAGTGCTTCCTAAACTGCAAAAAATAATTTTATTTGAAAATGAGACTTTAGATGTAACTTTTTTTATATACAGAAAAACAGGTAAGAATACAGAATACAGTGAACCCTCGTTTATCACGGTTAATCCGTTCCAGACTCTACCGCGATAAATACATTTTCGCGAAGTAGGATTCTTTATTTATAAATAGAATATTTTCGCAGTTAGAGTATAGAAAACCTGTTTACGACCTTCTAAATACGTTTTTTAACATTATTAGAGCCCTCTAGACATGAAATAACACCCTTTAGTCACCATTACACTCGTATTACCCAATATATTAGACAAAAGAGAAAATAAGACATATTAGACGTTACAAATATCATATTATTATTATTGTACTGTACATTTAATTACACACACACACACACAGTTCTTACACACAACCACTAACCTATGAAGGCACGAGCTCAGTAGGAGAGTCTTCAGGTTGTAAGCTGGAGCGCTGATCGCACCCTCAGAGGACACAGACGCCCCTGGGAAAACCCCTGAATCAGCTGACAGTCTACCTTCACATTGCTCCTTACTTGCGCTATAACACGCGATATACCTCTCATGCGGTACTCCGCTTACTTAAAAGTATTGTGCAGCGCCTCTCATCTTTGGAATTGGTTGTTTTGTTTCTCTCTCATTGGTTGTTTTGTTTCTCTCTCTCTCTCTCTCTCTCTCTCTCTCAGACATTCTCTGCTCCTGGCAGAACTGTCATCTCTGACTTGTCATGGAACACGTTTAAACTTTTGAAAAGAGACAAATGTTTGTTTGCAGTGCTTTGAATAAAGTTCTTTTTTTTCTTACAACCTCCTGTGTCTCTGTGCAAATCTGTGACCCAAGCGTGACAAGGTGGTGCAGTATCTTCAGCAGGTGCGTCGTTGTCTTCTTCCGCTGAAGGAGTAATAGGAGAAGGCAGTGGGTGTCTGGGTGCACGGCTGAAGAACATCTTGATAGGCAGTTGCTGGCGCTGTCTTTTCATATGCGTGAGGAGGCTTTTGTAGGGTATTGCCATTTTTGATCATATCCAAGAGTTTCACCTTCTCCTGGATGGTAAGCATCTTCCTCCGGCGCTTAGTTTCATTGTCAGAAGGCTTAGAAAAACGTTTAGGAGCCATCGTGGGGCTTAGATAAAAGTTCTCAGAAAGTGCATGCGTAGTGACATAAGCATGTATGAGAAAAAATCGCGACAGAGTGAAGCCGCGAAAGTTGAAGCGTGATATAGCGAGGGATCACTGTAGTACAGTATCCACACGTCGTAACTACCCATCGTGCTATTAGTATGATTTTGTGTCTACATTCTCACCGAGACTTGAAATTTTACAACAAACTGTCAAGTTCTTTTGGTCTAACAAGAAAGAGGCAGCCTGTTGTTGGGTTCTAGAGACTCAACAAAAAGTGTAGGTCTGGTATTTGCATTGTATTATTATCTTCATTGGTCAAAAAAACTCATTTTTATTGAAGTTTAAATTTCATTAAAACAAAATCTGTTAAACATGATGTTGTATGAACATTTGTCTGGGCCCACAAAAAGCATTTGTTATTCTGAAAATGTTGTTACTTCAGTATTCACACTATAACAGGATTTGACCTGTATACACTTGAAGTCAGAAGTTTACATACACTTAGGGAAAATTATTTAAAACTCACCTTATAACCCCTCCAAAGATTTTATACTAACAAACTATAAATTTGGCATGTCGTTTATAACATGTACTTTGTGCAGGGCAAAAGTAATTTTTCCAATAATGTTCACAGACAGATCATTTCACTTTTTATTGACTATATCACAATTGCAGTGGGTCACAATACTCTTTGTTAACTGTGCCTTTAAACAGCTTGGAAAGTTACAGATAATGATAATGTAGCTACAGATAGTAAATTGGCCAAATTGGAGTCAACATGTGGATGTATGTTAAGGCCTACCATCAAAATCACTGCCTTTTTCCTTGACATAATGGAAAAATCAAAAGAAATCAGCCGAGACCACAGGACAAATCAGGTTCATCCTTAGAAACAATTTGCAAACACCTGAAGGTTCCACGTTCATCTTTACAAACAATACTGTGGATATATAAACTAGGGGTGCGAGATCTGACGATTTTAGATTGTGATTGATCTTAAAGACACCCACAATCTAATTTTCAAGTGAATTATACTGATCGTGATCTTTTGTATTCTTCTAATCATGATCCATGCCAAGTCCACAAACCAACAGAAAGATTTTCCGTTGTGACTGGCCAAATTATATCACGTGTCCCCACCACGGCTTTCTTGTGTGAAGAAGTTGAAAACAGCTTGTAGCACGCAAGCTGCATTGCAGATGAGGAGCTTGTGCCAAAGAAGGACTAGACGTCAGTAGTGTGCCAGTGGTTCGGCTATGTACAGTCAGATACTGCACAAAGCAAAGTTATATGCAAAATTTGTCGGACAACAGTCGGAACTTCAGGAGGCAATATGACCAATCTATTTAATCATCTTAAACGGAGACACCCTAAGGAACATGCCGAGACTGTTTCAGTCTGGTTAGTACCACTCCACTCATCTTTATCTCGCATTGTTGCAAACCATACAATGGTGAATCGGTGACTGAGGCGGTCACATTCTACCTAGCTAAGGATATGGTACCATTCAAAGCTGTAGACAATGTGGGTTTTAAGAAACTATGCACACTATAGATGCGCGATATGATCTTCCAAGTTGCAAATATTTTTCTTATTTGGCCATTCCGCATATGTATAGGGATTGCCGACAGAGGGTTGCGAAACAATTAAAGAATAATTAATTATTTGCAACGACGATTGACTTATGTTCCAGTTGAACATCCGAGCTGTACCCGAGTCTGGATGCCTGTCAAAAAAGTGTCTTTGTATCTCAGCAACCCGTGCACCATCAGAAAGAGTGTTTAGCACAGGTGACAATATTGTCACAAGTCAAAGGGCTGCTCTGAAACCCCAAAAAGTGGATCAATTGATTTTCCTTGTCAAAAACCTGTGATTGTGTAAGCAGCAACCTAATCTTTCATGTTTAAAATATGTAACTAAAGTTCCTGGAGTTTATTTAGCCAGTTTAATAGCATAGTGAAATTGTATGTACCTGTATTTAAAAATGAAAGGTACTGGACACTTGATTCTTCACCTGGTTCAACCTCATCATCTACCTTTCTACCTCTAATTTTAGCTGTTTGTTACTCTGTTTTGGATTATTGTGTTAATCCTATTACCTAGAATGATTGTGAAACAGCCTTCTTGTACTTATAATGTTTACATTTAAATACATTTTTAAAAAAAAATCTGTTTTATGGTTATGTGGCTATTGAGCCCAGCTTGAAACAATCTGTAAAACTGCTGGAATTTTAAAAGTGCACTTGTTTATACTGGATATATTATATATATATAGGGCTGGGTATTTAATCGAAAAGTAATCGAAATCGACATTCAGAACCTATAATCGATCAAATTTTTCCAGGTCGATTATTTCGATTACTTTCCCTTTAAAAACACTACCGCGTGTGGAGTCACGTGACCCCACTCTGTTATGTTACGTTATTCCGCCGACATGTCGAGCATGGAGAGCTTAAACACTGACACAACTGAGCAACAAGAGCAGCTTGTACCAAAGAAAAACGCAGTCTCCGTCATTTGGACACATTTTGGCTTCAGTAAGGATGACATCGAACAAAATGAAGTCAGATGTAGACACTGTAGAAAAACAGTTTTGACGCCCAAAGGTAACACCACCAATTTGTTTCAACACTTGAAGCACAATCACGTTACTGAATATGAACAGTGCATGGCTCAAAAAAAAAACAAAAAGAGACTGACAAGCACCCAGCAACAAGTGCATCTGCAAAGCAGATGTCGATAACACAAGCATTCACAAATGCCACACAGTATGAGAAGAGTTCAAGAAGATGGAAAGAAATAACTGACGCTATTTGTTATTACATCGCAAAGGATATGACTCCCTTGGCTACAGTGGAGCGAAGCGGGTTTAAACACCTCGTTAAAACTCTCGACAGAAGATACACTGTGCCATCGCGATCACATTTTTCTTTTAATAAGAAAAACATTGAAAATATTTTATTTTGTTTCCAAAAGTGCAAGTTATTTATTTTTACTTTTTTTATAAGAACAAAGTGACTGTTCGTTTTAGGCAATGTGTGCTTTAATTTCAGTTCTTCAACATTGATGTTCAATAAATAATCACAGATAGTAGATAGTGTGTTTCCTTCAATTATTTTAAAATCAAGTAATGCACCCTTCATTCAAAAATCTCTCACTTGTAATATGTGAGCATATTTACTGTACAAAACTTGTCAGTGAACTATGAGGGCAAAAAAATAAATAAATAAATAAATAAAATAATCGTTCATTAATCGTAATCGAGTTAAAATGTTCAATTAATCGAGATTTTGATTTTAGGCCAAATCGCCTAGCCCTATATATATATATATATATATATATATATATATATATATATATATATATATATATATATATATATATATGTTATCTGTTAGCTGCTGATTATCATTTTTTAAAGAATGTTCATGTTTGAAAGTGTCAGAATATGAAAATTGCCCGTGTTTACCATTTTATTATTTCTAGAATTATTTTTGTATGTAATCTATTCACAATTAAATTCACCTATTGAAAAGAGAGAACGCAATTCAGATTGTGGATCGTGATTTTGTGTTAAAAGGATCGTGATATGATTTTTTGGAAAGATCGCCCACTCCTAGTATAAACACCATGGGACTTATAAACAAAGGACTTTGTGAAGATGCTGGAGGAAACAGGTAGACAAATATCTATATCCACAGCAAAACGAGTCCTATATTGACATAACCTGAAAGGCTGATCAGCAAGGAAGAAGCCACTGGTCCAAAGTCACCATAAAAAAAGACAGACAGCAGTTTGCAATGGTTCATGGGGACAAAGATCTTATCTTCTAGAGAAATGTCCTCTGGACTGATGAATCCAAGAATGAACGGTTTGGCCTTAATGACCATCATTACGTTTGGAAGAAAAACCATTCCAACCACCAAGTGTGTAGGTGGGAGCATCATTTTGGGGGTTGCTTTACTACAGGAGGGACTGGTGCCATTCACAAAATAGGTGGCATTATGAAGAAAGAAAATTATGCTGATATACTGCAGAAACATCTCAAGAGTTCAGCAAGCAAGTTGAGTTGAAAACGTGTCTTCCAAATGGACAATGACCTCAAGCGTACCTCCAAAGTTGTGCCAAAAGGACTGAAGGACAACAAGGTCAAGGTATGGGAGTGGCCATCACAAAACCATTACCAACTGAAAAATTTGTGGGCACAATTGAAGAAGTGTGTGCGAGCAAGAAGACCTATAAACTTGTTCCAGTTACACCAGTTCTGTCTAGAGGAATGGACAAAATTTCAGAAACTTATTGTAAGAAGCTTGTGGGAGGCTATCCAAAACATCTGGGTCAAGTTAAACAATTTAAAGGAAATGCTACCAAATATTAACAGTGTATGTAAACTTGTAACCCACTGGAATTGTGATATAGTCAATAAAAAGTGAAATTCTATGCCTTTGAACACTGTTGGAAAAAATTAATTTTGCCCTGCACAAAGTAGACGTCTTAAACGATATGCCAAATTTATAGTTTTAGTATAAAATCTGTGAAGGGGTTATAAAATAAGTTTTATAGATCACCCCAAGTGTATGTAAACTTCTGACTTTAACTATATATCGATGTTAACTGCAGTTATACATTTTTAAACTATGGCTACCATATCTGACCAAGTCCAAATAAAGTAAGGAAGCTGGTAAGTTAAGTGTAATGGCTGTCAAATAAGCAAGCTTACCACACAACTTCCAAGAAAACAATGCATAAAATATTTTGAAAAAATAAAACCAATCAGTGGTTCATTTATGTTAAAAATATAATCTGTAATTAACATAAACACCCTTACTTTGCAACCGTCATTAAATAATGTCTATTTTGATGGCAAAATATACACTTTACCATTAGAACAAAGCAGCATGCTATCCCATGGTGAGAGAAACACAGAACTAAAAATAGTAAGCTTGCTTTTTTTTTTTTTTTTTTTTTTTTTTTTTTTTTTTTTAAAAGTGTTCTCAAAGCAGGAAAAAGTAGAATTACTAGCAGGTCCATGTGTAAGCACCTTCTGACACAAGGCAAATCTAAAGACAACTATAAATTAAAACATCTTGGGAAGGCGAAAAAAATCTTCCAGGTGTATGAGCTACCCTGAAAAACTTCAGAGCAGTAGGTGGGCAATATACGCAGGCCTTGTGAAAAAACACAAACACAACACTTTTACTATAATGAATGAATATTTAACACCCACAAAACAACATGCTATGTCACTTTATATTGTAAGAGGTCCACCTGCATTAAACTTGCAATTGTTTTTTTGAGATGCAACAGTCCTGCATTCAGCAAACTGCTGCATGGAAATGAAAATAATGCAATAAACTAATGTGTGGGTAAATTAATGTCTGCCTTAGGAAGCATTTAAGTTATTTTCAAATTAACATCAACTTCACTAACTGGTAAACTAAAGTATAAACTGGAAATAATGCAGAGGAACAGGGACTGACCTAAACATTCTTTTTTTCATCGTTGTTGCTAGTATGTTTAGAAGTCTGAGCCTAAATCCATTGTATGCCAACATACAAAATAATTTCCAAATGATAGTGGCAGTAGTGTAAGCTAATGAATTTAAATTAAAACACTACCTGATTGATAATAAATCATACTTAAACATATGCAATGTATACATAACTATGCGAGATTGAAATACTGTAAAGTAAAAAGTTTGGGTTGCATGATACAGCCTGTACCATAACATTTAGATGTTGAAGCTGTTATACAAGTTTTTTGGCTTCATGTGCTGTGTTCATTTCACAGTCTCCTCTAATGAAAGCATGCATGTTCAAACCGGGAATCTGGGGCTGTTCAGACACATTATGGATCTGGACAGTAGAATATGATAAGGATAACTTATTTTTAATACTATTTGATTATAACTGACAGATTTTATTTTTAACACGACACCACATACTTGCACCAACTGAAAACAAGCTTAAAGAAGGTAGACCATGTCAACACAGCTGAGGCCTCATGTATAAATGGTGCGTACGCACAGAAATGTTGCATAAGAACGTTTCCACGTTCAAATCGTGATGTATAAAACCTAAACTTGGCGCAAAGCCACGCACATTTCCACGGTACCTCATACCCTGTCGTACGCAAGTTCTCCGCTCGGTTTTTCAGACCTTCCTACAGACCAGTGCTACTGTTCCTGTGTGGTTATCCTTTCTTTTCCTGACGCGGCTTTATAATAACACTGAAATTAACCGCATATTGTTTATTAGTTTAATGCATCTGATTGTAATTAACCTGTAACAATATAATGGTCCGCAGAATGGTCAAACTATTCTAAATACCATAACTGCTTTAGCGTTGTTACTCTCACTACACCTTCTTCTTCTTCTGTCAGCTGCTCTCATTAGGGGTTGCCACAGCGTATTATCTTTTTCCATATTACTCCCATTGCACCACTCAGAGTATTTATATCACTGTATCCGAGTGTGAATCACAGATCTGTAGCGATCGGAAATACATCGCTGCCTCAGCCATTCGCTATTTGAACTGCTCTCATCTGACGAACGCTTCAGAGCCTTTCCTCTTCGGACCTTGCAGTTCACAAACAGTTTCATCCCAAGAACTATACACGCACTCAATCAGTCCATCAAGTGCTCCTTGTAGAACTGTCTGTACTTGCAAGTTACAGTGAGGTAATTGTACTTATGATACAGTTATAATATTGCACAACCTGAGCCACTTTATAAAGCGTGTATTTACATATGATGACAATATCATTTTTAAGATGAAATGCAGCAAAATATATTTATTATATTATACAGATAAAACTTTAACTACATGGTGCCGCAGCGCTAGCGAGAAACTTGAGCTTCGTTCACCGATTCTTCCTGCCTCACGCTGTATTCATGCTGTGGCTGGCGCGACACTAGAAGGATAGATGGATAGAATAATTAAACATTACGAAGATATTTCGATGTTCCTTAAAAGTTTTGAAGAATTGGCGTTCTAAGCTTACAGATGGCTTAACATCTATTACAGAGCTGATTGTGTGGCGATTGGGTATTTGGAGAAAGAAAAGTAAGGACAGGAATTGGGGGTTAGTACGTTTGAAAAAGATAGACTTCTGTAATAAAGCATTTCATTGAAGGTCGCACATGGCTCAGCAAGCATCTTGTGTAGGACATGAACAATCACTGCGCCACCGTGTTCCCATGTTTAATAACATGCTTTAACTCCTATCATCATGAAAATGATATCACGTATACATCTCAGTATTTTAATTATTCAGAGAGCTGTAATATTACGAATGTAATGGATTCTGTGTCCTGTCGGGAGGAAGAACACGTAGTGATTCAGGCACATAGAGCACATTAAGATCAAATACACAACAAAGAATTTAACGTGCTACTTTAGTTACGATGGGATTTGAGAAAGTAGTAAATTAAACGATTTTAAGAGGAAGTTTATGATGTTCTACTTTAATGACAAAATAAACTATGTGATTAAAGTTGAAATTTCGAGATTAAAGTTGACATTTCATGCTTTTTTTCACACTGTGTGCCTTTTTTTCTTTCACTGTACCCTAATAAGCTTTCATATGACATTCAGACGGTGGGCTACGAGTTGCCTTTTCATGCCGACTTTGATATGTGACAACTTCTTTTTTATTTCGGGCACTGTGCGACTTTGTGAACTTGAGCTTTCGAGTTTCTCTGACACGCTGTGTCACTCGATCAACTTCCTTTTGTTGCTTATATAACTGTTTAAACCAACAAATAGTACGTTTTTCTTTGCCTCCATTTGGTATTCGCTGAAATTCTTCCATTTTCCCTCTTGCTTTTCCCATTATGTTTTCACAGAACGCTGAGCTTAAGGGCTATTTATTTTGATTTGCAAATTCAATTCAAAGAGACGTAATTCTGGGAGGAGTTGGGGCGGGACATCAGGCGCGTGCACGAGCGTTACTGTTCATGCTGACCGGGATTTATGTAGTGGAAGAACACGGAAGTTGGCGAACGCACAGATTCCTGCATCTGGATTTTTCTGTGCGTAAGCACATTTCGGCTTTTGTGCTTACGTCATGTTATACTGAGAATTCTATGCACAGCATTATGCATGAGGCCCCTGGTGTTTGAAAGCTATGCACAAATACCTTAAAAATAAATATATAACACTACCCACGAAAAATGCAACAACAAAGATAGACTTAAGAAATGAATGCCTTGAATAAAAGCAGAAATAAAAGTATGTGGGGCAAACATGCTAGGAAAAAATATAATTTGTTTCCATTTACAGTTTTATCTTAATTTAATGATAAGTGACTACATTTCATCTGGAGTCTTAAACACCCAAGTATGACAGAATAGGATTCAGGCAACCCAAATCTGAATTGGACAAGATGAACTACAAAAGGGATAAATGGACCAGTACTTAATTGCATATCAAACGCATTAAAAAAATAAAGAGCAAACAGTGGTGGAGGCAGCAAGATATTTATTAAGATGATCCAACTTCATTTCATTAGTACTTGTGTGCACTCATCATCAAGCTTCTGCTTTTTAAAACTGTTTCAATAATAATTTAAGAGCTACTATAATGTATTTCCCCATGAAATTCATTATGTTATGTAAAACATTTTGAGCTGAATTCAATGTATAAAGTGTGTTAGATATAATCTATACTAATAAAAGGCAAAGGCCTCACTGACTGACTCACTGACTGACTGACTGATCACTAATTCTCCAACTTCCCGTGTAGGTGGAAGGCTGAAATTTGGCAGGCTCATTCCTTACAGCTTACTTACAAAAGTTAGGCAGGTTTCATTTCGAAATTCTACGCGTAATGGTCATAACTGGAACCTGTTTTTGTCCATATACTCTAATGGAGGAGGCGGAGTCACGTATCGCGTCATCACGCCTCCTACGTAATCACGTGAACTAAAAACAAGGAAGAGATTTACAGCACGAGTCAAACGCGGGAACGAAGGTAAATGACGTTAATTTTTGAGTGTCTTTTAATACTGTGTAAGCATACATATTAACACGTGCAATTAAACGTGTGCATTTACGGGGTGATTTCTCAGGCTTAAAAGCTCGCCTTTTATCAAACGCGGGAACAAAGGTAAATGACGTTGTTGAGTGTCTTTTAATACTGTGTAAGCATACATATTAACACGTGCAATTAAACGTGTGCATTTACGGGGTGATTTCTCAGGCTTAAAAGCTCGCCTTTTATTAAAAAGGTGAATGCAAACTGTTTTCATTCTGAAGGGCACAAACCACGTTAGATTTCATGCTCAAGAGTAAGCTCAGCACACACCTTGGTCATATTACAACCGGAGGGGCGAACTGACAACGTGGTATACAAAGAGATCCTTAACAAATAATTATTGATTCATTTTCCCTCAGTTTAAAAAGGTTTACTTTTCTTCTTAATAAAAATTTTAAAGCAGTACTTCGCCGCTGCGAAGCGCGGGTATTTTGATATATATCAAAATATATCGCGTCATCACGCCTCCCATGTAAGCACGTGAACTGACCCGCTGCCGTTTGCAATGCCATATTCGCGAGATACAAGTTTAATGAGAAGACACGAGGTATAAACGACAGTTTGGATCACTTTGTGACAGAGTTAAAATTGCTGTAGCGAGAAACTTTTAACTGCCGGGTCTTAGCTAACATTAAATAAACCCGTGGACATTGCAACATCACACAAGAGAGCGGCTCACGTGAAATGACTGAACGCAGCAGGAGTGATCACTTCGATGAATCAAACCTGTTCAAAAAACACATTACACAATTGATAAGGTACGAAAACAATATGAAACCGATTGTGGATTTGCGTACAGCCACTTAAACTTTGTGACGGCACGAGACTTCAGGTCACGTGTCTGCAAAAGAACCTCATTGAGGCAACTATTTTTACTGGCGGTGGCTCAGGGGAGAAAGTTTTTATTCCTCGCATCCCCGTTATACCCTCTGATCTCCCATTTCAATTCAAACGCCTCCAATTTCCACTAAGGCTCTGCTTCGCAATGGCAATTAATAAGTCTCAGGGACAGACCCTACAAAAGGTTGACATTGATTTGAGATTTTATATATATATATATATATATATATATATATATATATATATATATACACATATATATATATATATATATATATATATATATATACACATATATATGTCAATGTATGTATGTATATATGTATGTCTAGATATATGTAGATATGTATATATATGTAGATATGTAGATATGTATATATGTGTTGTGGCACGCGGCTGGGGGTGGTGCCCAGTCGGGACGCCCAGGAGGACAGGAGGAGGGCTCATTCCTCCTCCGGACCACGAGGGGGCGGCCGCCCTGGTTCCTTTGAGGGCCACAGGTGCAGGGCTTGGAAGCCCAACCCTGTAGGGGCCCGTGGTCTCCGCCAGGGGGCGCCCCCATGCCTGAAGGACCCGGAACCCCAACACTTCCGCCACACCAGGAAGTACTGGGGGGAAGAAGTTTGGGAACACCCGGAGGGCTTCCGGGAATACAGCCGGCACTTCCGCCACACAAGGGAGTGTCTAGGGAGTGTCGGGGATCACCTGGAGCCCATCCGGGCACTTATAAAAGGGACCGCCTCCCTGCAGAGAAGGACTGGAGTCGGGTGAGGAGTGGACAAGGTTTTAGAGGCAGGAGAGGAGGCGGCCTGACGAGCAGGCAGAGACTGAGTGAGAGCCTGGACTTTGGGGGAGATTGGTGCTTTGGCACTGGGTTTGTGCACATATTGGACTAATTATTATGTTTAATAAACGTGTGGTGGACTTAAACATGGTGTCCGTCTGTCTGTGTCCGGGCAGCTTATCACAGTGGCGTAGTCGGCAGGGTGGTCTGCCTGGTTCAAGGCAGGAACCTGTAGAGAAAAAACGTTCTGTGAGCAGCCCGGCGCAGCAGCGGAACCCCCACACGCGCCGCGGGAGCGACGTATGCACAACTCCACGGGAGCGATTCTCCCCTGGGACTGCCAGTGGTCCGCAAAAAGGCTCTGATCCCTGGGTGCGGAGGAGCACCAACGGGCGTGGCTGGAGTGCAGCAGACTCCGACCGACGTGCTGTCAGAAACGGTGGCCAGGACGGTATCGCCAAAGGAAAGGCCAGTGTGCAGCAGATATGGCTGGATGACGGGATCCGGGAGGTGAGTGCCCTGCATAACAGCGGTCTGCCCTGCGGGGTAGGACTCCCCTCTTTTGTTACCGGCAGGGTATGCCCGGATCCGCGTCTGTGGCAGAGGCGTGCCGGTCCACGGGCCATCGGCAGCGCGGAGGCGGCAGTCGGGAGAGCTGCAGAAAGTATGGAGCTGCAACTCCAAGAGCCAAAATGGCGGCGGACCAGGAGTCCCTCCTCATAACAGGCACGGGATTGGACAGCGTGTCCTGTCCTCTCGCCAGCGATTGGTCGGAGGCGAGAGCAGGGAATGTCTGTCCCGTGCTCCAAAGTAACCCGAGTGGGCTGCAGGAAAGAGCCCACGGAGAGCAGTCGGCGAGTGGCGCGGCCTGGAAGGTAAGCACACCGCCGACTGTCTCTTCCTCTTTGGCAGCGATACTGCAGGAGCTGCAGAGCGAGATCCAGCTCGTGCTGTCGCTGCCGGCCGAGCGATGTGCCCTCCGGGCGGAGACGCTGGACTCAGGAGGGATGGCAGTGGCGTCGGATCGAGAGCCGCAGGCAGGAGGGGATTGGCACGCTGCAGGAGCTCCTGGACGGAGAGGCACAGTGGGGAAGGTAAGGGAGACCGACCCCATGAAGCTCCGGACGCCTGCGGGGCTGGGTCTGCCCTCTTACAATGGGCAGATCCGAACTGTCGCAGCGTCCCACAGTAAACGGAGGAAGCGGCTTGAGGAAGCCAGTTCCTCCGATAAGGGAGAACGTGCAGCTGGGTGCGTGCATTCTTCAAAGAGCCCTAAAGAGCAGCCAGCAGCTGTAGCGGACAATAAGGAAGGCTCACTGCTGGCTGTACTTTTGTCCATGTCTGCGGCTCTACAGGCGCTGGCGGTTGATCAGTGTTCTGTGGAGTCGCATCCACAAATGCTAGGTGCCCTCCGTGCTGGGGAGCAGATGCTGGAGGGGAAGCCAGTCGCGTCAGAGGAGGTGCTGGAAGAGCGGACGAAACGGCGCGGCGAGCTAACCTTCGGCCGGAGAGGTACGGCGGGAACGGTAAGTTTACTCGATCCCGTACAGCATGTTGGAGGTCCCACCGACAGGATCCGTGCACCCCGTAATCGGAGTATAAAAAGGGGGAGCTCCGACAAGAGATGTGGTGAGTGCTGCGTGCAGGGTGAGGGGGACAGCAGGACGTGGGCTGTTAAGTGCCCTGGGTCCTAACGCCCTCTGCCCTAAGCCGGCCGCAGCCTCGAGGCGAGTTAAAGGGACGCAGACGCGACGGGGTCTCTTTTTACGCTATAAGGAGACTCAGTCCGTCACCACGTCCAAGAGTAAAAGGGGGAGCCGAGGGAAGAATGCCGGTTCCTCCGATAAGGGCAAACGTGAGGCAGGATGCTCACGTTTGGAGAAGGGCCACCCTCTGCGGCTGCAGAGGGCAAACCCACGGAAGGCTGAGGAGACGGGCGCGCGTGCGGTCCCGTCCGGTGTCCCACCACGAGGGGCAAGGGTGCCACGAAAGGGGGGCCGAGCTGGCAAGCACCGGGGTGCCGGTCAAAAGGGGGAGCGTTGCCCGTATAGACGTCAGAGAGACGGCGAGTGGCGGTGTCAGGGCAGCGTCTCCGCCCCTTGTTCTGTCTTCTTTTTTATAGGACCGGGCCCTGGAACGAAGTGTGTCGGCTTCCCGCCGAGGAAAACCTGCCCTCGCGGGATTGGCCGCTGGGCCCAGGGGTCTCAGCTTGCGGTGGGGTACTGTGGCACGCGGCTGGGGGTGGTGCCCAGCCGGGACGCCCAGGAGGACAGGAGGAGGGCTCATTCCTCCTCCGGACCACGAGGGGGCGGCCGCCCTGGTTCCTTTGAGGGCCACGGGTGCAGGGCTTGGAAGCCCAACCCTGTAGGGGCCCGTGGTCTCCGCCAGGGGGCGCCCCCATGCCTGAAGGACCCGGAACCCCAACACTTCCGCCACACCAGGAAGTACTGGGGGGAAGAAGTTTGGGAACACCCGGAGGGCTTCCGGGAATACAGCCGGCACTTCTGCCACACAAGGGAGTGTCTAGGGAGTGTCGGGGATCACCTGGAGCCCATCCGGGCACTTATAAAAGGGGCCGCCTCCCTGCAGAGAAGGACTGGAGTCGGGTGAGGAGTGGACAAGGTTTTAGAGGCAGGAGAGGAGGCGGCCTGACGAGCAGGCAGAGACTGAGTGAGAGCCTGGACTTTGGGGGAGATTGGTGCTTTGGCACTGGGTTTGTGCACATATTGGACTAATTATTATGTTTAATAAACGTGTGGTGGACTTAAATATGGTGTCCGTCTGTCTGTGTCCGGGCAGCTTATCACAATGTAGATATGTAGATATATATATATGTAGATTATATATATATATATATATATATATATATATATATATATATATATGTGTATATATATGTAGATATGTAAATATATATATGTATATCTGTGTGTGTGTAAGTATGTATGTGTGATATATATATATATATATATATATATATATATATATATATATATATATATATATATATATATATGTAGATGTGTATATGTATATATATATATATATGTATATATGTGTATATGTACATATGTATATATGTTTATGTGTGTGTGTATATTATATATATGACAGCAACACTCATAACAGTGACAACACAATTACATATATGTAGATATGTGTATGTATATTATATATATATATATATATATATATATATATATATGTGTAGATATGTATATATATATGTGTAGATATGTATATATATATATATATATATGTAGATATGTAAATATATATGTATATATACAGTATGTGTCTGTGTGTGTATATATATATGTGTGTGTGTATGTATGTATGTATGTATGTGTATATATGTATGTGTATATATACACATAATATGTGTGGATGTGTATATGTATATATATATATATGTAGATATGTATATATATATGTTTATGTGTGTGTGTGTATAGCAATACTCGTAACAATGACAACACAATTACATTGACAATCATGTTACGTTATTTTTAAAATGTTTCTTTTTCTTTTTCATTACCTCTTTAACACACTACTTCTCCGCTGCAAAGCGAGGGTATTTTGCTAGTAACAATAATATTTCCCAGGTCACTAACTAATGGCACTATCACCAATTTAAATGCAGCTTCTAGGACGCCACAAAGAGCTCCCCTCATGTTTTTCCATGAGAAAAAAGGTTTCAAGCTTGCATGTATTCAAAAAGCACTATGAAACTACTGCCCTTTCAACTTTTTCCCCTATGGCAACCAGTACTCCACAAGCTCCAGGTATGGCACTGGAGGGCGTTCCTTAGTTACGATGATAGCACCACAGAAAAACATGATTAGTTGATGTGTTTTTGATTAAAATTTTAAAGAAGTAAATTTAAAAGTATAATGATACTTAACACTTCTGTAAAGATTTAAAATTATTTACAACAATATTCTTGCTTAGTATAAGCTTTACTAACTATACTAATGCACAAAAATATAATGGTTTTATAAGATTTTTTGTATGAGATTATCATCTGGTACAATAGCTGACTCTGAAATTGATTTTTTATAATAATTAAACAATTTTCTTAATTATCTTAAAACAATTAATTTGAACATAAAATTAAAAAAAACAAAAAAAAAAAAAACTGATGGCAATAGGCCATCTGATGCCCAAAGATCATGCAAAAAAAAAAAAAAGACTAATTAACTATATCAAATCAAAGTAAAAAAATTCAGCCCAACAAGCTTGCCAAACCTATTCACCTAGATTAGAGGTGACAAACTCAGTTTTATCGTAGGTTAAAAATTACGCTTTATATACCCAACACAAGTCAAGTCAAGTTGGGGAGCATCCACTGGTACAGTGCGTTGCCACACCCACTACACAACGAAACAATATGGGATCCCGGTTTGCAACCCCCCAGGCAGACACGCGGTCCAGTCCCACCCTCCGGAAATGACCCTCTATCTGCCACAGCCAGGTGTTACGTGGGCGACCCCTTGGTCTGGTCCAGCCACTCGGGTCTCCAAAAATGAGGATCTTACGAGCTGGATCACCCTCGGGGAAACGCACCACATGGCCGTAGTGCCGTAACTGATGCTCCCTCACAATGTAGGTAATGTGCCTCATTCGGGACTCCATGAGCAACCGCAAAGTCAAACCAACGATACCCAAGGATTTTCCGGAGAGACACAGTACCAAAGAAGTCCAGTCTTCGTCTCAGGTCACTGGTTAGCGTCCATGTCTCGCAACACAGGAAGCACCAGGACTCTAAAGACTTGGATCTTCGTCTTTTTGCATAGATATCGGGAGCGCCACACACCCCTTTCCAGCAACCTCAAGACCCCCCATGCTCTTCTAATCCGTCTACTGACTTCATATGAAGAGTCACCAGAGACATGTATGTCACTGCCAAGGTAAGCAAACCTCTCAACAAGGTCAACAATCTCTCCGCAAACAGACACACTGCTGATGGCTGTGCCCAAGAAGTCATTAAAGGCCTGGATCTTGGTTTTTATCTAGGAAACTCGCAAGGCCAGACACTCAAACTCCTCACGCCGTCTCTCGAGTGCCCCGAGCAGAGCCTCCATTGACTCTGCGAAGATCACAGCATCGTCAGCAAAGTCAAGATCTGTGAACCTTTCTTCACCAACAGATGTCCCACAGCCGCTGGACCCCACAACCTTGCCCAACACCCAGTCCATACAAGCATTGAACAGAGTAGGAGCAAGAACACATCCCTGACGAACCCCAGAATCAACTGGGAAAAACGCAGAGGTCCTGCCTCCACTCTGCACAGCACTCACAGTTCCAGTGTACAGGCCAGCCATGATATCCAGCAACCTCAAGGGAATCCCGCGAATCCTCAGGATGTCCCACAGGGCAGTCAAACGCTTTGTGAAAAACGACAAAGGCTGCAAAGAAACTCTGCTGATATTCGCATTTGTGCTCCATGAGAACCCTCAGTGCCAGGATGCGGTTGATGGTAGACATTTTAGGCGTAAAACCATAATGTTCCGGTCGCTGGTAGGTGAGCAAGTGATCACGGATCCTATTGAGGACAACCCTAGCAAGGACCTTACTCGGCACCAAGACAAGTGTTATCCCCCTGTAGTTGCTGCAATCCAGGCGATCACCCTTCCCTTTCCAGATAGGGACGACAAGTCCCATTTTCCAGCCAGTTGGGATGATGCCAGTCTCCCACATGGAAGCAAAGATTGCTTGCAATGCCAGGAGGACAGCCTTACCACCAGCCTGAAGAAGTTCACCCCGGATACCACAGATCCCTGCAGCCTTTCCCACCCTCAGCTGGTTCACCACCTGTGCAATCTCAAAATACCCAACACAGGTTGGAATATATCAATGAGTAACTACCATAACATTTTCTTTACAGATAAATCTTGTACACAACACAATTGTATATTCTGCCTCATGTCACTCTTGAAACTATCCTCCTTATTTATCAGCTTTTCTTTTCTTTTGACATTGCAGTGGGTGAGAAAAGACACCAGGAGCTGCATGACTGAAACAAGCATTGACTGAAAAATTTACCTCACTGCAAAATGACAGCAGCAGTCCAGTCTAGACACATACAAGAATTTGTAGCTAAAACAAAATACATCTATTTTAAACCTACACTGAAATGCATGACAATAGGAAGTAAAGATGCTGGTGACAGATCACACTAGGAGTTGGTCAGAAGCAGATTGAGATCACATTTAACAAAAGTGGAAATGAAAATGTGCTACCCACTTATAACAATCCAGTCAGCAGAAAATACAAAAGAATCGTGAAGGGCAGCAGCAGCAGTCAAGTAAACCACAGAATGGTGTCCTGCTCAAACACCTGTGCAGCCTTAAAAAGCAAGTGGAGTGACAGCAGAGGTGTATATGAAGTTGAGCTACCACCTCCTTCATAAAAATGTCATATACACTAAAATTCTTTATGGCAGTGTGGTATGTCACCCTCTTTTCACCTTTTCTAGCTGGATCAGCTTCCATTTTAACTACAGATCAATACTTAGTGTTCACAAGTAGACATTGGGGATGTATCTTAATGCCAGGTGTAAATGTAATTATACATGGATACAATCTACATTTGATACACACATTAGAGGGATTCACTGAGAAAACAAAAAATAAATGGGGCCAAGGGCCAGGTCTGACCTACAGGCTTTGAGTATGACAATACTGACCTATCCAAAATAACATCAAGTCAAGATCTGAAGGTCCCTAAAGTCTTACTCTCTACCACACTACTTGTTAATTTATTCCTTGTGTGTGCAGTACTTTGTGAAAGATCTTGGTGAATAATGTACTGTATATTAAACTAAAAGCTAAGATCCACTATACTAAATCCCTTCATAATGTTAATGTTAGCTGTAGTCTTCTTGCGTGCATCATGACTAGTGATGAGCGAACATTGAGAAGTTCGCTTTGCCACAAGTTCCCTGAAATCATGGAAATGTTTGCGATATTTGCCGAACTTGGCAAAATGCATTAAAGTCAATGGGGAAGAACTAACTGAACTAGATTTGACTGGATTATAATGGTGCGGCCATCTTTAAAGTGTCCCTGAGGGCTAGGAAAATGTCTGCCAACTATACTGGACTGGATTATTGAGGCTAAAAAGGTGACCTGAGCTGTGTAACAGCAGTGCCAAACCACTGCACCACAGCGCCTCTGTGATATCGAAGAAGAGAGAATGCAGTCAGAGATGTGCTATCATATATTTTATCAAAATAAAGTGGAAATGCTGAAATTGTAGTCAAAAGTCAGAAAAACTACGAATGTCTTTTAAAGGCAGAATATTCAAAGTAGCATGCCATGATTGAACCCGCTGGCTTGTTCTGTTTTTTGAAGTAACACTGAAGCCTCTCCAAATAGTCTGTGCTGATGCTTTGCACTTTTTATTCTATCAAAAAGATTCCATGTGAAAAATGCTTTCACAAAATTCACTGATCAACACTAATAATGACAAAGGATTAAACCAATCAGTGACGACTATATTATATCAATTTCATTGGAGGCATTAAATGACATGCAAACTGTGGTTGTTCCTTCACCATGGACATTCTACAAGTCAAGAAAACATTTCAGACAAAAGGAGTAAAGTCTACTTAAGATAGCTTTGCAGGTCTTTAAGAGGTCGAGGCAAGTGTCAGTGGGTGTTTACATTTAACAATTACACAGAAAGACAGGTTTTTCCAACAAAATGTGCTTAACATGCACTTTAAAATAGATATCACGAATATTGTGACTATAACTGACTGTAGTAGCAGGAGTAGTTGTAGTACAACCTAGCCTCAATGTATGCACAAATCAGTGTGTTTCTTTGTGCCGGTCCCAAGCCAGGATAAATGGGGAGGGTTACGTCAGGAAGGGCATCCGGCGTAAAATTTTGCAGATTAATATACGAACAACAATACAGATTTCCATACCAGATTGGTTGAGGCCCGGGATAACAACAGCCGCCACCAGTACTGTTAGGCAACAGGGTGCTGGAAGAAATTGGGCTACTATTGGCTGAAGAAGGAAAAGAAGTGGGGCAAGGTGTGTCCAGAAGCAAGGGGAGAACAGGAAGTTAAAGAGAGTGGACGTGAGGGTAGGAACTTTGAATGTTGGAAGTATGACTGACAAGGGAAGAGAGTTAGCTGTTATGATGGAGAGAAGGAAGGTTGATATATTGTGCGTGCAGAAGACTAGATGGAAGGGGGCCAAGGCCAGGTGTATCACAGGCAGGTTCAAATTGTTCTACCATGGTGTGGATCGGAGAAGAAATGGGGTAGCGTTTATCCTGAAGGAACAGAATGCCAAGAGTGTTTTGGAGTTGAAAAGAGTGTTGCACAGAGTGATGATTATGTAACTGGAAACTGAACATGTGATGATGAATGTTATTAGTGCATAGGCCCCACAAGTTGGGTGTGCGATGGATGAGAAAGAAGATTTCTGGAGTGAGCTGGATGAAGTGGTGGAGAGTGTGCTCAAAGGAGTGAAAGTGGTGATTGGAGAAGATTTCAATGGACATGTTGGTGAACAGAACAGAGGAGATGAGGAAATGATGGGTAGATATGGTGTCAAGGAGAAGAATGCAAAAGGTCAGATGGTAGTGGATTTTGCAAAATGGATGGACATGGCTATGGTGAACATGCATTTTAAGAAAAGCGAGGAACATAGGGTGACATACATGAGTGGAGGAAGATGCTCACAGCTAGATTATATCTTATGCAGGAGGATCAGTCTGAAGGAGATTGGAGACTGCAAAGCGGTGGCAGGGAAAGCGTAGATAGACAGCACAGGATGTTAGTCTGTAGGATGACATTTGAAATCAAAGAAGAGGAGGAGAGGGAGGACAGAGCTAAGGATCAAATGGCAGAAGTTGAAAAAGGAAGACTGTAAGGTTGAGTTCAGGGAGGAGGTAAAACAGGCACTGGGTGGCAATGAAGAGTTAACAGATAGCTGGGCAACTACAGCAGAATTAGTAGGTGACAGCTAGAAGGATTATTGTCATGACATCTGGACAGAGGAAGGAGGATAAGGAAACCTGGTTATAGAATGGGGAAGTACAGGAGAGTATACAGAGGAGAAGATTGGCGAAGAAGAAATGGGATAGTCAGAAAGATGCAGAAAGTAGACAAGTGTACGTGGAGATAAGAAGCAAGGTGAAGAGAGAGGTGGTGGAAGCTAAAGAAAAGGCATATGATGAGTTGTACAAGAAGTTGGACACTAAGGAGGGAGAAAAGGACCTCTACCGATTGGCTAGACAGAGGGACCGAGCTGGGAAAGATGTTCAGTAGGCTGGGGTGATAAAGGATAAAGATGGAAACTTACAAGCAAGGAGAGTGTGTTGAACAAGAGTAACTTGAGAGGCTGATGAATTAAGCAGAATGATAGACAGAGAGAGAGAGAAGGTTGGATGATGGGGAGATAATGAATAAAGAAGTGCAAAGGATTAGCAAGGAAGAAGCAAGGACAGCTATGAAGAGGATGAAGAATGGAAAGGCTGTTGGTCCAGATGATATACCTGTTGAGCGTGAAGGTGTGGAGTTTTTAACCAGATTGTTTAATGTAATCTTGGAAAGTGAGAGCATACCCGAGGAATGGAGAAGAAGTGTACTAGTACTGATATTTAAGAATAAGGGAGATGTGTAGAACTATAGTACCCACAGAGGGACAAAACTGATGAGCCACAGAATGACGTTACGGGAAACAGTAGTGGAAGCTAGGTTAAGAAGGGAGGCGATGATTAGTGAGCAGCAGTATGGTTTCATGTTGGGAAAGAGCACTACAGATCTGAGAGTGTTGATGGAGAAGTATGGAGAATGCCAGAAGGAATTGCATTGTGGCTTTGTGACCTTATAGAAAGCATATGACAGGTTGCCTAGAAAGGAACTGTGGTACTGTATGAGGAGGTCGAGAATGGCAGAGCAGTATGTAAGAGTGGTATAGAATATGTATGAGGGAAGTGTGACAGTGGTGGGGTCTGCAGTAGGAGTGATGGATACGTTCAAGGCGGAGATGGGATTACATCAGGGATCAGCTCTGTGCCCTTTCTTATTTGCAATGGTGACAGACAGGTTGACAGACGAGATTAGACAGGAGTCCCAATGGACTATGATGTTTGTGGATGACATTGTGATTTGTAGCGAGAGTAGGAAACAGGATGAGGAGACCCTGGAGAGGTGGAGATATGCTCTAGAGAGGAGAGGAATGAAGGTCAGTAGGAACAAGACAGAATGCATGTTAATGAGACAGAGGTCAGAGGAATGGTGAGGATGCAGAGAGCTGAGCTGGCAAAGGTAGGGGAGAGTTTAAATACTTGGGCTCAACAGTACAGAGTAATGGGGAGTATGGAAGATAGGTGAACAAAAGAGTGCAGGCAAGGTGGAGTGGCTGGAGAAGGGTGTCAGGAGTGATTTGTGACAGACGGGTACCAGCAAGAGACAAAGGGCAGGTCTATAAGACAGTAATGAGACCAGCTATGTTATGTGAGTTGGAGACGGTGGCCCTGTCCAAAAAACAGGAAACAGATCTGGAGATGGTAGAGTTAAAGATGTTAAGATTTGCATTGTGTGTGAGGAGGATGGACAGGATTAGAATGGAGTACATTAGAGGGTCAGGTCAGGTTGGACGTTTTGAAGTCAAAGTCAGAGAGGCGAGACTGCATTGGTTTGGACATGTGCAGAGGAGAGATGCTGGATATATTGGGAAAAGGATGCTAAGGACAGAGCTGCCAGGTAAGTGGAAAAGAAGAAGGCCTAAGAGAAGGTTTATGGACATGGTGAGAGAGAACATGAAGGTGGTGGGTGTAATGGAGCAAGATGCAGAGGACTGGAAGATATTGAAGAAGATGATCCACTGTGGTGACCCCTAATGGGAACAGCCAAAAGAAGAAGAAGAAAAAGAAGCTGAGCCTATAGTACACTGTTGACAGTCATCAAGAGTCACTTAATCATTCATTAAAGCTATTATATTTTGGCTACCGAGTAAAATAATATGGTTTTGTCAGTTATTTTGATATGTTATATGCTCCTCGCATCACAATCTGCCAAAGTTAACAAATTTTTTTTTTTGGTAATTTCAAGAGAAATAGGTGTAAATAAGCCAAAAAACATTGCTTTTGTGTTTTAAACTATGAAAGGAGTCTTCAGCAAATGTAGCTTTCATGAATATAAAAAAGTAGTTTATGATGTACTGTACAGTTCATCCTAGACCACTGAGAAAATAAAACCAAGACATTATACCAGGAAAAAAAAAACCATAACACAATAATATACACAACAGGCACAACTAACAGCAATATAAAAATACTCATACTCTCATGATGTTACAAAACCTTTTACTGATAAAGAAAATAACCCAAAGCCCAGGGAAATGTTATGTTTATGTTATGTGCATTTCAAATATTTTAATTAGATTTGCTCTCAATTCACTCTATATAATCAAAAGTTAACAAGGAGAAATATATTTTGAAAAATAAAAAAGACTTTGTTAAGCAAATATTGATTATTTCAGACAGTTAATTTTTGAAAGAGGCATAAGGTAATTATCTTTATAATGCAGTGTTTCTGCTTGGGTTTATCTTTTTGTATAAACCTTACATATATGAACTTGAGGATTTTAATCCACTGCTTCGTGTTGCCTGCACTATGTGAAATGTGGAATGTTGGTGAGATACAAATTTCATACCTTTCCCTGAATTTTTGAAAGGGTTCAATGTTAAGTCTAATGTGAAAATCAGTGATACCCACATACTTCTTCCAAAGCGATTCATTCATTTTTATGACATTAATGAGATCATACCCTACTGGCATGTAAATGGTCATGTACATCAACTGTCATGTGCAACATTCTTAAGGATTTGCCCATATTTGGTTATATTCACAGCTCCATATATCCTCAGGAGTACTCTGGTCCCTGCTACTGAAAAGCATCTTCATAAAGCCATCACTGGTTTTAAATGAACTTATTTTTTTCAGCTGCCATTAATGCATTGTCATGTAATCAGAAAGAGAAACATATTTTATGCGCAATACTCTTTTCGTTTTTTCGATAGATATTGCTTTCTTATTTGTTACCTAAAAATGACTAACAACAATAGAACAGAGAGAGATGCAAATTTCAAACCACTTGGAAATGACATAGAAGTAACTGTTCCTACTCAGCATGCTTTATTAAACAACAATACATAAATAAATAAAATCACTAAATTAACAATTAGAACCAAAACACAGATTCATATTCATTCATAAAAATACAGTGGAACCTCGGTTCACGAACGTCTCGGTACACGTACAACTCTGTTTACGACCAAAAAGTTTGCCAAACTTTTGCCTCGGTTCACGACCACACACTCGGTATACGGACAAGCCAGGTTCCCTTTCGGTTTGTACATGTTCAGTCTCTCCCTGTGCATTTCCTGTGCAGCGAGCAAGAGAGAGAGCGAGAGAGCGTGCGACACACACACACACAGAGGCAGCACGAGAGGCACACACACAGGCAGCACAGACAGAAAGAGCCGCGCGCACACACACAGGAGCATGCACGAGAGAGGCGCGCGCACACAAACAGGAGCGCTCTAGAGAGAGACACACACACAGGCACTCCAGGATCGCAAAAGAGAGAAGCACACACACACACAGGCGGGGGAGAGAGCGAGAAAGGGACGCATAAGGTAGAGAAGGCTTGTTTTTGTTTTCAGTTTTATTTACAGTGATCGGTTCGTAGCCTGCATTGTTGCAATGTTACTTTTCTTGGTGGTTTATTAAATTACGGATTTTTCAAATGTTCATTTTTTCCCCTGTGCTTAAACTCATTAAAAAAAGTGTTTTTAGCGAGCGGTTCCTAGCACTACAGCACGAACAATTGCAGTGTTAGTTTTCTCTGTTGTTCAAGGTTTTCTCAGTGTTATTCAATGTTTTTACATTTAGTTTACCATTACGCTGTGCATTCTATGGTATAATTAACTATATTTGTGCTTAAAAACTAAAAAATACATATATTTACATACAGTTCGTACGGTCTGGAACGGATTAATTGTATTTACGTACAATCCTATGGGAGAAATTGCTTCGGTTCACGACCAACTCGGTTTACGACCAGAGTTTTGGAATGAATTATGGTCGTGAACCGAGGTTCCACTGTACTAGTTAAAACTAGCAGCAAGACCGAAATAATGAAGAAATAAACAGGACAACACTAGTTTAGTAAGAAAGATGTCTAAATTAAAAAATATATATATATGGCTAGACAACAAGCTGCACTTTCTCAACAAACCTCCATCACTGAACCCCAATCAGTCCTCCACAAGAAAAATCTGTGAACAACATCTGAGAAATGCTTGGGAAAGGGTCTGCCATCTCAGATCCTGTCCTTGTATAACAAATATCTCTAGATTTTTCATCACTTATTTTCAAGCTGCATAGTTTAGGACACTGTGATTCCCGATAGTTTCCAATTCAAAGGAGTGGACTAGCCTGTGCTCCTAGGAACTTTCAAAACAGAAGAGCTTGTTTTACCTCTTAACCAATTTATGGATTTCAAATTAATAACAGAAATATGAATGTATTGCAAATCTTTAATACATTTCTATTTCAACACACATCATCTGAGGTTTAGTCAGACAAAGTGACAACAGGTGGGCAAGTTTCAGGTTCAAAAAATTAGAAAAGCAGCTTTATTGTGGGCTATGCAGTTACAAATAAGTCTAAATTATTCAACTAATCAAAATAAATAATTAACAAGAAAATACAAAACACTTCACATGGAACTATGTTTTATTAGTTTGTATGTATGTCAAAAGAAAACATTTCAGAAAGTGAGGGATGCAATTAATGCTGAAACCAGTGGCTGCTATACAGGTGTAGTTATTGAAATATTTACGCAATTAACATCCCTCCAAGAATGATCATATTTAAGGCCGGGGATATACTTAACACTATGCGACACATGAACTTGAGGAGGCTGCTGCTACGCAAGCAGTGTATTGTCTATAACTGCATGCATACTTTAAATAAATTTGGAGGATTCCAGTAGGTGTTTGTTTTCTCCCCATTATGGTTTCTTGCACTATGTCCAGCTTCGTTATGTTGTGAGTTGAGGAAAAAACATGTTAAAAATAAAAATTATTTGCATTCTGATGCAGTTTCCAAAGGTGCCCAAAAGGAAAAAAAAAAAAA
Organism: Erpetoichthys calabaricus; assembly: GCF_900747795.2. Lineage (NCBI taxonomy): Eukaryota > Metazoa > Chordata > Cladistia > Polypteriformes > Polypteridae > Erpetoichthys > Erpetoichthys calabaricus. The sequence continues at coordinate 209,329,474 of NC_041397.2, read as the reverse complement.
AAAAAGGCAAAAGAGACACAGAATGTCAACACAGTATGCAACACTTGTATTGCCTATGTGACAAATACTGTAGATGAAGAAAAGCACCATGAATATATTCACGTCAGCGTTTTAAGTCTGGCGATTTGCTTCACCGCATCCAACCATTCATCAACCATGGAAGCATGCAGATTGATCCTGTTGGAGCTGCAAGCCTGCCATCACATGTTGTTGGTAAACAACGATGCTGACATGGTGTACCAAAACTTGCACACACATGCCACCCATATTTTCGCTGGTACTGCAACTCGTGCACGCATTGCATTAATTTCTGAGGACTCATCAAATGCTGAGAATGCGTGGTAGCCATGATGCATTTGCGTACCCATTCTGAGCATGAAACATAAACTGGCCCTTAAAACATCTAGTAGACCCGCAGAAAGGACAAATTGTTGAAGCACATTTTGCAGAAACTTCAGTGATGAAGAGTGCTAAACTTCTGATGTTTTACACTAAAAAGTGTCTAAAATGATGCTGACATAAAAGTAAAACGGAAGCATATCCGCAGCCAGAGGCATCTGTAGTGGAAAAGACAAACTTAACAGCCTTGATGCTTATGCAATGATTTCAGATACAAGCATTCTAGAGGAAACATTTATTCAACAATAATTCACTGAAAATAATCATCAACAGGGACATTATGGTCATCTTCAGGTTCCTGAACTCTATCATATTGAAGATGCCATTTTTTGGTAATCTAATGAGCAGAAACTGTAGAAAAAAAAAGACATTTGGTCTCATGAGTCCTTTGTCATCTTTTTCTCAAAAAGCAGACAAGTACAAGTGGGTCACTCAGCAAGAATACCCTACAGGCCAAAATCCTCATTTACTACATTGTGCACTGGTGGCTCCATTAAGGAGTGTTTTTGTAATATCCTTGGCGTGGTCTAGGTTCACAGATTCCTTTGGAAAGGCTGATTAAAGCAATAAACATAACTTAAACTGTAGTAATTTTCAGGATGACAATGCTACAATCTATATGGCACAAGTGTTTAATAAATTATTTGATAGGCAAGACAACAGCATAAACCATAAAAAAAACTGATTCCCTGAGTTAACCTTATGTTTAACTTGATAAATAACATAAGTTAAATTTTAGTAGAACATTTTGATTCAAGGAAGGTTGAGGTGCAATATTTCCTTCTGGGAATAGAATTAATGTGGTCATGATGACAGTCATTTGGGGCTACAATCTACCATCTCACCCATGAAGTAACCTCTATTCAAAGTACCCTTACTTAAGAGCTATAAAATCCCTATGTTTTAAGCTCTATAAAAAATATCTATGGCATTATTGATGATAATTCTCTTTTAAATAAGCAAATCTAAAAATGAACTTAACTCCTTTAGTAATTCACCTTATTCTTTAGTTCAGCCATGGAGTATTATAACAATGGCTACGTACAATCTCAAGTTCAGTTTTAACGGTTGTAGTCTTCCCCATAAAATAACTGGAAATCTACTATGTATATATTTTTTGGATTAGAGATTATTTTTTATTTCCAGCAGATACAACACTGATTAATTCTTTATTGGTCAAGCAAATCCACAATCACTATAATACATAAGGTACACATTAAGCAATTGTGCCAGCAGCAGTCTCAAGTGCCATAAGCTTGACCCATTCCTCAGCTTCAGTCTGTATCATCTGTATCCAATGTGCAAAAGTCCCTTTGTCATATATTATATATACAGTAGAACCTCGGTTAGAGAACGCCTTTGATAACGAACAATTCGGATAACGACCAATAATTTCACTAAAAATTTGCCTCCGATAGCGAACAAAATTTCGGATAGCGACGCACACGCGACCAGCGGACAGCTTCCCATCTTCCTTTGCGCTCGAGACACGGTTACGAACAGACGTTCATTATCTTTATCGGTGTGCATCCTTCTTATTTAGTGATTTTGTTGCTTTATTTAATAATATATAGCCCTCAATCATGGCTCCAAAGAAGATTAAGAAAGCTGGTAGCAGTGCAGTAATAAGGCAGTGGCCAACAATTGAATTGAAAAAAGAAATTATTGCCAAGTATGAACGAGGCATGCGTGTGTCGGATATCGCAAGAGAATACGGCATGTCAAAGTCGACAATCTCGACGATTTTAAAGAAAAAGGAGCAGGTTAAAGAAGCTAATGTGTCAAAAGGAATGACTATTATAACAAAGCAAAGGCCTCAAATAATAGACGAAGTAGAAAAGTTGTTGCTTGTGTATATAAATGAAAAACAGTTAGAAGGTGCTAGCATCAGTGAGGCATTCATTAGTGAGAAGGCGCTGCAAATCTACGAAGATTTGAAGAAGAAAACCCCACAGACAAGTGCTTTGAGTGATTTTGTTTTCAAAGCCAGTCGAGGCTGGTTTGAAAAATTTAAGCACAGAACAGGCATCCACAGCGTCATAAGGCATGGGGAAGCAGCTAGTTCCGACAAGGCAGGGGCCAAGAAGTTCATCCTAGAATTCAAAAAAATCATAGAAGAAGAAAGTTACGTCCCGCAACAGGTATTTAATGCGGATGAAACAGGCCTGTTTTGGAAGAAGATGCCGAATAAAACGTACATAACGAAGGAAGAGAAAGCATTGCCAGGGCACAAGCCTATGAAAGATAGGCTAACTCTTCTATTGTGCGGTAACGCCAGTGGGGATTTTAAGCTGAAGCCGCTGTTAGTCTACCATTCGGACAATCCAAGAGTATTTAAGAAGCATAATGTAATAAAACAGAAATTGCCTGTTATGTGGAGGTCTAATTCTAAAGCTTGGGTGACCCGCCAATTTTTTGTCGAGTGGGTGACCGAAGTTTTTGCCCCGGCTGTGAAAGAATACCTAGAGAAGAACAACCTTCCCCTCAAATGCCTTCTCCTGCTGGATAATGCTCCAGTACATCCTCCAAACATCGACGAGTACTTAGAAGAAGAGTTCGACTTTATTCAAGTTCGTTATCTGCCACCGAACACAACCCCTTTGCTGCAGCCCATGGATCAACAGGTCATTTCAAACTTCAAGAAATTGTACACGAAAGCCTTATTCAGAAAGTGCTTCGATATAACGAACGATACCAACTTAACTCTGAAGGAATTTTGGAAGAATCATTTCAACATTTTGAATTGTGTTCATCTTATTGATAATGCATGGAACCAAGTGACCTACCGTAATATGAATGCAGGATGGAGGAAACTCTGGCCAGACTGTGTTCCAGAGCGAGATTTTGAAGGATTCGAACCAGAAATTGTTGATGAAATTGTTTCCCTGGGCCAAAGCATGGGGTTGGAGGTGGATAATAACGATGTTGAAGAACTTGTGGAGGAGCACAGTAATGAACTCACTACTGAAGAGTTGCAGCACCTTCAGGCTGAGCAAGAAAAGAATTTGGCTGAGGATATGTCTTCGGAGGGGGAAGAGGAAGGGAAGGAGGAAGTCCCAAGTTCAGTGATTAAAGAAATGTGTGCTAAGTGGGGGGAATTGCAATTGTTTGTAGAAAAATCTTTCCCAAACAGTGCGGTAGGCAGTAGGAGCCTGAACATGTTCAATGATAATGTGATGTCGTATTATCGAAAAGTGCTACAAAAAAGGCAGAAGCAACAGACACTGGACAAGTTTTTTTCTTCAACCTCAAAGCGACAGAGGACATCCCCCGATGTTCTCATGGAGGGGGATTCCCCCTCTAAGCAGTAATTCCACCCCTTCCTCCCCACACCTCCATAAAAAAAAAAAGCATAAAAATAAAAAAAAAGTGTTTTGTAAATTAGTTTCGTAAAATAAAGTTATGTACAGTAAACAGTAAAATGTGTTTACGTATTAAAGTTACCCAGTGCTATTGTTTTCTGCCATACGTAGCGTATCTGTCATATGCCCTCCCTCCTCTGCGTTGACCCTCCCTTTGCTGTCGTAATCGCCTCACTAGAAAGGTAAGATTCCACATTTTTTTTTTTTATTCCATGCTGTAGTTTCATTTCTTTAGTTTTTAGTTACAGAATTATGTTATGTGCTTATTCATAGTGCTATTGTTTTCTGCCATACGTAGCGTATCTGTCATATGCCCCCCCTCCTCTGCCGTGACCCTCCCTTTGCTGTCGTAATCGCCTCACTAGAAAGGTAAGATTCCACATTTTTTTTTTATTCCATGCTGTAGTGTCATTTCTTTAGTTTTTAGTTACAGAATTATGTTATGTGCTTATTCATAATGATTTTGTTCCTACACATTGCATTTTCAGTCGGTCATAGCCAAGCCTACCAATGCTACCATCCATCCATCCATCCATTGTCTCCCACTTATCCGAGGTCGGGTCGCGGGGGCAGCAGCTTGAGCAGAGATGCCCAGACTTCCCTCTCCCCGGCCACTTCTTCTAGCTCTTCCGGGAGAATCCCAAGGCGTTCCCAGGCCAGTCGAGAGACATAGTCCCTCCAGCGTGTCCTGGGTCTTCCCCGGGGCCTCCTCCCGGTTGGATGTGCCTGGAACACCTCACCAGGGAGGCGTCCAGGAGGCATCCTGATCGGATGCCCGAGCCACCTCATCTGACTCCTCTCGATGCGGAGGAGCAGCGGCTCTACTCTGAGCCCCTCCCGGATGACTGAGCTTCTCACCCTATCTTTAAGGGAAAGCCCAGACACCCTGCGGAGGAAACTCATTTCAGCCGCTTGTATTCGCGATCTCGTTCTTTCGGTCACTACCCATAGCTCATGACCATAGGTGAGGGTAGGAACATAGATCGACTGGTAAATTGAGAGCTTCGCCTTGCGGCTCAGCTCCTTTTTCACCACGACAGACCGATGCAACGCCCGCATTACTGCGGATGCCGCACCGATCCGCCTGTCGATCTCACGCTCCATTCTTCCCTCACTCGTGAACAAGACCCCGAGATACTTGAACTCCTCCATTTGGGGCAGGATCTCGCTACCAACCCTGAGAGGGCACTCCAGTCAAAATGATAAGTTTTCCTATGTTTTCTTATGTTTAAATGCTTTCTTTAATGTTTTTATTTTTATTTAACATCATTTGTACTGTATTATAACTGTTCCCATTTAAAAAAACATACCTATATAGCCTGTAACTTTCATATATTAGCGAGTCAACAGGGGCTAGGAACCAATTATTTCTATTTCCTTTATTCCTTATGGAGAAAATTGTTTCGGATAGCAACCATTTCGGATAACGACCCACTTTTCGGAACGGATTGTGGTCGTTATCCGAGGTATTACTGTATTATATAAAAATACAAATGGAGAATTAAATCAACAAGTTTTAATAAAATTATAGTCCATTGGTTTATATGGAAAATGTTAAAGGCTATTGGCAATGGAACAGGTGACCTTACCTTGAACAATGACTTCCATAACTTTTTTTTTTTATCCCAACTCCAAAGCCCTAACAATTAACTATGTCAAAAGAAAGAAAGAAAATGACGAGTATGGCATTTATGACACATATTAAAATATCTGGTCATTGTTATAGGTTGGGATATTTTATGAAGGCATTGTAATACTTTATTGAAAAAAGCTTCAATGTGTACTTACAGAAACACGGAATTGTAAGAAATACTTGTCAATGTTCTGCTGTTCACAGAGATTTAGGATAGTTTCATTTAAAAACAAGAAACAAAGATTCAACTTCTTTTAACAGTGTACCTGAAAGAAGAGTTCATTCCATCTGTGTGTGTGCGCCAATACTCTCACAAATACACACATATTAAAACCATATCCCATGGGTTCCAAAAAATCAACCTGCTTACGATATTAAAAAATCTATAATCTACAACTAAAAGTCACTGAAAGTTACACTTAGAAAATACATACTTTTTTTAAACAAACGTACTTCTACATCTATCTGTAAAAATTATACAGTATATGAAAGTCTGTTTCAGATATACTTTTCCCCCAACCTTGTCAGGGAGGGTAGCTCAGTACAGGAAACTAAATTTCAGCAGCCGGTGCTTGTCATGTGATTTTTTTAGTAATTACTCACAGGTTGTGAGCACAGATGAAGAGAAGTACTGAATGGTAAATCAACAGCTAATTTGCATACTTACCTCAAACTTCACCACCAAGATCCACTAACTGCTGTCGCTGTGCTGATTCACTGGTCAATCTCATAATCTCCTCTACCCTCACTCATAAAATAGAACTCAGAGATACTTAGAACTCACTTGATGCAACTGCTCATATTTTACTTGCAGGGATCAAATTACTCTTTTACGGGATAGACTCATCACCTCAGGATTTAGAGGTGTTCATTTTATGCCATCCACATTACACCTAGCTACAAATTTCATAATCTGAGGAGGTCAAGAGGACATCATCATCTATGAACAGCAACCCATTGGTTCTTAAACTGGGTACTCTCTAAACCTTGTGAGTTTCATAGACAGAATATCAATGCAGTGCCAAACAGAAGAAGATGATGTGCACCCTTGATAGAATCCAATGACCATACTGAATGGCTTCAATTTTATGCTACGTATGTGTATACAACTCTCATTACAAATAGTCCCAAAGGGTTCTTAAACCCAAGAGAAGAGGAGAGGGGGAAAAAAACAGATCAGTTTTATAACTGATTGTGAATCTGGTTGGAACAAAAACCTGCAACTACAGTGGGTCCCCAGGATTGAATTTTGGAACCACTGATCTAAACAAACACATTGGAAAAAATAGTGTAATTTTTAGGCCTGTCTCAGTTATTACATTATCACATGATTGCGACTATTTGAGCCAACTGAGATTTTTTTGCATAACCATTAGAATCATTTTCATTCATCTGTATTAAAATAGCTGGATGACAGGGAAATGTTGTATTTCCATCATTATTTTCGCATTGTTTTCCACCATGTTGCATTTCACCAGTGCTTGTTTAAATGACATCCAGTGTTAGGGAATGCTACTTTTAAAACTCACTTTGTTACATTACTTGTTACTTGCAAAAAAGTATCTAAATATGTTACCTATTATAAAATGGAACATGTTACAAACTGTGTCTTTGCATTACCCTTTCTTCTTTAGTATGAAAAACTGCACATTTCACAGACTAGCATAAACCCAAGAACCTTCATGAAACCAACCTGAAATAGAGTCAGAATATGATCATTTTCTTGTGTTTTATAAAAATTGTAGTAACCTAAGCTCAAAACCTGAGAAGGACATGCTGTACAGGTGGCTGGGAGCTGCCTGAGAAGGCAGAATACTTTAGGAAACTGGCTACAAAAAGCAGCCCCCTGAGCATCAGAGGGAGGCGCAGACACAACACTAGAGAGACCTGTGATCTGCTCTCAGCGCAACTGCTAAAGAATATCAGCTTCTTGCCTTCACTCTGTGCTGCTGTGGTGTTTACTTGCACACTGTGACCCAAAACTGAACAGATTAAATTTATCCCTCAGCACATGTTGGATAATATGTATACTTATAACTTTTGATCAATACTTTTTCACTTAAGGCATCCACACTGGTCGCGAGAGCTGCATGACAAAAATGACACCAGATGCGGTGAGATTTCACCATTCATGCTCTGGGTTTTCCAATGTGGTGAATTTTGAGGGGAGACTGGTTACATGGGTGTCAGAGTGATGAAAGTGGGGCTGAATATAATGCCGCAAGTCATCAAAGAGCAAGATAAGCATGCAAAAATATTTGATGTGCATCTCTTCACAAGAACATTATATACTGTACCTCCTCCCTTTACCACTTTTGGTTAATGGGCCTGACACTCATTCTCTTTTTCCTCTTCAAGCCAATATCAACAGGCACAACTACTCTTCCTATCAGAAGAGTCTCACTTCATCTGCTGTGACATTGACCAAACACTGTCACCTGCTGATTAGCAGAATATAAATGTGCAGATCAAATGGGCTGCCACAAGAATACAAGTATGGTTTTGGTCACTGACCTCGCTCAGTCTTCACGCTAAAGTATAAAATAGGCTTTAGTCTGATAGCAGACGACAAAATAATCTTTTTTTTTTTTTTTTTTTTTTTTTTTTAAGATGTGGGAATAATCTTCTATAGTAATGCCAGAACGCATATCAGTTTTGTTTTTGTTTTGTTTTTTTAAGTAATGCAGGTATTTTTACTTCAAGAAAATACGTATTGAGTTACATTACTCGTTATTTTAAAATGTAAGTAAGATTCCCTATAATGGCAAAGGTTAGCAAGAAAATGCATGTGAATTTGTGCAACAAGTACTGCCTCTAAGAGAATGATCAGTATGGCTAGCCACATTGTGACCCCAGTGAGATATTGTTCTCAGGATTAACTATGGTTTTGGATGACAGGGATATGGCTCGTTTTGGCCACAGTGCATTGTTTACTTTGATTATGGTACCTTGGTTATTTGGTTATTAATTATGTCATATCTGCTACAATATCTGTTTACAAAGCCTAAAAGGCAAACAAAAATGCAAGTTTATTTATGTGTTCCAACGTTCAATGTCAATACGTAGCTCTTCTTCATAAGGTGTATGTGTATTATTAAATTATTATTAGGCTTACTCTATAAACAGTGTTATAAAATGGCCATAAAAAGACAATTAAAATCATAAATTGCAATTATGTGTATGACAATTAATTGTCAACTAAAATTTGATGATTGTGACAGGCTTACATGTTAGATTAAAAAATGTACATTGATTGCATATAATAAAATTGTTTTAATCAAAAATTACTTTATTAAGCTTAACAAAATCATTGAAGCTGAAGCAACATAATACATTTTGTAAAATATATTAAATATTTTCATGTTCTGTTTAATTATACCAAACCAGAATGACTCATGTCAATAAAACAGTATTATTTTTAACTTTTTTTTTTTTTTTAAGTAAACGTCAATGAGTATATGAGGCAAAGAAAAAGATGCTTTTGTGATGTAGGGTGGGCAACAAATTTGGCAGTCTACAAGCAACAACAAACTTGGCAGTGTACAAGCAAAAAAACCTATTATAAGGCAGCTTCCACAACTACACAAAACTCAAAAAATTAATACATTTTTTTGGAATATTGTAACTTTGTGTTCACTTTACAAAGGAATGGAGATCCCTTGGACCACAATGTAACATAAGGGGTATATCCTTATGGAAATATAAGATAGTCACGTACCTAAACCTACCGAGGCTGTGGAATGCCCTCCCTGATTACCTGAGAGCCCCACAGTCGACTGAGGCCTTTAAGCGAAACCTAAAAACTCATCTTTTTAGAAAGACATTTTGTTAAAGTATTTTATAGATTCTTCTGTTTTTGTTATTCTATTTTTACTCTGTAGCACTTTGGGATTGCTAAAATATAAAGTGCAATATAAATAAAATTTATTATTATTATTATTAAGTTAAAATCAGCTTAATTCAACAGTTTGTTTCAACATGATCTAATTGTTTTAATGTGACATCTAAGAGAATTATGTCAAGGTAACTAGAAAAAGCTACATCATACCAACAAACATGACTATTTTAAGTTTCAGTGAATCCGGAAAGTATTCACAGCGCATCACTTTTTCCACATTTTGTTATGTTACAGCCTTATTCCAAAATGGATTAAATTCATTTTTTTCCTCAGAATTATACACACAACACCCCATAGTGACAATGTAAAAAAAGTTTACTTGAGGTTTTTGCAAATTTATTAAAAATAAAAAAACTGAGAAATCACATGTACAGTACATAAGTATTCACAGCCTTTGCTCAATACTTTGTTGATGCACCTTTGGCGGCAATTACAGCCTCAAGTCTTGTTGAATATGATGCCACAAGCTTGGCACACCTATCTTTGGCCAGTTTCGCCCATTCCTCTTTGCAGCACCTCTCAAGCTCCATCAGGTAGGATGGGAAGCGTCGGTGCACAACCATTTTAAGATCTCTCCAGAGATGTTCAATCGGATTCAAGTCTGGGCTCTGGCTGGGCCACTCAAGGACATTCACAGAGTTGTCCTGAAGCCACTCCTTTGATATCTTGGCTGTGTGCTTAGGGTCGTTATCCTGCTGAAAGATGAACCGTCGCCCCAGTCTGAGGTCAAGAGCGCTCTGGAGCAGGTTTTCATCCAGGATGTCTCTGTACATTGCTGTAGTCATCTTTCCCTTTATCCTGACTAGTCTCCCAGTCCCTGCCGCTGAAAAACATCCCCACAGCATGATGCTGCCACCACCATGCTTCACTGTAAGGATGGTATTGGCCTGGTGATGAGCGGTGCCTGGTTTCCTCCAAACGTGACGCCTGGCATTCACACCAAAGAGTTCAATATTTGTCTCATCAGACCAGAGAATTTTCTTTCTCATGGTCTGAGAGTCCTTCAGGTGCCTTTTGGCAAACTCCAGGCAGGCTGCCATGTGCCTTTTACTAAGGAATGGCTTCCGTCTGGCCACTCTACCATACAGGCCTGATTAGTGGATTGCTGCAGAGATGGTTGTCCTTCTGGAAGGTTCTCCTCTCTCCACAGAGGACCTCTGACAGAGTGACCATTGGGTTCATGGTCACCTCCTGACTAAGGCTCTTCTCCCCAGATTGCTCAGTTTAGATGGCCGGCCAGCTCTAGTAAGAGTCCTGGTGGTTTTGAACTTCTTCCACTTACGGATGATGGATGCCACGGTGTTCATTGGGACCTTCAAAGCAGCAGAAATTTTTCTGTAACCTTCCCCAGATTTGTGCCTCAAGACAATCTTGTCTCGGAGGTCTACAGACAATTCCTTTGACTTCACACTTGGTTTGTGCTCTGACATGAACTGTCAACTGTGGGACCTTATATAGACAGGTGTGTGCCTTTCCAAATCATGTCCAATCAACTGAATTTACCACAGGTGGACTCCAATTAAGCTGCAGAAACATCTCAAGGATGATCAGTGGAAACAGGATGCACCTGAGCTCAATTTTGAGCTTCATGGCAAAGGCTGTGAATACTTACAGAATGTTCATGTGATTTCTCAGTTTTTTTATTTTTAATAAATTTGCAAAAATCTCAAGTAAACTTTTTTCACGTTGTCATTATGGGGTGTTGTGTGTAGAATTCTGAGGAAAAAAATGAATTTAATCCATTTTGGAATAAGGCTGTAACATAACAAAATGTGGAAAAAGTAATGCGCTGTGAATACTTTCCGGATGCACTGTTATTTAACTTAAATTTGATAAAGTGAACAGCTCCTTATCTTCATTTTTTTCACTGCACAGAGAATTAAGTTGTTTGAGAAATTTAATTAAAACACCACTAAAAATATTACTTATTTTTATTGAATATGCATTTTGTCTTGTTTGAAGCACTAGCAGAGTAATGATGAAAATGAAAACTCTTAGAATGTTTTTATGATTTTCTTCTGAACTATTATGAAGCTTACAAAAAGTTCCTATACTGTACGTTTCCTTTTACACCCTGTATACACATTCACACTAAAACGTTTACTTAACAAGTATTATATGGGGGGCACCGTGACACAGTGGTTAGACCTGTTGCCTCAAACATTCAGGGTGTTGAGTTTGAAGCTTAGGCCTGGGTGTTATCAGTTTGGAATGTGCATGTTCTTTCATATGTGTACAGCACACATTTTCCTCCAGGTACTCTGCTTTCTTCCACCACATAAATGCATGCACGACAAGAGATACATATTAGGCTGACTGGCAGTTCAAAATTATACCCATGTGAGTGAAATCTGTAAAGGAATGGCACTGTGTCCGTCAACCTTGAATTGCATAACACAGAGAATACCAGGAGCTGTGGTAGGACTGGGACAACCCTGGGTGATTCCAAGGTAATGGAAGTCAGAAATGAAATTTTGAAAATTGACCCATTATTTGAACTACTTTTTAAATGTTGTTCTTATGAACTATCATGTTTGCTTTTCAAATGATTCTAGTAACTCTAATCTACAACAGTTTTCCTGTGTTCAATAACGGATCGATTTCTATTTACTTCTACATATTATTGAAACTATTCTTAACCTTACTCCCAATATAACTTAATTTTTCCAGAAAGTTTTGAATCCATGAAAGTCTCAATTCAAAGTGACTGCATTTAATCAATCATGTGATACATAATGGTACTCTCGTACACAGTAAGTTTAATGAACTCTACTAAAATATATTTAAAATCATACATATAACCAGACTATAAATTAATTAAATGGGTTTAGGAATATGGCATTATGAATAGAACTTTGCAATAATCTACAGTGACCAAGACCTGAAATACAGTGGAAAATGATAAAAAAATCAAGTATCTTCAGTCACAGTGACATGGGGCAAACTCTACTCTCTCAGCAACAGTATGAAGTTCATGAACACCGTTACTAAAATACATCATACAGTAATACAAAACAGTTTTAAAAACCAAAAGGATACAATGTATACACGTCTATATATGTTACATTTAAAATTAAAGTCCTGCCCTAAACAAACTATCCCAATCAGACTAGATTTAATTTTAACAGATATTTTTCATATTTTGGATTTATTTCAAGCAAAGGCTAAAAATGTAGGTATCAAACTTAATCACATTACTCATCAATTATTCAGTTATTGTTAATTTTAAAAACAAAACATGCAACATCACAACACAACATAGTATGCCAAGAATAGGATTCAAAATAAAACAAACTTTAAAAAAGGAACAAGAAAAAACTACAACTGACAGAAACGTGGAGTCACTAGAAAGGATTTTTGACAGGCACATACCAACAAAACGAAATGTGCCTTTAAATAAAGTCCTGAGTACACACTACAACAATAAAAATACTGACCCACTCGTCCTTAGACATGAACTAATAAATGTCACAACTGCCAGTAATTTTGGTGTAAACTTTGCAGACCCTCCACAAATGCACTGCACTCAATTAACCTCTGTGAATGTTTAGAGCGTGCTGGGCGCTGGAGAGAAAGTGAAATGGATTAAGAGAACTTCCTAAAGTCGAGACATGTCAAACCTCAGCTCGGTTTATCTGAAGCCACCACAATCAAGGGTCACAAGTAGATGGGTGGGTGACTTGCAAAAATCAACAGATCAGACAGAGGAGAGGTTAAAAAAGGTGCGTTCCACCGTGGAATAAATCCAGGAAAACCAACATCATTTATATTGGGGATTTCTTTCCTTTTTAGAACGCTAACGTTGCCAAATATTAAATAACACGTACACACAGGTACGATCAAAGGTTATTCATGCAAAGTGAAACACACTTTCACCAAAGCATTTTGTAACCAGGGAACATAGTTATTGGCACAGAGCTAAAATGCAAAATAGCACGTCCACAACAGAAGGTACTTTCTGACACATTAAATAGATTTCTGACATTTATGTTTTGACAGACGCTTGAAGAATGCTGAAATGGCCAGATATTAGATTGATGCTAAAACATCTAAACACAAGTCAATCTCGTGTAATTGTTACAACCATTATTGTACACATCGTAAGCTCTCGAAGTAGACCAGAAATCGCGAGAATCACCGCCGATTGTGGGCTCAACGATCAGCTCCAAGGTTCCGACGTGGGCCTCCGGTACTTCCCAGTCCGAACCACCGATATTAAGTCACTTCGGCGCTCCAAGCAGCGTTTACCCGTGAGGCCGGTCCGTCAGCTCCTTTCACAAATAATAATAAGCAGGAGGTAAATAAATAAATAAAAGGAGGTTACTTACAATCCAAGTGTTTCTTTTTAGGTCCCATAATTTCGTGTGTGGTGGCCTTGCACACAGTTTTGGAGACAGCAGACCCGGTAACACTATGTTGAGCCGCGGTTATCCTGTCTGTAATGCTTTGGCCAGACATCTTCGTCTTTTAATTAAAGGGATTAAATATGGAATATGTCTTTTTTTGTCCTCAATATTTTCAAGATTCCACTGGGGGGGTCCAACGGTTCTATTCGGACAGTTTTCCCCCCCTCTCCCCCCCAAGCAGAAATCACCAGTAAGAAAAAACTGACTGTATTCAGGGCAGAGCAAAATGACATCCCCCTCGCCAAAAAACAAAACAAAAAAAATCAAAAAACACAACTGTAAATATCCTCAGTGGCTGGTCCAATCACGGCAATAGGAATAAAGTCTCAGTGCTTTCAATATTTCTGACAGATGAGTATGCTTATAAAAAGAATGTATCTTGATTTGTTTGTAGGTCCCCTCTCTCTCCACCACTTCCCTGTATTTCCACTTCCACTCTTACACACACATACACTCTCACACACACTCTCTCTCTCTCTCTCTCTCTCTCTCACTCACTCACTTTACTCTCCCTCCTCCCCTTGTGTCTGCCTCTAGTCTTCCCTGTCACCTCCCACTGCTGGGTTTAAATGGACCGGAGGCTTGCAAGAAAATGGCGGGTCCACTTCCTCCTCACCGCCCGGAGCCTCCCAAATGTTTTTTTTTTCTTTTTTCGAAAACAGCGCCTGGGAATCTGACGCCATTTTGGCTCCAAGAGACTTTCAGTCAAGGAGAGAAATTAGTGAAAAGGGTGTGAGCCAAAATGGCGTACGCAGCCACGTGGTTTCTACAGTAGCTTTCCCAATAATGTGCCACACGGGAATTCTTCGAAATGACGTGTTCCAGTCCTCTGTTATTTACTATGGCATATCTTAAACAATAAACACAGCAGGCTACATACCTAAGGCTTCAGAGATATGAAATGAACGTCAACTTTGTGTAAATTTGTTCCAAAAGTGCATTTTTAAATTCAACATTATCCACAATGAAGCTGAACAAGTAAGAAACCAACGTGCGCCCTTTTAGTTTTAGACATCTTCTATCAAACTATCAAAATCGACAGCTTTATAGTAAATAGTAAAAGCACTTCATTATTTGAAATGAATACCAAAAAGAAACATGTTAGAAAATGTAGGTGTGGTAACAGTTTTTAAAGTAGGAGCATTTTTACATAATAATTACTTATGAGTGCTTTCAAGTCACTTCAGCTTTATATGTCCAGTGCCTCCTGACTCACTGGTACAAGAAAAACCCATACGTATGATACACTGCTTGACTCATCTTGATGTCTAGTTTTTGGACCACAGTTTAAGCACGGAATTACACCCTTATGGTAAAGAGTAAACCAATGGATGTCATCAACAAAAATGATCAGAAGCACTTGAAGTTGTGCATGCCACATCAACTGACCCCTTGGGTTAACCCTCTAATGGGATACGAGAAGTCAAAGTTACTCCTTTTCACAAAACTTTGAAAACCTGGGGGTCAGTAATATATGCATGTGGAGAATCATTTATGCTATTTCCATGTTGCTCATTACATAAATGAGCATAATTGTGATATCTAATTCTTTACCAATGGTCCTAGCCCACTATGAGCCATTCCCAGAAGGTTAATAACAGAAAATTTCAAACATAAGCATGGCTGTGTGTGGCTGGCGTTATTTTGGACTGTTTCAAGTTCAGTGATTATCAATATGATGTTATTTTAGATCCTTTACTTGAGATTAAAGTCTTTATGGACCTTTCTATTTTCTATCGAAGGGTGACAAATGACACATTTCTATTACATCAAGAATGTTTACTTTTAGACACGTTTATATTTCAAATAGATAGATAGATAGATAGATAGATAGATAGATAGATAGATAGATAGATAGATAGATAGATAGATAGATAGATAGATAGATAGATAGATAGATAGATAGATAGATAGATAGATAGATAGATAGATGCTTTATTAATCCCAAGGGGAAATTCACATACTCCAGCAGCAGCATACTGATACAAAAACAATATTAAATTAAAGAGTAATAAAAATGTAGGTAAAAACAGACAATAACTTTGAATAATGTTAACATTTACCAAACCCCAGGTGGAAATGAAGAGTCGCATAGTTTGGGGGAGGAATGATCTCCTCAGTCTGTCAGTGGAGCAGGACATTGACAGCAGTCTGTCGTTGAAGCTGCTCCTCTGTCTGGAGATGACATTGTTTAGTGGATGCAGTGGATTCTCCATGATTGACAGGAGCCTGCTCAGTGCCCGTCACTCTGCCACAGATGTCAAACTGTCCAGCTCCATGCCTACAATAGAGCCTGCCTTCCTCACCAGTTTGTCCAGGCGTGAGGCGTCCTTCTTCTTAATGCTGCCTCCCCAGCACACCACTGCGTAAAAGAGGGCACTCGCCACAACCGTCTGATAGAACATCTGCAGCATCTTATTGCAGATGTTGAAGGACGCCAGTCTTCTAAGGAAGTACAGCCAGCTCTGTCCTCTCATGCACAGAGAATCAATATTGGCAGTCCAGTCCAATTTATCATTAATTTATCATCCAGCTGCACTCCCAGGTATTTATAGGTCTGTACCCTCACATCTACAGAAACACACAATCTAAACACACAATCTGGTTCTACCGCATGAATTAAATCATTACATTTCTTACAAACACCCAAATGAAGACAGTTTAGGGTAACTCTGACTTTTCTTTTTCTTATTTACCTAATTAAAGGCAATGGTGTCACATTTTTGGTTATTAAATATTATTGTCATTTTAATAATAAAACTGATAATAGGATATAATTACATATAGTGACAAAATACATAACAAATGTGTGCTATGACCATATTTTACAATATAATGTAGTTAAAAACCAAGCCCAAACAGGCTTTTGGTGGCTGAGTCCTAATTCAAGTGTTGTAAAAATTGTATCAATTGATGTGCTATTGTTTGTTGTTGGATGAGGATGGTCTATGGCAAACTATAATTTAGATGTGTTAAACATAACATTTTTGAGAGATTTACTAAATAGACAGTTAAAATTCTGGTGCAAAGTACAGGGGTTTCTAAAGATCCTGTAAGTCCCAAATTAAGCCAATGGAGTGGACCCCTTGAAAATTTGTTGGAAATCCTTGAAAAATACTTCTTAAGCATATTGTCATAGAGAATACAGATTGAATAGCATTTCAGCCAAGATGAATGGTGTACCCTTACCCTGATGGGAAGTCATAGAAGGACAGAGCAGACAGATGAACAGCCAGACCAGGATGATCTCTATTCCATTATCCAGTAGAGAGGATAATACAATTGAAGGATAGGGTGTGACTGTCTTGCAGAGTTGTGTTCCCTCAGTACACTGGGTGGCAGCATCCCTGAGGAGTATCTAACATTTACACACCGGCTGAGCTACATGGGAGTTGAGAGCAGCCATGGTGGGGTCCTTGGGGGGCTAATAGAGGATTCTGTTGGCAGGAAGCTTCCCTGTCATCTTGGGGTTCTGCTTGAATGTCTTTGGTCTAATTGTTTCTGGGGTTAGGGTCCTGAGACTCCCCTTATAGGCCAGAATATTTTATATATCACTCAGTACCCATTACTGGGTTTTTGACAAACAACTCTTCACAGGCGGTGCAGGAGCACAGCTGTCTGTAAGCTTTTAACAGGCTGGGCGGACTTAGATGATTAGGTGGCAGCAGCCTGTCATAACCATTGAAGAAGAGCACATCCTTTGAAAGCCTTGGGCTAGTTCATGAAAAATTCAGCAGTGCTTTTTAAATGGGAGTTTGTGATATTTCAAAAATGTGTTCAGCATCCTTTATTTAAGATATTACAATGAAAAATTAACTTTCCCTTATATATTTATTTGAAGAATGAATGTACAGAATTTCACTGGTACTGAGTTGTTTTATAGGAGACAGACAGACAGACTGACAGACTCGAAATGACAGTAGATGCCTTCATATTTTATTTGAATGCACCTAAAATGATGCTCCCTCTGGAGAAATCCAACCATTTTATAAAGTCTCTTTCCCACTGCAGGGTTCTGAGAACTGATGGATAAAACAGGGATAACTGGGTATAAGAAAAAATCTGAAATCAGTCCATTTCAACCCACATTCACACTTATACCCATACTCACAGCTGTATTACAGCCAGGGTTTATCCCCAGACTTGTGTTTACTTCCTGTACCTCTCTGTTGTTTTGTAACCTTAAATCATTATTCTTCAAGTTTCTTTAGTTATTTCTTTTGATTCTGTTCATGTTTCATTTATTGTGTACTATTTGTCTTTCAACATGAATCTATTCTTGTGTTCTGTGGGTGATACACCAAGTGTCAGGACCACTACAACATCACAATTCCTGAGATCTGCTTCAGGCTGTTTAAGGTGTAGAGACAAGGATCTCAGAAGTAGTACATTAGAATATACTGGAGTCAACTGTGAGTACTGTTTTTATGTGTGTATTTACTGTTTTTTGATCTTCTTTTTCTTTTTTTGGATTTTGGCTTTCGATTGCATTTTTGGATTTATTCGCCTAGGATTGTCTTTTAGGAAGTCTTGTTTGCTCTTTTGAGTCTTTTGTTATATGTTTATATTTTTTAATACATGTTCACATTTATAAAGATTCCTTTTGTGGATTTTTACATTTTCCTTCCCTCGACAGACATTTAAGATATTTTGGAACTTTAAAAGCATTCTGAACTTTAAAATGCCAGTTTCCCCATTTTGGGGCCTGGTTTCCCCATTTTGGGGCCACAGTCTCAGGAATAGTGTCTTTCTCTTCACTTAACACAAATCCTTATTTCTACACTCAGTGTCTCTGTGCAGGTGTATCTTACACAAACCCCCTCCTTATTTGAGTCTAACTGATCAAATGGATTTTTATTACTCATTTCTACTACCTATAGCTTATTTAAGTGCAGCCACATTTCTTTGTTCAAATACTGTTTAAAAAGCCTGGACAATTCCATATGTAACATACCTGATAGCCCCAGATGCCAATCAAGACCACCTCTAGAAAACCTAGTAAAACATGGGCTTCAACAACCATGATTTATTGTAATTATTTATATGCTTTATTAATATTTATGTCTATATATTTTATGCATATTGTTACTCTCATTGTTGGTGCATATAAACTGAAACTTGCAGAAACCATATATTAAACAAAGAAGTCTATTTAAATTCATTGGAAAGCACAGGCACACCACTACTGTTAAACAATTAACCACAAAATGATCATTCTGTACCCCAAACATGTACATATACTTAAACTTCTAAAAAGCAGTGTGGACTATTAGCCTACTGTTCTCATATCCAGACCTGATCTTTTCACCTACAGTCTTGACATCCTATTTTTGACAATTCATCCTCCTTCTTATTGTCCTTCATTCCAATAGACCTAACATTGCTTGTGGAAACTGGCTTTGATCATGGTTAGAACTGTTGATGTTACCTTGGGTTCAGCATCTCAGAAACTACTACCATCCTTAGATTTTCACACAGTTCCATCTGTAGAGTTTGCAGGGAATGCTAAAAATTTCAAGTAAGAATCAGTTCTGTTGGCAAGAAAACCTTGTTAATGAAAAGTCAGGGGAGGAAAAACAAATATGTTCAAGTAAATAAAAAAATCACAATTATTCAAACAACAGCTCTTTACAACAGTAGTGTGGAGATGGGCAACTCACAACACATCTTGAAGTGAATGGAATCCCACAGCAGAAAGCAATGCAGGGTTCCCCTCCTCTCATTTAATAAGTAAAAATGTGGCCACAGTGGACACTTGATCACCAAAACTTGACAATGGAAGATTGGAAAAATGGCAACTGGTCTGACAAATCTCAGTTTCGACATGTGGCTGGTGGAGTTAGAATTTCATGAAAACTTCATTAATCTGTGGATCCATTCTATCTTGTGTCAATGCCACAGGTTGGTATTGTTAATGTAATGGTGTAGGGAATTTTTATGGTACATATTAGTCCTTTTAATACCATATGTGTGTCTTTTGAATGCCACCATGTATGTAAGGACTATTGCTGACCTTGTGCATCTGTTTATGACCACAATCAACCCAACTTCAAATGGCTACTTCCAGCAGAATAATACACATTATTACAAAGCAAACAGCATCTCAAGCTGGATCTACAAACATTACAGTGTCTTCTGTTTATTCCAATGACCCGTGTAGTCCCCAAATCTCAACCCAATGCAGCTCCTTTGGAATGAGATGTCATTGGAGGTTCACAGAGCATGAATGTGTGCCTAAAAATCTACGGAAACTTTGTGATGCTATGGGCCAAAATTCTTAAGGAATCCCTCCAGCAACTTGTTGAATCAATGCCTTGAAGACTTTAGTCTGATATGGAGTCAAGGGAAGGGCCTACTCAGTATTAGATAGACATGTCTAAAAAGGTCATATTTTGTATATACACTGTATATCCTCATGACACATACTCTGTCATGAGGAGGCAGAGTGAATCATCAGAGTAAGTGTAGAAAACACCTCATGACACAATTCAATGGCCTGTTTTTCTTTTTTCTCTGATATAAGTAATTCAGAGAATGCACTACAAGGGCCATAAGGAGACACATATATAAAATCCCAACGTGCAAGGGCTCATGAAGGGCCTTGAAGCAGACCCTTCTAATTATGGCAGAAACCTGAAAAAACAGACTCCAGGAAAGACTCTGCAGTGCATTGTCAATCTTTAATCAGACAAGAGTCCCATCTGAGAGCTCAAGTTATTGTAACTAAGTGTAAACAGCAATTCATTGAGAAATGTAGTCCTAATGGGTCCAAGAGGCTTCTTCACAGTATATCTGCAGTGAATTCAGAAAGTATTCAGACCCCTTCACTTTTTTCACATTTTGTTATGTTGCAGCTCTGTGTAAAATCATTTAAATCATCAGGCAACAATCAATACAGTAGAATGTCAAAGCAAAAATAAGATTTACAAAGTTTTGCAAATGTATTAAAATAACTGAAATATCACATTGATACAATTATTCAGAACCTTTGATATGCTATTCATCATTGCTGAGATGTTTCTGTACCTTGTTTAAAGTTCACCAGAGGTCAATTAAATGGCTTGGAAAAGGCACACATCTGTC
Organism: Erpetoichthys calabaricus; assembly: GCF_900747795.2. NCBI lineage: Eukaryota > Metazoa > Chordata > Cladistia > Polypteriformes > Polypteridae > Erpetoichthys > Erpetoichthys calabaricus. The sequence continues at coordinate 209,308,693 of NC_041397.2, read as the reverse complement.
TATTAGGTCAAATACAATTAACAGTATGTTTCAGAGCCAAAATTAAGTGATCAGGTCAAAGAAATTGCTTGCAGAACTTAGAGACAGGCTACAAAAAAATCTTGAAGCATTGAAGGTTCCCAAGTGCACCGTTGCCTTCATAATTATTAAAAGGAAGAAGTTTTCGAGCTTACTACAGGCAGCTACCAAGCCAAACTGATCAATCACAGGAGAAGGTTCAAGGGAGAGGGCCCAATTGTCACTCTTGCTGAGCTCCAGACAATTTGTGTGGAAATGAGAGAAACTTAAAGAAGGTCAACCATCACTGCCACACTCCACCAATGTGAACTTAATGATAGAGTGGCCACCTGAAGCCTCTCCTCAGTAAAGGATACAGTTTCTGGGGTTTGCAGAAAGGCACCTCAATGAGTCTCAGACTGTGAGAAATAAGATTCTCTGGTTTAATTAAACTAAGATTAGCATGTCTGGAGTAAAACAGAAACCACTCATCATCTGTGCAATACCATTCCAACGGTAAAACATGGTGATGGTAGAATCATTCTGTGGGGTTGTTTTTCAGCAGTAGGGACAGGGAGAATAGACACATTTGAGGGAAATCTGAATGGAGCAAAGACAGAGATACAGTATCCTTAATGAAATCGGCTTCAGATCACTCTGGACTTCAGAATGGTCCAATGATTTACTTTCCAATATGACAATGACCCTGGGCACAAAGTAAAGACAACACAGAAGTGGCTTAGGGACAACTCTGGGAATGTCCTTGAGTTGTCCAGCTAGAACCTGGACTTGAACCAAATTGAACATCTCTGGATTGACCTGAAAATAGCTGTACAATGATGGTCTCTGATCCTACCTGGCAGAGCTTGAGAGGATCTGAATAAGAATGGTAGAAAAGCTTGCCACTTCATACCCAAGAAGATTCCAGGCTATATTTACTGTCAAAGGGGCTTCCACTAAGTACTGAGCGAAGAGTCTGAATACTTGTGTTAATGTGATATTTCAGTTTATTATTTTTAATAAATTTGCATATCCACTTTATCATTCTGGGGTATTGAGTGGTGCTTGATGTAGGGGAAAAGCATTTAAATGATTTTAGCACAAAGCTGCAACATGGCAAAAATATGAAAAAAGTGAAGGGGTCTGAATACTTTCTGAATCCACTGTATACCTTTATCTATATACTCTGACTGAAAGTACAAAGGTTTCACCACTTGACCCTTCTGAGACCAGCATACAGACTTCATCTGCCTTTTGTGTGCCACCTGTCCGAGAAACAAACACACTTTAAAGTGAAGTTCTTAAAGGGTCTTGGCAGGATCTGCTGCTACGTGAAGTCTCAAATTTCACATTAAATTAGATTTTTAAAAATTTCCACCTGGGACTTCTGTCTTACAGGTTGTCCTGATGGATAATCAGAGCTATTCTACCCTGTTACTGGAAAGCAGTTTCAATAATGACTTAAATGAGTTTTACAGAATGAGGCTATAAGACAGGAGAGTGTTTTAGAATGTTGGAAATTATGAAATTCTGTTTTTACTCTTTAGTCTACTCTGAAAGCTCTTGTTCTGAGTCTGAAATAAAGTTTGATTATCAAAGAACAGCATCTTGTGCTATTATTACAACACTGAGCCCCTAAATTGCACAATATCTGTATTATTTGTAGGAACCTCTTCCATAACCACATTAACATATATAGACACACGCACATATATGCTGTAGATATATACATACATACAATTTCAACTCAAGTAAACAGTTAAAATCTAAACATAATAGTTTATTTCCTTTAAAAATCCTGAGATTATTTTTAATTTAGGCAGGGAAAATTTGGAAAACCTCATGCTCAGCTTATGGCTTGCAGACTGAGGCTGTGGATTTTCTGAGAGAAACAAAAATGCTTTCTAGCATTTGATCTATGGCAGGGTGTGTCTATAAGATTAGTAATTAACTGCACGACTGTACTGCATATTAAAGCTACAGTAGTTACCAGTTATCTAGATCAAGAAAACTGTGTGCTTCCTGTTTGTCTCCCTAAAAACCATACTGCTCAGTTTCCAGAGTTGCTATAACCACAGAATTACTGCTGTATTGAAGTAAGCTGCTGTAACACATTATACTATTGTGTACAGAAAAACAGAGCAATGTCACCAGTCTCTGCTTTTCCAGACGAAGGTTAAAATCAGCACATGTAAAACTGGGACATAACTGAAATTAGTGAATTAAACATTCACAGGTTAATTGAAAATATTTCAGTTTTCATCATATGATAAACTCAAGGTGATAATCACAGTTGAAATACTGTATGTTTAAAACATTTACATATAAGTCTACATTTTTAGCACATTTATATGAAAATAAATGGTTCAAAATAAATGAAGTGTCACTTTTTTCCTCAAAACCTCATATACATTATTAATTATCATTGACAGTAGTACAATCTTGTTATACTTGTGAAGGTCAAAATCCATTTACATGTAAGCAATACTGTGTACCTTAAAAATACAATCTGTGTGTACACTGAAAACATAAACGGTTGATATATTCCACAGCACACATCCTAAAAAGTGTGTACAAAGGGGTGCTGTTGCCTATAATAATATTTTGTTTGCATTTTGAGAACTGCTTTAGACCTTACCTGCTAGGAAACATAAAGGTTATTAGTGAGACACAAATGCATATTTTTATTGAAGCGGTAACCAATGGTTGGATAAATGTGCCCTGGATTAAAATATTTAGTAATATTCAAGTAATATAAATGATAAGGTTATAATCAGAAATGCACATAGTCCATTTCAAAGGAATCTCACACGGTGTATGTTAATGAATTGAAACTATTTTAGTCTATCTCTACTCAATCCTCCAAACATCCCTCCATTTTATATACCTACTATATTTTCCTTGTCATTTACCTGTCCCAGCAGTGATAGGCACAAGGCAAGAATCAATGATTCTTACATACTGTACATCCAGATGTACTGCCTTTGAACAAATTCAGAATTTTCCATTAACTTGACAATTTGTCTTTGGATTGCAGATTAAGAAGAAAAGCCCTTGAAAGAAACAAACATTAATGCAAAAAAAAAACTTGCAAGTTCTATACAAGTCACCATAAAATGAATAATGATTAAATGACTTTTTCAAGGTGGCATTCTTCTTCTGTACAAATGTTACCTGGTTAAGAGGGAAACAAACAGATATGTCACCTTCTGGTTACATCATTATCACGTCCTTTGTTTTACTTGCGTCCAACCACATAAGTCCATTAGAATAGTATATAAAATGAATATTTAGATTGACGCCTGAAAATTACAGCTTGGAAAAAACTTGACTTGGGCCTGAGACTGCTAATAATTAGATTTTGCATATTATTTGCATTTACAGGGTTTACATTTGCTTAGTCGTGTACTCTATTCTAACTAAAAACAATTAAAAGTGCATTTTTCCTTAATGAATATGTTTATGACTTAGGTAACTTGGGAGACATGGCAGTTCAGCAGGTAACATTATCATCTGAAAGCTTATTGCCTATTGGTTATATAATCACAATGTGACCTTTCTATGGTCTTGCTGTGTTTGTGTAGGCTACTTTTTCACAAAAGGTCTATTCTCACATTATACAGATATGCTGTTACATTGGACTGACAACTCTCCATTGGTGATGGTAAGTGTGTAGGTTTTTCAATAGAATGGGGTACCATCCTGTGTTTTTGCTTTATGTCCATTACTTCCCGAATAAACGGATCTCCAGGTCTTTGTTCTGGAAAAAGAAAGGCTGGAATATTATGGATTTATGGGTGCACTTTTAGCACATTTAGTTGACATCCAACAGATGCTTTGGCACTATGTGATTCTAATCAGAAAGTAGTGAGAAGTCAAGAAAAATGACACCTTTTATTGGCTAACAAAAAGATTACAATATACAAGCTTTCGAGGAAACTCAGGCCCCTTCTTCAGGCAAGATGTAAACTTGATCAGAAATCAGAAAGTAAATCATAAAGTACAAATGGACAGATAGATGGTTGGAATTTCTGCAATCATTATTTCAATACTTTACTCACAGCAATTTTTGAAAGAACATGACAAAATAAAATTATAATACACACAAAAATCCATGATAATCTTAAGCCAGATAAATATGCATTAATTTTTAAGATGCCTGTTTTTTCTTTTGGGGTCTCAGATACCCTGGATCATTGTATCTGCATCATAATGAGTTTCAGTCCTTCATTTACTGTGCACTACATATGTGGTTTTGAGTCTAAATAGAAAACAATCAAACTCTGTAGTGGAGCTCTTTTTCAGGGTAAACATTATGGAAAAATTTCACTGGTTAAACATTTAGTAAACCATTTAAATGCTGTTTTGTTTTCTTTTGTTTAGTGTCTTTTTTGGTCTGTTTTAGCTGCTAGAAGCTGTGTAAATATCATCTAGTCAGACTTTCAAAAATATATTCAATCATTGAATTGTATACAGTATGTGTTATCATTTTGAAGCCCTGGATTTTACACTTGTATCATAATTCAGTTTTGAAAATTTTGTGCCTGTAAATAAAGGAAAACACACCAAGGGTGATTGTCCAACAGTGCGACCCCAGTCTGTCACATCAATTAGATACCCATCTCTGACTAGTACATTACAGTTAAAGTTTACTTAATTTGCTTTCCACAATGTTTAGAATAAATCCGAATTCATTAAATTATCCAGATGATGATTCACATGACTTTGCATTGATAATATTGTTTAGAATATGTGGTCTATACATACAAAATGGCATTAATAAATAATTGACAAAGTATATTAAAGCATGGAAAAAGTTTCATGCAGCCTAATCCTGTTTAAAACTGTTTGAAAGGAGTACATTCTTCCCATTGAAAAATCACAAATTAATCATTGCAATCACATATACTTTGCACAAAGTTCTAGTAATATTATTAGAAACCTGAATATAAACACATTATGCAATCTCTATAAAACAGAGAAATAGAAACAGAATGAAAGCACTCGTATGAATCAGTAAATCCTGTCACGCATGTATGTCACAGAATTACCTATTGGGTGAAAAGGTGTGCTGTCGCTAACAGTATCATCTCTTCTTTCAAGTGGCGAGAAGAAACTCAGCAAGGGCAACCTATTCTGCCCCTTCTGGCCAGATCTAAATAAAAGCCCAGATACCTCAGAGAGAATCATCTCAATCTGGACCCAAAAAGCAAAGTCACTTGTGCTCCTGGATTAGACCTGCTGTACCAAGCTGCTAGAACCTGAAAGCCGAGAAGGCTGCTGTTTATTTCTGTAGCATATGCTATTTTTGTGTCATCGAATGGGTGTTTTCCTTAATAATTAATTTATGGTTAAATGGGGTGACCCAGCTGGCATGCCAACACTTACCTGAAATCCTTGAGTGTCCTTCCACCCAACCACAGTCCAATTCAGGACATTGCTTATTGACACATAACTAGAATTTAGAAAGGGCAATAACCTTAAATTGCTATCAAGAAAAATGAAAAGATTAAATTTGCTTTTTTCAAGTGAAAGGCAAACACATACATAGCTGTATCGACCACTGAAAATATATAGAAATTCATAGTCTCATACTTTTCTTCAGAACACCATGCAAAGGGATGGTTTACCACTTTTGAGGTTTGTCAGATTGTTAATTTTGTGCCATACTACTTGTTTGTGTCTTTTGAGGTAGAAATAAGAAATGACATGAGCAAATATGTCTTATACTGGGCATTGCTTATTGACGTGTTTACCACATAACAACATTTGGAAGAGGCCTCTAATAGTACTTATAGTAATTCTGCCATTAATGGAAGGTCTGATGTAAGGTGACTTTTTCTAACTAGACTAGATAAACATTGCATTTACACAAGTGAGTTTAAAAAATGAGAAATTATTAAATTTGGTTTTTTTTAATAGTAATAGGCTTTAAACTGCATAAACTGATTCAAGTTGAATTCTTAGAAAACAATACAAATCTGCATTATTCATAACAGAAAAGTAATGAACTTACTGGCACATTCTTTTGAGCATCATAATATTTTCACACTGACAATAGTTAGAGAAAGGCCTGCTGTAGTCCCCATGACCTACCAACACCTAAATTCCTACCACTGCTTGCAGTGCTAATGATGTACTGATGGAGAAGTAGGTTTCCTGATGCTTACTGCACCAGTCTTGTATTGAAGATTATATTGACTCCACAATCATTTTATTTTAGTATATTAGAAAGATTTTCACAAACACAGGCTATTGAGCTCAAAGAAGCTTGACAATCCTATCCACTGAATTCCTCCAAAACAACATCAAGTCTAGCTTTGAAGGTCCCTACCGTCTGCCACTCTATTTGGTAACTTATTGCATGTGTCTATGGTTCTCTGTGTGAAGAGGAAATTTACCCTGAACAAGTTTCCAATTGCGTCTCTGTGTTCTCGTTGAACTCATTTTAAAGTAATAGTCTCAATCCACCACACTTCTTTATTTCATAATTTTGAACATTTCAGTTACATAATTTCTTAGTTATCTTTTGTTTAAACTGAAAAGGTTCAACTCCTTTAATCTTTCCTTATAACTCATCCTCTGCAGACCTGGAATCTGCCTAGTCACTCTTCTCTGGACTTTTTCTAGTGTTGTGGTGTCTTTTTTTATAAACTGGAGATCAAAACTGTACACAATACTCCATGTTCAACCTCAATAATGCATTTTAAAGTTAAGCATAAACCAACCTCCTTTGACTCTGTTGGCCTTCCCAGTGTCTTCTGAAAACTCTCTGGATGTAGATAGTGATGAGTCCATTACGACTCCTAAATCCTTCTTTTAAGCAGTACTTTCAATTTTCAGGTCTCTCAAAATGTATTCAAATCTAACATTTTTACTTTGTCCGTGCAATACTTTACATTTACTTACATTAAATTTCATCTGCCAAAAATCCACCCAAGTCTGTATGCTGTCCAAGTCCCTCTGTAATAATTCAATATATTCTAAATTATCTGCCAATCCACTTATCTTGGTATCATCAGAAAACGTAACCAGCTTGCTATTTATATTCCAATCCAAATCATTTATATATATTAAAACTACCAGTGGCCCTAGCACTAACTCCTGAGGGACTCCATTGTTAACATCGCCCAATTCTGATAAGGTTTCTCATACCATAACCCTCTACCTAATGTGTTTTAGCCAATTCTGCACCCATCTACAAACCACGTCCTGAATTCCCACTTCTTTTAGTTTGAAGCCCAAACCCTCATGTTAGACCTTATAAAATGCTTTCTGAAAATCAAGATAAAGTCATATGTTCCACTTTGATCTTATCCTTTTGCTGTTTCCTCATAGAATTTCAGCATATTAGTAAAACATGACTGTCCCCATCTGAACCCATGCTGACTGTCCCCCTGAACTCTTGTTCTTGTTATGTGCTGCTCAGTCTTTTTCTTAATAATTTCTTCCATTGATTTACTCATAGGAAACCATTAAATGCTAGTTATACTGCTCAAAACCTGGGTAGTTGTGTTTTTTTATGATCCAATCCCATCATGATTGTTCACATTTCACTGTTTTATGTGAAGTTAATAGTCTGCATAAAATGCAATTACATAAAAACTTCACCTCTTAAGTGGTGCAATATATGAAATACACATTATATTGACCAAATAGCAATCCTAAATCTTAGAGTTAGAAGCAGATAACGCTGTTATGAATTATGTCAAGCCTCAGCCAATCCTATCAACACTCATTTACATTTGGACAGTTTAAAGTTGCCAGTTAGCTTAATACACATTTTTATCACATGAGTGGAAAATAAAGTACTTAGAAAAAAGCCCATACATATACATGGAGAAGGTACAAACTTGTTATATATGATATCCAAGTCAGTCTTTGAAGCCCTTAACTCTGGGAGCATGAGGTAGTACTTATTATCACTCTGCCACTGCAATACCCCACAAACTGCTTGTCTAGAGTAGAAAGCAAATATAACATACTTTATGAAATTAGAACACAAAATTAATCATTTACCACATCTTTACATTTTGACAAATTGCAGAATTAACAAAAATCCTACTTCAGGCTTCCCCCCTTGTCAGTCTGTTACTGCCAGTCTCGCTCTTAAAAGCCTTTCCTGAATTGACCCTCAATATATATTATATTAACAAACTTAAGGAGAAAGAACAGGCAAGCTCCTTCTTCTGAGAAAGCTCTTTCTTATCTGTAATTATGCTTGCAAATGTTGGTCAATATCATACTCATTTGTTTGTCAAAACAACATATTTCTGGACATACATACATCCCTCAACGATGTATGTATTTGATAAGTCTTTCTTCAAAATGCATGGATGTATGGATAAATGCATACTTACTATATTATGCAGTCCTGTCTTGACTAACAAGCACAAAAATATCAGCTGTAAGTATTCTGTCTGGACCTCAAAGAAACTCTAAAATGCATTTCAACAATTTCAAGCACTATGCAGTGTTTTTCCAAAATCCCACCTGCAAAGTTATCTCAGATGGAAGGAATTTTCTGTGCTAACATTTAAAAATTAAGTTAACACAATCATTTACAGTGGTAAAGACGATTAAACGCACTATGTCTCACTTGATTTAATCAGAGGCTCAAACACAGTAAATGTCAAACAACCTAGGAAAAATATTTCAGTCTGCTTTAATTACTTAAACACTTTAGCTTTTAGTGCTTTGTCTTTGAGTTCTTAACGTGGTGCATGCAATCATTAGACATCTTTGAGTTCAACATACAGTGGGTGGAGTAGCTAAACTGATGCCAGTTCTTCCTGCTCTCACATGTAGGTAATACTTCTTTGGTTTGTGTTGTCCTAAACTTTTTACATTAAGAACATAGGCTTTTCTTTCCTTTGGGTTTCTTTGAAGCTTATTTATGTGAAAATAATATTAGCTCTATTTCAGCGTGCATTTAAAATATTTGTTAAGAATATAACAGAGCGAGTCCTTCCAAGAATGGCAATAGCAGATATTAAACTAAAGAGAAGAAACCTGTAATTGATGCTTAATAATAGATTTAAAAACCTGTCTACACTATAGGGAACAAATCATTAAGAAAATATTAGATCTTAGACCTGAAAGATTGATGCAAACTGTTGTTTGTTCATAGCCATGAAAGTAAAAATTTGCCTTCCTATGAGGACAAAAAGAGGAGGCAGTCTTTTGGTTCTGTAATGGTAATGGTGGTAAGTGAATTGTTTCTCAGCCTTTAAAAGCAGTCTTCATAAATAGCTTTCAAACTGGATAATTAATCTGAGGTGTTTGTAAGATAATAAAATGATTCAAAGAACTCTCCTTAAGCTTGACATTCACTTGTGAACTTATACCATATAGCCAGTGCAGTAAACAGCTTTTGCTTTCTTTTATGCTCATAAATGATTTAGGATGTGTTTTCTATTATCCCAGCTGTTGTGTATTTAACTATAAAAATAAATCTTTAAAATTATGTTTTTGGAAAATATGAGTGTGCACGGTCTACCATTATCTTGCCTATAAATACATCACTCTAAAGAATAGCTGATTATATCGTGGGTTGACATTATCAAAAAGGTTCAAACAATGATGAGTATCATGTTGCACTGATGAATAAACTGTGAACTTACTAAAATGAAATAGTGATTGCTACAGCAATTTACATAGTTTTCATGTTTGCTTTCAATATATAATATTGAATATAATATATTCAATATATTATATAATTTTGTATGGAGTAAAATCATGGAATGCCCTTTAACAAAATCCTGTTAAATGTTGTCTTCTAGCTATGATGCACTGTTTCGTAAGCTGAAAAGGTGAAGTCTTCAACTTGTTTTTAACACAAGAGCACACCCAAGGAACACTCACTTAATGTATGTTACCTAATGGAATATGCTAGCCAAACGCATGCTCCTTTACTAATTAATAATTTCTTTGTGATGGTCTAATATGTTTTTTTTATTGTAGGAGCATAACATCATCATTATCTCTTATGGACTGTATAATTTGTAGTGAGGTAACATATAAACAGAATGATGGTTTGATGCAATTGATACATACAGTATATGCAACATAAACAAAAACAGGAAAACAAAGAAAACAATTCAAGTAAATACTGTGTATTAAGATCTTCTGAAGGTAAGACTCAACACACTATAACTGAAACATTTACTTGGAAATTATATTTTGACCTCAGTTCTTAACTTTAGTTCTTCATTAGAGTGTTGGTCACAGGGGGCAAGCGAGAGGTCAGAATAAGTTGAAAGTTACATTCCAATGATATGTAGACATGCTACCCTGAAAAACATTACAAAATATATTTTTTTGCAAAAATATTGAACATAGAGTGATTCATATTTGTTTTCCTGTTTCACTTTTTCCCTTCCTGAATTATTTTAGTCCGTATAACTGTCTACATTTCTTTTACATAATTCTTCACGTATTAATTATCATTGAGTTAGCTCATTTGACTCATAGAGACCTGATATAAATGTGTCAGGGTCTGTGAGGAGTTTGCATGTTCTCTCCATGCCTAAATTTCTATGGCTGGTCTGGTTTTCCTCTTGTTTAACGAAGACATGCATGTTATGAATGCCTCCAACCTAGCTTGGTATAAGGGAATGTGCATGTGCGAGTATGCATTATGAGGGACTAGTGCTTCCTTCAGAAGTTGTTCCTTTCTTGTTTCTAATTTTTGTTAATAATATTTGAGCAAATCACATTTAATACTCACTCTAATAAAGTGTATTTGCCCATGATTTTCTAACTGAATTGTCTTTGCTCAAAGATAGAGAGGGTGTCAAATGTGTACACACCCTTCCTAAAACTTTCAGACTGAAATTAATACCTGTCAGAGTTTTTTCTCCTTTAAATTTAATGATTCATACATTAATGAAAAACAAATAAAATACTTTAGGAAAAATAGCCAAATATATAAAAAAGAAAACCTATTTAATATTTTTGGAAGTACCTTTTGCTTTGCTTATAGCAGCTTTTCTATTTACCAAGGTCTTCATCAGCTTATAGCACATGTGTATTTTACAATTTTGCCCTATTCTTTGTAGCAGGGTTTAAGATCAGGTAAATTATGAGGGAATCTCCAGGTCACAGCTCTCTTTAGTTGAGTCCACTGCCCATGCAGATTTTTGAAAATGATTGCGTCTTGTGAAAAGTTAGAGAAGAGAGAACCCACAAAGCAGATTTGCAGAGAGCTGTGCAAAAGTAAAGACAAACATTAGAGGATTTCAGACAGGTTTACATATGGTATGCATTTTAAGCATGTTCTCTAAGAATGTTAATATAAATTAGCTGGTAGAATGCCAACATAGGCTTGAGATTTATGGTGACTGGGAGAAGGAAGGTACTGTACTGACCAGTTTTCATGGTTGTAAAAAATCAGTGTGTTGTAGTGACTGTGTATATACAGATAAAAAATCTCTAGATACTGTCTTACTATTTTATGAGGCACCAAATTGTTAGAAGGAAACCTTCCAGTCTAAGTTTGTTATTATTTTCCTGGCTGTCACATATTCTGCGTATAATACAATAGCAACAAGAGACTTTACACAATTTCCTTGTGTGAATCAATCAATATCAGGGCTATGTGGAGAAGAAGAAGAAGAAAAATGCTTAGGGACTTCTGTTTCTGGTAAAGATAAATCTTGAATTTAATTTATCTCATATAATACAAATATATATATATATATATATATTTACAGATAATCAAATGTAAGAGTCAAGGTATTTACCAAATATATTCAGAGGAGTAAACAGAATTTAACGCTACAGATTCAAATTCAAGGAGAAAGCTTTTAGCTTCTTGAGTTGCTATAGAAAGCTATTCCTTTTCAGTAAAATTTTTTTCAGAGGCTATCTGTGACCGTATTTTCATGTTTAAAAATCCTGAAGCAACACTGGTGAGTTATCTACAGCAAATGAGCATAACAGCTTTTTTTTCCCTCTTTTGAGCTGTACTAGGCATTGTTGATTTAGCACAGATCAATATGTCTTTTCTCTTCTTTTGTTTTCAAGGTAACAAATGAACAAATATGATAATTTTGATTGTAATAATAAGCAGAAAGCAAAATGCAGCCTAACAATAAACATTTAGATTTGCCAGTACATCAAAACTACTTTGGGTGATTTCACATTTATAAATATACAAAAGACACTCACAGAAAGATAATTACATGCTGCTGGCCATGTGCCCATTTACTTTAGCAGGTACTGAACAACATGCAGCTTTTAACATTTGGCACCCAACAAGCTGTGACTTAACTGCCCAGCAGTAGCCAGCAATCAACAGTTTGGTGCTTTACCATTGAGTGGCTTAATCATCACAGTTCATTCAAATCAGCAAAAGGCTACAATGCACAAAATAAGTTATGAAGACAACACTGTCAAAGGGACCGAGGACACGGCAAACACTCAATGTACCAGATTGCATGTTGTTTAGCAATAAACTAACATCTCCTTTTAAGTGAAACTCTGTCAGTCACCAGATGGCCTTTTGTTGAGTGTACACTACTGTGGAAAACTAGTCTACAGTTGTCTGAGCAGGTATTGTATGGCTTGTTTCGGTAATAAAAAGAGCCTGTAATTCAAGGAAATATTCTAATTTTGCCAAGATTCATTTGGCAAAAGCCTTTAGGATGAAAAAAACATCAGGATTTAGTTGCCTTCATAACACAGATGAGGTGCAACAGTGCTGTTTGTTAATCGTGTCTAATATTGCATGTGTACCGACTTACAGTAAATAAATATGGAATTAATGAACTCTGTTGCAACAGTGATAGAGCACTTTAAAAGACACAGTGATTATAAATAAATAAACGTGACAATTTGTACAACATGGCTTGTTGTTTGCTTTTAGTTAAGCTCATTGTGTTCCAGAAAATATGCCAGTAATCAGTTGCAGCTTACTTTCCGCCACAGGACACACAGTAACGTTTGTGGCATTAATGGCTTTACTTGACAGAGTCCTTCACATGTAGGTGATTCAAACATCCTATCTAAAACCGACAACAATCAGACTGGCTGAAGCTACATTTAACGAATGGACCATACACTTTGTAATCCGGAAAAAAAAGAAATTGAAACTGTGGCAAAGTACATTGTGTTCTCACCTGAACTGTTTTAAATTTCATGCCACTGTACATACTGCAACTGTTGCCTTTTATCTTTAAGCAGAATTTACAATAGAATTATTCTAATATCAAAAGCTATTGACTAGCATTGACTAGGAATACACTTAGTAAAATATATTTTTTATATCATTACATTACAGTTCTCCCAATTCCATGATGGTAGATGGTATAAAGTATCATTAATCATTACCATTAATCGCAAAAATACATTTTACTGAATGATCTATGTAAAGTTTATATCCTCTTGACTTTAATATTAAATAAAATATGTTTGATCTGTGTTTCTCGAAAACATTGAAGAATTTGTAATACGGTTTATTTATTTTATCTTTACCAGTCCTCCCCTAATTTTTATCAGGGGATGATAAATAAATTGTAATGACCTGTTGCGTTAGATGAAGTAATGAAGTCAGTACTTAGACAACACTTGTGGTAGGACCAGTGCCAACGCCACCATTAAGACGAATTACGTATTCGCCTAGGGCACAGATCATAAGGGGGGAAAAACCAAGCTGCACCGGTTAGTTACAGAACTGTTGGTTGCAGTATTAATAAGCTTGGCTTAGGGCACAAAATAGCCTAGCACCGGCACTGAGTAGGACTGTTGGTTATTCTGTGGCTGAAGATGCTGTCTCCTTCTTCTCCTGCTGCTCTGATGTTCATGGGCTCCTTCCATACAGATTCATGCACTCTCAGCTGCCTCAGCTTCTACCTGCACATTCACAACACCTGCCCAACCTCACATTGCACACATGGGGTCAGAGACAACACCAGCTACCATGCTTTCTTAAACTCTGTGAGCCAATCCAATGCCAGGATTGTACTTGCCAGTAGCCACCCACACAGACCAATGGACTTTAGCATCAGAGAAGCACTTCCAAAGTGAATGTGAATAAGTGCCTCTCTCCCTACGTTACTTTCCCATTTTCCACAATAAATAAATATGTTTATATAATAGAGCATGGACTTATAGAGGCCAGTGATGTTAACAGAGAAGTCCTTACATCAAGCTAAATAACGACAGCAGATTTAACATAATATTTTCAAGGCAGTTAATTCAATTCAGAATTGTGGGGAAACACATCCTATCTTGGCAGCATACAGTACAATATTGGAACTCACCCTGGATGGAGCATTAATTAATCACAGGACCACTGCATATATTGTTCTCTATAATAACAGAGTAATATATACTGCTTGTAAGTGATTATTGTTAAAATTGTGCAGGAAATAAAGTCCTCTAACACAAATGAAATTGAACATTTCCATATTAGAACTGCATGTAGCCCTGAAGACAATAAGTCTTTTAAATAGCGAAAATAAATTTTAAAATGCTTATTCAATTAAAACCTCAAATCATTATTTTCTGGTAAATGTAAAACCTCTGTGTACATTTTTTGTTAGAGTTACAACTCAAATCCATCCATTTTCCAACCCGCTGAATCTGAATACAGGGTGACGGGGGTCTGCTGGAGCCAATCCCAGCCAACACAGGGCACAAGGCAGGCACCAATCCCGGGCAGGGTGCCAACCCACCGCAGATGGAGAAAGAATATAAATTCTTAACTGAAGACTCAAATGTGGTAGCAACAAGTTGTCTAATATACAGAAAATGAGACAAAGATACCTATGGTTTTGGATCAACTAGTGACCTGCATTAAATGGTATGCACTCTGCTACATTCTGAGTAGTAGTGGTAGTGCTATGCAATTTTCCAGTGAGATGGGCATTTGTCTGGGGAATGTGGGCTCAGCTAGGCTACATGGCATGGGCAATGAAGCATGACTTAAAAGATTTCAGAAAAATGCCCTTAGCTTAATAGGCTTTAGCATAGTGTGTAAGGCATCCGTTTAGCAGAAAAATATGTACATGATGGTTATGTTTGTATTTGGATATAATACCAATTTGCACTGTTTTTTGGACAGACCATACTGACCTGAATGGAACTGATAAAAACCTCCAGATCTGAATGAAACTGATAAGATGGTACCTTTGGCTAAGAACAGAGAAAAGGCTCAAATCCAATTAGCAGAGCAGTTAGCTAAGAATAACAAAATGTGTAACAAATCATATTTCTTCATAAATAACTGACTTAATGGATTCAGCTTTAAAAGATTTAACTATAAGTTATCATGTTTTGTCAGCTGAATCTCACCCGGGGCGACTTGAGGAAATTGCTCAATGTGACATTACAGTATGTCCGAGACAAGATTTTTTGCTTCCTCTTAGCTGAAACACAATGACTAAAGTCTCCCGACTAAGATGTTGTCATTGGTTTCGCTATGGCCTTACCTAAGTTGCTGTCACAGCTGCTGATAATGAGCCTTTTTCAGTAAAATAATCTGTCTTGTAAATGTGTCAAATCCTTTCTTAGATTTTATTGGGGAGTGGATATCAACTGATTAATGTAGATTCTTTTTAATCTTTAAATAAGAAAGGTAATTCCTGAACAAATTCAGCATGGCAGAATGTGATTGCGGACATAAATATATTTTTTTCTAAACCTTGAGACTATGTTGTCCGTAAATGTAGCAAAACAATAGTTGTGACTGCACCTAATTCCATGCCTAACCTGACGAAACAGTATTACTACAATGTTTGGCTAAAGAAGATTCTGGAAACAGTAGTTAAAAATACTAAAGTGTTTTTTTATTACAATTATTTACTCAATACAGCTTTGAGCAGTACAGCTCTCTACTGTGCTTTGCTCTTGATCTAAAATTTGCACATACTAATAAGGATTTTGCTGTACTCCAATAATGACACTATAAACCTATAAAAATGACTTACCTAGCTGAAATTCATGCCTTGTAGATGCATCTTTTACTATATAAGGCATGGAAAAGACACATAAGGAAGAAGAATTCTGATTCCACAAAGAGGTCTCTTGTGACACCCATCTTGCCCACTTCTACGATTATTTACTATGTATATATAGTGCACTTTGGCATGTTCTCCCAAGATTTGTAGTTAACAGAATGTTTTCTGAGGCAGAGTTGCAGCAGGTATAGCATGCACCAGTGCTGCCCAATCACTTAAATACTTTTAAAAATGTCCGTTTAACTTTGTATAATAAAGATGAATAAGGGAATTTGTCAGATCATTTTGGATAGCCTATCACTTGCTTTATTCATTATGTACAGGCACAAAATTTGTATAGCAGCAGTATAAGAGCAAGACGATCACACTCATTCTTAATGATATTATTTGCATATACAGGTCTGTAAGTTACAATTTGTACTGCCAACAGATTGAAAATGTACCTCTTTAAAAAATAAACTAATTTTAAGAATTTCAGGTTAATGAGTTTGTTTGGCCTCTGACACATCCCTCCTTCTGATTAAAAGTCTAATCAGTCAACTCTGGTTTGTCTAATGAGCAAGGTACCTGTTTCCATTTAAAGTGCCATAATCATTTACACTTTCTTCCAAATATATTTATTTTATGGTCACATAAGCTTTATAGTGCTATTTTTTAAAACTCTACTTTTAGTAACCTTAAGGAGTGATCTTGATGATGATAATGAGCCTTGCAATTTAACGTTTTAAACTCCAACTGGCTGTATTGAAGACGCATTGAAACCTTAGTAATCAATTTATACCACCAGCATGTTTAGTGTTAATGTTTGCAGTGAACCATCTATGAGAATGTATTTTGTAATGCATGTAGTCATAAAATGCTTTACATTTTTCATTCCAACAGATGGCGCATAACAACCCTTACCACTGATTTTATGAATCATGTACCAAATGGCATATAACACAGACATAGCAATCAGGCGGACAGACAGATACACAGACTTACACACAAAAACTTGTCTTCTTATAAAGCTTTACTACTCCTTTGTATAACCAACTCTGAATCTGCTGCGTTGGTATTAATCTTTTGTACTATGCATCCTTTCAAGCAGCATATTGCCATTTTGAGGTCCTATATCAGCTGCTATGTGTCATAGCTGTTTCTCATTTGCTTGTCTTTCTATGACAGACCCATATGGCTGCTATGGTTAGATTTTTAGGAGCTTTTTCGAGGTTAACAAGAGAGGAGAAGAGTTTGTGTACAAGAAAGCAATGCAGGGGAGTGAGAAAAGGGGGTCTGGCTACTGTTTTCTTAAATGTATTTTGCCTTTAAGCGGCAATCATGCTAGTAGCAATACACTTATACTCAGTAGTGTTTGAAATGTTATATAAAGTGCTAGATTGGAGATATGTGCTGAAAACTGTATGGTTGATGAATGGTTTATTTGGTACAGTTAGTTAGGTCATGGAAGACTACATTTTGGTGCTGCCATATTTTATTTCTGTTAGTTTAGTTAAATTTATTTAATTTACACCTTGTGTAATTTAATTAGTTTTACTATGTTCTTTTCTTTGGCATCACTTTGTTCTTCCCTTGCTTCTTTTTGTGTATTTATTACCAGATTGTGAACATTTTTTTGTAAGTAAAACTCAGCTGTCTGTCACACATACAGTATGCTTTAGTGTGTGTTTTAATCCTCTCACCTGATAACTGTGTGTAACTTTAGGGTGTACTCCTTTGCCTGTAGTAGGCCATATTACTTCTATAAGACTAGAGAATTACAGTAGTCCTATCTTCTGAAGCCTTTAATGACCTCTCCCTAAAAGAAAATATAAAAATTCATACCTAAACAGAAGCAAAACGCATAACTGCACGGAAACAAAAATGATCAGTTCATTAAACAATGTAACCTTGCTTTATGGTGTGACTTTCTCACAAGTTTTCACATCATGATAATCATACTTCTCTACAGTAAGGGCATGCACAATCCCAAACATGTTAAGCTTGCACTTTAAGCAGCAATGTTCACAACATGACATACTGCAGTACCAAAAACCTCCTGTCAAGAAGTATGCAGCAACTGAAAAGAGAAATTAAAGCAGATCATTTGTTTGAAGTCCACTTCCAGCATGCTGTGGCCCCACATGTTAGTTTCAAAATGAGAAAAAACTTATACGACATTAACTAAAATAAATCTAAATGAAAGTGTGAGGAGTGGCTTCAATTTTCTTTTTATCTCTTTGCAATATAATTTGGAAGTATATTTTTAAATAAGCACTAGTGTGGTGCTGAGGTGTCACCTGTTGCATGGCTGCACTTGGGTCCTAACCTGGGGTCCTGAGTTGGTTTGTCATGTGGTGGGTGCGGCAATGTGCTGTATCAGCATGTGCTCCTAACCTCCTCACCTCCTCCTCCTCACATACTGAATTGTGTTTAAAATGAATGTCAATAATAGCTAACATGGTGATGTAGGAGCTAAAACTGTTGTGTCAAAGATTTCATGGCCTGGTTCAGTTATTCCTGAACTTGAGTTTACACAATCTGTCAGTGCGCCTGTGCCAATTTTTTCACACCTTTCAAAGGGATATACAGTATATTAGGTTAACAGGTAATGATGAAACAGTCCATTTTTAAGCAGATTCATATCTAGGGTAGCTTCTTGAGCTACAGCTCACCTTCTGTACCTCCCTGTAATGCAGAAAGCAGGTTAGAAAAATGAATGAATAGATTTGCTTCAACAATGATAATAATTTTAGTGGGGAAACTTGATATACAAATGTGTGATGGATGGCCAGGATGGAGTGGTGTCAAAGCTGGGATGAACCCTGTTACTTGCCTGGAAGGGAGACCAATGTAATGTTTGGTCAGAGGCAAGGCATTCCCTGTCTAATCCAGGAGCTTGGCATTCCATTCCAATGTGGAAAGATGATTAGATAGACTAGCATCCTGGTGGATTTTCACAGAAGACCTTTATCCAGCCAGGAGGCCAGTGTGGTAGATGAACATGGTGAGACAGCCTTTGAAGAGTTATGTGTTTTGGGTATGCTGGGTGTCAGCATTCCTGAGCTGGTGTACCCATGGGTTTAGTTGGTGGAGGTGAAGGGAATGGCTGTCCCTACTTTTGGAGGCAACTGCCTGACCCAGAATTGATTCCTCTATGCAGAATCCTGACATTGGAAGTGTTATTGGGTCTTGCATAATTGGAGCTGCATTACATCATTTGGGGAGATGGCATTGGAAGGGAGAGGGCAAAACTTTCCTGGAAGAAAGCGGAGAAGGATAAAAGGAATTGTGATTGTGCTAATTGAAAAAATTGAGCCTGTATAAAGTATTTTGTGTAATAAAAAAGTCATTTTAAACTCAAGACTATTGTAGGGCAATTGCATCTGAGGTTTGGTAGGTCTGTGATGACAAGATGCATATTAATGGAAATGCAGCATAGAAACGTATTGCATTACTTAAAACCTATTATTTTAAACACTGGTAATTATCTGAGCAGGTTTTAAAACAATGATGGTATGAGTACCAGAGGCACCTTTTTCAAAATTTTGAGCACCTTCCCTTAAAAAAATTGCTTTGAACAGCCCAAACAGGGGTCTGTCAAAGATCTGCTACATGTAAAATTAAGCGACAACCCTGGCTTCTACCAGATGAACATTTGAAAAACATCAAGAATTTGTCTTCCTGCAGAATGGCGCTCAGTAATCCTGCCCTACAGCAAAATCATACAATATTTACTACAGATATACCATAATGTTATTTGCACCAATTTCTGCAGTATGCTCTGATAACACAGCAGTACACTGAAGGAGAAAGCTCAGATTTCAAATGCACATCATCAGTCACATGGTGAGGAAATATTTTTATTAACTAAGTTATAATCATTAACAGTTGTTTTCTAATCTTAACAAGCAGTACTAAAATGAATGCATATCAGTCATTTTTAAGCTATTGATAGGAATATTAGAAAGATACACAAAAAAACAAACAATCTCTCTTTTGGGAAGTTGCTAAGCACATCTTTTTGTGTGCCAAAAAATCTCAAGAGGCTCTTTTGTATCTTTGGGTCAGTTTGGTTGGGGTGGGGGAAATGGGGGGGAGGTTTAGGAAAGCTAGGCTGACAGGTGCAGTGCTTGTCATTCTGACAGCCACCGTAATGCATGCCAAGTATTTTTGCTTAAAAAAAAATAAAAGATAGCCTTACCATCAGGAAAGCCCAACTGGGTTTCATGGCTTCTGTGAATAGTTTGCCAAGTGCAAAGATAAAAGAGCTGATGTTAAAACAAAGCTTTCATTATATTTTTATGGTTCCTGTCTAGTGTGGAGACCTGTAAAATTGATCAATACAAAACAATTCTAATTCAATAATAAAATAAACTCAGTATAATTGTCTTTTTCAACCTTTGCAGCTATTCTGAATTAGTATATTGTCTAAGATTATAGTATTTCATTATGCACTAATAGAAAAACCGACAGATAGACAAGCTGTTGTCAATTGTGGTTAAAATTCATGTCAACGATTATTAATGGATATTTTATTACAGGTTTACATTTATGTAAGAGCATAATATTCTGATAGAATTACTAAAATGAGATGCAAATGTTTAGTTTTAGTAAATGCATGTAGTGGTTCAATACTTTAGCAAGAACACCTGCAGCAAATACAGATTTAAAGATTCTTGTCAATTTCAAAATGACCGTATGGATTTCTGAAAAAAAAATGGAAGTTCAGCTACTTAATGCATTTTAAACCAATTCACGTTTAGTGCATCTAACAAAAGCTGCAGCTGCAAATTTAAAGCCAAGAAGGTTTGCTTTATAGACAGCTCTCATTCTCAGAAGGTTGCTTAGCCTTCAGTTTCTCTCCATAGTTTGCCTTTTCCTAATTGTTCCTCTCGTTTTCTTGTTGATCTATACATCACCATCTCTGCAGTCTTGGTTTTGCTGTCTCTTAGCCCTGTGGTTCCCAAACTTGGTCCTGGGGAGCCATTGTGGCTGCAGGTTTTTGTTCCAACCAGATTTACAATCAGTGATAATAATTGATAACAACTGATCTCACTTAATTAGCTGGTCTTTTTTTACTCTTCTCTTATTCTGCATTCAGAAAAACACAACAGAATCGTTTTTACATTTCTAAGACATTTAGAAATATTTCTATTTTTTCTAAAGCTATAAATGCTTAATTCTTTTTTGTTGTTTTCCTATTATTTTCCCCTTTTCCTATGCAGTTTGCTCCCTTTATTTAACTCTAATAGTGACAATTAACAACCAGCACAGCAGACACCCGGGATGATGAAAGCAGCAACAACTTCAGTGCCAGACCCACTAATTAATAAATAATCAATTAAATAACCAGAACACCTGGAAAAGCAGAATGAAAATTAGGTTGAAAATACTGATAACGACTTAAAAAACCTACATATTCTCCGTATAAATGCTTAGTACATTTTAATAAAAAGTCTACCAAACTTAGTTTGTAATTTCTACATAGACTCCAAAACACAGAAACTGGGAAATAATGACATACTTAATTAGTTAGGCTAAGAGTTCAATGAAAAATGGAAGTTGGTTGGAACAAAAACCAGCAGCCACAGTGGGTCCCCAGGACTGAGTTTGGGAACCACTGACTTAGCCAATTTAATTTCCCTGTCACCCATTTTTGTTATTACATTTGAGCACTATGATAGTTTGACTTCACATCAACACAACAGTCTTCATCATTATGTAGAACTGCATACATTTATCAAGTAATAAAATTTGTGTGTATCTTTTCTCTGTTCCAGGTCTGACAAGATGCCTTTCAACTATAGCTCCAGAAGAGATCCTGCCCTTGCTTGGAACTCAGCATTTATCTTCTCATGTACAATCCATAGTAGTGATCTTGGCCATGAAGGACAAGAGAGTCTGATATTGTTAAAACCTTTTTTTTCCCTTCTCTTCACTTCATGTAGTGACGGTATAATTATTCTCTGCTTTCAACTACTTGGCTACATGGAAAATAACAAGAGTTTGCAAGTTTGTATTTTAACTAATCCTCTAATAACAACAGATAGTTGACTGTTAATGCTAGTAGAATATATTACTGTTCAGAATATGCAAGCCTTTTCCAGATAAGTTATATAACTGGAGCATGACAGGCTTTCAATGTAGCAATGAAGGGAATAATTTCTAACTAGGCAGTGGTCAGAGCACATAGAAACCAGAAATAATCAAAAAACAGAAGCAAAATATGTAGCCAGAAAAAAAGAAGAAAGAAGTCTAAAAATCCTCATACTACTTTCTACCTAGTTAGAATTTCCCTCTCTAGAGTTAGTTTTTTTTTTGTTTGAAGAATAATTTTAATCTTTTAACAACAGAGTGGTTTCAAACCCGTTGGAATCACCAAGCAAGTACATTACACAGCATTTTGTCATGTCAGGCAATGAAACAGTGAAAAACAAGTTAGATAATGTACAGTACAAGTTAACTGATATGAAAGTTGGAGCATTTCACACTTTTTTTATTTACTTCATCCAAGAGTCAGTTATCACATTTTTTATTAAATATTTTTGTAACAATGAGTCATATTCAAAAACAACAGCGATAACTGAATGCAATTACATGTGATAGTAGTCAAGATTAAATACAAATGAGGGGCCAAAAAGGCCACAAATCATATATTTTTGTGTGTAATCTATTGGTTTATATGTGAACACTATTGGTTTATGGGTATTTACTATTGGTTCACAAGCCAACAGTGTTCACATGAAAACTAATAGATTACACATAAAAATATATGATTTATGGCCTTTTTGGCCATTCATAATTACATGCTTTTAAACAGTACTTTCAGTGGACTTAAAAACGGAGTACAAATTGGGTTGTGATGGCTCATTATCTTTTATACACAGCAGATTCCAGTTCAAGTGATGTAAAAATGGTACCTAGTTAGTGTAAGTGACAGAGGGTCTGTGACTAACTGTCGTTCAATTTTCTTAAACATAAGATTTCTAAAAGTATACTCAATAGAGTAGTACCCAGAAATTATCTAATTAAATATAACTATTAATATTATAGCATAGTAGTATAACTATTAATACAAAATGACCAATACTGGCATAAAATTACTATCTATATTACCCTATGAAGGGAGAGCTATCTTGCCTGAAGAAGGGGCCTGAGTTGCCTCAAAAGCTTGCATATTGTAATCTTTTTAGTTAGCCAATAAAAGGTGTCATTTTGCTTGGCTTTTCTCTACATTCATAATGGCTAACATGGTACAACACCCTAGTACCTATGAAGAGAGAACAGCAAGTTAATTCAATACAATTATATATATAAGTAAGAACTTGGAAAATAACTGATTTATTGTATAATGGAAATATGAAGGTGCCAATTATCTTAAATCTTTTAATTCCAGTCTGAAGATACACAGAAGCAAAAGCAGCTCATCGGGTACAAATAAACCATAAAGCACAGTTAGCACTGTTTTAGTTGAACCATTTTGTTGCATTTTCAGCTCCAGTGTTCAGGGTATATGGCATTTCTTTATCTGATCTGAATCCTTTGCGCCCACTTTTTTCTTATATTTGCTCCTTTTCTTCCTTTGTTTGTCTCCACTCGTTATTCATTATCCTGTAAATCTGCCAACAAAACTCTTCTTTTAATCTCACAATGGTCCTGTGATCTTCTTACTCCACTGCTTTCCTCTCTCTACTGGAAAAATATTTATAATAATAATTAATTCTTTGCATTTATATAGCGCTTTTCTCACTACTCAAAGCGCTCAGCAATTGCAGGTTAAGGGTCTTGCTCAAGGGCCCAACAGAGCAGAGTCTCTTTTGGCATTTACGGGATTCGAACCAGCAACCTTCCGATTGCCAGTGCAGATTCCTAGCCTCAGAGCCACCACTCCACCTCTGTTGTTCCCTTGGTTTACCTGCCACCTTCCTACTTCTGAACTAGTGTGGTGCTGAATTGTCACCCATTGCATGGCTGCTCTCGGGTCCTAATCTGGGATCCTGAAATAGTTTGTCATGTGGAGTGTGCAACAACACATTGTATCAGTGTATGCCCCTAACCTCCTCCTCCTCCTTCCTACATATGTCCTGTTGCTCTTCTGTTCTCTCTTTCTAAGCCAGTTTCTCTCTTGCTTTCTGTCTTTAAAGATCATTCCTATTCCTCAAACTCAATTTCTTTTAGACCTTTTAAAAAGTGTCCCTGACCTCTCACCACTATCAACTGCTCTGTCTTGGTACCATAGCAGCTAAATTACTTCTTGCCTCTGGTTGGAAATCTCCCAGGCCTCTTTCTTTTGATAATTGTCAGTCTTCCTTTTTTAATCTAATTCATTTGAAGTTGACTATGTCTTGGATTAAGGAAGCATCCTTAGAATCCATTGAGAATTGGTCTATGTCAGTTTCAAAAATTGAAACATTATTTAATGCCCTATTGATATCACAATCCTGATGCTTTTGTTGCCTAATTATTTCCTTCCTCTTTGTCTCTGCATATGTTGATTTTAACTTCTTTATGTGTAAGTTAAATTCCTTAAATCAATAAAAAAACACAAAAAAGTCAGCCTGTTATACATTATATCACTAAGTAATCAGCATAGCGCAAACTGTAATCCTGCCCTGTTCTTGCTATTAGTGGCCAGCATGGTCCTTGTTGTATGCTCAGCAGGTCTAATCTTCTGCTTACAGATCAACAGTAGCTCCATTTCTAAATCTCTGTCTCTAATCTTTAACTATGTCTCACACTAGCTAATGTGTAGTGAGCGTACTGGTGCCAAAAATGGCTGCCATTATCAGTGACTGAAGTGGCCCCCCCACCCACTGTGTAAAAGTGCTTTGAGTATTAAGAAAAGAGCTATATAAACGTAAATAAGTATTATTATTAAACCCATCCTATGTTCATGTCAGTTAGGGCAGCTGCAACTTTCTCATGTAATTAATTAGTTCAAACACCATTTAGGTGTAAGCGGATAATGTTTGTTTTTTACAATAATAATCTTCAGATAACATACGTCCAATCATTTCAGTCTTATATATGCTTTCAGCCTTCTATTTATTTCTAGTTAAGTGACTTTTGTTTGAACCCTATTTAATAACTTACTTAAAGCAGCAGCATGGAAGTGTTTTGCTAGTCCCCAACACAGAACTGAAACATTCAGGCTGCATATGGACACACACGAGCAAAGCTGTGCTTACAGAGCTGGGGCCTCATGTATAAACGGTGCGTACGCACAGAAATGTTGCATAAGAATGTTTTCACATTCAAATCGCGATGTATAAAACCTACACTTGGTGTAAAGCCACGCACTTTTCCACGGTACCTCATACCCTGTCGTACGCAAGTTCTCCGCTCGGTTTTGCAGACTGGCGGCACCCAGCGTCAAAGCAGTGCTACTGTTCCTGTGTGGTTACCCTTTCTTAGATCCACATCCACGACGGTGGCTTTATCAAATACACTGAAATTAACCACATATCGTTCATAAATTTAATGCATCTGATTGTAATTAACCTGTAACAATATAATGGTCCACAGAATGGTCAAACTATTCTAAATACCATAACTGCTTTAGCGTTGTTACTCTCACTGCACCTTCTTCTTCTTCTGTCAGCTGCACCCGTTAGGGGTTGCCACAACGGATCATCTTTTTCCATATTACTCTCACTGCACCACTCGGAGTATTTATATCACTGTATCTGAATGTGAATCACAGGTCTACAGTGATTGGAAAGAGAATTATCGGTATACAGCATCAAGCACTCGCTGCCTTAGCCATTCACTATTTGAACTGCTCTCATCCGACCAACGCTTCACAGCCTTTCCTGTTCGGACCTCGCGGTTCACAAACAGTTTCATCCCAAGAACTATACACGCACTCAATCAGTCCATCAAGTGCTCCTTGTAGAACTGTTTGTACTTGCAAGCTACCATTAGGTAATTGTACTTATGATACAGTTATAATATTGCACAACCTGAGCCACTTTATAAAGCGCGTATTTACATATGATGACGATATCATTGTTAAGATGAAATGCAGCAAAATATGTTTATTATATTATACAGGTAAAACTTTTAACTTTAACTACATGGTGCCGCAGCGCTAGCGAGCTTGAGCTTCATTCACGGATTGTTCCTGCCTCGCACTGTATTCATGCTGTGGCTGGCGTGACACTGGAAGGATAGATGGATAGAATAATCAAACATTACGAAGATATTTCGATGTTCCTTAAAAGTTTTGAAGAATCGGCGTTCTAAGCTTACAGATGCCTTAACGTCTATTACAGAGCTGATTGTGTGGCGATTGGGTATTTGGAGAAAGAAAAGTAAGGACAGGAATTGGGGGTTAGTACGTTTGAAAAAGACAGTACTTCTGTAACAAAGCATTTCATTGAAGGTCGTGCATGGCGCAGCAAGCATCTTGCTGTAAGACATGAACAATCACTGCGCCACCGTGTTCCCATGTTTAATAACATGCTTTAACTTATATCATCATGAAAATGATATCACGTATACCTCTCAGTATTTTAATTACTCAGAGAGCTGTAATATTACGAATGTAATGGATTCTGTGTCCTGTCGGAGGAAGAGCACGTAGTGATTCAGGCACATAAAGCACATATAAGATCAAATACACAACAAAGCATTTAACGTGCTACTTTAGTTACGATGGGATTTGAGAAACTAGTAAATTAAATGATTTTAAGATGAAGTTTATGATGTTCTACTTTAATGACAAAATAAACTACGTGATTAAAGTGGAAATTTCGAGATTAAAGTTGACATTTCGTGCTTTTTTCACACTGTGTGCCCTTTTTTCCACTGTACCCTAATAAGCTTTCATATGACATTCAGACGGTGGGCTACGAGTCGCCTTTTCATGCCGACTTTGATATGTGACAACTTTTTTATTTCGGGCACTGTGCGACTTTGTGAACTTGAGCTTTTGAGTTTCTCCGACACGCTATGTCACTCGATCAACTGTCTTTTGTTGCTTATAAAACTGTTTAAACCAACAAATAGAATGTTTTTCTTTGCCTCCATTTGGTATTTGCTGAAATTCTTCTATTTTTCCTCGTACTTTTGCCATTGCCTTTACGGGATTGCTGGGCTTAAGGGCTATTTATATTGATTTGCATATTCAAAGAGGCGTAATTCTGGGAGGAGTTGGGGCGGGACAGCAAGCGCGTGCACGAGCGTTTATTTCCACGCTGAGCGGGATTTATGTAGCCGAAGAACGTGGAAGTTGCCGAACGCGCAGATTCCTGCATCTGGATTTTTCTGTTCATAAGCACATTTCGGCCTTTGTGCTTACGTCATGTTATAGTGCGTTATGCATGAGGCCCCTGCAACAGTAAAAAAGGGCCTGCCCAAACATCTCTGAAACAGAAACAGCCACAATTCCACATACTCCAAAAGTAATTATTTTTAGATTAAGAAACTGCATTAATTTTGTCATGGAAAAACTGGAAAAAATTTAAAATGATGACTAAATTGAGTTTGCTATAAATATTTCTGCAATACAGTACATTAAATAACTGAGGAAAGTTTACTAGTTCCTTAATTTCTGAACAACACTACCATCTTCTGGGGAATGGAGGACAGTGCCCCACCTACCCTTAATAAAGAGCATGTTAAACAGTGGCTATACTGCACATTTTAGTTGAGAACTGTCATATTAGACTTATTTCATATAAAATAGCAGATTTTTCCTCATGAAGTCATGTAATTAGGTGTTTAACCACTTCTTTCTGACCATACTGTAAATTTTATAGTAAGTTGATATTGCATTGGACTGATTAACAAAGCAATTGCTGAACTAGTACCTGCACTTCAATATGTAAGCATACTGAGAAATGCTTAAAGATGTATTTGGGAGCTGACCAAATGTAAAATAATGCGCTCCTGTCACTTGCCTTCCATTACATGTGGTCATCACATGTCTTGCAGATTATAAGATCACATGAGAGCTCCATCTTGCCCTCATGCTCGTGCCCTGGCTGTATCAGTGAGTCCCAGATTCTCTATTTGCTTTGTTTTAATTAGAACAGTCATTGCATTTTGGTTTGGAAGGATTTTTTTTTTTGGGAGAAGGCCAGACAAAGGCTATGCTACCATAAGCATAAATCTTTTTACAATATACAGTAGATCTAAGGAATATATGAATACATGCATAGTCAATATCACAATCCTTTGGCTTCATCCTTAAATTTAAACACACCCTTACCCTCACCTATGGTCACAAGATCTGTGACTGAAAAATTGAAATGGTGTACCTGTATATTATTGCCCAAAATCAGGTTGTTATAACTGCTGGGGTCACTCTTCAAGACAGGGTAAGGAGATAAACTAAAGGAGGTCCTTGGAATAGAACCGCTACCTCTGCAGTTAAAATAAAGCTTATAAGCTGAGATGGCCAGGCATGTAGAGAGAATTTCCCTCTTGGGAGTGATAGGTCATAGAACCTTCCAAATAAAGCATGAATGTATAAATTTCACATAAAGTACCTAGTTACTGGAAAAAAGAGATGTGATTAGCTGCTCTGATATGGTAACTAATAAGATCATGACTATCTGAGGGATAGTGCCTGGTACTGGGTAGAAGATGCAAGGCTAGGCAGAAGAGGAAAAAGGCTTGTTTATTTACTTATTACAAACCATTTACTTGACTGATTAGCAAATAATTACTTAGCTGATCATGAAAATACCATAATGTGTGTTTGGTTCAGCATTTAAAAGTTAGGATTTAACAAACTGTTCACTTTGTACTTCTGGATCCTTTCATCATATCATGACAGGCTTATAATGTTTGGACCTTATTCAGGAGATCCATATAGGCATTTCCCACAGGGTTTTTATTAGGCAAATTCACGTTTATAAAACACAGGAGCTAACTTAGAACAGGCAGAAGGGATTTTACCCATTGGCTGGCCTGGGAGCCACTAGGAATTTCTAAAAAGTAACCAGACGCTGTTACTAAGGGTAGGATGGACAGGTCTATTGAAATCAGACTTGTGCCAAGAAGCAGATGATGAGGGAGAGTAAAACGTATACAGGACATAACCAGAAGTTAAATTAACACAAATCTGACAAGATTATGCTTTTATCCCTTTTTTTAGGATCTCGACACCTACATTTTGAATTAAAGTGGAAGACTATAGGGAAAAATTTTGGATTTTTCAAACCACATTATTGCATTAGCCAATTCTCAACATGATAAAAGTAGTTCCATTTTCTGAATATAAAAGGGATAAAGGCTAAACTACAGTAATTTTTCAGTGTGACAAAATGTACTCAGGAGATATGTTTTATAGGTCTGTATCAAAATGGTGTTCTAGTTTTGAACTGCCCTTAAAATAAGAATACAAAATTTAATTGTTTCTTTATATGATTTATTGTAGAGCTATTATTGTTTTATGATTAAAACTTCGATTTTATGTGGATTAAAATTTATAGAATACAATGTCTCCTTTTTTTATCTTTGTGGCGCAGTGAGAAGCAGGACCATCTCAAAGGGTGATCAGGGCCCAGGGTGGAATTGGTGTCATAAGGAGTATAGTGGTGGTGGCACATAGTAGCATTGCGGCGATAACTCGTATATCTACAGTATTTTACTGGCCAGTGTAGTTTTTGCTAATGTTTTTGGTACATTGAAGTGTCTCACTAGCATCTTTATTGTCAAGTTAACCTCCTACATCTTTCTCTTCTTTGATCCTGGTTTTTACAGTGAACCCTTCAAAAGATGCTTTAAGTTCCAGATTTGCACCCTCCATCCTCGACTGCCTTTCTCTTTTTAAACACCCATTGTTGTAATTTCTCTCTGTCTCTGCTTGTGCTTGTCATTTATCCACTAACTAACTTGTTTTTTGTCAAGCTAGCTTAGTTATGCCAGATTCTGCAATAACTTTTAGGTTTCAACTGATGACAGTGTTAGCGGGGGATGAACATGCCTCTAGTTTTGAATGATGCATATTAATTTCTACTAATTTTAGGTTTAATCATGAGTAGATATAAGAGTTTTGTGAGTCGTTTTAACTATGTATTTTTAATTTTATGTGTTTGAAGAAGGAGTGCATATTGTAGAGTGGAGGGAAAATTGGCCATGTGACCCCACCCCATTTTGAGATGGCTCTGGTCAATCGAGCTGCCATCTTGTAAATCCAGCATCCTGAATTTGAACTCTGTATCTAGTTGTTGTTATTTGTGTGTACTTTGCATGTTTACGTTCCATGTGTTATTGAGTTTTTCTTCCCACAATCCCAAAAAAATGTTGCACATTAATATTTAAAATATGTTGTCTATTTGAAATTGACACTGTGTTTGAGAATGTGTGTGTGCGCTCTATCTGGGACTAATCCTGTCTTGAGCCCAAAGCTTCTGGGATAAGCTATTTCTTCCCAGGACCATGAACTGGATTCAGAAGGTTGGGAAATGTTAGATTCTGTTGTTTAATTTGTGCTTCATCTTGCCTTGGTTCAGATGACACGTCTCTCCTTGTTGCATGTTGCAATCCACTAAATGATCACTACTAGGCCAGGTATTACTTCCTTCGTGTTACTTCTGTACAGGAGATGCTATGGATCACCCAGTCATTGACTTTTGCTTCCAGAATAGTAGGCACTTACCCAAATCTGCCTTGTATAGGTGATTAGGAATTCCTGTTCACTTGCCTACACAAATGGCTTAATGATGGTATGTACTACCAGCCCAATTTGAATTGCAAGTATACAGTCATATCTATGTTACACCATGTAAAAATAGCAATGGAAAGCCCAATGGCAAGTGGGAAGACTGTAAGGTAAGTGTGTAACATAGTAACTAGCAAAGATCGTAAATGGAAATTGTTTTAGTCTTTCGTCATGCCCAAAGCATTTAAACCAAAATCTTTGCTGAAAATTGTAAGTAAAAGCCATGATACCACAGAATTTTTTTGTGCAATAAGTCTTTTGAGAGTGGTAAGCAATCTTGGATGCCACAAGACACACGGTGTCAGCTTTTAAAACATCCCACTCAGCAATGAAACATTGCATCCTGGCTATATGACTCCAAAATGACGACACTCATTCAAAAAAAAAAATGGCTATGTGTGAAAGAAAACGTAATGTTAGTAAAAATCTACTGTACATTGCACCAGAAGATTAATAACTACTAATTAATAGTACCACATTGTTCTCAGGATAAAACAACTTCCAAAACACTCACGCTGGGTAAAGAGAAACATTTATCAGCCACCTAAAAAAATGAATAACATTATCTGACTTGTAACACAGTAGAAACTAGTGACATAAAACTTTGATTTGTACTGCTGTCTTTGTCTTCCTAGATAACACAGTACAACAGATGCTACAAATCACTAAATTACTTCCAGGGAAGGAAACATTCTGTTCTTACTAGTCTGCAAAACAGGCTGATTCACTGAATCCTGGGACTTTCAAAATCTGTCCCTGTAGGACAGATGATGCTGATCATCAAATGATGCATCAACATATTTTCTTAACAGGCTCCATCCAACAATCTGTGATTCTTTGATTTGAGAGAGAGCCATAAGCAATCTGATCAGAAAACATTTATGTTGGTACAGTGTTGGGAATATGACAGAGGAAGAAAACCAAACCATACTCACCACACAATGTTTTCACCATTGATCTGTCTGTCTGTCTGTCTGTCTGTCTGTCTGTCTGTCTGTCTGTCTGTCTGTCTGTCTGTCTGTCTGTCATATAAATATCATGCATTGGTATAAATCACCCATAACAAATTGTGATGGCTGATAGCAAATGGTCAGTGCAAGTGGTGTGGCAGTAGTACATCTGGACATGTTCTTCAGTCACCTAGGTCCCTGAAGTGACATCAGGGTGCAAAGACAGGGTATTACTATTTTAGCTGAAGGTCTAAAAAATGTAATGCCTGGAACAAGGATGACAGCAATACTAAGCAAGGGGAAAGTGAAAGCAGGGTGGAGAGATTTTATAGATTTTTTTGTTTTGGTTGTGTCTCAGAGGATAGCACAATGGAGTGTATATAGAGACTGTGGTAAGGCTTACGAAATTAAAGAGAACCCCTGGACTTCGTAAAATGCTGAGTGACTGTAGTTTGCATCCTGGCAAGCATCTTCACACTTATCACATTTCCTCAAAGTGCACTGCCCCCAAACTAGATGCCCTCAGTCATATAGTAGTTACCATTTCCTTAGTTTGCTGTGAGAGAACTGTGAATGGTGGATCAATGATTAAAATGTAGAATTCTGGCTTTGTAATGTGATAGCTTGTGACTGGGCACTACCCGTACTTTCAGGGAGCTTTTTTGCTAAATAATTTGTTTACTATTATGTCAGTGATCCTTTACGATTCTGTATTGAAGAGCGATTCATGAAGCAAGGCTTACAAACTAACACATGCTCTTGAAATACATGGTTTGAAGCTGCTTGTTATGTTATTTGGTAACATAATAATTCTCCTATGGCCAAAGTGCATATCATTTCTTCTGTAAGAAGCAAGGCCTTTCCCAAAGCCCCAGTTGTCAACAAAACCAATTTTCTCAGAGGAACATAAGTCAGGCAGTCAGTGTTCAGACAAAGATAAGCTGCTAAAGGTTTCAGCCCTTCTATACTATAAGGTGGTTGTAAAGGACTTGATACAGTTATAATCCAACACAAGATTATTGTTATTCTTAGCAGTGATATACAGACACTTTTCAGCATTCCTTATTCTCTAAATCTAATTTGTGCTAGCAGGAATTATTACATCAGGGCTTTTTTTGGGGTGTTTTGGACCAGGACGTTTAGCTGGATAACAATGTTCTATTTAACAAAATTATATTTTGATAGTATAGTATGTTTACTGCAGTTAACTAATGAAAAATTAAGTGTATCACTGGGGATTGCAGAAATATTTTTATACATAAACCTGGGCAGGTTAATACTTTAATACAAAAGTCAGACATTTTAAAATGTTATGGTTGTTATTTGAGGAAAAATGTTTCACAAGAAGGGCGGCACGGTGGCGCAGTGGTAGTGCTGCTGCCTCGCAGTAAGGAGACCTGGGTTCACTTCCCGGGTCCTCCCTGCGTGGAATTTGCATGTTCTCCCTGTGTCAGCGTGTGTTTCCTCCCACAGTCCAAAGACATGCAGGTTAGGTGGATTGGCGATTCTAAATTGGCCCTAGTGTGTGCTTGGTGTGTGGATGTGTTTGTGTGTGTCCTGCGGAGGGTTGGCACCTTGCCCGGGATTGGTTCCTGTGTTGGCTGGGATTGGCTCCAGCAGACACCCGTGACCCTGTGTTCCGATTCAGTGGGTTGGAAAATGGATGGATGTTTCACAAGAAGCCAAAAGGCAGAAAAATTAATTTTTCTATTTTATAATAATGTGAACTGCTGGACAAGTTTGTATTGAAACAGTTACTAACAATGCTTTAATCTAGTTAATTTATGAAGTTATTATGAATTAAGTTTGACAATATACAATTAAAAAAGAAAAACGAGGAAAGTGTGACTAAATTTATATATCCTTACATGACTGACCATAAAACTGAAAACTGTCAGACAAATTTGCATGCTCATATAGCACAATGCCTGCTTAGAAAAATTGTTTACTGTTCCATTCGGAAAGTGAAAAAGGCACACAGATTTCCATATCTTGACATTTGTGAGACTAAGTGCAAAGCTGCAAATGTAAATGTCCATTTTGCATAAAGCATATGTTCATGGATGTGACCGTTGCACAGTGGTCTGCACTGTTGCTTCACAGATCTTGGATTCAAATCCAGATCCTGGTCCTCATTCATTCTTCTCATGCTCAAGTTGATTTTTCCTCTTGTTTTCCTCCCACATCCCTAAAGAAGTGCAGGTTAGGTTAATTGACAACTCTAAATTGATCCTTTGATGGGCTGGCAACTCTTTCAGATTTGGTTATTGCAATGCACTCAGTGATGCTGGGATAGGCGCTTGTCACTACTCTAAATTAAGTTAAGTTCACTTTGTTAGCTAATAGCTAACAATCCCACTATCTCTTTCAGATACATTTTAAAGGTTGTCAAGGTTTCCACTTGATCTTAACTTTGTAGTTCTTTACTGACTGTTATGACTTAATGTGGAAAAAACACATAATGGATTCTGTCCTGAATGCACTTCCCCTTAATTTCCAATTTTATCCTCAAGTGTGTGATTTACTATTAAATGAGTTTTATTATTTGTCTTTTACAAGTCTGAAGACATGGATTAGGTCTTCAAGTAGCCTTCCTTGCTGAAGACTAGACAGCTTTAACTGCCTTATTCAGTTAAGGTAGGACATACCCTGCAGCCTGCAGATTAACACACCAGCTCCCTTCTGTGTACATAAGTCTTTTATATAGAGCAATGGCCAGATTACCAGAAAAGTATACATAACAAAACACAATATAATAATAACAATAATAACTTTTCATATTTACTGTATATAGTGCTTTTCTCACTACTCAAAGCACTTTATATAGCAAGTGAGGAGCCACTTCAATCACCCCTAATGTGTAGCACCCACTCAGATGATGTGATGGTAGCCATTTTGCATCAGTAAACTCACCACACATTACCTTTTAGGTGGTGATGGGGTGAGAGAGATAGCCAGTTAGAGATGGGGGATGATTAGAGGGCCAGAATGACCAGGCCATGGTAGATAATTCAGCCAAGACATCAGGATACACTCTACTATTTATGAAGAATGCCCAGGGATCTTTTATGACTGCAGAGTGTTACCACCTCGGTTTTACATCTCATCTGAAGGACGGAACCAGTTTTACAGCAGTGTCCCCGTCATTGCACTAGGGCATTGGGATCCACATTCAGACCACATGGTAAGCACTCCTAAGCTGGTCTCACCAACACCTCTTCCAGCAGGAGCCCAAGCTTTACCTAGATGGTCTCTCGTCCAAGTACTGGCCAGGCCTGAAAATGCTTAGATTAAGGTGGATGACCTTTTTTGAAGTGCACGTGGTTTAACATACTCAAATCAAATTCACAAGCACCTTGGTCTGCAGCTGACGCTAGCAGCACTGTGTGCAAGGCAGGAAATGGTCCTGGACAGAGGACAAATCTACATCAGGGCCTACTTATGCACACACCCAAAATCAAAAACAGCCAATTTAAAATTGCTAATTAAACTAACCACAGTATATACAGGGATGTGGATGGGAAAAACCACTCAAACGCAGGAAGAATGTGCAGGTTTCACATGAATGGCAACTGAGCAAGGGATTCAAACCCAGGTCACCTAATCCATTAGGTGGCAAGGATATCCACTGTATTACCTGGAATTACAAATATTAATTTACTAACTGCATGTGGTCTTCGGGACAAAAAACAACCCAAAGACTCCCTAGCAGTTTTACTATATTCGTGAACTTGGAGAGGACTCTTAAGAATGACCCTGGGCAGAGAATGTCGACCAGCCTGTTCTTGCTGGCCCACTGACTTTTGTAAGAAGACACTGGCGATACAATATCTTAGCCGTATTGCTGGCATATGAATCCTATTAATCTTTGTCTTGAGAAAATACCTCCAAATAGACAATGTTTTTAGTGAAAACTTCAAGCCTTGCCCTACATTGCTGAGGTGTTTCATTTGCATGTTGTTGAGCCGTGGTGTTTGCTTCATTTTGATGTTGTGTCTCTTCATGTCTCTTCGTGTCATTAGCTCAAAATCATTGTTGTGTGGCAGAGTTTGCTGCACACAGGTCTTTTGTAGTGATAAGTGAGGTGCATGCAAGCGCCAAAAAAAATTAAAAAGTGCATGCATTCACCATCTAGTGAGTGTGGTTGAACATGAGCAGAATGGACTGCTCCATACACACACAGAGGTCTTTCATTTATATATGTCTAATATTAATGTTCCATTGCTGAAAACATGGGCCCAAAAATTGCAATGAAGTGAAGTCAACAAAGTGACAATTTAAAAGTTGGCGCTGCCAGCACACTCTAGTATTCAAGTTTGTTTTTCAAAGCCCCTTTAAAACATTTGCGCCTCATGAATTTCTGATTGAGATCCAATTTGCTCTTCTGTTTTGACTTAGATGCTTGCTTCACGATTTTGTTTTGACAATCATTTTTTTGATTTGACTATGTTTATCTCCTGGTCCAACCATCAGTGGTCATTCTTTCTCCACTCTTGGCAATACACTTTGGCAGTGGCTTATTGACTCAAGTTTTGAAGGTCCCTGAAATACTATAGTCTACCAAATTATTTGCTAACTTATTTCATGTGTCCGTGGTTCTATGGGTAAAGAAAAACTTTCTACAATTGTGTGAAATCTACTGTATCTTTAAGAAATGTTAATTTGTGCCCTCATATTCTTGTTGAAGAATTTGTTTTAAAGTGATAGCTAGAATCCACTGTACTAATTACCTTCATAATTCTGAACATTTTAATTATGTCACCTCTTAATCTCTGTTTGCTTAAACTGAAAAGTTTCAAGCCTTTCAATCCTTCCTCCTAATTCATACCATGCAGGCCTGGAATCTGTGTAGTCACTCTCTTCTGGTCTCTCTCTAGTGCTGCACTGCATTTTCTGTAAATTGGAGACCAAAACTGA
Organism: Erpetoichthys calabaricus; assembly: GCF_900747795.2. Taxonomy (NCBI): domain Eukaryota; kingdom Metazoa; phylum Chordata; class Cladistia; order Polypteriformes; family Polypteridae; genus Erpetoichthys; species Erpetoichthys calabaricus. Next base: position 209,272,211 of record NC_041397.2, on the reverse strand, counting down.
ACATAGTATTCCTGATGAGGCCTAACAACTACATTTTATAGTTTAAGCACAACCTCCATTGACTTGTACTCCTCACATTGAAATATAACATATCATCCTAATAGTCTCTGTAGTTTCTGTACACTGGAGTCCACTGTGACTCCTATATGTCCTTCTCATAAGATTTACTTTCAACTTTCAGATTTCCTATCTTATATTTAAATCAAACATTTTTATTTCCTAATACTTCATATTTACTTACAGTAAATGTAATTTCACACAATTAAGAAGTCTTAGTTCTGCTCATCATCACTTGTAATGATTTTAAATTACATGACTTTCCACCCAATTTAATATCACCTGTAATCTGAACCAGCTTGTTATTCACATTCTTGTCCAGATCATTTATGTATATTAAAAGAAGTTGCCCTATTACTGATCACTTTTAACATCACCTAATTCTGAAGAAGTACAATTCAACTTATACATTTGCTTCCTGTTTTTATGTCCTTTTTGTACCCATCTGCTCAGTGAACCTTGATCTCTCATTTCTTTTTAGTCTGATCACAAGCTTCACTTATGGGACATTATCAAAAGCTTTCAGAAAGTCAAGATAAACAATTTAATAAGCACCACTCTGATCCCTGTTTCTTCCACACAGATTTCAAGCATATTAGTGAGGCACAATTTCCCCTGCCTAAACCCATGTTGACAGTTCACTAATACATCTGCTGCTGGCATGTGTTGCTCAATGTTTTCCACTATGTCTGGTGTCTTTCCTATACGCAGGACTACCAGCATGGAAAATTAGAAGGGGCACTATGTGCCACAGTAGAATACTGAGAAGGGAAGCAAAATAAGGAATTGCTAGCAATAGTTCATAAATATTGTCATTCTTATAGTTTTGTGCAAATCATTAAGAAGGGAGGGTTATTTTTGAGAGTCCAGTGTCTATTGCTCTTCATTCTGACATGCATTTAAGACTGCCACAAAACCCCATAAGGGACAGGGGTTCTGTAGCTAATCAGCAGCTCTAATTAGGGTATGGCTGTCTGAAGAAATCTTCAACTTGGATTAAAATCTGAGGTGAATGAGGTACTATATTTCTTACATATGCAGGCACATTATTTTACATCTTAAGGACCTTGAAGTCAGAGGCTTGTCCTACCACCATTGAAATCCTTAGTAGACTGGCATCTTTAGATCATAACATGCGTATATATAAAGTGATAAGTAATTATTGCCTAGGCCAGGGTATTCAGCTCCAGTCCTGGGGGCCTACAGTGGCTGCTGGTTTTTGCTTTAACCAAATTTTTAATTAGAGCACATTTATTTACTACTAAAGCAATATGCTTTTTTTCAGGTAACTTGTTTGTTACGATTCAGAACCCTTATTTACCTATTTCAGTTTTAAAGAGCTAAATTTCACTTCTAGTTGTTGCCTGTTCTCTTATCCAGTCATCAGTTAATAATGAGGTACAAATGACAAAGAAACTACCAGCTCTACAGCTAACATGCTTCCATTTAAGCCTGTGTATTTGTATGATGAAGTATCTTTCTTAATAAAATGTTTTGAAATAAATAAGAGAAAAGGAAATGACTAAACACATGGATATTGTTCTCAGAAAACAAAAAATCTACAATGTCAAACATTTGTCTTGGAAGAAAGAAAGCACTGACATGCAATATGATTAAATACCAAGTTTCACTATCTACTAGGCCTGGCTTCTAATTATCAAACTGGTTGGAATGAAAAGCCGCTGTGGACCTCCAGAACCGGGTCTGAGTAGCCCTGGCCTAGGCTGTTTAAAAAGTCGTATGTAAGAAGAATAATTTTAACTGGAAGCCAGTGTAAAGCCAGTATTAATGAATACTGTGCTTTAGAAACCGTGTTTTGCAAAGCTTTGCCCAGTCTGAAACTTAACCGGATCTATGACAAAATGCATTATGACTCTGTTAGAAGTTCTAATTGAAGTGTCACAAACACACATTCACAATGGTGAATGCTTGGACACAATGATTGCCTGCATTGTTATCAAACTGGGTGGATTATCCTGTAGCTTTGCTATTTTTGTAGTCATTGTGTGGGTAGAGAATCTAGGTGTGAGCCATGTGTTGGGCCGCTTACCTTTTGTGTGTTTCATTAACAGATTTGCAGTCAAATACAAGTATTAATCAGTGTAAAGTGTAACTACAATTTGTAAATGTAGTTTAAAATCATTAGAGGCTCCTTCTTAGGTTACTTCTTTCAATTCTTTCACTTAAGCACTGGATGTTAGCCTTTTGTTGTAATCTGCTTCACATCAACTCCTAATGCAGTGCTTGTCCTTAATTAAAATTATAATTTTGATGTTTGCGCCAATGATGATCTGGTGCTCGTATCTCCAGTAACACAAAGCTGACAACCTCAGTGAAGTATGGCAGTAAAGGTGCAAAATGTAATAAAAATTAAATAAAAATGAATATAAGATTACAGAACAAAGTAAAAAAAAAAAAGTATGACAAAGCCATTTCTAATTGTTACTACCTGTCATTCATCCCTTCATTTACACTTATCAAGGAGTTCTGTGTCCAAATTTATCAAACGTCTCAGAATAGGAAAATGGTCATACTGTAAATCTCAGAGTGATGCAAATTTGGTCCTACACCTAGAAGTAGGAGCAAAAGCATTTTATCAGTTTTCCTAATTTAGGAAACTACTGCTAACTTCACCAGGATTTAGGAGACCTCGTGAGCTGTCATAACTCACATACCAAAGGATGGCATTCAGATAGGGATTGGCATGCATATTCCAGGAAAGGTAGAATGATTTGGAAACACTGGACAACAGTGAACTTATCAAAAGATATCAGTCTGACAGCGATGGAATAATATTTTTAATAATCCTTGTATGTTATGTGATCACTCCATCTACTTGGAGAAGCCATTACATGTCACAACAAACCATTTCTCAATTTTTGCACCAAACTTTAAACACTGTTACAAAATGTGAGGTAATACTCAGAGTATACATTTTCCCATGACACCACATGAGGTAATGTTAAAGAAACCTACATTCATGCAAAGAGACATGCACATAAAGATCATTTCCCCAAGTGTGGATGAGCATGTATATGTGAATATCACAATATCAACACACAGGTTATCATGGACGCAAACTATACTGTAGTAGCCAGCATATTACCCTGAAGATAACTGGTCTGAATGGGTAATTGTAGGTGAATTGTCACACAAGTTCACTGCAGCTCTGAATTCCACAAACCCCTGGAACATTCCTTTTATACTTTACATGCCCAGAAAGGTTCAAGAAGGCAGGTGAAGACACTCAGGGCATTGGATAAATGGTGCCCTACAGAAGGTAAGAAGGGATCGTGGAGAGAGACAAACATGTCATGTGACTCTGGAAGATGATCAGAAACAGTGGAAGAGTGAACACAGCTTCAAAAAAAGCAAATACCTGTGGCTAGTTTCAGTAACTGTTACCTTACCAGACATTTCCTGTGGCCATAACAGCAGGCAGGTGATTCTTCTGAATGTACGACTGTGGATCATTCGTTGTTAAATAAACTTGCCTGTTATCAGGCTTTACTATCAATAGATGTGTGTACTTCAGTCTTTCCATCATAGTGCTAATTTCAGTACTATTCTTGATGTTGTTGCAAAAAGGTAAGAGGTTAATGCAGTTTGGGGGCATTTCCTTCTTTTTGTTCTTCTCCTTCTACTACTGTAAATATTATTATCATTATCATCATCTCTGTGGTGAAGATACAGTATCATAAAACTATGAAACATCGTCATGATTTCCAAGGAACCTAAAAAAAATGCCTTCACGAGAGCCAGTTTGCAGTTTGGAGTGTTATAAAATCTTGACGGCATTCATTCTCAAACAAGAACTCTTACTCCTAGCTAGGACATGGTATAGGATGCTTCATAAATAGTTCTCATGTCCTACTCTGAGGTGGGATAAATTCTCTTCTTAATCAATGTTTTAGTGTAATTCCTATGAGTAATTCTGAGACGGTTGATAAATACGGCTACTGAACTGGATTTGGTGTTTGACTTTTTGGGCTTTGCTGTCTTATTTTTTTCCCGTTTGATGTTTTGCTTTGACTTTATTATTGTGCTTGCACTACATTTTTGGTCTTGCTTGTCTGTTTTTTTTGTCCACATAAAATGAAGTCTTTACAGATAGTGAGGGATTTAAGTGGGATGCATAATTGAAGATATGTTAACTCTTGGGAATTTAAAATGGTTGTGTACTGTTAAAGAGAGGTGTTTCTGATTTTTTTAAAAGACCTGGATCTATTTGAAGCTTTTGAAAGTGGGCAGTACATCCCATAAAAAAAATGAACAAAGATTTCCAGTATAAGCAGCAGACATGACCAAAGACACCTTAACTAAAAGGTGCTTGACTGCTAGTGAGTATGACAGACCTGAGTGGCTATGGGTCTCACTCTGGTTCTAGCACTAGAGGCTTCAACATTTTATCTGTACATAAATGTGGCCTTGGCAGCAGAACAATTCAGAGAAACATGCCTCTCTGTATTTGCTGCATGTAGACATGTGCCTAATGATAAATCAGGTTCCGATGACTTCACCCCATGTTGAGCATTCACCTCTGTGCTTTTTGTTTCCTGCCCGTTAACCATTTTGCAATCCAATTTTGTAAGTTCCTGCTGATGGTAATGGCTTCAGGATTAATCTTCTGTACAGAGGCATATCAAAAGCCTTTTGAAAGTCTAAGTAAGCTATGTTGTATGCTTCCTGTTTTTCTACTGTGCCAGTATAATAAGTTTAAACAAACAGAAACACTAACTGTGCTACTATAATGAGACTGAATCTGAGCCTTTCAGTAAGCCTTGCGATTGCCAGGCAGTCAAGTGCCATACTAGGTTTAGTGGAATGTTAATTTTCTTTTAGTAAAAGAGGATGGTCATTTTGTTTTTTTTCTGCTTGGTAGGAAGAAAAAAGCATGTGTCCATTGCCTTGCATATCAGAGGAGAGCACCCAACAAATTTTCATAAAATATGCCAAGGAAATTTTTTACGCACATACTGTACACTGAACATGCATCACAAGTGTTCCCTTCCCATTTAAAAAAAATGTTTACCTTCTTTGGGTGACTCTTGATTTTGCATCAACTGGAGTTTAAACAAACAAATAATGTCCTGTTCATTTTGGGATTTCTTAATAGCATTTGAAGTTGTCAAACAAAACACTTCCTGTCTTTTAGATGGAAATTCCTGTACTATTTGGAATATCCTAAAATACATTTCAGGTGTACCCAAATAAACATTTATTTCAAGATATCTGAAAATGTAATTAATGTTCTTTAAATGCATTTCCTTGGCCCATATATTTACCAAGACTGCTTAATCCAATTCTGAACTGCAGGTGTTAGAATCGATGCCAGCAGCATTCAAACCATCCCTGAAGGGGCATCAGTCTATCATTAGCCACACTCACAGCCACAAAGGACCAATTTAAAGTTTCCAACTAACTTAATATGTATGCCTCGTGAATGTGGAGGAATGTAGAGTATTCAGCGAAACATCCACTCAAACACAGGGAAAATGTGCAGATTCCACAGAAATGGTAAAAAGACCAAATCCAGCATTCTGGACCTGGCAAGCATCAGGGCTGACCTCTGTACCATTGTGGCTAGACTTCATGTTTTTGCTTTGTTCTTCCTGATGAGGGTCATGGTGGCAAAGCACTGAGTTGGAGAGACCAGGATACCCTATCTGTGACCTTGGCATGCTTAATGCTCTTGTGTTATAAATTGATCTATAGGCTTTGTTAGATAGGGACATGTTTTTCCTATTAGAGTTAATTCTAGTAAATCATTCTAAGGAGAGCATCCAGATAATAAAACAATTCAAAATTTGATTCTCATGATAGTTTCAAAATAACCTTACCTAATGCAAGGATATTGAGGTTCACTATAGGAAGCAGGCCTAGGACTAGTGTTTGCTGGTGAGTACCTGGGGTCTGGGAAACAGGGCAAAAAATCATTTGTAATGCTAGCTGGTTGACATTTAACAGTGGGGCAGACCCAGACATGGTAGACCTTGGAAATTCATCATTATTTTGTCCAGTAAAAACCTAAGCATTGAAAATTACACCAACATAGTGAGATATTTTCTAATGTTCTATGTTCTTCTAAAGATTTAGCAACTTTAATAATAAAGGGCTGAATTATATTTTTCTACAAAATTCAACTGTAAAAAATCAACCTTGTGTTAAGGTAACAGATTATTTTCTATAAAAAATGCAAAATTTAGAAACTTATATGCATAATGTGTTTACATAAAGAGCAAACTAATAACATAAGAGCAGAAGGTGGATCAGCATTAGTCATGGTAGACTACTAGCAAAGCTATGGCATGCACTTACTGTTTCATTTTTGGTCACATGTATAAAGGCTGTTCTGCCTTTATTTATGGCAATATATTCATAAAGCATGCATACCTTTCCTTAAATAAGCAGCACTGAGACTGTTTATTGCTTTATTAAGTTTTCACACTACTGTATACAGTCCTCCTCTTAAGCAAACAGATTCCATTTATTGGCAGACTATTCAATTATGTCAAAGTTCAATTCACGAATAACCTAATATTCTATAAATATTGCATATAATGTATGTAGTAACATAAATTTAACTTGCACAATACAATTTAGGTTATTTGGGACCAGAGCCTATCCCAAAAGCAATAAGATAAAGACAGGAACCAACCATTGGCAGGGCACTGGGGTCCACTCACACATGGCTGATTTGGAATTATCAGCTAATTTAACCTGCACATCTTCATGGTCTTAATAAAGTTTATCTAATCTAATCTAAACTAATCTCTAACAGTGCTGATTGGCGAAATTTGCCAAAGCGTTTTTAACAGTGAATATGCTGTATTCACCAATGACCTTGTTTGACGAATATTTTCTTGGAAGTATACCTTACAGCATTCTTAGATTAACAGGTTTCTCTCAGCAGCCCATAATGCTTTGAGAGGCCAATGTAATATCAGAGAGCTGTAGCAGACATGTGCAGAACTTTCATGCATGCTTATTGTAAGATTGATACCAAGCTGCTTCTGGCCAGCGTGAAACTTGCAGCATTTTCAAATGACCATAACTGACCATAAAAAGTGTCCTGACTCAGAAGGAGAACAGGATAACTGATTTTGTGAGTAAACCGGGAGAAGTGGGCAAAAGGCAAAGCAAAAGAAAATAAAAATAAACCATATCGACCGAAACCCAGATGAACGGCAAAATCATGGTCAAATAACAGGCAATGATTTGAAAACCAGACAATACAAGAAGAGTAAACACACAATAGGTCAAAATGAAATTGAGGATTTTATCTGCAGATCTGATAAGGTTCATAGCAAAAGGCTGACCATTTATGCTGGTTGCTGATTAAGTCAAGGTCACTATCCTGCAGACCCCTCCCCTAGAAACAAGGGATGTGACCCTAATAACAGTACACAATATGGCTTCTCTTAAAGGAAAAGGCTACAAAGCATCGATTTTCAGCCTAAATCATGAGAAACAGAAGATTATGAGTTCTACCACCAAATATAGTATGTAACAGTGATCCTTTAATTAGCTATGTGTTGAAGCTGAAATCCAAAACAAGCCTTAATAATAATAATAATAATAATAAAAAAATATTTATTACTGTTTAAAAGATGTTTCCATCGTCTTAATGGAAGTAAAAACTGAAAAGCATCTGCAAAGATAGACTGGAAACAAAAAAGACATTCCTGCTGCACCCGCTGTGACTTCAAAGAAAAGAACAAGCCAACCTCATGCTGCTATTTCATCGCACAGCTAATATGTGCTCCTAGACTGGAGCTCTGTGCATTCAATGATATATATATTTACTTATTGCTAGTTTGTGGCCATTTGTTGTAATTTATTTGTGGTTATCATTCTGTCTGCGTCTTTTGTTGCTTGTTGCTTGGTGGTGCCATGGTTAGCAATGCTTCTTCACACTCAGGTCACATTTTAGACCACAATAATCAGTCCAGCATAGTTGGCAGATGCTTCTCTAGCCCTCAGGGACAATTAAAACACCATAGCACCATTATAAGCCACTCAAAACTATTTCAAATCCTCCTTCCCTACTGACTTCAATGCATTTCGTGGAGTTTGGAGAAATTCACAAACATTTCAGTGATTTTTGGTGAACTTGAAGGGAAGGGAACTCCGTAGGATAGAAAGCACTTGCAGATAGGATAGAAAGCACTTGCAGCAATAAAGGGAATGTATAAACTCTACTGTAAACATTTTCCATTGTGCCATTTTGCTTACTAATATAATATAATATAATATAATATAATATAATATAATATAATATAATATAATATAATATAATATAATATTCATGCATCCATTTTCCAACCCGCTAAATCCGAACACAGGGTCACGGGGGTCTGCTGGAGCCAATCCCAGCCAACACAGGGCACAAGGCAGGAACCAATCTTGGGCAGGGTGCCAACCCACCGCAGATAATATAATATAATATAATATAATATAATATAATATAATATAATATAATATAATATTCATGCATCCATTTTCCAACCCGCTAAATCCGAACACAGGGTCACGGGGGTCTGCTGGAGCCAATCCCAGCCAACACAGGGCACAAGGCAGGAACCAATCTTGGGCAGGGTGCCAACCCACCGCAGATAATATAATATAATATAATATAATATAATATAATATAATATAATATAATATAATATAATATAATATAATATAATATACTGCAGTGGGCTGGCACCCTGCCCAGAGTTTGTTTTCTGCCTTGTGCCCTGTGATGGCTGGGATTGACTCCAGCAGACCCCTGTGACCCTATAGTTAGGATATAGCGGGTTGGATAATGGATGAATATATATATATATATATATATATATATATATATATATATATATATATATATATATATATAAAAAATATAATATAACAGTTTGACCTATGTCAAACAACAACTGCTGTAGAAGTTGTTTAATTCAACTTTATTTAGTCAAGAGACCAGACCCAATGAGTTCCAAAATTTTTGCATGAATAGTTTTTGAGATACATAATTTATTTAAATATACTTCTAAGCACACACACACACACACTCAAAGAAATTTATAAATGAAGATAGCTGATAGCTTATTTGCCCTGCAACTGCTCATGCTGGATTGTCAAGAAAAAGAAACGATAGGTACCAGCTCTGTCGTTACCTTGGACTCAAACACCACCATAGATCAAAACCATAGAAAGGCCACAAAGTCTACATATATTCATCATGTTCTATTGTTTCTGTGAATTTAAAAAACTGTTTGTTGTTTTCTAGTTGAATAAGTCTTCCAATTCAACTCATGGAAAGGACAACAGCATGCTACTAGTATTACACATTGTTAACCTGTCTGTTTAATTTTCTTTATGAGGGGAGGGGAAGACCAGTTTTCAGATGTGTTCATATTTTGCTGCATAATTAATGAAACAAAACACACAAAACAGACATGTGCATAGTAAAATACTAAATAAATCCACATATACACACAAATGTGACAATTTCATGCAACACTGCTCATATTGGTCCCAGTCAATTAGATCAAGCCCAGCTGTTCTTTCTTTCTTTAACAAAATTAAAAAGTGCACATTTGATTGTAATTTGGTTGATCAAATTGAGATATTGAGAAAAAAATACCATCGCTTAGTACTGAGTCAATCAAAGCAAAAGATGATCAATATCCCTCATCTTACCTTGCTCCAATTGGGCCGTCAGTGAGATCTCAGTGTGATCTTGCTCTTGTCATTAGTGAGTCTTCAGCCTGGATTTAAAATCTGAGACTGAAGAGGCATCTCTCATACTAACAGAAAGAATATTCCAAAGGTTTAGATTCCCTATAACTAAAAGCTTGAACTTCTACTGTTATTTTATTAATCCCTGGAATCATAAGCAGGCCAGCATTTAGTGCTCTAGTTTATAAGTAATGATAAGTTGGGCCTTGGCCATTTAAGGCTGTACAGCACTTCTGTATACAGTAAGTTAAAAGGAGGACTTTGAAATCTTCCCTAAGCTTAACCAAGAGCTAAGATTTTGAAATCTGCCCTAAACTTAACAGAGGGCAAGTGCAACAACTTGAGAACTTGAAGTTGTCTGTTCATATTTTCTGGTTTGTGTAATAATTCTTGAAGCAGCATTTTGAATGAACTGAAAACTGCTTAAAAATGATTTGAACAGTCAGTGAATAACATATTGCAGTAGTCAGTCCTACTAGAAAATTGCAAGCTTTTTAAGATGAAAAAAAAGCATGTTTTGTATAGTTTTATAATGTGTGTTTTTTAAAGACATGCTAATATCAAAGGTAACACCTACATTTTGCACTGATTCAGACAAGCTGGCATCTATGATCACAATACATCTGTAAAGATCAATATGGGCAGAGGCATTAAGCCACCCCTCTACAAATATATGTCTATTCAGTTTATTAGCTTCATCTGACAAAATGTGTTTAGTTTCAAATTAAATATCATTGAAATTGCTCACTTGATTAAATTTTCTGTTCATTTTACTCTACATTTACTTGTGTACATAATAAATATTATATAAGTTAATGTACCTGATTCTATATTATTTCACAGTACAATTGGTTGTAGTATATTGTAAAATCTTCTACTGAATGATTTTCTGCCAGTATCATTGACGTCTAATTTACATGGAAGTACTGTATGGACCATTACATACTGATTTTTCAAGTGTCATTTGGTATAATTTAGGATGACATGCTAAGCAGCATTGAAACTGCCTGACACATCCAGTGTCCTAGACTTGAATCCTGTAAACTGATGTTCTCTGTGTGGAATTTACACATTCTTACTGGGATTTCCTTCCACGTTTCCAAAGATTTGGAGGTTAGTTTAATTTGTGATTTCAGACTGGGCCTTGAGTATGTTTCAAGTGGAGCCTGTGATGGAGTGGTGTCCTGTTCTGTGCAATTTTTTGCCTTGCGCCCAGTCCTACTGAGTCAGGTTTCAGCTCCCTGCAACCAAGAATTGGATTAACCAGGTTTGAGAAATAAATTCTTAAAATCTCTAAAATGAATGCATAATCAAGTGTGTTCAATGACCAATCTGACTTCTAAAGCCTGAAGCCACTTCAGAAGCCTCACAGAATAGCTCATATCTGAAATTAATTTTTGATGTGCCTGCTGTAGTACATAATTAAAGTAATTAAATATTTTATTAATTACTGAAGCTTTGTCTAAAACATCAAATCAAGTCATTCTTTGAGTATGATTTTTTAAGCTTCAGTAAGTACATTTTGCTATTGTCAAACACGAAATTTCATTTTCAGAATTACTAAGAAATGTATTTTGCAAAATGATGACTTTTATATCTGATTTTAAAACGTTTCTTGATGGTAGAGTCTGCACCTATTATTTACCAGTAGATCTATTTGCCTGACAGTACTTTGCTGTCTGCCTTTATGAGGCTTTGTGCTCCTGGATCAACATTTTACAAGATTGCATTTCATTTTAGAGGAAACTAATGTTGATAACCACACTGAGATATCACTTATCAAGTTTCCGTACAGCTCCGGTTTCACTTAAAAATGCTAAAGTGCTAGGCACAGAGTCAAAGTGCAGAAATGTGTAAGTCAATTCTTGCCCTTTTATGGCTAATCAATGTTTTTCCATATCTTGTTTTCATTTTTTGTGTTGAATACTTCACTAGATCTTCCATTTTAAAAGTATGGTTGGACCCATAGGGATCATCAAGGCTTAGCTCATCTTGCCCCTTGGTGATTCTGTTTAATCATTCTGCTCTTTTATTCCAAATGTTTGAAGATATTTCCCTTACAGTAACTGTACATTTCAGTCATTATGAAACATATACATGGTTTATAAATGGTGAAGTGTACATGTCGGACTTTGGTGGAATGTAATCTGACATACAGATTATCACATCATTTCACGAGGCAGCCATGCTGATTTACAATAATGGATTTCGCTGAATTTACTTCAAGATTAATGTACAGGTTAGAGGTCAAATAGGCCTGCTCAAGGTGAGTGGGTGTTGGTATGTATATGAGTATGTGTCATGCGATGGATTAGCACCCCACCCATTGGGAATTTCCCCCCTGCACCATATGCTTTTTAGATTGGATCTAGATTCCCTGATCTTTTTGGTTTATTAGACATTCTGCCAGAACAAAGATTTTAGCTCCATAGGAGACTAGATTAGGTTTGACATTTGATATGCCTTTCTTCCCAGAAAGATCCATTTATTTTGGGATATATCTATTCTTCTACCCATCTTACAGAGCTCATCCTGGCAGCATTAGCTACACTCATGCATACTCTTGTATTCATTTAATGTGGAGCCGGCAGTTAAACTGACATACATATCTTTAGCATGTAGGAGGAAACTGGCAAGGTCTACAAAGACAATGAACTGGTTTCAAGTCTCTGGAGCAGAGACAGCTTCTCTGACCCTTGTCATTTCCCTACAAATTTTTGAATAAAGTTCATGTAATGATGAGCTGATTTGTGGATTTTTCACTATCATGTACATCCATAGTTTGAGGGAAAGCCCTTTTGTTAATTGCCAGAGTCAACTATCTATCCATACCTCTATTCTCAACCCCAATAAATTGAGTTGAGGTTTTGCCCTAGCAGAGACCTTATTGTAAGCTATCAAACTCTATTGTACAAGGCATTGCTTGGATGATTTCATAACACATAATGTCGCCCAGAGGTAGCATATTTGCACAGCTCTTAGAGTTGACTCAATACTCAAAATGACCGGGCTCAAATCTCAGTTCCTCATGTCTATGGGGACTGTTCTCCCACATCACAATGATATGCAGGGTAGACTGATTGGTGATTCTAAACTGCCCCATAGGTTTTTATATTTATGATAAAATATTTATCAAGATAAAATAGTGGAGAAAGTACCAAACTCATCATATTAATTTAAATGAAAAAAAAAATAATAAATTGACTAGTCATCCAAACCATATCAAACTCCCTCCAACCATTCAAAAACATCAACTGTTCCCAGTATTAAAAGAAACTGAAGGATGGCAGTAAAATCATACCTGGGCCCACTGGAAGATAGATAGACACCCACAGCAAGTCCTCTAGAGAGACAAGAAGAAACAACAGAAGTTAATAAATGGGGTAGCGGCGCTGATTGCAGGCCACCTCGCACTGAATCAATTGCACTATGGACAGCCTTTTTTAATCCTGGAGCTAGGCTGACCTGATAATTTATGCTGCAGAGATGCGGTGGGATTTCCAAATACTAATGAAAGACAGTATGGAGATTTAAAGTATGAGGCCATCAAAGGTTTTAGCACTAGTAATGCTAAACAACGTAGCTTCTGCTGGAAAAACCAAAGAGAAAGAGAAGGTCTAGGAGGAGAGTGGCAAGATGGGAAGGTCAATCAGCAGAATGAAGGACTGAAAACTGAAAATGGAGGGCCGGAAGGCACTCCTAGAACATATGTATAAATGTCTTAAGGGCTGATACCGTGCATAAATAACAATGGGGGCTCTGGGCCAGCATCATAGCGTGATTTTGACAAGGATTCAAGATATATCCGATCCTGGAGGGTGGCAGTGGCTACAGGTTTTCCTTCCTGCGGCTTTCTTAATCAGTGACCAGTTTCTGCTGTTAATTGACTTAATTTCCCTTCATTTTAATTGTCTTGTTTTTCAGGACTCAGTCCTCTGAATTGCTTTTTTTTTCCTTAACTGGCAGCCAAACAAAAATAAGATGTGAAGTGAGCCAACAGATGACCAGCTAAGCTGGGGCCTCAAACTTCAACCAATTTCACTCTGGCCAGTTTCTTAATTAGAAGCCAATTCTTGTTGTTAATTAAATCCTTTATTTAATTCCATGGCCATTTGGTGCATTCATTCTGCCATAGCTGACATTTCCAAAACTGTTTCATTTTTTGTTTTCTAAGACCACTGTCGAAATGTTCTGTGAACCTGAATAGATCAACATTACTGAGATCTTCATCTTTATTTTCAAATATCGTATGATGTGCGCTGGCTGGTTAGTTATGTGTTGACTCATTTTGTATCTCATTATTGTTTGAAGGCTAATCGAGGAAAAAATAAATAATTAGGGGGTCTGAATCTTAAATAGCAAGTCCATTAAAATTAAGGCAAAATAAGTTGATTAGCAAAAAATGGGGCACTTATTAAGAAAAGGGTTAGAATGAAAACTTGCAGCCACTGTAGTCCTTTGTGATTGAAACTGGACACCCCTGATATACATATGATGTATATTTTTGAATTGAATTTGTGGGTGGTTTGGTTTCTGGAGGACCACTGGCCCAATATAAGGGTGCAGGTCTTGCAATGGATGAGGTTTGTTTTTAACCTTGCATCCAGTGTTGCTATTATAGCTATACCTGAAATTAGATTACATGGGTTAGAAAATGTGTGGATGGATGAATAATGGCATTCTACATTCCATAAAGCTACCATCAGTAAGGAGAATTGGATATGAAACCTTTACTCAGACAGCACTACGACCTGAAAGAGATATGCAGCCTCAGCACCATTATAATAACTATTTTCTAGGTTGCAAACACTAAAAACCTCTTTATTTTGCTTTCCATTATTCTCTTCTTCCTAAACTAGCCTTGCAAAGCTAATAAATGAGCTCCTAACAGCTGCATTAATGCACATTGATTGCATTTAAGCTAGCCAGTCATTTTATTTTGATTTCTGAGTCGCTTTCTTGCTACTCACAGACTGAACAGGACATGTGAATTAATTGAGCTCTGTAATTGCCTCAGATTTGCAAGACCAGGAAGTTTAGGCTGACTTTGTGGTTTTTGAATTTGGCACTTCATATAAGGCCAGCATTCAGGCTCCCTTGGCTGCTTTCCCTAAGCTCTGTTAATTATTTCCCCTTCCTGATTTTTACTGTTTTAGGCTCTTGTGTTTTTTTTGCTCATTATAAGAGAGCTGAGAGAGGTGCTATATAAAACAATGTATTAGTTGTGCAGTCTAAAGCTTACTACTGTGAAAATTTATCTAAATATTTGCATTTTTAATTTCCAATGACTTTCACATATACTATTTCCAGTAGCAGTTTAGAACATGGCCTTCCTACAACGCATCTGTTAGTCACTTGTTGCTACATAACACAAACAAAGCCAGTGTTAAGGTCTTGTTACATAGTGGCCAGTGACTAATAAATGCACCATAGGTACAGTAGCCCTGTTTTAAAGTTACTGATGTCTTTTACAGTCTTGACATATACATGCACCTAGGTCCCATTTTAAAGTGTTGCCATTTTTTCTTACCACTCATACCTCTCTGAATCTTTACAAATCTGAGTCCAAAAGAAACACACTGGGAAATGTAAAGACTGGCTAGTGGTAGGAAACCTACTATACAATGGCACTATTATAATTAAAGGAATAAAAAAATAACTTTTAGCTACCAAACCAGAAACCCCTTCATCTGGAAATAGTGGCAGATAGAAAAATAGTTGAAAAAGCAATAGGAGACCTCCTCCTGGTTTTAGAGAGTCACAGAAGCTACAGTACACTCTCAGTTGAAGGTTAGTTATTGCTTTTCTAAATTAAATGTCTATATTTTTTCATAATATTTAGCAAATACATGGTCTGTGCTCTTTTTGCTTAGTTTTCCAAATTTACAAAAGATATATGGTTAATGCATCCAAATTGTAAGAATGTAAATGTAGGGAAAGGCACATTATTAGCATTAAAATAACTATAAATACAATATTTTGTAACAATTGAAGGGATTTGCAAGTGGTGTCAAAAGAATGAATACAAAGAAATTAAATGATTTAATTGCATTTAAAAATACAGCAGTTTTCATAAGTCGTCATAGACACATTGCTGTGCGTTTATAAATCTATACATTTGAGACAGAAACAATGTACAGTAATCCCTCGCTATATCGCGCTTCGACTTTCGCGGCTTCACTCTATCGCGGATTTTATATGTAAGCATATTTAAATATATATCACGGATTTTTTGCTGGTTTGCGGATTTCTGCAGACAATGGGTCTTTTAATTTCTGGTACATGCTTCCTCAGTTGGTTTGCCCAGTTGATTTCATACAAGGGACGCTATTGGCAGATGGCTGAGAAGCTACCCAACCAGAGCGCGTATTACGAATTAAATAAAACTCCTCAAATATATTGTGAGCACAGGGGCTCTTCGCACCCCTAGAGGATACGGCCGCTCCTCAAAAAACGCTGAAAGATTACCTTCACATTGCTCTCTTCTTTGCTGGGCTTACATATGGCTGCTTTATCAAGCGATATGCTTCCTGCACGGTGCTTCGCATACTTAAAAGATCAAACAGCACGTATTGATTTTTGTTTGTTTACTTTTCTCTCTCTTGCTCTGACATTCTCTGCTCCTGATGGGGGGGGGGTGTGAGCAGGGGGGCTGTTCGCACACCTAGACGATACGGACGCTCGTCTAAAAATGCTGAAAGATTACCTTCACATTGCTCCCTTCTGTGCAGCTGCTTCGTGAAGCGACATGCTGCACGGTGCTTCGCATACTTAAAAGCTCGAAGGGCATGTATTGATTTTTGATTGTTTGTTTTTATCTGTCTCTCTCTCTCTCTCTCTGACATTCTCTGCTCCTGATGGAGGGGGTGTGAGCTGCTGTCTTCCTTGCAACTGCTTTGTGCGGCGGTGCTTCGCATACTTAAAAGCCAAACAGCCCTATTGATTTGTTTGCTTTTCTCACTCTCTCTGACATTCTCTGCTCCTGACGCGCACTCCTTTGAAGAGGAAGATATGTTTGCGTTCTTTTAATTGTGAGATGGAACTGTCATCTCTGTCTTGTCATGGAGCACAGTTTAAACTTTTGAAAAAGAGACAAATGTTTGTTTGCAGTGTTTGAATAAAGTTCCTGTCTCTCTACAACCTCCTGTGTTTCTGTGCAAATCTGTGACCCAAGCATGACAATATAAAAATAACCATATAAACATATGGTTTCTACTTTGCGGATTTTCACCTTTCGCGGGGGGTTCTGGAACGCAACCCCCGCGATCGAGGAGGGATTACTGTACTGAACCTTCTAGACAGCATTTAAGAAATTGTAGTTAATGCAGATTTAGTGGTCATAATAGGGTGAACAGCTCAACAACTTTTTCTTACCTCTCCATACTAAACCAAGAACAGCCTGGGGTCTGGCTGTTTAGTGAGTGTGCCCCCATGACATTTCCTACCGAAGGTGTGTTAACCACAGGCTGCTTGGAGATTAGTCAGAGACTGGCTTGATAGTGCCTAACCTCCAGGAAGACAATGGCCTAACATTTGCCTCCACTCACCAGGAAAAAGATGGAGAGTGACCTAAAAAATGAAGTATGACCAGCAGGCCGCTTATGGCACGTATCCAGTAACTAACCACTTCCTTAATTAGAAGAGCACACCTTTCTTTATGTTCAACAATAAATTCCACTATTTAAATCTGCCTTTTTTCCAAATACCATATATGGCTAATAACAAATAACAGACTCAAAACATATACAGCCAAAATGCTTCTTAGAAAGGCTCATTTAATCAGGATGATTTTAATTTATATGTTACCATTTCAAACACAGGAAGTAGAATAAATAAAAAAAAATTGCTTTCTCTTGCCCTAGATATACATTCAGCATCTTTCGTCCATTTTTGCGTGTATGAATGTCTCTTCACAGGCGCTTCTTCTCCTGAACGTGTTCCTGTAAAGCCTGTTTCTCAGACATTGTCATTATTTTTGAGGGTCCTTTCTCACTTTTCTGTCCAGTTTAATACTTGCCTTTTTTGAAGGTGACTCTCTCATCATGCGTCATTTGCCTATACAGTGTTCCTCATCATGCATCTCAATCTCGCACTTCCACTTTTGTTGCGTCACTAAAATCAAGCTGACTAATCACACCAAAGCCAAACTGAGCAATCAGATTGCTCAGAGAGACTGGGCACACAGACCTTAGTGTTTCATTATATAGTAGATTGTTCAAGATAAATATCATAAACCCCCTCACAAAAAATTAACTCTTAGAGAAAACTTTATGTAAACACACACATCTAATCCATCCATTGTAGTGATCACAAAGGTAATTAATTATCATTTTTACCTTTGCTGGTTAATTAATTTAAACAATCAAGAAAGGGACACCAAATTAAATGTAGGTTGAATGAGGGATCTCTGTTTCCAGTTGGGATGCCTGAAGTTTGAAGAGATCTGTAGAATTTATGAACAAAGTTCATAAATTGTTGAAAGTCTGCATTAACACTTTAACCTTCTCTACTGTCCTTCAACATGGCAATAGGCTTACTTTCACAAATAACCCAAACATGCTTGTTGAAATAACCAGAATAATACCATTTATTTATGGCATACCGATAATAGAAGATGGATATATGCCAAGTATAAATACATAGTTATATATGTATATAGATACCTGTATATATAGATGAAAGGCAATAACAAACACCACAAAATTATGAACATTTATTTGACTTTTTCTGTTCTTGGAAGAGCCACACAACTTATGAATTCTATCTCTTGGCTTAGATAGATCATTCTCTCTCTTATAGAAAAAGGCACAGAACTTATGAATTCTGATCTTTCAAGTCGTGTGTTCAAAATGGGTAAGTCCTTTAGCTAGTTATTAAACTAAATGTGTTTGTACTGTGGTGTTCATTTGCTCACAGCTAGTCTCTGCACTAGCTTACATGCCACACCATGTATGTGTGTGTAGGTGTGTGCATGGGAGATGATGCTCTGCACCTTCTTACTGGATTTAGGATAAAAAACTCATAACAGCCAGAACTTATCCTTCACAATGTTATTACCCTTCCCTTATTTTATTGCATATTAAATTTTATCTTGTTCTCTTACGTACCTTGTACTTTCTGGGTGGAACCAACAGAGGCAGGGACACTCCGAAATCACTGCTGAAGGACTGCCCTCAGCCTTTATAGTCAGATGCTGAGAGCAGATCCTTCAGTGGTTCATTGTCATATTGTCTTTGTAAGTATTGATTTTCTGTTTTTTTTACTTCTGTTTTCTTGATACCATCATTTGGATTGTGTATGATGACATGTCTGTGCTTGGTTGTCTTTTTCAGCAAAGGTTTTTTGCCTTTTTTATTTTGCCACTTTTTGTGCTTCTTGCATTTGAGTATTTTCATTTTAAACATTCAGGTGTAAGACTTGTCCTTAATAGCCAAAGGTTTTTGGGCTCCTGTCCCTAGAAGGGCACTTACATGTATTTTTGATATATTTATCTATTTAAAGAGATAATTTGGAACTTTGAAAGTCAGTTCCTCATTTGATAACTAAGTAGGCCAAAGCCTCCCTGTGGATTTGGGTGGTCAAACTGCCTGGCGTGAAACCAATTGTAGGCAGGCTGGGAAGCTCTGGCTTGGGTTGTGGAACTTCTCGGAGGCCTCATACCCTCTTTGGTATAGGTGTTCGCACAAACCATAACAACTGGTAAAGGTGGTAACATAGTCTGACCTGTAAATGAAGTGCTTTACAAAAGGGCTTAACTCTTGTTGCAGCAATCAGTGAATCCTACAATTTCCTATACCGTTGAGTTGTAGGATCTGACCTTCCCACCCTCCATTTCCATCTATAGAGAGCAAGCCAGTCTTTCAAGAACGAATAGTGACATCACATTTGGAGTTGACATTTATCATTACTACTTATTTACACTAGTACAAGCTGAAACTGTAAACTGTTGTCTTAAGTTTGATATCACTTGCATAAACTTAACAGTTAGGATCAAAAACAAGACTAAGTCTGCCTTAAAAGGGTTTGGATTTATGAGTAGAATATGGTTATAACTCATTACATCCCACATGCAACAGCAAAAGTGGAGCCCTACATTTTTATACAAGCTTTCACCCTTAGGTGTTTGACTGCAAGCTTGGATTGGGTTTTACACTGAGCCGTGATCCATCACTTATCCACAGAAACAGCTGGTTCACTCTTTCATGGCCAGACTGTGACTCAGTATATATTTCTCCTCCCAAATACAAGGGTTGGGTAAGAATCTCCATTACAACACTGCAATAAATCTGCTCCTGCATTTAATATATTCAGATTTTCTCATGCTAATAGGTGAGTCAGACGCTTGATTGGTTGGTCAAAAGGTAGAGTATTCATTTTAGAGCACAGTGGCACACTAATGGTGCTTTGTGAAAGGAGGCAGTTCAGATGCAAAAAGGTCCTTATGAAGAGTCCAAGAGGAGTACATGCAGCCTAGTGCATCATGGGACATTCTCAGTTTTCACAGAATGCAAAGCCACCACTAACAACAGAAGTAGGAGAATCTGAAAGAGCAGCCTGTTCTTCTGTGAAAAAGGAAAGAGATGGTTATCAAGAACTAATTGTATATCAGATAGGTGTGCTGGATGAATTAGCAAATAATTTAGTATACTAATCTGAAAATTCATTATTCATTATATGAGGTTCATTTAAAATTGACACAGATTTACTAAGAAAATGCCAGAGTTATTAATTTCTTTTTAATGGTTATTCTCACAGCTCTGACAGCACTTATAATTAACATATAATTAGTATTAGATTCAAATCATTAAGTATTTTAAAAATTCCATTGTCTTCCAATTATTTTCAATTTGTATTTGTTCAATCTCTTTTTTCATTGCAGGCATTAACTTATTGTACTTTATTTTCAAAATAATGATGGATTAGCTGGGCAATGGAGCCTTGAACATGCAAATTGAAGGAAACTTACAGTATTATTAATTCAGTCTCCTTATTTGTGAAGTTGTGAGGGAAATTCTAAAGTTTAATTTCTATTTTATAAAGTTTACAAGTTTTTATATATACTGTGCACTCAAGCTGTTCAGCACCAAAAGGAAAGCCAAACAAGCCAAAATTATTTTAAAAAAAGGTGTTGTTAGTTTACATAAAGCACAGAAGGGTTAAAACAAAATGGGGGAAAAGATAAAAATATATAAGAATTAGAACAACAAATGTGATGCTCCTCTGGAACTTAAACATTTCAGTTGACCAGTCTATTAAATAGAGTGACTGGTTCACTTTCTACTTTTGAACTAAACCTTTTTCTGTCTACTATTTTTTGCCTTTTGCTCTTTCTTTCCTGAGTACTCTGGCCTTACCTTCTTCAGCCAATCAAAGTCTTGCCTTGTCTCACCTATCAACTGCAAGCTCATCCCTCAATATAGGACCACTTCCTTGATCATCTCCATGATCACTTCTAGGATCAGGAACACCTTCTGACACTCTTGGAGCTGTTCTCCTAGAAATTCTTTTTGCAACCCCAGCTGTACCTGCAGTCTTAAGTCCTGGCTTATATTTTAGGAGACTGAAATCTCCAGGTAAAATGTTTTTGGGTTTCATGATCATCATTATTATAAATATATTATACTAACCTCAAAACAGCTGTCTACCTTAAAATAATAGATAAGACAGTCAGTGTTATACAGAAGGATAGATTAGGGGTGTCAAAAGACATAAGTAACAAAGAAAACTCAAGATCCTAGCAAACTGAGTCAAAATGGTAATAAAAATATCAGAGGTTGAAAGGTGGGTTGCAAAGGTCTTAAGCCAACCTAACTTCTCTTAAAAGAAATATAAGCAAATGAGCAGTGATTTTGGTTTTAATAGCCTTAGATGTTTTGTATTCTGCACAGCCATTTTAAATAGTTGACATGTGATGACGTCACACATCACAAGCAATCACATGACTGTGTCCTGCCAAAAACAAGTACACAGTATGGGTGTTACCATCAGAAACACCTGGAAATGAATGTTTATAGTTACTTACGGGAGATGCTCAAACTGCAGCAGACCTCCTTTCTGCCTCCTATTGAAATGTGGAACTCCAAATAATTACCTTTTGTTCTACACCTAATTCTAAATTCTTGAGGTAATTATCTCTCAGACGTTCTCTTCTACCCTGGTGGAAATCTGTCACTGTCATGGTATTATGCAGTTTTCTCCTTATTGTCAGGATTTATTGCCAATATCTTATAGTGTTCCCTACAGCCTAATACCCCATCTCCAATAGGACTCACCAACTTACTGGAGTTACAGTTGACTATTTATAAATGAGATACATGAAATGTTACAATGAAAACATAACATAAACCTAATCATAATATTTTGGCTCAGGAGCCTTCTTAACGTATTTATCAGGGGCCCTGCTTCGGTAATTCTAATAAAGGAAAGATTTTTAAATTTAGGACTATATTGCTGTAATACTTATTTAGAAAAATATCTTTTATCACTGTACCTTGCCTTGGTGTTCCTACTGTGGACACTGTCAGGTTATATCATTATTTTACAGGTCAAGAATCATTCTTGGCTTCACTTACTGAAACCATTCAGACAGCTTAGATGCTGTATATGGTAGGATTTAATGACTGGTATGCCATTGAGAGTCATGGGAATTGTGAAAGCGGTCTGAGATTTAACTTAGTAGCGCTGGTTTCCATTTAATGTATTTTTTGAACTGACTTGAAACAAACAAGGGCCTTGAACAGTCCTGTAATCCTAATGGCTTTGACGTGTCCCTTGAGATATACAGCTTAATGCACTATATATACAGTAAATAAGAGTACTCCTTTTACCATTTGCCCAGTGAGAATAATTGTGAGGGTATTCCTTGTAATGGGCTGCTAGGCCACAATTGGTTCACTATGTCTCTTCTGTTTTCCTTCAAGAACACCACTTCTATAGATAGGGTCTAATATTCTCTCAAACCACCCATGTTTTTCCCACAGTGGTGTGTTAAAGTGCTGTTGTTGCTAGTGTGGTTTATTTTCTTTGTTAGGGTAACCTCTGTTGGGTCTATCTCTTCTCCTTTACTGCCACGGTGCTGACCTTGCTCCTGATAACTCATATACTGCATATATTGTCAAGTATGAATGTTTAGGGGATATCTCTGAGCAGAGAGAAGACACTATCATTAACATCATCTCCTTTTTCACCAACAGTTTAAAGGCTTACTGGTCAGATGATGAGTGAACTTGTGTGCTCTTTGTCCACAAAACTATATCCCTTCTCTGTCAGCTCTTTAAAAGCCCAGAAGCCACCGGACATAGCTGTTCTCTGAGGAGAACGTATCTCTCCCTCAGATGCATCTTACTTTTGACAGCACCATGCATTATTTTTACACACCTGTGAGTGAATTGTCTTTATACACCGTATATACATACATACTGTACACAGTGTAATGACCCTAAAGAGGAAGAGACAACTGAGCAACCCTGTTTAATTTCAGGAACTCAAAAATGTTAGCCTGTAGGCTTGAGAAACAAAAACTGGGCCAATCCAGCCTTCACATTCAGAAAACAACAAAATACTAGTGAAACTTGAGAGCTCCATCTGGTTGGGTTCTTTAGGTCAAAATGAAATGACCATCCTAGGGAAAGTCTCTTTTTACATTGTCCCGAACAGAATGGGGTGGAGCCTTCTCAGGGTTCCATAAGTGGGGTCACATGCCCTTGCTAGAGTGCTTCTAAGAACTGCAGGTGGGAGAGTAAGGACAATTAGCAATAGCGCCTCCTTTTGGTTCAAGATGGTATTCCTTACCTTACCTGTGCCCGGTGATACCCAGACACAAATGCATGACAATAGTATATATCACAAGAGTTTCCCTGAAGATGGAATAAGGCCAAAGAGACTCAAGAATATAAAAATGCTTATGTTTATTTTATATAAAAACACATGGGAGAGAAATGTCCAATGACTAACAGAAAGTATCCATCCATCCATCCATTTTCCAACCCGCTGAATCCGAACACAGGGTCACGGGGGATGCTGGAGCCAATCCCAGCCAACACAGGGCACAAGGCAGGAACCAATCCCAGGCAGGGTGCCAACCCACCGCAGACAGAAAGTATCTCAGAAATTAAATCCACCTCAAAGGCATCTATAATTTGAGTGTATGGCAGTGAGCATCCAACTTACTACAGAAAGAGAAGCCAAAGTCTGAAGAGAGATACAGGTGATGAAAATAAAGAATAAATGA
Source organism: Erpetoichthys calabaricus (assembly GCF_900747795.2). Lineage (NCBI taxonomy): Eukaryota > Metazoa > Chordata > Cladistia > Polypteriformes > Polypteridae > Erpetoichthys > Erpetoichthys calabaricus. The sequence goes on along the minus strand of NC_041397.2, from coordinate 209,248,201 downwards.
TAAAGAGTGTAGGTGAATGACTGAGTAGGGTAAGCCACCTCCATGACAGTTAAGGAATCAAAACATGTCTAGGTAGCCCACAGAGTGGAAATTGTATTGCTTTTCCATTCTTTTGTACTTGTTTTGCTCTAGGTGTGGCTATCTGTATATAAACAAAGCAATTGTTATTCTGGTTATGAGGATGAATCAATTGCACCCCCTACCTTTATATTCTTGCTCTGTGTCTCTCTCTCTCTACCTTTTACTTTCTCAGTATTATTAACATCCAGGAGGTCCTAGAGCAGACCTGAACTCAGAAAATTACCAGGAAGACCTAGGTAAACAAAAAAGGGTGGTTTGTTATAGCAAAATTATAAGTGGAATAGGTATATTACAAATGAGTGACAACTCATCAATATAAAATAATCAAACCCATGCCTTTCCTGTTTATCTGAGTTGAGTGGCTGGAACACTTTCTGACACTAAATTACATTCCTTTTTATGACTCCTTCCTCCAAAGCCACACTGACCACTCTTTCTTCTGGCAGGTTATTGCCAATTCCTATGCTCATGTTCACCTTCAAAGTAGCCAGATTGCACTTTTAAATCTGGTTCATAACCCACGTCCAAGTAAGTCCCATGTATCACTTCCCGGGTCCCAGTCACTGTGAAAAAGTCTGGGGACCTTTAAGATTCTCTAAGAACTCCTTTTGGTGGACCCAGACACTGTTGTACTTTCATAACACAGAGAGGGGCAGAGTGAGTCCAGTTAGAATATACTCCTCACTGACTCATAGAAGTACAAACATATTAAAGTGGAACTTCAGTCTGCTCCGGTTTCTTGATAAGTTTGCATGGGTTCTTCCCTTCTATTGCTTATTCAAGATATTGGACTTGTGTAGAATCCCATTGGTTAAACAAGGGTGACTACCAGTCCATCACATAAAAACAGACAGAGAGAGAGATAATATGTAATTTAGAAACTGATTCAACCTTTGTTGCAAGGGGCAAAATTGATTCAACAAGGTAAAATGTCTAAATAAATTGTTTCTCTTTGCAAAATTAGCTTAATTTTGTGATTGCTGCCATAAAGTAAGTTAATTTCACTCCGTCTACCATAAATCTACTTTGGAAAATGTCATGTCATTTTCAAACCCGCTTAATTCAGACCAAGGTTGTGGGGCCAATCCCAGCTAGCACAGGGGAGCAAGGCAGGAACAAATCCTGGATAGGGCATCTGTCACTCCACCACAGGGCAAGCACACACTCACACACACACACACACACACACACACACACACACACACCAAACACACACTAGGATTAATTTAGAGTCACCAATTCACCTAACCTGAATGTTTTTGGACATTGGAAGGAAACAGGAGCACCAGGGAGAAACCCCCCCGCACACACACACACGGAGAAGAACATGCATGCAAACTCCACAGAGGGAGGACCTGGGATATGAACCCTGGTCTCCTTACTGCAAGCACAGTAGTGCTACCACTGCACTGCCATACTAAAATGTTTGTTTTTCATAAGTTTCTTTAATATAATGCAATATGTGATAAATATGGTATAATATCACTTACTGTAGACACATTTTATAATAATTGAAATACAGTTGTGTAGTTGGGTATATGTTGTTCCAAAATGTGAATCAGCTGTTAAAGTAAGTTTGTATTGTGGTTTTTACTGAATAGCAATCAGATTAAATTAGAGCCACTATACCTTTCTTTGTAATGTAAGATAATATAAAATACAGACACTTTGCCATGTCCTTTCCTTATTTTTTATTATGGGATGAATATTCAGTAGATTTAAGTATTGCACAGTCAAAGTATGAATTTCATTGTAGAAACGTATAGCTCAATCCTCAAGGGTAGCAGGTCTTGCATTATAAAATAAAGTATATTCTATAAATGCATGTTTTCTTTTTTGCTATTTACAGTGAGCTTGGGAAGCACATCACAAAAATAAAAACAACTGCATGTCTTGTACATGCACAGACCAAACAAAAAGGGAAGATACTAGAACAAGACATCCTGTTAAGAAGTGCAGGGGTGGAGGGATAACACATCAGGAGGACATTCCCAAAAGGAATCTGCCCACACATCAATTAGAAAAATCAAACCTCCAGGCAATAAAGAAGAACAAGTAAATGCCACAAAAACCACTGACTATAAAGAAAGGAAACGTAAAGGCTACCTTATGAGCTGCCAGAGCTGACAACTTTTTTTTGTAGCAGCATCTGGAGCTGAAAATGGAAACAATCTGCTAATTTCAGCAAAAGAAAAGAAACTATAGATCACTAAACACTTGCTGACACCACTTACATTTCTTCTATAATAAGTAGTTCCAGGTTGAAATAGGGAAATATTCATTAGCAGGAATTGGATTTCAAGGTTAATTTTAGCCAGTTTATATTCTCTTTGATTCTCTATTAAAACTTTAATTACACATATGGCAATTTTTCAATTTGCCTAAAAGCTTGTGCTGCGTAAAATACTTTTCTGAGAGCCTGATTAAGTTGTGTCAATATACAGTACTTCAAGTTTGCGATCAAAGTTATATGGCAAAATTATAAGATGTGCTACCATGTTTTCTTTAAAGATGCAGGCTATGTGAATCTTCAAAGATAAATAAATGTACAGTGGTGTGAAAAACTATTTGCCCCCTTCCTGATTTCTTATTCTTTTGCATGTTTGTCACACAAAATGTTTCTGATCATCAAACACATTTAACCATTAGTCAAATATAACACAAGTAAACACAAAATGCAGTTTTTAAATGATGGTGTTTATTATTTAGGGAGAAAAAAAATCCAAACCTACATGGCCCTGTGTGAAAAAGTAATTGCCCCCTTGTTAAAAAATAACCTAACTGTGGTGTATCACACCTGAGTTCAATTTCCGTAGCCACCCCCAGGCCTGATTACTGCCACACCTGTTTCAATCAAGAAATCACTTAAATAGGAGCTGCCTGACACAGAGAAGTAGACCAAAAGCACCTCAAAAGCTAGACATCATGCCAAGATCCAAAGAAAATCAGGAACAAATGAGAACAGAAGTAATTGAGATCTATCAGTCTGGTAAAGGTTATAAAGCCATTTCTAAAGCTTTGGGACTCCAGCGAACCACAGTGAGAGCCATTATCCACAAATGGCAAAAACATGGAACAGTAGTGAACTTTCCCAGGAGTGGCCGGCCGACCAAAATTACCCCAAGAGCGCAGAGACGACTCATCCGAGAGGTCACAAAAGACCCCAGGACAACGTCTAAAGAACTGCAGGCCTCACTTGCCTCAATTAAGGTCAGTGTTCACGACTCCACCATAAGAAAGAGACTGGGCAAAAACGGCCTGCATGGCAGACTTCCAAGACGCAAACCACTGTTAAGCAAAAAGAACATTAGGGCTCGTCTCAATTTTGCTAAGAAACATCTCAATGATTGCCAAGACTTTTGGGAAAATACCTTGTGGACTGATGAGTCAAAAGTTGAACTTTTTGGAAGGCAAATGTCCCGTTACATCTGGCGTAAAAGGAACACAGCATTTCAGAAAAAGAACATCATACCAACAGTAAAATATGGTGGTGGTAGTGTGATGGTCTGGGGTTGTTTTGCTGCTTCAGGACCTGGAAGGCTTGCTGTGATAGATGGAACCATGAATTCTACTGTCTACCAAAAAATCCTGAAGGAGAATGTCCGGCCATCTGTTCGTCAACTCAAGCTGAAGCGATCTTGGGTGCTGCAACAGGACAATGACCCAAAACACACCAGCAAATCCACCTCTGAATGGCTGAAGAAAAACAAAATGAAGACTTTGGAGTGGCCTAGTCAAAGTCCTGACCTGAATCCAATTGAGATGCTATGGCATGACCTTAAAAAGGCGGTTCATGCTAGAAAACCCTCAAATAAAGCTGAATTACAACAATTTTTCAAAGATGAGTGGGCCAAAATTCCTCCAGAGCGCTGTAATAGACTCATTGCAAGTTATCGCAAACGCTTGATTGCAGTTATTGCTGCTAAGGGTGGCCCAACCAGTTATTAGGTTCAGGGGGCAATTACTTTTTCACACAGGGCCATGTAGGTTTGGATTTTTTTTTCTCCCTAAATAATAAAAACCACCATTTACAAACTGCATTTTGTGTTTACTTGTGTTATATTTGACTAATGGTTAAATGTGTTTGATGATCAGAAACATTTTGTGTGACAAACATGCAAAAGAATAAGAAATCAGGAAGGGGGCAAATAGTTTTTCACACCACTGTATATTGTGCAGATATTTCAAAATAAACTTACCAAGTACATTGGGTGGAAACACTGAATGGCCTGATAGCAGTGGCGCTTCTTAGCACACCATCCTGGAATAAGTCTGTGGCTGAAAGACAGCACCTCCTGCAGGAGATGGAGGGGATTTTTAATGATGGCATCCAATTTTGCAATCATCCTCTTTTCCACAACAGCTTCCATTGCATCCAGGATTCACCCTGTGATAGAGCAGGCTGCCCTGATACGTTTGTTCAAGAACTGTGCTTCTTTTGAGCTCAGGTTGCTTCCCCAGGAGACTGTAGCGTAGAATGAGTTCCTATCTTACACTTGCAGGACATCCATTCGTACGGTCAGAAAACTATATGCTGTTGCTCATCAAGAAAATCTACTAGTCCATGCTTCTAGTAGAGAGACTGTGTTCCTAACTGGCTAAATAACATTCTGTTATTAGAGAAATAGCTGAGAAAGTTCTATTTCATGTTTGCTAAAAATTGGAAAAAGATTACAACATTACCTTTTACACAAGTATCTATGTGAAACATATATTCAGTTCAAATTAAGCAACCACATATGTGAATTTTAACATTAACTTTCAAAACTGACTTTTATTATCTAATGTTCATTGTCACATTTTATCCTACCTCTTTCTCTTGGGGCTTTCCAGGAGCACTTAAAATAATCAATGAAACTCACTATAACTCATCCGATGCCTAAAGCAATGTTTACTTTCGTTTTTCAGCATGACAACTCTTTTATTATTGAGAGATATTGTCTGACTAACCTTGTTCATTGCTCATTCGCAGTGGTTTTATGATTTCATTTAGCCTTTTTCTCTGTACTCTTCCATTTTTTATTGCTCTATTACTCTTATTTAATATTTTCAATTTTAGTGTCTGTCATACTGGCATCCTTCTTTCCATTTCTTTTCTTTAGCTTAAACTGCGTGTGTTGTATCTAAATCCTTTTACAGTGTACTTATCATCACAACAGTATGGCCTTCAACTCGCTTATCCTGCCTTCTTTCATATCTCATTCTCTTTTGCTCACCTGTATATTAGGGCGTTGGAAATTTTTTGAAAGGCATTTCAGTCAAATGCAACAATCCTGAAATGGGTCCCTCATTGGAACCTACTTCCAGTTTTGAGTGATCCTTCAACACTAGCAGAAATGAGCAGAATAACAGACAACACATCAGCTTTATTATTCAGAGTCATTTTCTCTTGTGTGTGTATGAACATTCATTGCATTGGCACTCTGTCAAGGACTGGTTCCATACTTTGCTCCTGAGACACTCCTACTCTCTGCAACTGTGAACAGGATGAACAGTTTTCAGAAAATAAATCGATAAATAAATTAATAGTTATCACCATATGACATTGTGAATTATATGTCAGATCTGTCAAAGGTATAGCAATAATGGGAAGGTTTCTTATGAACTTGTGATAAGTGCCAGCGAGTTTCAAAAATGCTCTCAAGTGTATTTTATTAGCAGGAAATGACTTGTCCTGAATTGCTGCAATCTTCCTTTTGTAGACTGTTATTACTCTCCTCCCTATTATAAACCAAAGATATACGGCCTTGTTTGCCACAGATTCACATTTATTTTAGTGAGCCATCACTCTTGCCTTACTTAAGCACGTGGCTTCCTCTGCATGCAGCCAGTAGACATGCGGTTCTTTTTATTCCTGTTAATTACCACATTATCCTAATGGCCAACGGCATTCTATTGACACAGTTTCAGCCCCAGAGAAATCAGCTGCCAAAATGATGTCCCTCAGAAAATGCTAAATGAAGAAAGGGCTATTCAGGTTTATTGTGAATAGGTTTTATCTCTGTCACCATGATTCTGGGCCTTGGCATTTCCTGACCTAGGATAATTCTACTGAGCCCTACCAAATCTTCCTTTCAGGGATTTCAGTTCCTCAATTATTTTCTGCTTCTATTTTATTTCTGTTTCAAATTCCATATCTAATTGTCTCAGCTGAATTTCCTTCCGATTCAGCAAAAATCTTGGGGAATGTGTATTTTTGTGTCTTAGGCCACCTGCTCTCCTGCAATTTTTCTTGCCTTCTTCACAAATTTAGGATTCTTATGACAGCCTCTCCAGTTAAAGGAAAAGAACTCCTAAAATCTGGTAACTCTAGATATTCCTATCACCTGTGGGCAGGGACAAGAACCTTTAATCTTTATAATTAAAAACTAGTAGATATATGGGGATCCTTCTCTATTCAATTTATGGCCAGGTTTGAAAACACTCTTTTCATACTTATTATCACCATTGCAGCACATGTATGGTCTTTCACCTAAACAGGGAATCTTAGTCAGGTACCCAAGGTTGTATTCATGGCTAGCATTTTGAATTATTATTGTCAGAAAGGAATATGACCCTGGAAAACACTTGCCTAACATGAAGTGCCTGCTGTCTTTCAAATTAACTTTCATTTCACTGACCAGCTCACTGCTGCATTATTGCCGTCAGCATGTAATTCTTGCTTATTTTAATTGATGTGGATTACAAAAAAGCTTCAAACACTGCAGATATTTTTATTCTCAATAACTTTCATTTGACAATTTAGTTTCTAAAGTTGATTATGCAGTGGCGTACATGACAAAATCTTTGTTTACAACTTAAAAGTTATGGCAGACCAAAAAAGGCAGAAGCGCCACTAAATTCTTCAAACAGTTTTGGTTTGTCAAATTGTAAACATTTTTTCTAAAAGATAAATATTTGGGTCACTTACCCCATCTCCTTCAGTTACAATAAGTTCACAGTCCCTGTTGTGTGTCGTAAAACGGCAGCTAACGGAGGTTAACGTCAGAAGGGGAGTCTGTCATAAAAATTTCTGCTCCAAAACCCCTTGATAATGAGATGCAATGATGAGGTTTTACAAAGCAAGGGCAGGGTACAGACCAGAGGACCACAAAACCACCCGTTCCCCACCCCACTGCCTACATCAAACAGAAAGTTGAGGAAAGTGACAAGATGGAGAAGTAAAGGTGCCAGAATGCTTACTGGGAACAGTGTAAAGGTACCACTTTTTTTGATAGGGGTGCAGTGATGGCAATGCTGGGGTTGGTGCACTTGTGTCAAAAGAATGGGTAGATAAAGCTGTTGACGTGAAGAGGGTGCATAAACATACGACTGATGAATATAGTCTCGGCATATACGCAAAAGTTTGGGAGAAGGGATAAAGATGTGATTTGAAACAGGTTGGTAGAGGTGACATCTGGAAAACTTCAGGAAGATGTGATTCTAATGCTGGGTGACTTAAATGGGCATTATGGAGCCAGTGCTGAAAGTTATGAGGGAGTCCATGGGTGTTTTAGCTTTTATACGAGCAGTGTTCAGGGTAAGAGAATTCTGGAGTTATATCACATAATGGAAATGGTTGTGTGCAATGTTTAAGAAGGAGAAAAACGATTTGGTGACATATGAATCTGGTGACGTAAGGAGCATGGTAGAATATTTGTTTGTGAGGAAATCTAATACTGACCTGATTAAAAATGTGAAGGTGATTCCTGAATGAGGCTGTGAATCATAACATTGTTTCATTGTCTTTATATATAATACGCTACCGAGGCTGTTCATTTGCCTGTCCAGGATTTTAAATCACCTGTAACTCGCAAACCGTTTGACCTATTGACCTGAAATTTGGTATACATACACCACAACGTCTACTATGCGCTTTTGGGGTGATGATTGACCTCCAAGATTATTCCTCTTTTTATTTTTATTTTATTGTAGAAACAACTCTCGGCTGCAGGCAGTAGGGCGGCCATGCGGCATATGCGTATGGGCGCAGTTCTCATTCCCTACCACCTTTGCCGTCACTTCCCCTACCTCTTCATATCTTAAATCATTCTTTAGAGCAGATTGAAGACTTAAGTGCCAGCTTAAGTGAAAGATTAAAGAAAACATACTAAGTAATTGCAACACAAACACTGACTTAATCAGTTTTAATGTGAAAAGATGCCAACGAAAGAAGAGAAGAAGTGGCCCGCTAGGGTGGAGAAAAGAAGAGCTGCTCAGGAAGCAGCAAGCGCATCAACCTCTGAATAACCGAATGCTAAACGTACAGAGAAAGAATATGAAAACTATGAACGCTCAAGTCAAGTGTATTCACATGACACGATAACCAGTGCCGTTACTGGTAGGAGATATTTTAGTAAGAGGCATGAAGAAAGATGAGAGGAAGCAAAGCATCATTCAAGGCTTAGGGTCTTGAAATTGAAGAAGGAGAGTGTGAGAAGTAAATTTGCTGAAATACTGGTTGCAATGAAAAATACCTGGTTGAAAACAGCAGAGGAAGTCTGCAGTTGGCTAAAGGAACCATTGGGGCACAAGAGTAAAACTGGAGAGGAGTCAAAAATGTTGAAGGCAATGGAAATTCCTAGAGTTGAATGGTTGGAAGGCCTAGGGAATCTCTTTTCTTAGTCTCAGTCGAAAATGCACTCTGTATGGGTGTCACTGTTAACAACAGCTCCAGGACATGAATCAGTGACCTTTGGATTACACAACAGCCTGCTTTACTAGTGCACCATTAGAGGTGCTCTCTTACTCAAAGTGGTAATGAATTGCTGCTGGGTGCCTTTGTAATCCAAAAGAAGCAGTATTGTGGCTGGCCACGGGCAGTTACCACAGTGCAAATATCTGAATTGGAATGGATCATAGTGTTCCACTTATTGCACAATAAAATAATTGGCATTGTCAGCAGGTATAAGCACTATGGGCAGGTAGAGTGTAGTGGCATGGCGGCTGAATGAGAACTTAGCTGACTTCACCAAGAAGTGCCCCATTTGCTGAAGATTAGAGGGTGATCCTGCACATGGAAATGTAGGTGTTTCTACTTTTACTAAGTGTTAAGGAGCAGCTGCTGAGTGCCTTAGTAATCTGAACACCATGGGTTCACAGCTAGCCATGGCTGTGGCAGTTACCACAATGTCATTATTTTTCATAGTTTTGATTGTAAGGAACTCATTTGGATATGATCTGAATTTATTTTATTTTTCCTGTTAACTATTTATGCAATGAAAATTACACATCAGATGACCGCAATTCTCATGCTTGTGATGTAACTGTACGTTCTGGTATAAATAGCACAAGGTGAGATTATCCTAGAGTTGGATAAAAAAAGAATCAAGGTTTAGTACTAGTTTCAACTCTATGTAGGCCAAGTACTACGTTTGGTTTGGTTCCAATCTTTTCTCTGCTGTTGACTTTGATTTTGTGCTTGCCCGAGTGCCTTGTTTCCTCAATATTTTTTTGATCTCACAGTTTTGACCACTTGCCTGGCACTGCCTATGATTCTGGTACACGTCATCATCTACTGGTTCTTTGTCACTCACAATAAATCTAGAGACTCTGTCTCATCACACTAAAATGGAATGGACCATTGTGTATCCTACCAAGCCCACAACAAAATACTTAGTACAGTGATGTTACGAATTGTGCTGAAGATTAACACACTAAAATGGTTCAGACATTTGGAGCAAAAGTAGATGTTCACTGAGTGAAAAGTTGCATCATGATGGAGGTGCTGTAGAGTAGCGACAAGACAGAGGCAAAGAACAGGTGGTTTTAGGTGGTATCCGACAACATGAAAAGACTGGTTCTCTCCTTAAAGGGTGCCAAGGAATGTGGAGAGTGAAGGAAAAAGATTTGGAGGCAAATGTCTCACCTGAGTATCTTTGAAAATAGCCATTAAACTGAATGTGATGATTATTTTGATTCATTTCCATTAAGGCAGAGTTTCCATCAAACTGAAATCAAGAATATCAGAGCTTTTCACAATTATAATAAGACTGAAAAATATTGAAAACAATCTGTTGATGCATCTATGAGTTATGCTATTAGACACAGATGTACGCAGCAACAACTCAACACAAACACGCACACACACACAGAGGCATCCCATCAGAAATTATGAAAATGGGTTTTTGACAAGTTTTCACCAAAGAATAAACTTTGTTAGCTCTTCCATATATTCATCACTTTTAAAACCCAAATAATCAATCAAGTTCATAGCATAATCAATCTATGTAACAGAATGTTTGGATGGCTGTCAATGCGTTTAGAGACAAGCCATCTTACAACCTTAACTTGTATGCTGAGCGCAGACTAACACAAAAACAAAACATACTTCTGTCTCCATCTCTGCCTGTCATGGGGGTCAACTTCTTTTAAAAGTGTCTTCTTTACATACTCTACATACCCTGCATTTCTGTATTCTCTTTAAAAAGTCCGAAGACTTTATATCAGAGGAAGCAGCACAGAACAGATGGGATCATGCAAGCTACCTCAATGTTTCTCTCCATAGGCTAAGATGGCAGAAGTAGTTAGGAACAGAGAGACAAAGGAGAATATATCTACAGTTTTAATTAATTAATGAGTGAGAACATTTCTTTTTAATCAGCATTAATAGAGTTAATTTGAAAGACAAAAGAGGAAAAGCCTAGAAAGTAGCAGATTTGCTCATGGGCTATCCAGCTTGGCAAAACCTGAATAATTATCACCTACAAAATTAATTTCATGTGTAAAAATACCTTCTGTATAAACAAATAATTAACGCAAATGTCTTTCGTTATAGTTTCTAATTTAAACCTAATCCTTTTTGTGCTTTCCTCTTTTTTGAAGCTAGTCATACTATTTTTTTTATGAAACACTAAGTCTGACAACTCAGCTGCATGTATTTAAGAAAGCAAATTTTTCACAAGGCACAAGATGTGGTCACTGGTTGTACATGTTGAGCCTCAAATAGCAAATGGCACATTGTGAAAAACGCCTAACAGGCTATAAACACTGATGTATGAGCTCAAATAAAAGGCCTATAAGTTGAATTTGCAAGGGATTGATTTTACCACCTTGCTTTATGTGGCCAGATATTTCCTCCTGCTGATCACAAAAAAAATTACAGTGCCAAGAAAAGAAAATGACAAAGCACAAAATAGTTTATAAAAGAATCTGTGAAATGTCAGATGAAACAAGTGCAATAAATTGCTGGAAAAAAGAGATTTAAATGATGGCATCTGGCTTTTTTAACAAAGTCAAAAAAGCTGATGATCTTACTATACAGTGTTTATCAAAAGTATTCTCCCCTTGGAAGTTTCCACATTTTATGGTTATACAAGATTGAATCACATTGGATTTAATTTGGCTTTTCTGACATTGATCAAAAGAAAAATACACTTTAATGTCCAAGCGAAAACAGATCTTTGAAAAGTGGTCTAAATTAATTACAAATAGATAACACAAAATAATTGATCGCATAAGTATTCCCCTTCTTTAATATGAAACACCAAAAAAAGCACTGGTACAGCCAATTTGTTTTAGAAGTTAAATAATTAGTTCAATGGAGATCACCTGTCTGGAATCAATGGGGTTTCGACTGATTGTAGTATAAATGTGCTGTAGAGACTTATGGCCACCTAGAGACCAATGACAATTCTGAAGGAGATACAAGCTACAGCCAGCCAAGGTTGGAGAGACTGTGTAGGCAACAAGTGTTGACCAGGTGCTTCACCGGTCACATCTTTATGAGACAGTGGCAAAGAGAAAGCTGCTTAAATAAATGCTCATCATATCTCCGCTTGAGTTTGCCAGAAGGTACGTACATGGAAGGTTTTATGGACCAATGAGACCAAAATGGAGCTTTTTTGGCCACGACTATAAACTCCATGTTTGGCTTAAGCTCAAACACTGTACATTATCAAATACACACCATCCCCACCAGGAAGCATGGTGGTGGCAGCATCATTTTGTTTTGAGGCTTCTCTATAGTAGGCCCTGGAAGGCTTGTAAGAGTGGAGGTTAAAATCAATGAAGCAAAATCCTGGAGGAAACCTTGATGAAGTCTGCAAGAAACCTATTCCTTGGGTGATTTGTTTTCCAGCAAGACAATGATGCTAGGCATAAAAACAAAGCTGCACAGGAATGACTTAGAAGCAACAATGGTAATGCCCTGGAGCGGCTAAGCCACATTCCAGGGGCCTCATGTATAATAAAAGCGTATAATTCACACTAAAACATGGCGTATGGACAAAAACAGAAATGCGCATATGCACAAAATAATCCAGATGCACAAATCTGTGTGTACGCCAACTTCCACATTCTTCCGCTACATAAATCCCGGTCAACGTGAAAAGCAATGCATGTGTCTGCTGCCCCACCCAGACTCCTCCCAGAATTACGCCTCTTTGAATATGCAAATCAATATAAATAGCCTCTTAAATTCAGAAATCTGCAAAAAGGCAATGGCAAAAGCACTGGGAAAAAAGAATTTCAGCGAATACCAAATGGTGGAAAGCAAAAACATACTATTTGTTAGTTTAAGCAGTGGTATAAACAATATAAGAAAATTGATTGAGTGACAATGAGTGGCAGAGAAACTCGAAAGTTCAAGTTCAGAAAGTCAGACAGTGCCCTTTCATAAAAAGAACTGGTCAGATATCAAAGTTGCCGTGAAAAGGCGAGTTGTAGCCCACTGTCTGAGTGTCATGTGGAAGCGTATTAGAATACAATGAAAAGAAAACAGGGACACAGTGGAAAAAAAGGTTGAAATTTCTAATTTAACCAGCAAACCCGCGATTCTTGAAAGAATCGCAAATCTAAGAATGGCAATCACTTTCTGTTCCCTCCGATATTTGGATGGAAGAAAAATCATGGAGGGTGGGTGCGTCCTGGGAAAGCTGTCATTTAATTAAATAAATATATTTGTACTAAAGCGGTTTCTTTTTGGAGCCATGACTCATCTGGTTCTGGTGTTTCAGAAGCGCGTTGTAGGCGCCTGCGTTCATTGTTTTTATCCATCCGGTTTCGTATTTGTTTTTTATGGCTGTGTCGTTAGATGGAAGTCGATTGCTGACAGTAGCAGATTCGCGTGCTGAAGTGACCATGGCGGCGGATCCGGGCTTGGAGGGCTACATTACTAAATGAAGGAGGTATATAAGGTGGTGTGCACGGTCGCGTTCGGGCGGAGGTTGTACTGTGTATGGCTTGCTTGTGGCCTCTGGCATCTGTGCATATATACAACCTGGCGTGCACGCTTTACCTCAAGTTTAGTTTACAGGTCGTGTTGTGTTGTTTGGGCGCCACCTACTGATTGTGGGAAGCCGCTGGATTTCACTCTGGGGCGCTGTTCGCATGCGCTATCGGTGCTTCTGGCCTTTGCAATCCTTGCATATATACAAACATTACTAAACGAAGGTTGTATATGCGGTGGTGTGCGCGTTTGCGTTCGGGTGGCGGTTGTATTGTGACTTGAAGTTTAGTTTACAGGTCGTGTTGTGTTGTTTGAGTGCCACCTACTGACTCTGGGAAGCCGCTGGGTTTGACTCTGGAGCGCTGAGGCGCAGTGCGCGTGCACGCACTTTTGGTTCGTCTAGCATCCGTGCATATATACAACCTTCGTTTAGTAATATAGATCACGTAATTTATTTTGTCATTAAAGTAGAACGTCATACACTTCATCTTAAAATTGTTTAAGTTACATAGTTTCCCAAATCCCATCGTAACTAAAGTAGCACATTAAATGCTTTGTATTCTACATGTTCTTTTATGTGCTCTATGTGTGTGAATCACTAATTGCTTCTTAAACGGGCTTCTCTTACTCCAACAGGACCCAGAATACATTACATTCATGATATTACAGCTCTCTTAGCAATTTAAATACTAAGATGTATACTTGATATCATTTTCATGATGATAGGAATTAAAGCATGTATAAAACATGAGAGCATGGTGGCACAGTAGTAGCGACGAGCTGGCGCCCCGTTCAGAGATTGTTCCTGCCACCCACAAGATTCTTACTGTGCCGTGTGCGACCCTCGATAAAATAATTTATTGCATCAGTACTAACCCCCAATTCCTGTCCTTCCTTTTCTATCTCCAAGTAACCAATCGCCACACAATCAGCTCTTTAATAAAAGTCAAGCCCTCTGTAAGCTTAGAATGCTGATTCTTCAAAACTTTTAAGGAACATTGAAATATCTTCGTAGTACATGTTTAATTATTCCATCCATCTATCCATCCAGGGTTGCGCCAATCCCAGCAAGCATACAGCGCGAGGCAGGAACAATCCTTGAATGGAGTGCCAGTTCATGACTACCTCTGTCCACCGTGTCCACACATTTAATTATTAACAGTATACATTATTTAAATTAAGTTAAAAATATATTTCTATAATTTAAAATATATACTTTACTGCATTTCATCTTAAAAATGATATCAACAGCTCCAATAAGATAGCGCCTGGAAATCTAAATCAATTTAGAAGGCAGTCATCATCATCTGTAAATATGTGCTCCCTTCTATTGAATTGAACTGAATTCCTTTATTGTTATTGTATGGTACAATGAGATTCAATATGGAAATCCTCCATAAACTTATTTTCCTATAAAATGGTAAAATAATAATAACAACAACAACAATAATAATACAATAAAAAACAAAGAAAAATATACAATATGAAAGCATAAGTCACTCAAGTTGTGCAATATTACAACTGTAATGCAAGTTTACAGTGAGCTAATTGTACTTATAAGCACAAGGAGTTCTACCGGGAGCACTTGACGGACTGATTGAGTGCGTTTATAGCTCTTAGGATGAAACTGTTTCTGAACCACAAGGTCTGTACAGGAAAGGTTTTTAAGAGTTTGCCAAATGGGAGAGGTTCAAATAGACTGCACGTGGCTGTGGCAGCGTGTGCTAGAAGCTGTATCCTGATAATTCTCCCAACTCTTGACACAATCTACCGTAGAGCTTTCCGATCAGCTGTTGTATAGCTGTGTTTCCACACTCAGATACAGTGGGTTAAAATACTCTGTATAGTGCACTGAGAGTAACAAAGCTAAAGCAGCTATGGTATTTGGAATAGTTTTGCCATTCCGTGCACTGTTATATTGTTACAAGTTGATTACAATCAGATGCCTTAAACTAAAAAACGATAAGCGGTTAATTTCAGTGTATTTGATAAAGCTGGGTCAGGGATGTGAATCTAAAAAATAAAAGGAAGCAACACAGGAACAGTAGCACTGTTTTGATGCTGGGTGCTGCCAGTTTGTAAAACCGAGCCGAAAACTTGCATACACAATGGTTTGATTTGGCATGAGAATGTGCGTGGCTTTACGGCAAGTTTAGTTTTTATACATCGTGATGTGAGCATGGAAACAGGCTTATACAACATTTTTGTGCATACTCACCGTTTATATATGAGGCCCCTAAACTCAATCCAACAGAAAGTTTTCAGGCAGGACTAGAAAAAGATGTTCATTCATGAGCCCCATGTAATCTGATAGATCTTATGAAGTTTTGCAAAGGAAAATGAGATAAATATTGCAGTGGCCAGACTGCACACAAACTCAAAACTGTCATGGCTGCCAAAGCTGCATCTACCAGAGACTGGCCTGAAGTGATGAATATTTATACAACCAATTATATTCTGTGTTTTATATTTGTAATTAATATATTCCACTTTGCAGAGATCTGTTTTCACCTTGACATCAATCAGTATCAAAAAACCCCACCTGTTGTATAACAATAAAATGTGGAAATTCCCAAGGGGTAAATACGTTTGGGCACCATACGTTCTCCTTGCAGGACTGGTGCCAGGGAAAAATCTTGGGGGCTTCTGAAATTCTGTGGGATGCGATGACTTTTCTGTTTTAATGGAGCTGTTGTAATTACCTAAGTGTCACTTAACTTTCACTGCCAGCCCCAGCAAGCAGTGAATTAACAACACTTACTACTAAAATTTGTATTATAAAGTCAATCACATTTTTATTTAATTGATATTTCATAATCTTATTAATAACAATATATGATTGTATCCTTGACTTCTTCCAACATACACCTGTATTTATAGGTACACCTGTACACTTTTATTTATAGGTCCATTTTGTCCATAAGACAAAGGCACAATCCTTTTTCTTTCTTTCTTTCTTTCTTTCTTTTCTCTGCCTCCACTCCCAGCCAGCTTCATCCACTTCCTCCCTACTCTGGCTCCTCGAATGCAATGAGGCGGCTCCTTTTATTCAGCTCCTGGGAGTGCTCCAGGTGGCTCATCAGTATTATCTGGAATCACTCCCAGGTGTGATGGAAGTCCACTATAGGGCTCTCCAGCTCCCCCTGGTGGTCCCCATGGAACCCAATAGGTCTTCACCAAACTCCAAGTCTCTGCGTGCCCTACGGGAATCCTTAGTGCCACAGCAGCCAAGAAGGGTTGCCCTCTAGCATCCCAGGGGAGGTAGTGCCTTGCAGATGCTCTCTTCTCCAGTCCTTCCATCCATCTGGCGCCCTGGCCTGATAACGGCTGAAGCTGCCCGTCACAGTATTAATAAATGTTAATAAACACAAGTTAATTGGGCTATGTATGTAATATTCACCTCTATCACTATTAGAACACTCAATTAAACTTAAAACTCACACTGAAACATAAAACCCCATAACACATCCATGAATGCTGAGCAAGAAAAAAGTTGGAGCTAGGAATGTTGCTGTTTCTATTGCAGCTTGTGGCATTTCAGTTCCGAACATAAATGGACAAATGAGTACATGAGTGCACCGCTGTATCACTTTTGGTGTGAATTAGCAGTCAGTGTAGTTATCTGATCTGTAACAATGTACAGCTCTTTTAAAGGTGTAAGTTAATTAGGGGGAAATTCTCTAAAAATTCTTTTCATCCAAAACTGAGGAGACAGGACGGTCCATTTGGTAAGCAATTTTGCCTCTTGTGGCACTGGGCCTGCCTCTCTGCCATGCCCAGTGTTAGCAAACAGTGCCATTTTCAATTCTGGGAATGAAGGGGAAACTGTAAAAAACAACAAACAAAAGGCAAATGCTAAATGGAAGTTGGTGCACATAAAGATATCTGTCTCTGAGTATCTGAGTGACTTTGACAAGGGACAAATTCTGATGGCTAGATGACTGGGTCAGAGCATCTGCAAAATAGCAAATCTTGTGGGGGTGTTCCCAGTATGTAATGGTTAATACCTACCAAAAGATGTCCAAGGTAGGACAACCAGTGAACCGGTGATAGGATCATTGTCACTCAAAGCAAATTGATGAAGAGCTAATGTAGCACAACTTGCCAAAAAAAATTAATACTGGCCATGAGAGAAAGTGTCAGACCGGTCAGAATACCCTTGCTGAGCCCTGTCCACCTCTGAAAATATCTACAGTACAATGGACATGTCAGTGTCCGAACTGGATCATGGAGCAATGGAAGAAAGTGGCATGTCTGATGGATCACCTTTTCTTCTAGATCATTTACCTGGGTCTTCTAGATTATTTACCTGGGGGAGAGATGGCAACAGGATGCACTATGGGAAGAAGGTAAGCCAACAAAGGCAATGTGATGCTCTAGATAATGTTCTGCTGAGAAACCTCGAGTCCTGGCATTCATGTGATTTACTCTGTTACTTTGATGCATACCACCTACCTAGAGATTGTTGCAGACCTCATACACCCCTTCATGGCAACAGTATTCCCTGATGGCACAGACAAGATAATGTGCCCTGCTACTGTACAAAAACTGTTCAGACATGGTTTGAGGAAAACTACAAAAGGTTCAGGGTGTTGACTTGGTCTCCAAATTCCCCAGATCTCATTATAATGGAGCATCTTGGCAGCTCACACCTAGCAACTGAAAGGACTTAAAGGATCTGCTGCTACCATTTTGGGGCCTCAATGGGTCAAGGCTGTTTTGGCAGAACGAGAGGGACTTACACAATATTAGGCCTGTGGTTTTAATTTTGTGGTTGATTGGTGTAGATTACTTGTTTACTCTGAGGAATCACAGCTTTCCCAGTGCACTTACACATGTTTTGACTGTAAACCATATTGCACTATAATATCTAATAACTACTAATATCATTTATTAGTATTTTAGGATCAAAACAACCCCCTTTTGAAACTGGACATGTCATTTTTTTAAGCAATGTGATTGAAATGCTTTTATGCCAATCATGAATAAATCAGATGATATATTTGTTTTAATAATGAAATCACTTGCTTTATCTTTCTCACTAGATAGATTAGTTTATGTGATCAAACGGTTGACGTTGGTTTATAGTCTACTGGATCACTTAAAATGTCTTATTTGTCAATTACTTTAATTTTCACACTACATTAAGACAGAGGTTCCCAAATTCAGTCCTGGGACACCTGTGTCTGTAGGGTTTTGTTCTAACCAGTTTCAGTGTCAGTACCTTATTCTTACTTTTATTTGTTCTCATTGTTTACTGAGTAGTGATATGTGAACTCTGCTGAATTCATGCTTTTGAACTGAAGACAAGACTCTTGACCAATGAATGACAGGTAGAGGTGGATCATCAACTCAAAAGTGCAGTGTTATGGGAATTAATTTCCTGTTTATGATGTGCATTGCTTTTCTGGGAAGTATCTATTGATATATATATATATCCCAAAAGTAAGGTCTCCAAAGCGGTGGGGACGTAGACAAACTGTTCGTACGGCTGTTGGCCACACTGTTGTGATTGGTGCTTCCTCCACTCCCAAACAGGAATGCGCGGCTTCGCTGGGATCCTCAATCTTGACTTGGCAGCCCTTGAAAATGCAGCTCCTGTTGAACGCTACCGCCAAGTGTGAAGTTCACGCAGTTATTCGATTTTTGAACGCAAAAGGTGTTAAACGTCAATTCATCACCAATTGACAGAAGTGTATGGACAGTCGTGCATGGATGTCAAAAACGTTCGCAACTGGTGTAGAGAGTTTACAGCTGGTCGTACTGAAATTCACCCAGTGACTACCACCTGTTCCCTAAGTTGAAAGAACATTGGTCCGGAAGGCGATTCTGCTTCGACGAAGAGGTGAAAGATGAGGTTCAACGCTTCCTGAAGGACATGGCGGTGAGCTGGTATGACATGGGCATTCTAAAACTACCACAGCGTCTACAAAAATGCATCGACCGAAATGGCGATTATGTAGAAAAATAAATAATTCTTTAACCTTTAAAATGATGTAAATATTATAGAAAATAAACGGTTGTTTGTATTTCTAAAAAAATAGGAGACCTTACTTTTGGGATTGCCCTCGTATAAAATGCTATGGGTTGTCTGTCTGCCATACAAAAATCACAAGCAAGGGGATTTGAAGCTTGATCTTTGTCTTAATTGAGAGCTTATGCCATGATATGCATAACATCACCCATGAAATGGTCAGGTAGGCCACCTTAACAACAAAATTAGGCTTCGGACTTTCTCTTGATATGTGGAAGTCAAGTGGAATCAAACTTTGTGCATGCTCAAACAACAGCTGCGTTAGTAGGTGATGTTACCTATAGAAATAGAAGCCACGGGCATCACAGCTGCAAGGCACGCAGCATTGCCAACATCGCAAGAAGCGCAGTGAACTTGGCCAACAACAGCAAACCAACAGTTGTTGAGAAATTAGGCATTAGTGACATTAAAATAACCATGCTCTGCTGACAACATTAAAAAAGACAGCTCTGCAGACATATGACATTAAGAATGTCTGCACGAGCAGAATGTCAGTCAGGAAATGTCCCACAGTGACAAAAGATGGTAGTGAGGGACATTAAAGTGACCATAGCTGGGTGACCTGGACTGCTGTTTTTTGAGAAAGGTACTTTTTCAAAGTCCAGAGATCTGTTTCTTTTTTTTAACAATATTTTAGTAAAATTACATGTGTTTTGCATGTTTTGAGCATAGGACTGGTTAACTGACAGGTGGTAGTAGGTGTAGGCTTTTTGGTAAGGACAGACCAAAGATGGTACATCCAACATTGGTTGCTAAAGCTCTGTGACATCATGCCAGCCTCTTAAAGCATCATAAGAAAGCGGGGAAAAAAAAGTTCACCTATGCTGGCTGCATGGTGAATTTTCAGGGAAAAACTCGGTGTGCAAGAACACCAAAAAACACAGAAAATACATTACAACAAATTTCATTGATCAATTCCATTTCTGATGTGTCCTTCTTTTATTCTCCTTTTCTGAGAAATTGAAATATTTTTATTCTTTCCAAAACTTGAAATGCTTACGTTTGCTTTGCCATTTTCTTTTTATTCCTTCATTTTCTTTAAGAGTTGTCTTCTTTAATTGTAGCCAAATGCTGACCTCGAATGCTAAAGGTAATTACTTTGGTGCCATTTCCACTTGTCTGATTATTTGTAAGAAATGTTTCTTCAGGAGCAGACTAATGGAAATGGCAGTGAAGTAACTGATCCCTTTAGCAATCAATATTGATGGCATCTGTGTCTGTACTTTTCATTAATAATTATTACTATTTGAATACAATAAGGTTGAACAAGATTTTGCCAAAGATTTAAAGCTTTGGAATAGAATACAAATATATATTGTAATAAAGCACAGAAACAATCATAAATATGTGGGCAGTTCCACCCTGTATATTTGAAAATAAAGGCAATGAAATAACGTCTCTACAGACACAAATTTAAAATGGAACTGGAAAAGATGTCATATGGAAGATATATTGAGCTGCAGAGCCATAGCACCATACGTCACTGCAGGTATACGCCAGCAGTTTCAGGGCAGAAGTGACATCACTGCATGTCTAGATCAGCAGTTTAGTAATAAACATTTATATGTCATCACAAATGAAATTGATTGACATGCTAACCACACCAAATCCTAACCTTAACAAAACTGACCCCTAACATTAACTAACCCCTATCCTTAACCATTTATACTACACGCTAACCATACTAATCCCTAACCTTAGCATTCGTCCTATAACTGCTGGTCAAGAACGGCTGACGTAGACATGTGGTGCTCTGGCTCTGCAGTTGGAGAGTATTCTCATATGGAGGCAAGAACTGGAGGGCCGGAGCCAGCAGTAGTTAAGAGGTGGGTTCTTCCGACAGTCTAAAGAAGGAAAAAGTAGAAAGCATTAGAGGACAGTGTCAAGTCTTGGTCTGGCTGAGAAACACAATTATTTGAGCCTTTAAACTGTCTCCCAAGTGCATGTGTGTGAATATATATATATATATATATATATATATATATATATATATATATATATATATATATATATATATATATATATATATACTATATATATTATACATATATACTAGGGGGCTTTGCCCCCTGCTCGCTTTGCTCGTTAACTCCCGGGTTTGGTCCAGTGGAAATACAATGTATTCATAGGAATTGTTACATATGCATTATATTCACTTGTTATTTTAAAACTTCCAAATTTCTTTAAACACTTTTGTTCTATTGAGTTCCAACATACTGAATCTTTTATATGTGGTCCGTGAGACATGTGCATAATGACTTTGTACCATAATTCTAGATAGGTTTCTTTGTTTAAAATCTCAGCACAGACAAACCTATCTACATAATCAGCAGTTAGTAATTTATTTTGCAAAGTAACCAATAAATGCATGTGAGGCAAACCCCGTTTTTAAAATTTGATGGTGTAAATGTATGATCTGATTTGCCCCAACACCGTTTCGAGTTCATTCAATAAAAATCCTGTTTTGCCATGTGGGAAAAGCAAAGGAAAGAGTAAAGGATCTGAATGTGGCGATGTATTTGACAGAAATGACAAATCGTGCTTTGCCTTTGGATATACACGAATATCTACTCTGTCTTTGATATCTCTTGTCTCTCGAAATTATTGTCATTGACAATTCGTCACATGTTGGTTTATTATAAATGCGACTGTGATCTTTCGGATTCAGATAGAGATCCAAGACAATTTCTTTGTCCGTGTTCTCTAGATAAATGTTATGTTAAGTGCTATACTTTTGGACGTATGGATTTGTATCCATTATTGGCTGAATAATGTCTAGTACATCGGATCGTTTAACTCTTTTCGATTCGATGTTGCAGCGCTTCTCCGTGATCATAAATATACAACTGATTTTTCAAAATTAAACTTGTCGTAGCTTTAATTGTTGCGGGACCACAGATTCTCATAGCGTATAGTCTATTATTGTGTAAATCAACGTTTTGTGCATTGAATTATGCTAACCTGAAAAGATTATTGTAGACGCGGATATTTTGCCTGATGTGTTTCTGGATTTCCCATTCACCAAACAACAAATCTTGTAATTCCCGCGGAAACGCCTCTTCATTGGGAAGTAGCAGTACTTTTTCCTGATGGCAACACAAATTCGCTGATCTACAAGTCTCTGACTTAAACTTTAAAGCCTTACAACATCTACATACTTCCAACATATCACCTATGTCCATATATTTGATCAGTGTTTGCTGTTCAGTTATTTCACCAAGTAACCCGGGCTGATTAACCCTTTTTTGTGCATTCTTTTCTCTCCAAAACTTTTGGGTCTGTTTTTGACGCATTGCCCTTTCTTCTTTGCTTAGTCGTGGACGTGTGATGTTTAACTTATTCATTTTGTTTGAGCTTCTCTTTCTTCTTTGCTTAGACAGATTATTATTGTTCTTTTTTGCATTTTGTTGAGCACTGCATTCTTTTCTCTCCAGTGCTTTTGGCTCTTTTTTCGATGAGCTTCTTTGCTTAGTCGTTGTCATGTCATCTTCAACTTATCAATTGTTTTAGAGCTGCTCTTTTTTCTTCACGTTTTAGATGACCGTGATCTTGTTTGAAAATGGTTGTAAGTAGGGTAAATGGTTGTAAGTAGGGCAGGGCAACAACTGAGAGGTTACATGACCGTGATTTTGTTTGACAAGTCACTGTCTCACGGGAACATACCTTCTCTTTCTGCTTCCAATGGATGTTAGTATGACGTGCCTTGACCATGACTTGACCATGTCACGGGAAGTGAAAGTGTCTCTCCCTCTCTGAACTGTCTCTCTGTCTCTCTTCAAGATCACGTCTCGTCACAGGATTTTCTTTTAAAGATATATATATTGTGGAAGGTAGCCCGGACACAGACAGGCAGACATCGACGGTTCAAGCACCAACACATGTTTATTATACATTATTTTCTATTTACAGTGCACACAACCCAGTATTCCCGTACCAATCACCCTTAGTCCAGGCCTCTCTCTCTCTAATGCCTCTCTTCTGACCGCCTCCACTCCTCTCCTCCGAGCTCTGTCCTCTTCCATCCAACTCCAGCCATCGAATGGAGGGAGACGACCCCTTTTTTATATTCACCCAGACGTGCTCCAGGTGCCTTTCGATGAACATCCGTCGGCACTTCCTGGTGTGGCGGAAGTGCCGGCTGAGCACCTGGAAGCACTCCGGGTGTCCCTGGTATTCCTTCTGCCATCACCTCCGGGTGTGGTGGAAGTGCTGACGTCCAGGGCTCTTCAGGCATTCAGGCGCCCCCTGGTGGTGACAACGGGCCCCTATAGGGTTGAGCTTCCATGCTCTGTTCCCGTGGTCCCCATACTAACCAGGGTGGCTGCCCCCTCGTGGTCCAGAGGAGACGTAATCCCTCTTCCTTCCGGGCGTCCTGGCTGGGTACCATCCCCAGCCGCTCGCCACACTATATATATATATATATATATATATATATATATATATATATATATATATATATATATATATATATATATAGCCCGACCACAGACAGAAATGACACCCTAATGTGGCGGAAGTGCTGCCCTTGCACCCGGAAACACTCCGGGCGTACACCATCCCTGGTCTGGAAGGCACTTCCTGGTGTGGTGGAAGTGCTGTCCTCCAGGGTTCAAGGACCATCCAAGCGCCCAGGGAAGAATAGTGCCGCTCTCCTGGTCCGTATTTCCTCTAGGCATCCTGGATGGGCAGGGTCCCTGGTTGTCTGCCACAATATATATTTATATATATATATATATATATATACATATATATTGTATATATATATATATACACAGTATATACATATATACATATATATATATATATATATATATATATACATATTAATAAAAGGCAAAGCCCTCACTGACTCACTGACTCACTGACTGACTGACTGACTGATTGACTGACTGACTGACTGACTCACTCATCACTAATTCTCGAACTTCCCGTGTAGGTGGAAGGCTGAAATTTGGCAGGCTCATTCCTTACAGCTTACTTACAAAAGTTAGGCAGGTTTCATTTCGAAATTCTACGCGTAATGGTCATAACTGGAACATATTTTTTGTCCATATACTGTAATGGAGGAGGCGGAGTCACGTATCGCATCATCACGCCTCCTACGTAATCACGTGAACTAAAAACAAGGAAGAGATTTACAGCACGAGTCAAATGCGGGAACAAAGGTAAATGACGTTAATTTTTGACTGTCTTTTAATACTGTGTAAGCATACATATTAACACATGTGCAATTAAACGTGTGCATTTACGGGGTGATTTCTCAGGCTTAAAAGCTCGCCTTTTATCAAACGCGTGAACAAGGGTAACTGACGTTGTTCACTGTCTTTTAATACTGTGTAACCATACATATTAACACATGTGCAATTAAACGTGTGCATTTACGGGGTGATTTCTCAGGCTTAAAAGCTCGCCTTTTACTAAAAAGGTAAATGCAAAACTATTTTCAATGATTCTATGATCTGCTTCTCACAACTGAAGGCACCGTGGCTGATGGTAAATGACGTTAATTTTTGAGTGTCTTTTAATACTGTGTAAGCATACATATTAACACGTGCAATTAAACGTGTGCATTTACGGGGTGATTTCTCAGGCTTAAAAGCTCGCCTTTTATCAAACGCGGGAACAAAGGTAAATCACGTTCTTCACTGTCTTTTAATACTGTGTAACCATACATATTTACACATGTGCAATTAAACGTGTGCATTTACGGGGTGATTTCTCAGGCTTAAAAGCTCACCTTTTACTAAAAAGGTAAATGCAAAACTATTTTCAATCATTCTATGATCTGCTTCTCACAACTGAAGGCACCGTGGCTGATGTTACGTCACTTGCTGTCCAACCATAAGCGTTACCTGCTAGGTAACCGGACATTGACTTCACTCCCTTTCGGGAATCGAACTTCTGAGGTTTTCTTTTGTTCTTAATTAAAATTTAAAAGCAATACTTCACCGCTGCTAAGCCCCTCTAGCGCTGACGTCCAAGGTTCGATTACCGTAAGCAAGTGCAGTGAGTGTGTAATTACATTCACGGCATTCGTAGTCTGATTCACAATCTGATTGTATGGGTGGTTAGCTACCAGGTAACGCTTATACTTGGCCACCAAGTCAGGTCGAAGTGATCACTCGAGTAAAGGCAGCTTCACAAAAAAACTGATCCTTAACAAACTGTTATTAGTATATTTTCCCTCAATTTAAAAACGTTTTATTTTCTTCTTAATAAAAATTTAAAAGCGGTACTTCGCCGGTGCGAAGCGCGTGGATTTGACCGACTGACACATACAGACATATTCATGAGTGCAGGTACTTCGGAAAGAAAGCACCGTGTAAACCTAAAGTTTAAATTAAGTTCATAGACCTACAAAAGGTTGCCATTCATTTGAGGCAAGATTGCTTTTCTTCTGTACAACTATACGTTGCATTCTCAAGAGTGTGCTTGCACGGCTTCGGATATATATATATATATATATATATATATATATATATATATATATATATATATATATATATATATATATATATATATATGTATGTCTATATATAAATATGTAAGCTTATAAGTACTGCCTTACTTCTCTTTAAGAAAGGAAGATGTAATGATACTTGATTTAAACGATTCCATGTCTTCCTGGGTTTGCGTAGCTTATTGTCAATATCTTTACACCTGTTTTTAACACTTATTTACTGAAACGGGCTTTCACGAAAAAAGTTAGGGCTTTGCTACAGGATACACCCTCCACAAGTTAAGCAATTAAAAATAAAATATATATTTCTGTTTTATTTAAACCTTTTAAGTTCGTATGCATAGCCCCATTTGGCTGTTTAATTTTTTTTTTTCTTTCTTCAGTAATATTTAATCTCCTTAAAGAAAAAGAACATATCCATTTTACTTTTTTTGTATCTCTTTAGTAATATTTTAGTGTAAAAGGATAACCAGTATTTAAACCTTTTATGTTACTTTATACATTTATTTTACACAATGTTGAAAAATTAATAAGAAAGCTACATATTTTGGCAGCTGCTGCTTTCATTTTCAATGAAATGAAAAAAGCTCTCCAAGACAAAACGTCAATGAAGAAGAAACAGTTTGCACTATCTAAAAAGGAGAAACCCTCATTTATAAAAGTTTGCTGCAGATGACTTAGCTTATTGTCAATATCTTTACACGTTTTTTTAAGACTTATTGACTGAAACGGGCTTTCACGAAAAAAGTTAGGGCTTTGCTACAGGATACACCCTCCACAAGTTAAGCAAGTAAAAATAAAATATATATTTCTGTTTTATTTAAACCTTTTAAGTTCGTATGCATAGCCCCATTTGGCTGTTTAATTTTTTTTTCTTTCTTCAGTAATATTTAATCTCCTTAAAGAAAAAGAACATATCAATTTTACTTTTTTTGTATCTCTGTAGTAATATTTTAGTGTAAAAGAATAACCAGTATTTAAACCTTTTATGTTACTTTATACATTTATTTTACACAATGTTGAAAAATTAATAAGAAAGCTACATATTTTGGCAGCTGCTGCTTTCATTTTCAATGAAATGAAAAAAGCTCTCCAAGAGAAAACGTCAATGAAGAAGAAACAGTTTGCACTATCTAAAAATCAGAAACCCTCATTTATAAAAGTTTGCTGCAGATGACTTAACTGAAAATAAATGAATAGTTCCTATGTGTATAATACATATTTATCTATTTTACTTATGCCTTTATTCCACCAACTTACAACATCTGAGGTACAATTTGTTACATTACTTTTGTTTTTTGCAGCACAGGCAGGTGAAGTGACTTCCTCAGGGTCACACAGTGGTGTCAGTACCAGGATTTGAACTGACAAGCTCCGGGTTTGCTGAAATATTACTGAACAAAGAAAAAAAACGAAAACGGGCAAATGGGGCTATGCATACAAATGTCCATCCGTCCATTATCCAACCTGCTATATCCTAAATACAGGAGCCAATAAGTAGATATGTATATATACAGTATATATATATATATATATATATATATATATACAGTATATATATATATGTGAATGTATGTATGTATATATGTATGTCTATATATATATATATGTAGATATGTAAATTTGTATATGTATATATATGTTTATGTGGATGTGTATATGTGTATATACGTATGTATATGTAGATATGTGTATATGTAGATATGTATATATATATGTACTGTATATGTATATATATGTTTATGTGTGTGTGTGTGTGTATATTATATATATAAAAGACAGCAACACTCATAACAATGACAACACAATTACATTGACAATCATGTTACGTTATTTTTAAAATGTTTCCTTTTTTTTTTTTCATAACCTCTTTAACACACTACTTCTCCGCTGCGAAGCGCGGGTATTTTGCTATATTATATATATAAAAGACAGCAACACTCATAACAATGACAACACAATTACATTGACAATCATGTTACGTTATTTTTAAAATGTTTCCTTTTTTTTTTTCATAACCTCTTTAACACACTACTTCTCCGCTGCGAAGCGCGGGTATTTTGCTAGTATATATATATATATATATATATATATCCATCCATCCATCCATTTTCCAACCCGCTGAATCCAAACAGGGTCACGGGGGTCTGCTGGAGCCAATCCCAGCCAACACAGGGCACAAGGCAGGGAACCAATCCTGGGCAGGGTGCCAACCCACCACAGGACACACACAAACACACCCACACACCAAGCACACACTAGGGCCAATTTAGAATCGCCAATCCACCTAACCTGCATGTCTTTGGATTGTGGGAGGAAACCGGAGCGCCCGGAGGAAACCCACGCAGACACGGGGAGAACATGCAAACTCCACGCAGGGAGGACCCGGGAATCGAACCCAGGTCCCCAGGTCTCCCAACTGCGAGGCAGCAGCGCTACCCACTGTGCCACCGTGCCGCCCATATATATATATATATATATATATATATCTTAGAAATATTTGTAGTTCATATAACTAACCAACAAGATCAGTTAGAAGAGAAAATGAAGCATTGATTGTGAAATTGTTTGGCATAAAGAATTGCAGTTTTGGAGTCCCCTAGGACTTAACTTGCATTAGATAGTTTAGTGTACTCTTTTGATTTTGTTGATCATCTCATCATGCTAGTCCATTCTATCAACATATTATACTTTCTCATTTCATCAATCATACTGCCCTCAGTCTCAGATTTCTGCATTCTATTAGTTTGATTATTTCTGTTCATCAGTAAATGTCCTTTTAATTTAAATAAAACATTTTTAAAACCTCTCCTGGCATCCAATGCTTCTGCTTCTGTTTGTATTTTCTCCAAGGAACTGTCCTGCCTTTTCCATGTCTCATGCTCACTGTTAACAGCAGAATGTGGAATGCTTTGAAAATGATGTAAGATTTGTTTCTTTAAATAGCTGCATGTTTGCTTACTTGTCTCTTTTATTTCTACTTGTTGACTACTATTGTAGTTCAAATAAATCTGCCACCAGTTTAGAAGTTTTGGTGTTTCAGTTGGGAAATGATAGTTCAAGGTTCAGCAGTTTTGTACTTCTGAGAAGAGGAATTGTAAATTATTGACAAGACAGTGCCGTGTAAGTATATTGCAGTGTGTGCCATTGAGGTTTAATTAGTGCACATTCAGGTGATGGTTTAGCTTGTCAAAAGGAAAATAATGATTTTGTGCTTGAGGGTAGTAGCCCTTTAACCTTTGCATTTGTTTTGTATTTGAAAGCCATTTGTGTGCACCAATATTGATGGAGCGGTGCTATAATATCTGACCTACTTATTGACAAGGCTTCTACACCTGGCTACTCTCTGCTACAAATTTGCTTTTGGCTTTATTTTTAGTGACAGCTTTACAAAGATGTAATCTGTTATTTATGTCTTTTCACATCACGTGATGTTTTTTCCCAACATTACTGCAAAATGAAGGCATACCTATACAGTCATCAACAGTCAGCTCTTGCATTTTATAAAAATAACATGCCTTTTCAAAACCCAAGAAAGTAACAGAGAAGCAAGCAAAAATAAATTACATAAATGATAGCAATAAAATAAAATAAACATTTAAGTACTGAATAAATTAAATGGATATTTTTAAAGTTAACTATTAAAAACAATGATTTTTTTTTATGAATGAGAACTAACGGACCGGAATAAAAAGAACAAAGCCTTCAGTTGTAAACCTATAAGTAGAGAAGGTCAGACATGTGTAATGGAAACCAGTCATGGGATGGTTTAATGGAAGGACAGGGGGAAACCAATCACATGGTCTATTTGCAACCCTGATACAATAGGTGGCAGTCTTTTTGGGCTATAGTGCCTGCATGGATCCCACAGGGCAGGCAAGGAATTAGACATTCCCATTAGACAGCCCCACAGTGTTCCACTGGTGCCACCAGGAGGAACTGCAGGGAGAGATTGTTCACAATTTAAGGAAGTTCTGATTGACCTGGAAGTGCTTACAGCCTGTAAAGTGGTAACACTGGAAGTACTCCTGGGTCTGGCATAAAAGAAGCCACTGAACCTCATCCAGGCAAGCTGGAGTCAGGAGAGGAGCTGGACAACACTCGCCTGGAGGAGTGGAAGGAGAGGAATAAAGAAAGAAAAGAAGAGAGAATAGAAGGAATTATGCCTGTGCTATGTTTGTACATTACCTGTAAAGGTATTTGTTAAAATACATTATTATTTGAACTGGGACTTGTGTTGGTGTTGGTGTGTTGGAGGGTTTGGGGGCTCAGTGGTGCCCCCAACAGGTCACGCAGTATTATAAAAGTATAAAAATGAATTTTGTAGCCAATGCTTAATTCATTTATTGATTTGATGCCTGATTTTTTTTTTTGTAGCCATGATGTCTTCTCAGATTTCAGGAGATCAGAACTTTAAACAGCATTCTGAATGCCCTGCTGTCAGATGGGAGTCAGCGCCCTGCCCACTGCCCCACCTGATGCATGTTTGCTCTTGGCCACAGCCATTTGATCTTGTTGCTAAGCAACACTAATCTCTTCACATGGCAGAAGAGGGAGAGGAAATAAAAATGGTGCATATTCTCATTACAAAGTCCATGAAATGTGTCTTCCCTCGCATTTATCAGAGCCTTTTAGTCCAATGTTATGTTTTGTGTTTTATTTTGTATGGCTTTTTACATTATGTTTGTTTGTGTCATGATCTGGGAGTTCCTCTAAACAAAATCCCACTAATGTGGCTTGCAGGGGAGCAGATACTCGAAGTGAGCCATTGGCCTATATACTTTAAAGTCCCAAAAACTGTTACAAAAAGCTCCCTAACAGAAAGGGTCTGTCAACCTACAATACAAGATTTATTTTAAAAAATGCTCTGTAGCAAAAGTAGCTGAGAGGAACATAAAAAGTCCTAAAGGTGTTGCCTGAACAAAATAGCCAATCCAATGGCAAACAAGTCCCAAAAATACAATTCCTGAGGGAAAAATCAAAAACAAAGAAAGAAGGTCAAAAATCTGGTAATTCAATAATAACAATCAGCAAAACACAAGAGAACTCACCAACACCAAGCACATACGATGTACCCATCCATCCATCCATCCATCCATTATCCAACCCACTATATCCTAACTACAGGGTCACAGGGGTCTGCTGGAGCCAATCCCAGCCAACACAGGGCACAAGGCAGGAAACAAACCCCAGGCAGGGCGCCAGCCCACCGCAGCATACGTCGTACCCTCAACCTTTATTAGGTTCAAGGCAGTTCCTTGACAGAGATGGACAGGCGAACAACCCACAAAATACATGAAACATGATAACACAAGCACGGATACATGGAAATTAAAAAACTATTAAAAACATATAATAATAATAATAATAATAATAAAAAACATACATATTATCATAAAAACGAACAAAAAAGAAATAAAAATGGAATCTGTACACAAGTCAGGGGAGAACCCCTGACTGAAACATAACAG
Source organism: Erpetoichthys calabaricus (assembly GCF_900747795.2). NCBI lineage: Eukaryota > Metazoa > Chordata > Cladistia > Polypteriformes > Polypteridae > Erpetoichthys > Erpetoichthys calabaricus. The sequence continues at coordinate 209,217,008 of NC_041397.2, read as the reverse complement.
TTTGTGTGTTACTAACTGCTCATTTAGTTTCCTATACTTCTGTCCTTATTTGATTGGTTTACCAACTAAAATAATTTGTTCAGTATTTTTCAAAGTCAAAAGGTATTTTTTTTAAATGTGGTAAATGGTGAGTTTTGTTCTTAAGTAAAGTCACAAAACTTACTGAATGCATCCACTATGAAGGTGATTCTGCTTCTGTGTACTGCTTCACTTCTGGAGATTGTACAGACATTGGAAAATTGTATATGCTTATTGTTTTCATAAAATTATATCTCCCCTTTGTGAGAATATAGTATTTTTAAACAAGTCTCATTTCCTCCTTCATTTCACTTATCTCTACAAAGGCAACAACCTTTCAGTCCCAAGGGGGCAAAGCTTTCTGACAGTTAGCTTTGTCAGTAATCCAGTTATAGCCTCTTATAATCAGGGCTGAAATGGCAAGGCCAAAACCACCAAAACAGCTTGCCCAAGATGAAACTTTATATATATTACACACAAAATTCAAACACTGTAAAATTTAAAATTTCAAAGAAAGGAAAGAAAGTAGAAGAACTGAAATAAATTGCAAAAAAAAAGCAAACAAAACTAAAAGTCCACAATCACAAAAGCAAGGAAACAAACATAAATGAGAAGCAGAAAAAGGGAGACAAATACCAAATGCCACAGCAAGACAGCTATGGCAGTGGGAGTCTTGACTAGAGCTCTCAAGTAATTGCTGATTGAAACAAGGTAACACCTTGACTAAGATATGGAAACCCGAGTAAGGAGAATGAGGTAATATAAAATAAAAAGGTAAACAAGGGTAAGCACGAGAGCGGGTATATCAAACAGAGCTGCAACTATGTTTTGATAGAGATTGGAAACCTCCAAGATATAAAAAACTATCTTTTTTTAAACTAAAACTTTAATTTTTCTAAGCATCTTATGCTTGACTAAAAAGTGATGAAACATTTAGATCAGAACCAAAATACCCTGTTTTACATCTGAAAAGATGATACACAGTTTGGGAACCCCCCTCTTAATTCTTTGGATTTTTGTTTATCATTGACTGAGCTTTCAAAGTAGCAACTCCTTTTAATATATGACATGCCTTAAGGAAACAGTAGCATTTCAGCAGTGACATTAAGTTTATTGGATTAACAGAAAATATGCAATATGCATCATAACAAAATTAGACAGGTGCATAAATTTGGACACCCCAACAGAGATATGACATCAATACTTAGTTGAGCCTCCTTTTGCAAATGTAACAGCCTCTAGACACCTCCTATAGCCTTTGATGAGTGTCTGGATTCTGGATGGAGGTATTTTTGACCATTCTTCAATACAAAATCTCTCCAGTTCAGTTAAATTTGATGGCTGCCGAGCATGGACAGCCTGCTTCAAATCATCCCATAGATTTTCGATGATAATCAAGTCAGGGGACTGTGATGGCCATTCCAGAACATTGTACTTCTCCCTCTGCATGAATGCCTTTGTAGATTTCGAACTGTGTTTTGGGTCATTGTCTTGTTGGAATATCCAACCCCTGCGTAACTTCAACTTTGTGACTGATGCTTGAACATTATCCTTAAGAATTTGTTGATATTGGGTTGAATTCATCTGGGGGGTATTTTTCGTACGTGGATTAGTCGTTTAGCCAGATGTAATTGTTGACGATTTGGCCTGATCCTGGATCTGCCGGTTTTTCGAAACTCTTGCTGGAAGTGTTGTCATAGCAACACATCCTAATCCTCAAACCTGCTCGGAGCATGTTTGTTCTACGTAAACAAGGATTAGTTTACACACGTAATCAGTGACGGTGCGTGGAAGTCATCCAGTCATGGCTTCGCCGTTCATGAATGAGCGACCAATTGATATTGGTGCGCAAATTATAAGAAGAGAATTTCATATAGAGAGGGTTCTGCGTGATCGGCAAGATCCTTTATTGCTCCCAGAGGAAATTCTTTTCGAAAGATACCGCTTTAGCCGAGGGGGAATATTGTACCTCAAAGATTTATTAGCACCTTATATTCGAAGTCAAACTAGGCGAAGTCAGGCTCTCACAACTACACAGACAGTATGCATTGCTTTGAGGTTTTTTACAAGCAGCACTTTTTTATATACTGTAGGCGATGCAGAAAATCTAACTAAAAGTGCAGTTTGCCAGGCAATTCGTAAAGTCTGTTTGGCTCTGAAATATTTCCTTCAGGTTTTCATAGTGTTTCCTGGACACCTGCGTGTGCAGACAATAAAAGAGGCGTTTCATGCCATTGCAGGTAGGTAATACACAGGCAAAAACACCCACAGTTCCATGAAGAATCTCAATCAGCCTAACATTCTCATTACCAGGATTTCCAAATGTGATTGGGGCACATGGGACTGATCAGAGTGGAGTTTGATCAAACATTATTTGGAAAATGTACCTCTCCTCCTGAAGAATAATCAGACACAGTGTCTTCATGAAATATTTGACCTTCGTCAATATCTCGTTGGTCAGACACAGGTTCAAGGGATATGACATTCCCTGCAACTGACCCAACAAAAAAGAGGGCTATATGGAACATACCTATGGTACACATGGAGGACAAATATATGCAATGACCATCCTTTACCTGAAATGAATTGACCACTGCACCCTGCCACTGGTTCTGAGGAGGAGCTTCCCCCTGGAATGCCCTCAGAAACAGGGCGATGGGCATTTTGCTGGAGAGCCAACTCTTCTGCAGGGGTTAGGTCTGGACCGCGTGGACCTCCACCTGTTTTCTGCTTGTCTGCCTTCTTATTAGCTTTAAAATTAATGTTTTTTATATTATATATGAGGGGCGGCACGGTGGCGCAGTGGTAGCGCTGTTGCCTCGCAGTTAGGAGACCCGGGTTCGCTTCCCGGGTCCACCCTGCGTGGAGTTTGCATGTTCTCCCCGTGTCTGCGTGGGTTTCCTCCGGGCACTCCGGTTTCCTCCCACAGTCCAAAGACATGCAGGTTAGGTGGATTGGTGATTCTAAATTGGCCCTAGTGTGTGCTTGGTGTGTGGGTGTGCTTGTGTGTGTCCTGCGGTGGGTTGGCACCCTGCCCGGGATTGGTTCCCTGCCTTGTGCCCTGTGTTGGCTGGGATTGGCTCCAGCAGACCCCCGTGACCCTGTGTTTGGATTCAGCGGGTTGGAAAATGGATGGATGGATGATTATTTATGTCAACAATTCTTTAAATAGTTATATACCAATATTTACCAGTTTGAAGTATATTCTTGTACTTCACTTTAACCTGTTCCCATATTCTCCTTGTGCTCACGTTTGATCTGGAATTATGACATATTAAATAATAATTAATCTGACACATAGGAAATTAAACGCTGCATTCAGTAAATACAATGCACACTACTTAGCGTTTAATTTGTCGGCCACTTTTTTGCCAGCCGTCTTTTCTGGTCTGGGCTGCTTTTGCAGTATTACCTCTTGTGCATATTAAATCTTGAAATTCTTCATGTCCTTCGAATAAAAGGTCTTGCGCCGCGTGTGTGAAAAAAAAAATGCGCCCGTTCTTTCGTCATTTTGTTACAGCCTATCAAAGACTTGCTGATCATGTTTTCTAGACTCAATATATATGGGCTTTTCACTCAGCGTGGGCGCGCACATTCATCTCGTATGATTAGATTCAGCTAGACTAATCTAATACATGGCTGCATTTGAAAAACCAACCTACCCCGGATGAGTGTCACCGGCATTAACTTATTCAAGATGAGGCACCTGATCTTGGATGATTTAAGCGACTTACGAAAAATACCCCCCTGACCCTCGACTTTAACAAGGGCCCCAGTCCCTGAACTAGCCACACAGCCCCACAGCATGGGGCCTCTACCAAATTTGACAGTAGGTAGCAGATGTTTTTCTTGGAATGCAGTGTTCTTCTGCCATGAAAAGCGATTTTTGTTATGATCAAATAATTCAATTTTTGTCTAGTCAGTCCAAAGCACTTTGTTCCAAAATTAATCTGGTTTATCTAAATGAGCATTTGCATACAAGAAGCGACTCTGTTTGTGGTGTGAGGGCTTCTTTCTCATCACCCTGCCATACAGATGTTCTTTGTGCAAATTGCGCTGAATTGTAGAACGATGTACAGATACACCATCTGCAGCAAGATGTTCTTGCAGGTCTTTGGAGGTGATCTGTGGTTTGTCTGTAACCATTCTCGCAATCCTGCGCATATGCCGCTCCTGTATTTTTCTTGGCATGCCAGATCTGCTGGGTTTAACAGCAACTGTGCCTGTGGCCTTCCATTTCCTGATTCCATTCCTTACAGTTGAAGCTGACAGTTTAAACCTTTGAGATAGCTTTTTGTAGCCTTCCCCTAAACCATGATACTGAACAATCTTTATTTTCAGATGTTTTGAGAATTTCTTTGAGGATCCCATGCTGCCACTCTTCAGAGGAGAGTCAAAGGGAAGCACAACTTGCAATTGGCCACCTTAAATACCTTTTCTCATGATTGGACACACCTGTCTATGAAGTTCAAGGCTTAACGAGCTAATCCAATTAGTTTGGTGTTGCAATTAATCAGTATTGAGCAGTTACATGCATTCAAATCAGCAAAATTACAAGGGGACCCACATTTTTGCACAGCCAGTTTTTCACATTTGAAAAAGTTAGTTTCATACAACTAAATACTGCTTAACTAAAAATCTTTGTTCAGAAAACACCCCAGTACTCAGATGTTCCTAGGAAATGAAAGACATACCACTGTTAACTTTTTTGTTGAAAGTAGAGTAAATTATTATACAGGCTGAGAGGGGTTCCCAAACTGTATACTATATAAAGTTTCATTTTACAACAGAAGAATCCAGGACAATTAAATGTATAGTATGTAACAATTATAAAAAATATATATTTCCAAACTTATTCCTTAAAGTAATACATTCTTCTTTTACCTAGTGTATTTTAGTCTGTCTGTGTATTTCTGCTATATCCCTGTTTTTCTCCTCTCATTTCTAATAAAAAATACTTTTATTAGAGTAAAAAATATGGTATAAATGTGAATAACTTAAAATTTCAAGCTGCCCTAACACTTGGGTACAGCTGTCCTCTTCCAAGACATTAAATGTGGCTTTACTAGGTTATTAACCAGTAAGACATTTTACATTAATGATCTTATCAGTTCTAGGAAAATATATTTTCTTACATTGAGTAAAACATGTGAGAGCGTGGGAGTTAATTGTTAATCCGAAATACACTTTTATTCATTCTATTTGTGAAGGCAAGAAAGGCAGCAGATTAGCAAGTACAGTATTTTCTCGAGCCATTTAAATGTTAACATTTTACATTGGTTTACAAAGGTTACTGGTATCCTTTAGAAATGACTTCACTATTAATGGTATTTAAAGCTTCAAATAATCTTGCTTCTTCCTATATTGTGGGGTGTCCTCTCACCTATATTGGTAGTCGTAAACTTAGATCTTCTAATAGTAGTCTGCCTATTATTCTGAAATCTAAGCATAAAATAAGTGGTGAGGAAGCCCTTTGCAGTCATGCACCAAATATATGGATTACATTTTTAATTTGGCTTTTTTGTAGCTACATTTTTGTTGTGCTTCTAATAGATATACATGCATAGAATTACCATACTCTCTAGGGATTTGCAATCTTTACTGGTCTTGACCTTTCTCTACTTTCTTTTTGAGTTTTTTAGGTGGGTGTTTTTGTACCACCATCATCTGACTGAGGCAATGTGCAGCCACCTGTGACGATCGAATGAAGGTGGGTAACCCAGTTGTTCACATGACCCACAGGTAGGAATCCTCTAGGAAAAAGCCTGGAAACAAAGAGGAATGACTTAAGAACTTTTACGTTGGGTAGAATGCTCAGTGAAAGCTGTGTGTTGTTTTGCCCTTGGAAACTCTGCAGATTTTTTCTTTTCTCCAGTTTAACTGCAGTTTTCTTTTCTGTCCTCCAGGCTATCTGACCTCATCATTGGACTCATCTTTAGAAACCTAGAATATTATACTATACATTAGACTCTGCTTTTCTATGTTGTGTAAATTTGTTATTCGTGTCTAATTTATCTTCTCTTATTGTAACTATTTTTTGACATCTTGTAAAGAACTTTGAGCTACATTCTGTGTACAAGAATGTGGCTATAGAAATAAGTATTGTTGTTGCTAAATTAGGCAAGGAGTCCAATTAGAAACAGAAGTTGGCTGAAGGCAAAACCTGTAGCCACAAGGGTCCCCAGGATTGAATTTGAGCACCACTGCCACTGCCTAGTACTGTACTAACAAAAAAAAGCAGATTTTATAGAACTCCACTAGATGGCAGTGCATGCCTACATGCTTGGTATGTAAGTGTAAATTGGTTCTCAGCTTTGTGACGCATACATTTTCAGCACACAGTGTATTTATACCCAAAATTGAAGAGAGTAGGGACAGTAAAATCAAAAACATGTAATTTGGGATAGCATAACTCCTTACTACCTTGAATAATCTCATTAATAAATTAGGCTAATTAATTCAGAAACATGACCTCTTTAGTTCTCAGATGAAAAATAATTTTTAAAACTTTAGTTTTAATGTAAAGTTACAGTGAGTAAAGTTTAACTTAAAAAGAATTTTTAAAATACCTTAATCAATACAATTAAATATGGGTGGCATGGTGGAAAGAGATTAACACAGCCACCTCACAGCTTCTGAAATATGAACTCCAGCCTGGGCCAGTGGAGTTTATATGTTCTGTGTGGATTTTTCTACAGTTTTTCACTTCAATCCCATACATGTGCAGGTTAGATTAATATGTCAAAAATTGGCTTGGTGTAAATGAATGTGTCCTGGAATAGTTTGTCAAGGGATTGATTTCTACCTTGTGCCTAGTACTGCCAGAGTAGGCTCTGCTCCCTGTGACCCTGAATTAAATTAACTATATGAAAAAATGTATATATGGAGTCCAATGAAATATGCCTCTATTAAGAATACAGTGGATTGACCACCTAAGGATACATTAGGATGCATTTACATTATTAATTAGATTACATTTTTTCAAGTTTTGAAAAATGAAATAGGCACTGTCTGTGTCTACCAGCTTGTGCTTAAGCTGCACCCCCGCTGTCACGAGGACGCAGTGAAGCTCTGCTTTCACTTTTAGGAAAACATTGTACTTCGTGAGGCCACTTTATATTTTGGACATGCCATATGTGACGTGAATTTTGACTGGCAGCATAATTTGACAGGCAGCATAATAATAAAGTATTATAATTATAATTAATAAAGTATCTATCTATCTATCTATCTATCTATCTATCTATCTATCTATCTATCTATCTATCTATCTATCTATCTATCTATCTATCTATCTATCTAATAGGTTAATTCACCTACACACTGGTTCCACAGTCACCATTTGTGTCACACAGTTGAAAATAGAGCAATAATTTATATGTATACTTATAATTTTGTTTTGACATGGGGGAATATTAGCATACAGTATATGGTTATATGTGTTTGTTGCTGGGTATAACTCAATAAAGTGTATTTAAATAAAAAAATCTTCATAATTACTGAATTTTATTCAAGAACGCTGTAATAGCCTAATATAAGGCATGCAAAATTTAAAAAAGTAAACCTCATGGGTCATTTATTCTCACTCCTTAAAAAATACAAAATGAACTGAACATGAACTAGTTCAAAATTGAAATGGTGATCTATGAAAGTGAATTTTTTTCATTTTAATCTGTGTGAACTTTGAGCTAGTTCTTGCGAGGTGTGATTTAAGGCAAGTTAAACTATACTAGAGTGTATAAGATAATATTGATTTCAAAATACCATGACAATGGAACATAGAATCACTCCTACCACTTTCTTTTATGTGGACTCGTTCCCTGGACACTTTTTACTACTTGGACATCAGTATGCTGCTGCTGGAGTATGTGAATTTCCCCTTGGGATTAATAAAGTATCTATCTATCTATCTATCTATCTATCTATCTATCTATCTATCTATCTATCTATCTATCTATCTATCTATCTATCTATCTATCTATCTATCTAGAATGAGAAGAGGGTATACATTAACAGTGTTCCTTAACTGTGAAATGAGGTGTAGTCAAAGACTTCATGTACAGTCACACCTTCCTACCCATATACAGAAACAGCACTGCACTCACTCTTAAAGGAACACTCCAGTGAAAAGTAATATTTTGTATATTTGTTACTTACCAATGTAGCCTGTAGTAGAGGTTGAGATTAAAAATTTAATTTTATGTTTTCATGGTGAAAGGACATAACAAAGTTTTGAACCCAATATTGACTAACACTGGAAAAGAGTAACCAACATCAAAAACGCCTATAAAAAATCTCATGTTACTCATGTTACATAATCCATACATCAAGTCATCACATTGTATGCTCACATTATGCATAACAAATGTATTTTGGGCTAAAATACTTTTAAATAGATGACTCTAAAAAATAAAAGTAGTCCACTAACAGAAGGCTTCTAAACCTGACATGGCGTTTTGGAATTTAATACCCCCCTCTTCCTCTCATTCATTGGTCTAGAGTCCTGTCTTCATTTCAAAAGCACAACTCCCAAATGAAGGAGTGTCCTGTTTGTGAACTTCTTTACATATATCAAGCATAAAATTAAAAGTAGATTCATGGTGCTCTAATTGATAGTAGACTGTGTCACACACGTGCGCATGGGAGGCAGCTAAAGGGCTTGAGTGACGGCAGTTCTGAGTTATGCCGGGAGGTGGCAGAGTGCACTGACTCTTTTTCTCTCTTGCCTGCAGACCATTCCCGGGAGATTCCACCTTGCTCTCGTGACATCATTTCCGGGACCGAGCCAATGGAAGGAGACCTTGCTGGGTCCGGCCCCTCTGACGTCATGTCCAGGCCCGAACCAATGGAGAATGAACACGTCTCTGATCCTTATGACCTCACTTCCTGTCTTCCCCTTTAAAACCCTGCCCTTTGTCCTAATTCCTCAGTCTTGTCTTGGACTCAATTGTATGCACATCAGTGCTGTTTATTTGCATAAAAACGACTTCTGCAGCCAGGATACCAGATTATACGGGTGGCTGCCCCAAACCTTTTTCTGAGTATGTCTCGTTTTTGTGACAACTGGCAGAATATTTCTCCTTTGTTAACAGTAAAAAAATGTTATTTTGCATGATGAAGAACTTACCATTTTTATCTTTAATAATCTGATCACTAAAATGATTTGGGATTTTTGTTGGCTAGCAAAGCATAACTCTCAAAAAGATTGGGGGTCAAAAGCCTGCTTTTATGGGGCATTATTTTAGGAAAAAATGTTTCTTTTTTGAAAGTAAAGATAGTTTCTTACATCTTTGCATACAGTATAATATAAAGAACAGTTATTTTCTTTTATTAATTTCCACTATTCTAAATCAAATAACATACAGTATTCAAATATCTTCACAAAGTGAGATGAAAAAAGCCCTTAACAAATAGATCAGAATTAGAAAAGGGAGCATAATACCCCTGCAGTTTTTTTTCCTGTTCTATTTAAATTACATTTTTAAGGATATCTTTAGATAGATAGATAGATAGATAGATAGATACTTTATTAATCCCAATGGGAAATTCACATAAACATTATGGGTTATTATATATTAGTGATATTTTAATCTTTTGTAAGCATATGGCCAGTCATGTGCACCATGTAAGAGAAGTTTTTTCTAGACTACATGATTTAGTTATTATCATTAATCATCTGTTTTATTTTTAGGGTACCAGATCTGCTTGAAAGGGTTTAAATATGGATTCAAAGATTCTGAACTCTGTTAAACAGGTTTAGAGATTTTTGAGACTATATCACCAATTGCTAACCTAAATCATATGATTTGTGGATACCAGAAGCACAAGCATATACCAAATTAAAATATTTATTCACATCAGCATCTAAACTCCAACAGCTGGAATGCTTGTTGCCTTTTCATGTTGAAGTCCATGCTTCAAGCATGTAGTTGTAATACTGTCATGTTTTACTGATACTGGTATATTCCATCTTTATGCTTTTTATTCTAAAAAACAAGGGGGCTCTGCCCCCTGCTCGCTTCACTCGCCTACCCCTGGCATTTTGAACCCGTGCCTGCTGGGCAGCCGTAGTTTCAGACGCGTGTTGTAGGAGCTTGCGTTGTTTTGAACCCGTGCTTGCCCTGCTTCTGTGGTTTGAGACGCGTGTTGTAGGCATATATCTGTCAGTCGAGCTCGTTCGGTTTGAACCTGTGCCTGCTTTGCCTCCGCAGTTTCAGACGGTGGGTCGCGTTCGGCGTTTTGTACGATCCCAAGCAGCACGTTATTCCTAACTTCATGCCGCAGTAGTGCCACTCACAATATGGCGGCAACGCCTGCTCCTTCCGTATTATGTTGGGTTTTACCATGCTGTGTAGGCGCCTTTGCCTTTCGTACTTTCTCGTGCCTTCTGACACGCGATGTAGGCACCTGCACTTTTCGGGTCTGCCTCTGCTGTGTGGTGTGGACGTTTAACTGTCGTTTTTTCTGCCTTTATATTCTGTATCTCGCTGTGCATGTGTTTCGTGCCTAGGTTTTTTTGAAGCTGTTGCATTCCAGTTTTCATCATCTGTAACCTGCTCTCCATGTGTTTGGCCCCGTTCTTTAACTTCTTTATGACGTTTTACTTTGTTTCCTACTTTTAATTCTGACCTCGCTTTATCCTACTTGCGGCATGTCAGACGGTTCGTAGTCTCTCCCGTTTCGCTCTGGGGCGGGATTGCTTTGTGTGGCACCTGCGCACTACGTCTCCTGCGTCCACGGGCAGGTCCCTGCGTCCATATCCAGTTTACCATTCTCGGTTAGTAATATGGATTTACACAGATGGAACTTATTATTTTTTCTGCTAAAAAGATAGCAGGCAGGCTTATAAGCCAGGATCAGAAGAAGGAACATAAGTCAGTGCACAAGCTAAAATTGTTACTCAGAAAAGTCTGACATGATGTCTAAAAAAACCAAAAACAAAACCCTATATATGACCACAAAGTTATCTGTTGTCCAATCTTGGAAAACCCAGAAATGCCCAGCACTGATCTTTCATACTATTGTGGCAATGATGTCAGACAGCAAACAAGTTTGAATAGTGTTCCATAGCAATGCAGTAGCAACCATACCAAAAAATGTTGGCGCCCAGCATTAAATAAGATGCCATTGGAAGAAAATGTCAATTCATTTTCAACATTACTAAAATAACTGAAGCAAAAAACTACTACTAGAATTGTGATCAATAACCCCTGAAACCATTATAGCAACTAATTCCAGTGAGAAAATTCTAATTTAATACTGCAAAATAAACATAATAGAGATGGTGGAAACAGGGCTGCAAAACTGCATTTGGAAGAATGGATACGGTGGCTGGTTTTTATGTGTACACAGGAGAAGACATGATGTAACACAGAAGCTGTTACCACCGGATGAAAACTCTAACTGCTACAGAAAAGACAAACATATTATGGCACAAACTGCAAGTGTCAAGTGAAACAGACTCACAACTTGCTGCTGTCTACCTAAAACAGTATACTGAATGTTTTTAGTTCATGTGCAGTTTTGTTCATGTGCATATTCACAAATAAATACCATTCTACGTGACTGGAAAATGCTTAGCGTTAATTAGTATTGGCTAATCTAGAATTGGCTGTTAAATTTTAAAACTTATTTTCAATAGTAGGGTGTTGTACCATGTTAGCCATAATGGACGACAATGAGAAGTCAAGCAAAATGACAACTTTTCTTGGCTAACTGAACAGAAGGAGCCTAAGCTGCCTCAAAAGCTTGAATATCGTAATCTGTTCGGTTAACCAGTAAAAGGTGTCATTTTGCTTGACTTCTCAAAACTTACTTTTGAACTCTGTCTCTCACATGCTTCAGGTTCATTGTGCGTAATTCTCATATTGCTACTTTATAAATGTACTATATACACTGTGCAACAAGAATGAGTGGGAGAGATCATAAAGAGTTGGGGCTGCCACCCGTATAATATTTTCTCGGCTGCAAAATTGCTTTGTTTAGTAGCACGATGTGCTTAGGTCAGGGTCCAGAACAGAACTGCCTGTACTGAGGCAAGATGGCAGTTTTAAAGGCCTGGAAGGGAACTGACGTCATTGGTGCAGGAAGTGGTAGTGGCGTCCTCATGCCCGGAAGTGACGTCATCCTTGGGGCCGGCAACAGGCGAAATTTCCTGGGAAAGGTCTGCAATGGACTGAGAGAGATAGTCAGTACACTCCGCCGCCCCCTGGCCTGGCATAGAATTACTAGTGTTTAGGTCCTTCAGCTGTTTCCCATGCGCACGTGTGTGACAACTGGTATACTACTGAATGAGAACTTACAACCTTCAGCAGCACATTATTTTGGCCAATGCTAAAACAAGGATTTCTCTAACCAAGTGAGGCAAGCTCTTTATAACTGAGCAGAAAAGACCAAGAGAGAAAATTTCAAAGGATTAAATGAGCGAATAGTCAAAAGTAAAGCTAAATGTCAAATGCCAGTAGACAAAAGTGCCAGGCGACAAAGCAAAAGTCCAAACATCAAATCCAAAAGTAACAAAGCCAAAGTTCCTAACAATAATTATCTAGGATGTCTTTCCATTACTAAGCTTCATGAAAGAATTTGTTCAGTCCCAGATGTCAGAACTAGCAACAGAGCATGTTTGCTGACAACCACATGAAGCGCCTATAAATATTATACACATGATTAGCACAGTCTGTAAATTAAGATAATAATACAGATAATATAGTGAAAATCAATTGAATAACAATTGAATTACACCAGTAGCGGCACGGTGGCGCAGTGGGTAGCGCTGCTGCCTCGCAGTTGGGAGACCTGGGGACCCGGGTTCGCTTCCCGGGTCCTCCCTGCGTGGAGTTTGCATGTTCTCCCCGTGTCTGCGTGGGTTTCCTCCGGGCACTCCGGTTTCCTCCCACAGTCCAAAGACATGCTGGTTAGGTGGATTGCCGATTCTAAATTGGCCCTAGTGTGTGCTTGGTGTGTGGGTGTGTTTGTGTGTGTCCTGCGGTGGGTTGGCACCCTGCCCGGGATTGGTTCCTGCCTTGTGCCCTGTGTTGGCTGGGATTGGCTCCAGCAGACCCCTGTGACCCTGTGTTCGGATTCAGCGGGTTGGAAAATGGATGGATGGATGGATTACACCAGTATTAATTTACTCAGAACATTATTAGCAACAAGCATTTCTAAAGAGCAAGGGTTTCAAGCTCAGATCCTGGCGGGCCATGGTGGATGAAAGTTTTCATTCCAATCACTTCATTAATTAGTGACAAATTGTTACTGCTATTTGAACAAACTTTTGGCTTATTTTAATTTGGCTTGTCTTTTAAGACTTAAATCTCTTAATTGTTTCTTTTTTCCTTAACTAGCAACCAAACAAAAATGAAATCAACATGCAACCAACTATGTCGGCAGCCTCAAACTCTAACCAGTTTTGCTGCAATCAGCTTCTTAATTAGAAAGCAAACTGAATGAAACATGTTATTTAATTTGATGGCTTGCTGTTGTCTTAATTCAACATTTTTCAGAAATTCACCTTTTTTCTTTTCAAATATTTTATTGAAATATACTGTATGTATGATAGATACAAAAGAGCAGAGCAGATCAGGTTAGTTTGTCATATGTTGGCTTGCTGTGCATTTCATTATTTCTAATTAAGGGAATAAAATAACGAAGGGGCTTTATTCTTAAAAAGTTCCCATGTAATCATGCACAAGTTTAGCAAGCTTAAACAATGGTACAGTACTGTTTTCATATTTCTCTCCTGGCTGGAGTTCACAATGGCATTTCTTGTTTGTTTTATCTAATTTTGTATTATTTATTTTTATTACCCTAAGTTCTTGTCTATAAGCCGCGGCTTATCTAAGGAAAAAAGTTGTGAAAATGAAAAAATAGAATATCGGCTTATACATAAGTCCGGCTTATACATCCATTGCGGGGGTTGCGTTCCAGAGCCACCCGCGAAATAAGAAAATCCGCGAAGTAGAAACCATATGTTTATATGGTTATTTTTTTATTGTCATGCTTGGGTGACAGATTTGCGCAGAAACACAGGAGGTTGTAGAGAGACAGGAACGTTATTCAAACACTGCAAACAAACATTTATCTCTTTTTCAAAAGTTTAAACTGTGCTCCATGACAAGACAGAGATGACAGTTCCGTCTCACAATTAAAAGAATGCAAACATATCTTCCTCTTCAAAGGAGTGAAGCAAACAAATCAATATGTCTGTTTGGCTTTTAAGTATGCGAAGCACCGCGGCACAAAGCTGTTGAAGGCGGCAGCTCACACCCCCTCCGTCAGGAGCAGGAAGAGGGAGAGAGACAGAGTTTGTTTTTCAGTCAAAAATCAATACGTGCCCTTCGAGCTTTTAAGTATGCGAAGCACTGTGCAGCATGTCTTTTCAGGAATCAGCTTTACAAAAGATAGCAACGTGAAGATAATCTTTCAGCATTTTTAGACGAGCGTCCGTATCGTCTAGGTGTGTAAACAGCCCCCCTGCTCAATCCCCATACGTCAGGATCACAGATAGTCAGCGCAAGAGAGACAGAGAAAAGTAAGTTGGGTAGCTTCTCAGCCATCTGCCAATAGCGTCCCTTGTATGAAATCAACTGGGCAAACCAACTGAGGAAGCATGTACCAGAAATTAAAAGACCCATTGTCCGCAGAAATCCGCGAACCAGCAAAAAATCCGCGATATATATTTAAATATGCTTACATAAAAAATCACAATTTAAATGACCGCTACGCGCGCGTGTTGACTCAGCGACGCCCAGAGCAGAAAGAACGCGCTCTGGCCGCTCCAACCGCGCCATGTGGGGAATGAGAGAGACGCCAATATCTCACACTCTCTCCCTCCTTAAAGAAATTAAATGGGTGCGAGTGAGACCACTGACCTCCCTCCCTTCTATTAGTTATAGGTTATAGTACGTTCGGCTTATCCATGAGTCCGGCTTATCTATGATACGATTTTATTTTAAAAATTCGTATGATTTTTGGTCTCCGGCTTATACATGAGTCCGGCTTATAGACAAGAACCTAGGGTAATACTTATTTTGTTCATTATGTATATTTTTCATAATGTTTATTTGTAAGGGGTGACCGGCCTAGGTTACGTTCTTTATTATTTTCTGGGTGGTTCCCCAGGGGGTGGGGCCACCTGCCAATCACTGCCAGGAAGGGCCCTCCATCCTCTTTATAGGAGGGCAGCCCATAGTTCCTGGTGGTTCATTTTGAATGAGCTACGGAGTGGGGTGTATCATATAATTTTCTGTGTTTTTCCTATTGTGTTGTGATTTTCTGGTATTTTGAACCTGTGCTCTGTTTTTAGACTATGTCTTTGGATTCTGTATTGGGGCCGTGTTTATAGATTTTTAAACCTGTGCTCTGATTTTGACTACACCTTTGCATTCTGTTTTGGGACTTTGTTTGCTGTGACTGCCTTGCCTTTTCGGGTAATTCCTTTGAGTTCTTCAGAGCTTCAGGTATTGCAGAGCCTTTTGATAAAGTAAACCTTTCTATTTTTTTTAAAGATTTTTCTGGCCTTTTCTTGTGTATAGTTGGGGTTTGGTGGTATTTTCCCCCATAGAGGGCAATTTTGAAAGTGCTTTTGGAGCATTTGTGCTTTTGAAAGTCCACACAACAATAGTATGGTATCATTAAAAAAAAACAAGTCTGTTAAAAGAATGCAGAAACGCCATGTTTAAATTGATAATTGTAACTGGGTACTAATGAAGAAAGGAGCAGGAACAAAAACCTACATCTATTGTGGTCCTCTAGCATCTGAGTTTTAAAGTTTGATATGGAGCAAATATAATTCACAATGGAAGTAAAATCAATGTTCTGTAATGTATATTTCTGGGATTAGATTAGTAACATCTAAAAAAGAATATGAATAGAAGAACGGAGTTGGTACAAATTTCAGTTCTGAATGGCACAACAACAAGATCAAATAAAACATACTTCCAGTCCTGTGCCTTATTAATACATGGTGTTTGAATTTATTAAATAATGTATTTATCTATCTGTGTACTTACTTAGGGCGGCACGGTGGCGCAGTGGTAGCGCTGCTGCCTCGCAGTAAGGATACCTGGGTTCGCTTCCCGGGTCCTCTCTGCATGGAGTTTGTATGTTCTCCCCATGTCTGCGTGGGTTTTCTCCAGGTACTCCGGTTTCCTCCCACAGTCCAAAGACATGCAGGTTAGGTGCATTGGCGATTCTAACTTGTCCCTAGTGTGTGCTTGGTGTGTGTGTGTGTGCACACCCTGTGGTGGGCTGGTGCCCTGCCCGGGGTTTGTTTCCTGCCTTGCACCCTGTGTTGGCTGGGATTGGCTCCAGCAGACCCCCGTGACCCTGTAGTTAGGATATAGCAGGTTGGAGAATTGATGGATGGATGTACTTACTTATGTGTTATTACTCTCAAGGACCAAAACATATATAGTAGTTTTATTGCAGATCATCTCTATGTATAGTATGTTAGGAGGCTTTTGAGAGTTGACCCTAAACTGAGAACATCACCAGAGAAGGATAAATAGGAGTTCCTAATAATACTAATACTAATACTTCTACTAATACGAATACTGATACTTTAACCATTGTCACACACGTGCGTTTAGGAGGCAGTCAAAAAGCCTAGAGGTGAGTGAAATATCGTGAGATGAAGGGTTGTCACATGGTACTTACCTGAATCTCTTCTCTCCCCAGAAAAACTGAGGAAAAAAAAGTAACTCCACTTCCGGGTTTCAAAATGGCCACCATGACGTCACTTAAGGCAATATGAGATAACGTCACTTCCGGCCCTCTCAAATGACTTCACTTCCGGTTTTCATCTAAACAACGTTGTTTCCGTCTCCTGTTTTCAGCGTCACCTCCTGCCAACCATTTCCTGTTCCCATAATACCTTTCTGTATATAAACACCATTTTGTGCTATAAAGTTTGTCAAATGTTACCTATCTGGACTTTTGATCGTTTATTTGCTACTTTGTCCGCAGGACAATATATGGGGACGGTCCCCAACACTTTATTTTGTGAAGTTTCTTCTTTTTGTGGTATAATTCCCACAATTGGCGTAGCCGGCACGATTTTGCTTTTTTTTTGAGACAATGTCTGAAGAGCAGGACCTCACCACTATTTTGACCACGATCATGGGCAATTTCAGCACTTTAAAATTGCAGATGGGCGAGACCTGGACGCAATTAGCCGAGTCCGAGGCTTGTGCTGCCGCTGCTATACGGACGTAGACCGCAGAGTCATTGCCAACCCAAATGACCAATTTAACAGAGGATGATGACATCAAAACCTATTTTTTGGTGTTCGAGCGTACCGCAAAGCGGAACACATAAACAGGACAGGGAAATTGATCCCTCCTCCAGACAGCCTCGTTCCCTTTTCATGTCACATTCTCACCTTAATTTTGGAACTGATTTGACCCCAGAACAACGGCAAGACCTAGAAATGGCTATCTTGTCCATACTGGAAGTTGTAAACGAGATACCAGGACGGACTGATTGAGCATGACATCATTACTGACCCGGGGGTAATTGTCAGGGAAAGACCCTATAGGCTCCTGGAGGCGAAGAAAGCGGAAGTAGAGTTGGAAGTTAGTACGAATGCTAGAATTAGGGGTTATTGTAGAAAGTTATAGCCCTGGTCTATTCCAATTGTTTTGGTTCCGAAACCTGATGGATCATGGAGGTTTTGCAATGACTTTCGTAGACTTAATCAGGTCTCTAAGTTTGATGCGTACCCAATGCTGTGAGTGGACGATCTACTCGACCGGCTTGGAAGCGCGCATTTCCTAACTACTCTTGACATGACCAAAGGGTATTGGCAAATTCCCTTAATGGCCTCTGCTAAAGAAAAAAATGCTTTTAGTACTCCCAGTGGACATTGGCAATACAAAGTTCTTCCATTTGGTTTGCACGGGGCGCCAGCAACCTTCCAACGTCTGGTCGATACACTGCTACGGCTCGAAATTTCATATGGTGCCGCCTACCTGGATGACGTTGTCATTTATTCCGGCACATGGAAAGAACATGTAATGCAGGTTACAGCAGTGCTTTCCACACTGGCGTTAGCAGGTCTTCGAATTAATCCAAAGAAATGCTTTTTTGGATTGAGTGAAGCCAAATATTTAGGCTACCTGGTGGGCAGGGGTACTGTTAAACTACAGTGTGCTAAAATTGATGCCATCATAAATTGGCGCTGTCCGATGACTAAGAGGCAAGTCCAAGCATTTCTGGGTTTGGCGGGTTGCTATCGCCGTTTTGTACCACATTTCTCCGAAATCTCTGTGCCCTTATCTGACTTAAAAAAGAAAAGAGCACCTTTAAAAGTGGTATGGGATGAAATGGCTGATAAGGCATTCGGTGACTTAAAATTGGCCCTTACGTCAGCACCTGTTTTGAAATCACCTGATTTTTCTTTCCCTTTTATTCTCCAGACCAATGCATCGGACACAGGATTAGGTGCCGAGTTGAGCCAATGCATCGATGGTGCTGAACACCCCATTATGTACCTCAGCCGGAAACAGCTGGACAGGGAGACCAGGTATGCCGTGGTGGAGTGAGAAGCCTTGGCGATTAAATGGGCTATCACGCAGTTAATGTACTACCTATTCGGTTGGGAATTTACTCTGGTGATGGATCATGCCGCTTTGCGGTGGATGTCACTTCTCTGAGAGTCTAATCCCTGTGTCACTAGGTTGGTTTTTGGACCTTCAACCTTATCGTTTTAGTGTTGTTTATCGTAAAGTTTCCTTGCAGGCCAACGCGGATATTCTCTCCCGTGCCCATGACCTCTTGGTGCAGGTCGCCTGACCCGATGGGTCTGGGCTGGGGGGGGGTCATGTCACACACTTGCAATTAGGAGGCAGTCAAAAAGCCTAGAGGTGAGTGAAATATCACGAGATGAAGGATTGTCCTTACCTGATTGTACTTACCTGAATCTCTTCTCTCCACAGAAAAACCAAGGAAAAATAAGTAACTCCACTTCCGGGTTTCAAAATGGCCTCCATGACGTTGCTTCCAGCAATATGAGATAACGTCAATTCCGCCCCTCTCAAATGACTTCACTTCCGGTTTCATCTAAACGACATTGTTTCCGTCTCCTGTTTTCAGCATCACCTCCTGCCAACCATTTCGTGTTACCATAATACTTTTCTGTATATAAATGCCATTTTGTGCTATAAACTTTGTCAAATGTTACCTATCTGGACTTTTGATCATTTATTTGCTACTTTGTCCGCAGGGCAATATATGGGGATGGTCCCCAACACTTTATTTTGTGAAGTTTCTTCTTTTTTGTGGTATAATTCCCACACCATGTAACAGTAATTTCCCATTGGGATTAATAAAGTATCTATCTATCTATCTATCTATCTATCTATCTATCTATCTATCTATCTATCTATCTATCTATCTATCTATCTATCTATCTATCTAGTAAGTGACACAGAAGGAACAATAAGGAACAGGGGATTAAACATAAAAAAACAAACTTTAGGCTGCTGTGAACCTTACTGTAATGCCAGTCAGTAAGTCCAGTCAGTCCACTTTTTCACCTGTGCATTACTACCAAAGTATTGTCCTTCTCATGTCCCTCACCTCTTCTTCTAATACCACTGGAATCTCTTCTGTTCTGTCACACGAGCCTTTCCCACCACTTCACCCCCAACTCAAAGGTATCACGTTCTGAGTTCAGTTTTAATTTTTTGTAGTTGCTCCATAGCCTTTAAAAAGGCTTAATTTTCGGCGTTTGAGAGGTCAAGGAACACAATGGGTTCATTTATTTTTTATTTAGACATGTTCTTAATAATGCTTAAAAGTAACTACATTATGAGTCAGAGCCTTTTTTGTTTGTAATACTGTACGAGTTAGAGTTAGGATTAAGGTTTCTGGATTCTGTTTGGTCTGGTTGCCAAAGGTTAGTGTTGTACAGCTCTTGGTTTGTCCAAGTTTGTGGATACAACAAAGAAAGGACTAATGCCCTCATGTTTCAATCTAATTTTGGCAGTAAATCCTTTTGTTACTTGGCTACAACTTTCATCTTACATTTTAGCACTGGTTTTTTGGAATTATTTTGGTTTGCAACTCCTCCACAATCTTTGGCTTGTTTCTTAGAGTCTTCCCAATATTGCCTATTAATAAAATTCTGATCCGTCTCCTAATTCCATTCTCATTAAAATATAGCTCTTGCCTAGGGGATTCACTACATAGGCTAACCTCACTGTGGTTTGGAAGAAGCTTTTCAACGTGCTGCTAGAACTAGTCTGGTATGCAGCTTTAAACCACTTGTGGGATGAGAAAAGGTCATTTAGATATGAGTTTGCCATGTTTTGTGTATTGTTCTTGTCTATATTTTTTTTGCAATGTTACTATCAAAATTATCGTTGGAGCAACTATACTGTCTATAGTTTTAATAAGTATCACAATGTTAATATTGAGAGCCACTCTCATTGGTGTTTGTGCTTTCGGACATTGATAAAGTAAGATAAAGGAACATGTTTTCCGTGAACCAACACATCCCCCTGCTGCAAACCATCATCCTTGGGATAATTATTTCCTGGGAAACATCCCTTCTGGGAAAGGGATCATGTCTAGATTTACAACTAATATAACATCTTTATACCAACCTAATCCAATTCAATGTCGCAGAGGGCAGCAATGGTCCTGGACAGGATGCCAGTTTATTGCACACCCAAGTTCACACATGCCTACACATGGTAGAATCACCAGTTAAACTAATGGGTAGCTTTCTGGGGTTGTGAAAGGAATACTCAAGTACCTAATCATAAACTCATGCTGACACTGGACAAAAACATACATGGGAATCAAACCAAAGTCGCTCGATTTGAGAGGCAGCAGCATTAACCACTGTATCATCATACCACCCACGTTGTGTAGTGTTTTTAAATAATTAGTCATATCTCTGCCTTCATTAAAATTAGATTTATTTTTTGGGACAAATTGTGCTTTCATATTATGTATATTTCCTTCATAATTATTACTTTAATTTATCTTTACATCTGCACCTAGTTGCACCCAAGTTCAGGGATTTTGCTTTTCGTAGAGTTATATTTCTGCAGGTTTGATGACACGGTCCACCCATCCATCTTGTTTCCTACTTACTGCAATCATCAGCTCCTTCTCTATCGATTCCTCTCTTTTCATCATGTAATTGAAATATTTTAGCTGCAGCTTGACTTGAATGTCTTATCAAATATGATTTGATCTACAATTGCAGTCCATGGTATGCTCACTAATCTTCTTCAGCACTTCTCATTGATTTTCTTTCTTTCTGCTTCCAATGGATCCACACTTAACAGCCATACTATATGCAGAGAAAGGGAATAATATGTAGATAAAAGTGCAAGTGACAAATCAACCTACAGAAAAGAATTCATTATGCCTTGTTAACAGTTAACACTTCTTAATATTTAGAATAAAATCTATCCAGTATCGAACCTGCTTAATCCATTTCAAGATTGTACAGGGGCGGAGCTACACTCAATCATAGTTGCCCTCTACAATTAATTTAACAGATACATTTTTTTAAAGTGGAAGGCAAATAGAATCAGTCTATTGTATTCTTTACAGAGGCATATTTAATTTCACAGATGCATCCATTTTTTAAACTCACTTCATTCAATCCATAGTCACACAAGTCGGTGCACATTTCAGGATACACTACCTCATAATTTTACAAATTATCAGTTAACCTGTCATATGCCTTTGGGATGTGGTTAGAAAGCTCATGATCCACACAAACAAAGGGAGAATATGCAAAACTTCCCGCACACACGATCAGGATATAAACTCAGGAGCTGTGAGATAACATTGCTAACTACTAGGTCATCATGAATTCAGAATCCTGTGTAACAATTACACTTTGAAGGCAAACTTATCCTGGTATTGGTATTTATGTCAAAAAAGAATGAGAGAGAACACAAATCATATTAAATAATTTGAGTTAAAAAAGGGAGGAACCCATTGCAATGAAAACCAGGAGCAATTTTAGAACTATGTTTTTGATTCATTTAATATACATTTTTTATATTTTTATTGAAAGGTCAAATATTAATGCAATTTAAAAATATTATCATTAGAAATGTATACTTACTGACAGTAGACTATTTGAATCTCTGGTTAAATGTGTAAAACTCCCAGCAGTAATCTGAATTGGATTATTCTTTGTCATGGCAAGAGGGAGTGTAGGTGTGTATGACTGTCCTGTGATAGACTAGTGCCCCCTCCTTTGTTGATTCTTGAAGCGGACAGGTTGATCTTCAGTTTAATGTGATGTTATAAGATAAAAGTCAATTCAGTAAAACAAATTTGGGGATATTAAGACAAAGTTAAAATTTTCTGACATTTTACATAAAGCGTGACATCCAAGTTACTTCTCTACAAAAGTAGTGCTTGATGGCTGGCAGCAGTGCTACTTAGTTCAGTGCCTGCTCTTTTGTTGCTGCTTATAGTATTTTTGTTTTACTGACTGAATATCCCTCATATGAACACATCTAAAAGAGATGCTTTTCTTTTGAGTATAATGATTTCTAATTTCTACAGCTCTCATTGCCACTATGGATACAATGTTCAAAAATTTGTTTGAGCTTATGAGAGTTGTTCTAGTGGCATCGTTTAAATTTGGCCAGAATATACTTCAGACTGGTATCTGCAGAGGCACCAGGAAAACAGCTGTTGTCAAGGAGCATAACAGTCAAATATTGCCATCCTTCATGTGTCTTCTTTTATGCAGGCTGAGCGATGAGGTGTGCCCTGCTGTGCTGAATAAGTTATTTTGTAAGCGGATGGCTTCAGTTTCCCCCATAAACAATACAGCCTCTTGTTGACTTTTTTTTTAACAATAAATGAGACAAATTCCTAGAGGACCTTATTATCAGATTTCTCTCTCATAACCAATACTGTCTGGAATAAAATATGTCACTGCATTTAAGCCGTGACATTCAAGTGCTGAACTGTTTTATTTAAACCTAAACATAACATATAAATAAATTAAATTTCTGTAGATATGTGCATAACTGGAATGATGGAATGAAGGAAAGAAGAGGCAGAAGTGGTATGATGGGAGGACAGAAGGCATTCCAGCTTCACAACAGTTAAACCTCAATTCAGCATCCAGCTGGGGTGCTTTTTGTGTGCTGTTTTAATGTTGTCAACATATTTCTGTGCTGTCTCCAGTTTCTTCCCACAGTCTGAGATGATTGTAAAATGTGAAAACAAAATGTGAATTACATTTGTGAATGAGTCTGTGTGTGTGTGTAGAGTCCAGCGTATGACTGGCAACCCATTGCTTGTAAAATTGAATCTTTGTGACTCTGACCTGGAAAAGATGGCACACAGAATGGATGAATGGAAGGATGAAATACTCCACATCAAAGTATACATGATAGTTCTTCATGCTTTTGGCAGAAATGTGTATGTGGGTCAGGATGGGGAAGAAGATTTGCAAAGAAATTTTATGAATGAATGGAAATATCACTGTCTGACATTGTAATAACTATCATTTTCAAAAAAGAAGTGAAAAAGTCTGCTGTTGCTCTCTAACTGTGCCATTTTTATACATTTACTTGGTTTTTGGACATTTTAAAGAATATGATTTATTAGCTTGGATAATGATAATGCACCCTATTGCTAATATGTAAAGATTTGATGAGAATCTCAGTGGTGCAAAGGCTATCTGAATCCTGTCCCATACCCTGTAGTACTTCTATCATATAAATGCAGTTTCTGTGACAATCGGACTCAATGGATATTTACAATTTATATGTTACATGTATTCATTTACTTTCACTGGTTGATTATTAGTGAAATGGCTGAATGATTGTTTTAGGAGCATAGAATGATTTAGAATTGGCCCTTGGTAGTGTCAAAAATTAACCTGCACAAGAAGGTAGATGATCCCACCCCACAAGTTATCCATAATGACAGTACCACTGGATGGATATCTTCCTAGAAAAAAAATGGCCAGGGTGGAGGAGCTTCTATGTGAGATCAATGGCCACATGTTTGGTGCCAGGGTGAGCCACAAGATTATGCAGAAATTGCTTTGGTGTACAACTTAAAGAGGGATCCGTGTGTCCATGACCATGACACACTACATCAGGATTATGAGAGCTACTAATGATTAAGTGAAACAGTTTCGATTTGCATACAGTTTTGTAAAACAGACTAAAATTGATTCTGCATGTGATTTTGCAATTGCAAAATGCAAAACTCACTAGAAAGATTTATTGGAGTGGAAAACAAGGAATATTATTCACATTTATTATTATTATTATTTATTCACATTTCTGTGTTTGTCTGTTTTCCTTTCTACAGTTGCATATTTCATGCAATCTGTGTCACACCCATAAAATATCAAACAATACAACTTACAGTATATTTGAATAGCACTCTTCACTGCGTGCAGGAGCAGAGCGCTGTAAGCAATTCCCGGTTAAAATACAAGTATAGATTATACTAATTACTAAATACAGAACCAGTACACACATAAATGCAGACTTGTTAAAACACACAGTGAACAACTTAGAAACTGATTAAACATAAATGGAAAAAAATAATATCTGTCCATTAATTAATTAATGAACTAAGGTCAGTTGACAATGGCGGAGATTAAAAATGTAAAAGAGAAAGTCAAAAATAAAGTTGTAGTCCTGGAAACCTCAGCCAACCGGCCACCTAACCCCTCATGGGTTTTTTCTAGTAGAGTCTGTGTTGGACGTCCAAACCAATGAAAGAATCTTTCGATCCGATGATTCCAATGCTCCTTTATCCGAGATGACTTTTCATTATGCAGGAGAGAAACCTAGCAGTAGAGCAGTGGCACCAAGTGCCACATCCAGACAATAATAGTAATTGTACATTTTATTTATATAGTACACTTTCCGATGCTCAAGCCACATCACAGAGTGGTATATATAACACTGAGTAAAAATAATATCCTCATAGAACACTAAAAACAGATAAATACAGGATATACAAAACATTAAATTGAATAAAAAACAATAGACCAAACAAAAACTCTAAATTCAATACTAGCAGGAAATTTTGAACAAATAACATAATTTGTAATATAACATACGCAAATTGTCCTGAGTATCTGGACAGAGAAGTAAACTGAAAGAAGGGGCAGAGTGTTAGGGTTAAGTTAAAAGCCTTCCTGAACCGACAAGTTTTAAGTTGCTTTTTAAAGGAATGAATGGAGTCAGCTGATCTAATTCATTTTGGGAGGTCATTCCAAAGTCTGGGTGCTATACAACTGAAGGGCCTGTCACAAACAGAGTGCAGGTTAGTGTGGGGTACAACGAGATTGCCAGAATGGAGAAGATCACTGTTGTACTCTGGTGTAAGGCCATTTAAAGCTTTGAGGTTAATAACAGAATTTTATACTTGATCCCATAAGACACAGGGAGCCAGTGATGGCAAAGCAGGACAGGATGTTATGTGCAAGCTGTTCCTGGTTCATGTAAGGACTCTTGCAGCAGAGTTTTGAATCAACTGTGATATAAGATTAGAAGGGGCACCTGCCAGTAGGAAGTTACCATAATCAATGCAGGATGTAATAAAAACATAGACAAGTTTCTCAGCATTAGAAAAGCAGAGGAATGAACGAGTACAGAATATGTTACGAAGGTGAAAGTAAGAAAGGTTCTTAATGTGGTTTATGTGGGTGGAATAAGAAAGGGAGGAATAAAAAATGACATCAAGATTCCTTGCATTAGAAGAAGGTTTGATAAGATCATCATCAAGAGTGACTGAAAAGGAGTTCGTTTTCTTAAGTTGAGGTTTAGTGTGAATTTGCAGGTGTTCAGTTTTGTTACAATTTAATTTTAAAGAGTTATGCTCCATCCAGGTTTTAATTTTTTCCAGGCAAATTGTAAGATAAGAAAGCACTGATGAAGTTTCACTTCACAATGAAATAGAGTTGAGTATCATCGTGTAGCATTTGCTCTATCCTGCCACCTGAGGTATAAATGAATAAAGAGGAGACATCCTCTTATAGGAGAAGTAAGGCACAGTAGCAGTCAGTCCTGGGTGCACATCAGATCTGTTGGCCCAGCTGCAGATGCATTGTGACTGCAGGGCTGTCTCTCCTTCTAGGCAAGGTGAGTGCAAAAAAAAAGAATATAAGAGTTGAGGTGCAGGACATATATGTGCATCTACGTAATAAAGAATATGGGCATGGGAGTAAAATTATTTAATGTTGCAGGATTGGGTCACCTCAAAACCCTTCCAAGTTCAACAACCAGCTGCATGAAGTCCTGAGTCAAACACCAAAAAAGAACACTGGAGACTGGACAGTGAAGATTGGAGAGGATGCTTATTCCAACTTGAGAGGTATGTGTTGACCATACTGTAAAACTAAGACCAGTAAAAGAGACCTTAGACTTCTGGAATTTGCCAGCTGCAAAAATCTCATGTTCGCAGATACCTTTGGCTCCCTTAATAGCATCCAGATGATGAACATGACACAGTTCAGATGGGGAAAATCACAACCAGACTGACTACATTATGGTCAAGGAGTGCTTTTTATAAGCCTAAACACTGCAAAAATGCACTGTTTCCCAGGAGAAGACACTGCAAGTGACCATGACTTGATTATGCTGTACTTCAACCTATATTTAGAAGAGTTCACCAGGCCAAAGTTTACAAGAATGAAGTGAGACCTTAAAAAAATGAAAAATCACGATGTAACAGAAATCATAAAGGGGTAAATCTGCATAATTTAACACAGTAGAAATAGCCATCAAAATGTTTGGCAAATATTATGTGAAAAAGAAAGTATGAATCAGAGCCAAACTTTTTACTTTCTTGTATACATTGTATAGAGAAAGAATAGGAAAAAAATTCAACCTCGAGATTTTGATGAATCTTGACATTTTAGACCTTCCTGAGTCCAAAAAATATCATTTTTGAAATTATGTCTGTCTGTGTGTCTTTGTGTCTGTCTGGGTGTAAACATGATAACTCGAAAATGCTTTTGGGCCACTTCTGGCGACCTGAAGTGATACTTTAGCTGAACACATTTAAGATTTTTTCAAGTAAACTATGGGTATAAATAAAGATGTATGATTTAAATTTTGTTTGGATATTAGAAATGATGAAAAATAAGTAGATATGAAATCTGAGAAAATTCATGAATTTTCAAGTAAACTATGGTTATAATTACAGATAGATGATTCAAATTTTGTATAGATATTTATAATGATAAAAAGCAAACAGATTTCAAATTAGAGAAAAATTACTCAAGCAGAAGTAGTAGGGCAGCATGGTGGCGCAGTGGTAGTGCTGCTGCCTCACAGTTAGGAGACCCGGGTTTGCTTCCCGGGTCCTCCATGTGTGGAGTTTGCATGTTTTCCGCGTGTCTGCATGGGTTTCCTCTGGGCACTCTGGTTTCCTCCCACAGTCTAAAGACATGCAGGTTAGTGACCCTGTGTTCAGATTCGGCGGGATGGATGGATGGAAGTAGTATTTTATTTAAACAACTATATGTATTTTTTGTATCATGGAAATATAAATGTGTACATGATATTAAAAACTGTATTCAATATAATGCATATTCCTTCAATACCTATTATTTATTTCACTTTAATTTATACATTGTCAGTTTAACAATAACGTGTAAACATTGAATATGCCATGTAAATATAAAGATGTAATGGGAACAATAAGCTGCTACGTCCCCATCGTGATCCTGGTAATACATTTAATTTTATGATTTTTTTTTATTTCTGCCATCATTATCATAATTAAATGTAGCTAAACACAGTTTTACCTATATCAATTTATTGCAACAAATATTATATAACTAGCAAAACACCCACGCTTTGCAGCGGCAAAGTACTGCTTTAAAATTTGAAGTAATAAAGTGAGGGAAAATGTACCAATAATTATTTGTTAAGGATCTCTTTTGTATCGCCCCTCCGGTTGTAATATAACCAAGCTGTGCGCTGAGTTTACTCTTGAGCATGCAACGTAGTTAGCCATGTGAAAAGCAATCTAGCCTCAAATCAATGACAACCTTTTGTAGGGTCTGTCCCTGAGACTTATTAATTGTCATTGCGAAGCAGAGCCTTACTGGAAATTGGAGGCGTTTGAATTGAAATGTGAGATCAGAGGGTATGCGAGGAATAAAAACTCTCTCCCCTGAGCCACCGCCAGTAAAAATAGTTGCCTCAATTAGCTTCTTTTGCAGGCATGTGACCTGAAGTCTCATGCCATTACAAAGTTTCGGTGGCTGTAAGTTTCTCAGCCCCAACCTTCAAAATTAGATTATGCTCAGGAGTGCCTGGAAGATTCAGAGTGTGGACCGAGCTGCAGGCTATGGACGTATATATGTACGTAAGTAGGATTCAGTTATCATTGGGAACCCATGTACCAAATTTCTTGAAGATGGGCCCATTAAGTAACAAAGACCGTTGGAAAGTTCAATATGGTGGCCGACAGTGGTGTCATACCACCGAATTAAGTACGTACATCGGTTTCGGTTAGCGCCGGGAAGCCGCCTACCAAATTGCGTGAAGATGGGGTCATAAATAATAAAGTTTAACATGGCGGACGTTGTCGACCGTTATGACCGTTACGTGTAGAATTTCGAAATGCAACCTGCTTAACTTTTGTAAGTAAGCTGTAAGGAATGAGCCTGCGAAATGTCAGCCTTCTACCTACACGGGAAGTTGGAGAGTTAGTGATGAGTGAGTCAGTGAGGGCTTTGCCTTTTATTAGTATAGATGTATATGTGTGTGTGTATATATATATATATATATATATAAATATATATATATATATAGATATATATATAGATATATATAGATATAGATATACAGTATATATAGATAGATAGATATATATATAGATATATATAGATAGATATATATATAGACTAGCAAAATACCCGCGCTTCGCAGCAGAGAAGTAGTGTGTTAAAGAGGTTATGAAAAAGTAAAGGAAACATTTTAAAAATAACGTAACATGATTGTCAATGTAATTGTGTTGTCATTGTTATGAGTGTTGCTGTCATATATATATATATATATATATATATATATATATATATATATATATATATATATATATATATATATACACATATACACATATATTATATATATATATATATACATACACACATATATTTATATATATATATATATATATACACACACACATATACACATATATTATATATATATATATATATATATATATATACACACACACACACATATACACATCTATAATAATAAAAGGCAAAGCCCTCACTGACTGACTCACTCACTGACTGACTGACTGACTGACTCATCACTAATTCTCCAACTTCCCGTGTAGGTGGAAGGCTGAAATTTGGCAGGCTCATTCCTTACAGCTTACTTACAAAAGTTAGGCAGGTTTCATTTCGAAATTCAAAGCGTAATGGTCATAACTGGAACATATTTTTTGTCCATACACTGTAATGGAGGAGGCGGAGTCACGTATCGCGTCATCACGCCTCCTACGTAATCACGTGAACTAAAAACAAGGAAGAGATTTACAGCACGAGTCACACGCGGGAACGAAGGTAAATGACGTTAATTTTTGACTGTCTTTTAATACTGTGTAAGCATACATATTAACACACTAGTAAAATACCCGCGCTTCGCAGCGGAGAAGTAGTGTGTTAAAGAGGTTATGAAAAAGTAAAGGAAACATTTTAAAAATAATGTAACATGATTGTCAATGTAATTGTGTTGTCATTGTTATGAGTGTTGCTGTCATATATATATACATATACACATATACACACACATATACACACATATACAGATATATTATATATACATATACACATATATTTTTTATATATATATTTTATATATATATATATATATATATATATATATATATATATATATATACACATACATACATACATACATACATACATATACACACATAGATGCACTTACAATAACATAGAAATCAATATAAACAACATTAACATCATTATCATATGAGAATATGAAGTAATATATAAGAAGCACATTTCATATAAATATAAGTTATTAAACAGTAAAATCTTCTTCTATAATTTGCTACCGTGGCTTTTCGTTGGTCTGTCCAGGATTTTAAATCACCTGTAGCTTGCAAACCGTTTCACCTATTGACTTGAAATCTGGTACACATATAATACGTCACGTCTGCTATCCGCTTTATGGGTGATGATTGTATTACTCTTTTTATGTTTATTTTATTTTAGAATCAACTCCTATCTGCGCACACCACGGCGGCCGTGGGCAGATGCGTATGGTGTATTCACTCCATGTTATCGTGCATTGCGCTGTCACTGGTATTTTGATAAAAGAATTTGAACAATATATAAGAAGCGTATAAATTATTAAACAGTAAAACATTAACATTTAAGAAGTAAAGTTACATTGAGTACTACTGCAGTGCCTTCGGGTATACCTCATTTTTTGTTTGCCCATTACATGCTTAAATGTATACATTTTTTGGTGTACCTACCCGAGAACACGCGACATATAACCGAGCGTGGGAGAAGCATGGATTTTAAACACGCGTTGAGTTCATCTGCTGGTCTCCCTCATGGAATAACTGGTAATGTTTGACTAAAATGTACAGCGAGTAAAACGACATTACCTCCTTTTTTTTTTTTTTACGATCTCTGAGATCTTGCTTTTTTCGGTTCAAGGCTTCATAAGCTCTTTTATGTGCCATGGTGTACTTAATAAGTGCTAATTATCCCAAACCATCATCTTTGAATGTTGCATGACTTTCGCCTTGTATGTAGATCGGGATAATTACATTCATTGCATTCCTAGTCTGAATCACAATCTGATTGTATGGGTGGTTACCTGGCACTGTAGGGTTGCCACCCGTCCTTTAAAATACGGAATCGTGCCGCGTTTGAGAATGAAATTGCGCGTCCCGTTTTGAATCAATACTGGACGGGATTTATCCCGTATTTTTTTTATCATTTTTTTTTTAAAGCAGCATGTCATGCAAATCATCCCACACGCATTTTATGAAGATGCCTCCTTTCCTACTTTTGATTGGGTAATACTTGATGTCATCGTTAGTTTGATTGGTCTTTTTAACTGTCCAGTGAGGAGGGCGTGTCTTTTAAGTAGAGTCTGCAAAGTGTTGGCACTGAGATGTGGCGTCAGCGCCATAGTTGAAGCCCCTAACGTTGCGGTCAGCAAGTCGGCTAACATCCGCCATGTGCCGTTTTTCAGTTGCGAGAAGCAGATCATAGAATGGTTGAAACTGTTGCCCCTAACGTTGCGCCACGGCGTGTGGTTCGTTTATACCTCGTGTCTTCTCATTAAACTTTTATCTCGCGAATATGTTATTGCAATCTGCAGCGGGAGCGTTTCTATAAACTTAATTTAAACTTACGTTTTACACCGTGTTTTGTTTCCCTTATGAACATGCTTGTATGCTTCACTCGCTCCGTTCTCAATTGTTTAATTAATTTTTTGCTCTTCGCTGTTTCCGGCTCTTCCTCCATTTCCCCCTACTTCGTTCTTTTGTCTCGCGAATATGTTATTGCAATCCTTAACGGGAGCGTTTCAATAAACTTATTGAAAATAGTTTTGCATTTATCTTTTTAGTAAAAGGCGAGCTTTTAAGCCTGAGAAATCACCCCGTAAATGCACACGTTTAATTGCACATGTGTTAATATGTATGGTTACACAGTATTAAAAGACAGTGAACAACGTCAGTTACCTTTGTTCCCGCGTTTGATAAAAGGTGAGCTTTTAAGCCTGAGAAATCACCCCGTAAATGCACACGTTTAATTTGCACATGTGTTAATATGTATGCTTACACAGTATTAAAAGACAGTCAAAAATTAACGTCATTTACCTTCGTTCCCGCGTGTGACTCGTGCTGTAAATCTCTTCCTTGTTTTTAGTTCACGTGATTACGTAGGAGGCGTGATGACGCGATACGTGACTCCGCCTCCTCCATTACAGTGTATGGACAAAAAATATGTTCCAGTTATGACCATTACGCTTTGAATTTCGAAATGAAATCTGCCTAACTTTTGTAAGTAAGCTGTAAGGAATGAGCCTGCCAAATTTCAGCCTTCCACCTACACGGGAAGTTGGAGAATTAGTGATGAGTCAGTCAGTCAGTCAGTCAGTGAGTGAGTCAGTCAGTGAGGGCTTTGCCTTTTATTATTATAGATACACATACATATACACACATATACATATATACATATACATACATACACATACATATATATATACACACATACATACATACACATACATATATATATATTTACATATCTACATATATATACACATATATATATACATATCTACATATATATACAAATATATATATATACATATCTACACATATATACACATATATATACATATCTACATATATCTAGACATACATATATACATACATACATTGACATATATATGTATATATATATATATATATATATATATATATATATATATATATATATATATATATATACATGGAAGAGAAGGTCTGTGATACGGTTTGCATATTTGGATCTCCAACTGCAAATATATATATATATATATATATATATATATATATATATATATCAAATGAATGTCAACCTTTTGTAGGGTCTGTCCCTGAGACTTATTAATTGTCATTGCGAAGCAGAGCCTTAGTGGAAATTGGAGGCGTTTGAATTGAAATGGGAGATCAGAGGGTATAACGGGGATGCGAGGAATAAAAACTCTCTCCCCTGAGCCACCGCCAGTAAAAATAGTTGCCTGAATGAGGTTCTTTTGCAGACACGTGACCAGAAGTCTCGTGCCGTCACAAAGTTTCAGTGGCTGAACGCAAATCCACAATTGGTTTCATATTGTTTTCGCACGTTAGCAGTTAGGTAATGTGTTTTTGAATAGGTTTGATTCATGGAAGTGATCACTCCTGGTGCGTTCAGTCACTTCACGTGAGCCGCTCTCTTGTGTGATGTTGCGATGTCCACGGGTTTATTTAATGTTAGCTAAGACCCGGCAGTTAAAAGTTTCTCGCTACAGCAATTTTAACTCAGTCACAAAGTGATCCAAACTGTCGTTTAAACCTCGTGTCTTCTCATTAAACTTGTATCTCGCGAATATGGCATTGCAAACGGCAGCGGGTCAGTTCACGTGCTTATATGGGAGGCGTGATGACGCGATATATTTTGATATATATCAAAATACCCGCGTTTGCAGTGGCGAAGTACTGCTTTAAAATTTTTATTAAGAAGAAAAGTAAACCTTTTTAAACTGAGGGAAAATGAATCAATAATTATTTGTTATGGATCTATTTGTATAGTACGTTGTCAGTTCTCCCCTCTGGTTGTAATATGACGAAGCTGTGTGCTGAGCTTACTGTCCTCTCCGAAAACATCCCGGGTCCTCTCCGAAAACATATCGAAGGTAATTCGTTTATCTTGACTATCTATCTCTGCTTTTAACCCCTTCCGAAATGCCACTCCTGTGTTTGGTCATGATAATTGTTTAAAAAAATCTTCCATAAAAGTGCGCAACATAAATACTGTAATAACCAATCTTAATGCACATAGAAAATCTAGGCAATACGGCATAAACGCCAATAATTTAATTAAAGTTACTACTTTAGATGAACAATGTATTAAAACTGTAAAAACAGATCATAGATTAAATAAAAAATACACACAGAGCGGCGCTAATAAAAATAACTTAATTCCTGTTCCCTATATCAATAACGCACATAGTATTCATCTCTGCTCCTCCGAAACATTGAATATGGCACTATTAAATATTAGAGCTTTAACTAACAAGACGTTTTTTATCAACGACATTATTAGTGAAAAAAAAATAGATTTTATTGCACTAAGTGAAACGTGGCTTAGCTCAGATGGCGCAGCTGTTTTAATCGAATCTGCGCCTCCGGATTACAGTTTTACTCGTGCTGATCGCCAAGGAAAGAGAGGTGGAGGGCTAGCAAACATTTACTCTAGCCGGTTAAAATGTAAAAATATCAGTTTTGGTAAGTTCAAGTCTTTTGAGTATCTCGCCATTGTTATTCAGGGAGTTTCTCACGTTCTAGTATTATCCGTGTATAGACCTCCTAAATTCAACGCGTCTTTCTTTGAGGAATTCTCTGACTTGATGTCAATCTTAATTACGAACTATGACGCACTCTTAATAGTCGGCGACTTTAATTTTCATGTAGATAATCAATGTGACCAAAAAGTAAAAGAATTTATGAACCTCCTGGACTCTTTTGATTTGAGACAGCTCGTTAATCAGCCTACACATAAAGCAGGTCATACGTTAGACTTAGTAATTACTAAAGGACTAAAAGTTGATATAAAGCAGGTCATTGATACGGGTCTTTCAGACCATTTTCTTCTACTTTTTAATATAGAAATAATGATAGAAAACACTCATGAGAAGCATATTGTTAAAAAACGCTTCTTTGACTCATCAGCAACTTTAAAACTTACAAACATTCTAACCAATCAGTCCGTTTATAGTGCCAACTATAATAGCGAGGAGAATGTAAATAGTAAGGTGGAAAGATTTAATACTAAAGTGAGGGCTGCTGTTGACATAGTTGCACCTGAAAAGACAGTTAAAAAATCTTCTAGCATTGTTATACCTTGGAAGACCCAAAGAGTGTCTGATTTAAAGAGAACATGCCGTAGAGCTGAGCGTAAATGGAGGAAGACTAAACTAACTATTGACTATGAGATATTAAAAGTTAAAATAACAGAATACAATAACACAGTCCGTCTTGAGAGGCGCTGCTATTTCTCTAAGCTTATAAATAACAATGCTAGTAATCCCAGAGTCTTATTTTCGACAATTGATCATCTGTTAAACCCAGGTAACTCAAAGGAATGCCTCCTAAGTACTTCCAGTAAAACCTGTGAGGCTATCGCTGTATTTTTCAATCAAAAAATTAATGATATTAGAAATAACATAGTATATCTCCCCAACACTAAGGATCCCCCGAAACCCCAGTACTCCATAATAAATAAATTAGAGTCTTTCACTAGGATAGATTTACCTGATTTGCATAAAATAATTTCTCAAATGAAACCATCCACCTGTGCCCTTGACCCAATACCAACAAATTTTTTCAAAGAAGTATCGGGTGTGCTTATTGATAATGTTCTTGACATAGTAAATTCGTCATTAGATACGGGGGTCTTCCCAGACTGTCTTAAGACTGCGGTAGTTAAACCCCTACTTAAGAAAAATAATCTCGACCCCTCTTCTCTTGAAAATTATAGACCCATCTCTAACCTGCCTTTCTTAAGTAAAATTCTAGAGAAGGCAGTCATTATGCAGTTAAATGAGCACCTCAATAAACATGCTATTCTTGATAAATTTCAGTCAGGTTTTAGAACAAATCACAGCACAGAAACTGCACTCGTTAAAGTAGCAAATGACTTGCGGGTAAATGCAGACAGAGGCCATTTATCTGTTCTCATCCTCTTAGATTTGAGTGCCGCATTTGACACTATTGATCATAATATTCTTAAGAATCGCCTTAGTCAATGGGTGGGCCTCTCTGGCAGTGTCTTAAACTGGTTTGAATCCTACCTGGCAGGGAGAAAATTCTTTGTTAGTTGTGGTAATTATAACTCAAAGACACATGATATTCTATATGGTGTTCCACAAGGCTCTATCCTGGGTCCGCTGCTCTTCTCAATCTACATGCTTCCATTAGGTCAGATTATCTCGGGACATAACGTGAGCTACCACAGCTATGCTGATGACACACAGCTGTATGTATCAATAGCACCTGATGACCCTAAATCTCTTGATTCGCTAACACAATGTCTAACCTGTATCTCAGAATGGATGAATAGTAACTTTCTCAAATTAAATAAAGAAAAAACCGAAATCTTAGTGATTGGCAATAATGGATACAGTGAGGCTATTAGAAATAAACTGGATGCATTAGGATTAAAAGTCAAATCGGAGGTAAAAAGCTTAGGGGTAACCGTTGATTGTAATCTGAATTTTAAATCGCATATTAATAAAATCACTAGGACAGCATTTTTTCACCTAAGGAACATAGCAAAAGTTAGACCTCTTATATCATCGAAAGATGCAGAGAAATTAGTTCATGCGTTTGTCTTTAGTCGACTAGATTACTGTAATGCACTCCTCTCAGGACTACCCAAAAAAGACATCAATCGTTTGCAGTTAGTGCAGAATGCAGCTGCTAGAATCCTTACCAGGAAAAGAAAATCCGAACACATTTCTCCAGTTTTGATGTCACTACACTGGTTACCTGTGTCATTCAGAATTGACTTTAAAATTCTGCTTATGGTTTTTAAAGCTTTAAATAATCTCGCCCCGTCTTATATATCGGAATGTCTGACACCTTATATTCCAAATCGCAACCTCAGATCCTCAACTGAGTGTCTCCTTAGAATTCCAAGAGCAAAACTTAAAAGAAGTGGTGAGGCGGCCTTCTGCTGTTATGCACCTAAAATCTGGAATAGCCTGCCAGTAGGAATTCGCCAGGCTAATACAGTGGAGCACTTTAAAAAACTACTGAAAACACATTACTTTAACATGGCCTTCTCATAACTTCACTGTAATTTAATCCTGACACTCTGTATATCCAATTCATTATAATAACCATTCAAAATCTGTACTAACCCCTACTCTCTCTTCTGTTTCCTTTTCCGGTGTCCTATTGGTGGTGGCTTGTGCCACCACCATCTACCCAAAGCACCATGATGTTCCAACAATGATGGATGGATTAAAAGCCAGAAGTCTGTATAACCATCAGCATCAAGTGACTCCGTGAGAACCCTAACTACAAAGAGGACTATTTCATTTATGTTAGGTAGAATGCCCAAAGGGGGACTGGGCGGTCTCGTGGCCTGGAACCCCTACAGATTTTATTTTTTTTCTCCAGCCTTCTGGAGTTTTTTTTTGTTTTTTCTGTCCACCCTGGCCATCGGACCTTACTCCTTCTTATGTTAACTAAGGTTGTCTTATTTTAATTTCTTATTTGTCTTTTATTCTTCTTTTCTTCATTATGTAAAGCACTTTGAGCTACTTTTTGTATGAAAATGTGCTATATAAATAAATGTTGTTGTTGTTGTTGTTGTTGAGCATGCAACGTACAGTTGGCCATGTGAAAAGCAGTCCTGCCTCAAATCAATGCCAACCTTTTGTGGGGTCTGTCCCTGAGACTTATTAATTGTCATTGCTAAGCAGAGCCTTAGTGGAAATTGGAGGTGTTTTAATTGAAATGGGAGATCAGAGGGTATAACGGGGATGCGAGGAATAAAAACTCTCTCCCCTGAGCCACCGCCAGTAAAAATAGTTGCCTCATTGAGGTTCTTTTGGAGACACGTGACCTGAAGTCTCGTGCCGTCACAAAGTTTCAGTGGCTGTACGGAAATCCACAATCGGTTTCATATTGTTGTCGTACCTTATCAATTGTGTAATGTGTTTTTTGAACAGGTTTGATTCATGGAAGTGATCACTCCTGCTGCGTTCAGTGACTTCACGTGAGCCGATCTCTTGTGTGATGTTGCGATGTCCAGGGGTTTATTTAATGTTAGATAAGACCCGGCAGTTAAAAGTTTCTCGCTACAGCAATTTTAACTCTGTCACAAAGTGATCCAAACTGTCGTTTATACCTGGTGTCTTCTCATTAAACTTGTATCTCGCGAATATGGCATTGCAAACGGCAGCGGGTCAGTTCACGTGCTTACTTTGGAGGCGTGATGACTCGATATATTTTGATATATATCAAAATACCCGCGCTTGGCAGCGGCGAAGTACTGCTTTAAAATTTTTATTAAGAAGAAAAGTAAACCTTTTTAAACTGAGGGAAAATGAATCAATAATTATTTCTTAAGGATCTCTTTGTATACATTGTTGTCAGTTCGCCCTTCCGGTTCTAATATGACCAAGATGTGTGCTGAGCTTACCCTTGAGCATGAAATCTAACGTGGTTTGTGCCCTTCAGAATGAAAACAGTTTGCATTTATCTTTTTAATAAAAGGCGAGCTTTTAAGCCTGAGAAATCACCCCGTAAATGCACACGTTTAATTGCACATGTGTTAATATCTATGCTTACACAGTATTAAAAGACACTCAACAACGGAGACTTATTAATTGTCATTGCTAAGCAGAGCCTTAGTGTAAATTGGAGGCGTTTGAATTGAAATTGGAGATCAGAGGGTATAACGGGGATGCGAGGAATAAAAACTCTCTTCCCTGAGCCACCGCCAGTAAAAATAGTTGCCTGAATGAGGTTCTTTTGCAGACACGTCACCTGAAGTCTCGTGCCGTCACAAAGTTTCAGTGGCTGTACGGAAATCCACAATCGGTTTCATATTGTGAATTTCCCATTGTGATTAATAAAGTATCTATCTATCTATCTATGTATTGTTTTCGTACCTTATCAATTGTGAAATGTGTTTTTTGAATAGGTTTGATTCATTGAAGTGATCACTCCTTCTGCGTTCAGTCACTTCACGTGAGCCGCTGTCTTGTGTGATGTTGCGATGTCCACGGGTTTATTTAATGTTAGCTAAGATCCAGCAGTTAAAAGTTTCTGGCCACAGCAATTTTAACTCTGTCCCAAAGTGATCCAAACTGTCGTTTATACCTCGTGTCTTGTCATTAAACTTGTATCTCGCGAATATGGCATTGCAAACGGCAGCGGGTCAGTTCACTTGCTTACATGGGAGGCGTGATGACGCGATATATTTTGATATATATCAAAATACCCGCGCTTTGCAGCGGCGAAGTACCGCTTTAAAATTTTTATTAAGAAGAAAAGTAAACCTTTTTAAACTGAGGGAAAATGAATCAATAATTATTTCTTAAGGATCTCTTTGTATACCATATTGTCAGTTCACCCTTCCGGTTCTAATATGACCAAGCTGTGTGCTGAGCTTACTCTTGAGCATGAAATCTAACGTGGTTTGTGCCCTTCAGAATGAAAACAGCATTTACCTTTTTAATAAAAGGCGAGCTTTTAAGCCTGAGAAATCACCCTGTAAATGCACACGTTTAATTGCACATGTGTTAATATGTATGGTTACACAGTATTAAAAGACACTCAACAACGTCATTTACCTTTGTTCCCCGCGTTTGATAAAAGGCGAGCTTTTAAGCCTGAGAAATCACCCTGTAAATGCACACGTTTAATTGCACATCTGTTAATATGTATGCTTACACAGTATTAAAAGACACTCAACAATTAACGTCATTTACCTTCGTTCCCGCGTTTGACTCGTGCTGTAAATCTCTTCCTTGTTTTCACTTCACGTGATCACGTAGGAGGCGTAATACGTGACAACGTGATACGTGACTCCGCCTCCTCCATTAGAGTATATGGACAAAAAACAGGTTCCAGTTATGACCATTACGCGTAGAATTTCGAAATGAAACCTGCCTAACTTTTGTAAGTAAGCTGTAAGGAATGCGCCTGCCAAATTTCAGCCTTCTACCTACACGGGAAGTTGGAGAATTAGTGATGAGTGAATCAGTCAGTCAGTCAGTGAGTCAGTGAGGGCTTTGCCTTTTATTAGTATAGATATATATAGATATATATATATAGATAGCTTTGCTGTGGCTCAATCTGGTTAAATGGAAAAGAAAGAAAAGAGAAAGCGCACGTTTCTAATATGCTTAATTTCACAATGCTTGTGGGTATACAATATTTTTTGTTGTTCCACTGTCTGTGCAGAATGTTAGACTGAATAATATTGTTAAGTTCGTAGACGTCTTTGTTTTTGGCCGCAAGAATAGCTCGTTCACTTAGCCAATCGTGATTCTTATAATTGGTTTGAATATTGGGAAATACTTTTTCAACCAATTCTTCTTTTGATGTCACTAAATTGCAGAAGTTATGAGGCAATGAAATTCGTCCTGAGGTCAGATCAACCGGCACCTTTCCGTTCCCAATTTCCAGATTTCTCCAACCCCGTTATTGACAGTTTGCATTATTTGATCGTAAATGCCTTTTTGCTGAAGCGTTAGCTTAGGAATATTTGATTGCACGTACAACAAAAGATCACCCGTGTTGTAATTTTGTTCACGAAGCAATTCTACATTGAACGAAGCAGCAGCAGATTGATTCGGTGATGGCATTCCCAATTGATTGAGAACTTTGTTCGCGATTTCTAAGCACAAATCTTCAATCATTACCAACGCTTATTTGTAGATTTCTGCTGTGAAATCCATGTTAATATTTGAATTTTACTTGTGTATTCGACGGAAAATATCTTCAGCCATGTGCGATTTATATTTCTCCCATAACTGTGTTGGAGATGAAGGAGAGCAGGCGGTCAATATGATTGCAAACAATGCACAAATTTGATTTGGATGTGACGTGTTGCACGCGTCATTAATGTATACATCCCAGTGTCGGTCGTTCTCCAATACATTCAGAGCTTGACAGGTACTTCGGAAAGTGGCATGTGTAACGCTTGACAATTCTCAATTGCTGGAAAGACGCTGGACCGGGCACATTTACCAACAGCATGTGAACAAGGAACCATTCATCTTGATTGGGATGCAAGGTGTACAGTCTGTCTATCGTAGTTTCTTTGAATATGCCAGGTTGTCCGTTGACTCGCTCTCCTCGTTTGCGTTGTTCAAATGATTTTCTACTCGCATTCCATGTGTAATACGTAGGCACTTCCGAATACAGCAGTGTTATCGCAAACACGTCATTTTGACATAACATAAAGAAAGCAGTTAACGTTGTAGTCGGTGGATTCAGGGCTATTTGTTGCACTTTTGCAGCTGTGAAATAAACGCGTTGTCCATTTTCTAGATGTACTGCTAAGTGAACAGCATCTGGACTTTGTTCATGTATGTGAAATGAAAGACTTCGCCATACAGCTTCATTGCTGCTTATGTATCTTCCAGCCTAATACTGTGCGATTTCATCGATATGTATGACCCTATTCCTATCACTTCTTTCTGGTTGCACGCCAAAAACTGCCATGTTACTGCCTTTATTCACGTACTTACAAATGTATTTGATTGAAACATTGAAACAGAATCATAAAATATTTAGTATAGCGTGTGTTGCTTTTACGTCCAACAGATGGAGCTATGTTTTCAAAAAAAGCATGTTTTTACCCGTCACAGGTGTGACATCTATATAATATGTATATAAAAACATGCGCGTATTCAAATGCAACGTTGTGTCAAAATTTCAAAGCAATCGGTGAAGAACTTTCGGAGATTTAAGGTTTTGAACAAACGAACATTTACATTTTTTATATATATCACTTGGGTCAATACCTAAAGAAATACACACAGCAAATGCAATTGAGAATACATCAGAATCTGTATGATTTAATTGTTGCTGTGCGTCTTCATAAGCTATGGGAGGTTTGTAAGGAAACAAAGCATGAAGGAAACGAAGCTGCTCTTTGGTGAGGCTGAATTTTTTATCAGCGTTTAAACTGTCATAGACATGAATTACAGCACCATCTTAATAGGTACACACCCAGTGAGTCACTCGTTCAGTCACTGCAGAAGGTGATATTTGAATATGTTTTGCAATTTGTGGAATGGGCATTATACTGTAGGTATGTCAGGAGTCCACATTAGCAAAAACTTTTGAGGTTGGAAATTGTATGCGCAGCTAAAATTTCGTTGAATTTGCTGATGTGATCTGTTGATAAATAATCATTATTTACCAACTCAGTCATTGCAAAATCTGAGAGTGGTAAGATCACTCCTTCCATAACACTAAACACAAACACTAAGTAGACACTAACACTAAAAAACGGCAACACCGCCGGGAAGAACACTAAATGAGACAAAGTAAAAGTCTACTAAACTTCTTTATTATAACTGCTTTATCGTAGCAGGTGAGAGGATGCTGACGCACGCTTGTTGTTGCCGCTCCTCCCTGTTAACAACACGTTTCGCAAAATTCGCCTTAATTCTGCACTTTCTTATGCTTGTTTTATTTCGTTTATTGTACGTATAGTTCGTGGATACAGCTGACTCGAATTGCTTGGATTTGGCTTAATATTTACAGATTTTATGGACTCCACTTTACTGGGAACAGCCGAGTCTGTGGATCACGGGACGAGACCTACCAACATTTTTTTGCACCTGGCGATCTAGCACCTCGGGATGATCTGTCTCCGTGATTATATTCGCTATGCTGATCTGCTCCCGTTTCATCTTACAGTACTCTACGACCGGGAACTGATCTGATGTTCACACTAACCTGGCTTATGGCTTCGGGGCGATCACGCCTGAAATTACCAAGCGTTACTGTTTATGGCTGTGTATTGGAACATCCAAATCCTGCTTCCTCCTCTTTCTGCTGCTTGCTATCGCAGCTCACCTACGCTACCACACGCGCCTGTCCTACCGGCTGCGTTGTGCTGTGCTGCTTCTACACTGCTATCAGCTAAGTATCACTCACTATTTTAGCACTTTGAGTACTGAGAAAAGCGCTATATAAATGAAATGAATTATTATTATTTATTATTAAACACTAAAGTACAAAAACGAAGTAGAAAGTAACACTAAACCGCAAAACCACCGGGAACACCGGCACACCGCGTCTACTAAACACTAAAGGAACACTAAAGGAACAAATACTAATCAGTAAGTACCGCGTCTACTAAACAGTAAATCAGTAAAGGAGAAAGAACTAACTGCGTCAACTGCGGAGATCAGCTCGGAGCGAAATGAAGTGAATGAAATCAGGTGAATGGGAGGGGAGATGATCACGTGACTACCCCACCTACCTTAACTCTCCATCCCTCCACAAACGTAGTCTCTCGGATCCCAACTCTCCTTTCGCACACCGCATCTACTAAACACTAAGAAACACTAAGTAGAAACACTAAAGGAAAAAATACTATTCGGTAAGCACCGCGTCTACTAAACAGTAAATCAGTAAAGGAGAAAGGACGGCAAGACGGCATCAGCTGCGGAGCTCAGCTTGGAGCAGAAATGAAGTGAATGAAATGAGGTCAATGGGAGGGGAGATGATCACGTGACTCCAACACCCACCTTAACTCTCCGTCCCTCCACAAACACACAAACACAGCCACACGGATCCGAACTCTCCTTTATATTTATAGATACTAACACTTTTTCTGTGTTTTAGGTGACTATAACTCTTTTTACTTTGCACGTAATCTAGGTAATGCACATGTAATCATGAAAAAATTTCACCACCGTTTTCAACCTCCCTAAGTGTTAAAATATCATATTAATATAAAGTTTCATTATAAATAGAGATAAATAATTATATATATAAATTATCAATTAGTTATGATGAGAAACAACTGGAAGTGGTTCTGATGACCTATCTCAGTATACCAGAATTTCGAGCGGAGCACACTCCTGATTTTTTCCCTTTGTGACAAGAGACAAGAGTAGCTAAAGAATATATTAAAGTCAACAACAATAATAAAAAAGCATGACGAGGATGAAGCAGAAGTGTACTGAAG
The DNA here is from genome assembly GCF_900747795.2 of Erpetoichthys calabaricus. Lineage (NCBI taxonomy): Eukaryota > Metazoa > Chordata > Cladistia > Polypteriformes > Polypteridae > Erpetoichthys > Erpetoichthys calabaricus. The sequence goes on along the minus strand of NC_041397.2, from coordinate 209,173,531 downwards.
ATCTGTGGAAGTGAATTAATAATTATCTGAAGAATGACAAGAAGACATTTCAAGCAGTGACAGAGCTTAACAATTGTCATACATGGGAAAAGTCTTCACAACTGAGAGTAGAGAAGGGAAGTGCCTCACTGAACAATATCTATTATTCATAGACAGATGGACAGAATATGGCACTCTGTTGTACAACCAACCAATCACATGGGACCCTTTGGTTCTGAGATGCGAACATGCCATCAAGACAACCATCCAATTCTACGAGATGAGTTGGAGGAAGCAGTAAAATCTCTCAAAGATGGAAATTAGTGGGAACAGACAATTATTCCAGGAGAACTATTCTAGGCAGAGAGAAATGTCAAAAACCAATGTCCTTAAAGCTATATGCAATAAGATCTGGCAGTCAAGAGAAGACCCTATACCATGAACTCAGTCCTTGACCATTCCTCTTCCCAAGAAATGCAGTCTTCAGCTGTCCCAAAACTACTAAACAATACACCTCATTGGCTATCTCAGAAATGTTATGGTGAAGATGATATTGAACAGATTGAAATTTCAGGCTGAAGAGGTCATCATCTAGTAGCAAAGAGACTTCATAGCAGGTAGAAGCACCGCAGTGGAAATTTTCAATCTGAGAATCCTTTGCTAGAATATTTACAGTATGAACAACACCTTTACCGGGCCTTTGTAATCATCAAGTAAGCCTTTCATAAGGGATGGACTCAGCCTCATGGGCAACTATAAGAAGAACAAGATTAGACCCAACCACCCAACTTTACTTGAGTCATCAAACATCTATACAACACTACCACCAGTGTAGTCCTCTGTCCATTTATTTGGGAATCTGACAAAGCGATCTGTTCTCACCCACTCTCTTTAACATCTTTGGAATGTATTATTACTGATGCACTGGAAGACCGTGAACATTCATTGTAACTAGGGGGCAGAATATCCACCGATCATCATTTTGCTGATGACAAAGTCAATGTAGACATGATTAAAACAGACCGAAAAAGCACATAGAATATCTGGGAGCACTTGTGTCAGATAAGGGTTTAAAGACTGAGGATAGCTCAAATAACAGCAGTACTCAAATAATGCAAATCCCATCTGAAATTACAGGATCTTTGCACTTTGTTCCAAAGTAAACTGATTTGTTCCCTTGCCATGTCAGTCTTCTTATGTATTGACTGCACTAGGCAGCAGGAGTATGAAGAGAGAAGTGGAATCAGGAGATGGTTGTGGTAAAATAAACTAGCTAGAGTAAGATCAAAAGAGTAAGTGCCAAGTAACAGAGTTAACTGGGTTAAATGTAAGTAGTTTGTTTTTAACATAGAAAATAATGTATAATACAATTCTCAATATTTTGTAAGAGTGCAAATACAAAGACTAAAATTGTTAAGTTGAACTTTGGTAGGGCTAATTTTGAGCAGATGCGACAATGTCTAATTAGGATACATTGGGATAAACTTTTGTTAAAGTGTGGAGACAGTCGAGGAGCAGTGGAACAGGTTTAAAAATATTTTACATGTAATGTAGGACAGATACATACCTAAATTTGGAATTAATAGGAAACTAAAAAAAAAACTCCATGGTGGATTAAGGAAAAAACTTCTTTATAAGGCATATAAGACTAATGACTGCAAAGTGAATCGTAGACTGTATGAGAACACGAGGGCAACCAAGAAGGATATCAGGGAGGCTAAAAGACAGTTGGAGAGGAATATAGCAGATAAGGCGAAAGAAGATCCTAAGAGATTCTTTCAGTATTTTAGTAGTAAAAGAACAGTCAAGAAGGAGGTCAAGTACATCAGAAATAGAAAAGGGGAATTAAAAGATACAAACATTGAAATAGCGGATGCCCTAAACTTACATTTTTCTGAGGTGTTTACAAGTGAGCAAGTGGATAACCTCCCAGAGGTAACAGGAACTACTAAGGAGGTACTGAGGGATTTGGAAATTGTAGAGGGAGAAGTGCTGCTCAGATTAAATAAGCTCAAATAAAACGAAATCACCAGGACCAGATAATGTTTACCCTCGAGTTCGTAAGGAGGCTAGCGAGTACATATATAAACCCTTGACACGTATTTTTAGGAAGTCACTGTGCACTGGAGAGATTCCGAAGGACTGGAAAATGGCAAATATCATCCCATTACATAAAAAGGGTGACAGGGCAAATTGAAGCAACTATAGGCCAGAAAGCTTAACATGCATCACAGGAAAATTAATGGAAGGAATTATTAAGGATAAGATCGAGCAACACCTGGCAAGGACAGGAGTTATTCTTAACAGTCAGCATGGGTTCAGAAGAGGGAGGTCTTGTTTTACTAACATGCTGGAATTCAATGAGGAGGCAACAAAAGGATATGATTAAAGTGGAGGATATGATATTATTTATCTTGACTTTCAGAAAGCATTTGATAAGGTGCCACATGAGAGGTTGGACATCAGATTAAAAGAAGTGGGAGTTCAGGGTGATGTTTTTAGATGGGTGCAGAATTGGCTCAGACACAGGAAGCAGAGGGTGATGGTGCGAGGAACCTCATCAGAACTGGCCTATGTTAAGAGAGGTGTTCCACAGGGGTCAGTGCTAGGGCCGCTGCTATTTTTAATGTACAGTATAGAAATGATTTAGATAGGAATATAAGTAACAAGCTGGCTAAATTTGCAGATGATACCAAGATAGGTGGATTAGCAGATAATCTGGAATCTGTTATATCATTATAGAAGAACTTGGACAGCATACAGGCTTGGGCAGATTTGTGGCAGATGAAATTTAATGTCAGTAAATGTAAAGTATTACACATAGAAAGTAAAAATGTTAGGTTTGAATACACAATGGGAGTTCTGAAAATCGAGAGTACACCTCATGAGAAGGATTTAGGAGTCATAGTCAACTCTAAGCTATCGACTTCCCGACAGTGTTCAGAAGCCATTAAGAAGGCTAACAGAATGTTAGGATATATAGCACGATGTGTGGAGTACAAGTCCAAGGAGGTTTATGAACAAGCTTTATAATGCACTGGTGAGGCCTCATCTTGAGTACTGTGTGCAGTTTTCGTCTCCAGGCTACAAAAAGGAGATAGCAGCACTAGAAAAGGTCCAGAGAAGAGCGACTAGGCTGATTCCAGGGCTACAGGGGTTGAATTATGAGTAAAGATTAAAAGAGCTGAGCCTATACAGTTTAAGGAAAAGAAGATTAAGAGGTGACATGATTGAAGTGTTTAAAATTATGAATAGAATTAGTACAGTGAATCGAGACTGTTGTTTTAAAATGAGTTCCTCAAGAACACGGGGACATAGCTGGAAACTTGTTAAGGGTAAATTTTGCACAAACATTAGGAAGGTTTTCTTTACACAAAGAACGACAGACACTTGGAATAATCTACTAAGTAGTGTGGTAGACAGTAAGACATTAGGGACTTTCAAAATTCGACTTGATGTTTTTTTGGAAGAAATAAGTGGAAAGGACTGGTGAGCTTTGTTGTTCTGAATGGCCTGTTGTCGTCTAGAGTGTTCTAATGTACTAGAAAATATTTCAAATCCAAAAAAAATGTAACAACTCTATTCCTTGACCTCTAATACCCCCCCAAAATAATAAATCAAATATTTTTGGAAGTCAAAGAATGGCTATAAAAAAAATAAAACCAAAAGATAGTTCATGACTTTCTATACATGTGCAATGTGGCGCCTCACAGCAGAGCTACAGAGAACAATGTCACAAATAGGGAAGTATGTTGGAAGATCACATTAGCTTTTTGAACCCATGATGATAATTTAGTTTGCAAAGATAGCAGTATAGCTACATCAACAAAATACCAGGCTTTATGAAAGTCATTTTACAAGGCACAATGTCAAGACATAGAAAGAAGTGGAGGGAGGATAACATCAAAGAGTGAATGGACCGTCACTTTAGTGACTCTGGGGTAGTTACGATTAACAGGGAGAGGTGGAGAGAAGTTGTTGAGAAATTGACTATTTTAACCGAATGATCCGGTCACAGGTTAATGGATATGTGATGGGATAATACAGAAGCCCTGTGTCTGTGTGGGTTTCCTCTGAGTGCTTTGGTTTTCTCCCACTGTCCAAAGACATGCAGGTTAGGTGAACTAATGACACTAAATTAGCCTTAGTGTGTGTCTGGAGTGTGTGTGTGTGTGTTTGTCCTGTGATGGACTGGTGCCCTGTCCAGGGTTTGTTTGTGTCTTATGCCCTATGCTAGATGAGGTAGGTCTTCAATTTTATCTACCTCAGCAGAAAAATATAGTAAGGCACATATAAATATACCACGTACATAATTATCACACATACATTTCTGTTGACCACTCTCTGGGCTCATCACAGGTATGTAATACCGCTTCAGGTGGAAAGGGGACGCTGATGCTAACATTTTCTTCTCTTGTTCCCACCACAGTTACAGAGAAGACACCTGGTGAGGACAACTGACTCTGCTTCTTCTGGTCTCCAAGCTATTCTGCTGCTGATGGGAGAAGGTGTTCAGTCTTGCACCAAACCCAAGACAGGATGGAGTTAATCACTGAGAACTTTGTTATAATCTAGCTTGATGGCAGTATTTTGTGGAAGCTTTCTGTTGCTGCACATAGCGACCTTAATTTTTATTTATTCTAAAGCAAAGATTTTTGTTGGAATTGAACAGGGATGACTGGTTTGGTGCCCCAAATGTTTCCAGTGGTGATTTGCAGTTCCTTCACGTGACACCAGGTGGCATTAGTCGGCAGGATGGCCAACCAAGAGAACCTCACAAGTAAATCATCTCCAAGTCCATGCATGTACACATGTAGACACATTAGCTAACTGGAATGCCTGGTGGAAGTGGCTTGCTGCAAGGAAGAAAGGAAAATAAAGATCTTTCTTTACAGACTTCCAAGAGAACATAAACTGGAAACATGTCTACGTCAAAATCAAAACAATCAAAATACCAAGCTCCATGAAAAATCAATAAGGCAGGTGTCCAATGTTGATCTATTTCTTGTACTTAACAAGCTTTTTGCAAGCCTGTTTTATTGGAATTCTAAACATTTGGATGCATCAAACATATGGCACCATCTTTAATAGCCATGATGTGGTGTCATTGTGATATTGCCAAATTGCCAATGAACACCATCGCCATAAATAATATGACACCATCTATGACAAACCACATGAAATAAAAATGGTGATGCATGAAAAATAATAAACAAGAAATCAAGTCAATAATAAAAATAATAACTAAGTCCTGGAGCACTTTCTTCACACTAGTGATGGCATCTTAGCAACTAACATCCACTCTTCTTCTTCATCCAGGCTTTCCATTTCAGTCATGACAGGCCACTTGGTTGGGTCTTCTTGGCATAAAACTGTTCAAGGTGACAGGCAGGGGTAGTTAAAAGTGAAACTGAGCCATCCTCTTCATTCCCTAAATCAAAGGAAATCATTTATCAAAAGACAGAGTCAGAGCCAGAAACTCCACTCCACTTGTAGATTAAGACAAAGACAGCGTAAATGTTATTGGAAAAAGTATTCATAAAGGTAAATAAAGAAAAAATAATGTTTAAAAATGTACTAGTTGGGGAAATAAGACAAATAAGTAATTCATTTTAATTTAAGGTCAAATCTAGTTATACAGTGTGAAATAACCAGCCGGACAGACAACGAAGGTTTGGGGCAGCCACCCGTAAAGTTTCCCTGGCTGCAAAAGCTTTAAGTTTGCGTGGAATGTGTGCAAGTTAGAGTCCAAAACAGAACTGATCAAGTATGAAGGATGAGGAGTTTTTATAGGCGGTTCAAAGGAAGTGACGTCCTCTGGGAAGGGACAGGAAGTGACATCCTTGGGGTGTAATAGGATACAGGCAGGATTTCTCGTATTTGGTTTACAAAGAGAAAATAGAGAGGCCTGGCATGGAATTGGCATTTTCTGGTCCCTTGGTTGACTCCCAAGTGCAAGTGTGTGACAATAGGAAGATATGTCATATTAATTTGATAGGCTGATAAAATTAATTTCCATATATCCAAAATGTTATTCAAATAGCCGTGCACATTGACAAAACTAAAAAATATCACCTCACTCTTTTTCTTTTAATCAAAAATGCAAATGTACAATTTGTACTGTGTGTCAGTATCATATAATTAATTAGGGCACACAGGTAATTTGAAAACAACATAATCATGCCACTACTTAATTTGTGGGTATGCAAAGTAGAAAACTATCAAGATTTACCTTAATGCCCCCTTAACTGCTGCAGAAAATGTGAGATTAAGCTTCAGCATAGCACAGCAGTTAATTAAGAGACAAGTCAAAAAATTCTGCAATTTGTTTTTTTAAAATCAGGCATATATTGTTTGTCCTAGTTCTATGACACATTTGTCTTTGAAATGCCTATCCCAATACAATATGTATATATTTCATATATTTTATAAAATGCACAAAGTATTTTGTTCTCAGGATTACTGTCTCTCCTATAAAATGCCTGTATTGTATTACCATAATTGGGAATGCAATTAATATGATATCCTGAAAGAAAACTTTATTTCTAAGTTTCTATAGCAAAGGATTAAGATGAACACTTAGGGTATTGTTAGGCATGTGGGTCAAATGGTTACGCTTTAACAGTGCATTAGCGTGGAATTCTACATGAGTATCATGGAAATACCTTTGATTCGTAGATTTATTAAGCAGTAACGTATACAGTGTGTATATCAAAAGAGAACTTTAGTCACGTGTAAAGTGAAATCCAGACATTCATTCCCAGAGGGTGTTATTTCAATCAACACATTGGGAGGTCCATTGAAGTCCAAATAGCCTGCATCTGTCATGCTACGAGGTTACTCAGTAAGCATCTATGATGTGTGTGAGCAGAAACACAATTAACACAATTGTGTCAGACTCATTATGTCATACTTAATTCACAGGTAAGCCTGAGCAAATCCTTATTTTTTGGTGTTTGTTGCCCAACTTAAAGTTATAGAATATGCTCAAGGAATAGTATGAGGTCTCCTGAAGGTGACCTGGAGGCCTTTATGTTGTAGTAAAGTGTTTTTGAAGATTTATTTTTCATGATGGAAACAAATTATTTTCTTTCATTAGTTGAGCTCAGATTTACTTACTTTCTTTTTCATCCATTGGCCGATGGCAGAAATCACAACTGTATGATCCATACAGTAAATTTCACTTGGATACCACAAGAAATCACTGAATGGAAGCTTTTACTATATGATACAACCAGTTGTACTGTACAAAAATATATAAGTACATTATATACAATGTATTATGTTCACAAACAAAATGTACAGTAGAATGAACAGGAAATTGCATAAAATGAACAACTTAAATAATATTTAATTGGAACACATTTGGGTCAAATGAAGTACACAAGCTGCACAGACAGACAGACTACTACTAGTGTGGTTTAATGCCTCTGTCCATGTCAATCATTAGAGATCTTGGTGTGCTTGTGTGTGTTCACTTCTTTCTTTTCATTATTAAGCATATGCTCTGGGATGGCAAACAGGCTCCCAGTTATCTTCACTTATTAATTTCTTTGATTGTATGTGTGTGCATGTGTGTGTGTGTGTGTGTGTGCTTCCATGTGCTTGGACATGTCTATTTATATAAATTAAATTATCTCAAAAATGACTCATGCAAAAATATATAAATCAATAGGCCTGGTACCATGACTAAACGGAGCAGGCTGCAAAAATCCTGATTAAATGTAGCAATTTCTTTGACAGTTATTGCTGAAGTTAGGCCATGCTGGTTTTGAAGAATATAAGGATAAGGATTGGACCAAAATGAATCAAAAACAACTGACTTGGCACCTGTAATAAGCCAACCATGATGCAACTTGTTTGAACAAGATTGGTCCATTTGTTTTTGGAAGTTATGGTTAGGTCTTAGTGTTCAGGGTAGATATTTCAGAAAATGGTCGTTATTCCTTTTGGCTGAGATGTAGTCATCCAGGAGCTCTGCACAACACAAAAACAAAATATTCTGACAAAAATTGTAATTTTTAAGACACTAAAATTTAGATTTTCCACAAATACACACACAGACATGCTAAAATCAGCTTCTCTTGACGTTTAGAACTTTGTAGAACCAAAATCTGAACTTAAGTCAATAGCAAAGTTTTGACTCCATCACCAAACTTTATTTACATGGAATTAAAAGGTTTCTCATTTTGATGTGAAATGAGTTTACTGGTTTCATCAGCCATAAGCAATGGAACGCAAAGAAATATATGTCAATCACATGATCAGGAAAACAAAATAGATTTGGCAAACTGTTGGACATCCCTCAATAAATGAAAATTTATTTTCCTGGCTGATTTCTAAATGTTTTGCCTTTACCAGAGTAAGCTATCTTTCTTATTTAAGTGCAGGCCATTAACGGTCCTTTGCATATCATATCATATAATACTGCCTTTTGTCTGCAATGCTGGTACTTAGGTGGTCCTCATCAAGACATTTTTGAAACCAAGAACTTAAAGCAGCTTTCTTGATTGCTGTTAGATGCAATTATGTTCCTGTCACATTGATAGTAATTGAATTTCAGCCTTAGTTAGGTGGGTCTCCTCACTGCACATGACAGTTCTGTGGTGATGCAGTTTTTCAGTAATTTTTTTTTCTCATTTGTTTATTCTCTTCAAAATAAAATTATTTTGATCACAAGGAACTCCAAACCATGTGTTTCTGCCACCCTGCTTCTTAACAGAGCACTGTAATTCAATTTAAAAACAGAAACTTATTAACTCATTGTAGTAATGAAAATTCCCAGTAATTACAATTTAGAACAGCCGCTGAATTGTATATTTGTAGAATTAGATATGCTGTAGTGAAGTGCCCAGATTAGACAATAAAGATTCCAAAAAACAGGTAATGATCATTGAATTGGATTTAAAATTGGTTTTAATTATTGAAGGCCATTGGGATTTTACTGGAGTGCTTAAGGAGAAGTGGACTAGACATCTGTGCCCTGCAAAAATGGCAGGAATCAATATGGTTAGCAGATGGCCCAAATTTCGTGCCAAAGGAATGTCAGGTGCTAGTTTGAAATTTAGGTCAATTCGTTTTATTCTTACATAGCACATGTCTATTTGCAAGTCCACAATTCATATCAAGTTAAATTCATTTTATTCTTACTGAACACAATTCCATAATGAGCACCACACACTATATAATGAATTCTTCCCTTTGACAGTGCAGAACAGCAATTTATGTGAGACAGTCCATGTACATTTTTGAACATTACTATTATCATGAATAAATCATGGATGTGTAGGTGAAGCAGGAGAAGACTGGAGCCTCAAATCATTGCCCACCATAAAGAATTGACCGCTCCACAAAAAATACATTACGGTGAAGTGCTGTGTGGATAATGGGATGCCCTAAAAATTTTGGAAGGATCAGAGCTCTCCTTCATTACATCCATACTGAATATGCACTTCCCATTGAGCAAGAGTGTCTTTAAATAGCCACTCCTTGCAAAAAGGAACTACAACAGATTCAGATATTAATATGTGGAAAGGAGCAGGCGCTAAAATGGACCTGTGGTCTTTGTATAGAAGAAGTGTGTACTGTAGAGTTTTACAGTTGATCAAAGAGAGCTAAACTACTGAAAACTTCCATGTGATCTCAAGAAAAGAATGCTATATTGTTACATGTCTCAAGAAAGAGTAGCCAAACTGCAGAATAAATACTTGATGTCAAAAAAGCACAACTTCTCACTTAAATGAAAGGACATTGCAAAAATATTTGAGAAGCTAGCAAAATGTAATCTTTTGACACAAGAAGTAAAATGTTTACTTCCTGTCTGGATGGGTTTTCATGCATTACTTCCACTTGATCTGGCTGTCATTTCTTATTTTAATAAAGATCTCTAGTTAAAAAAAAATCACCAGAGTTCTTTGTTGTCATGTGTAGACATTTCGTCAAAATACCAGACGTGCCTGGACAGTGTGAACCCCTTCATTTGCAAGAATCAAAAATAAGAAAGGGTGTTGGTTAGGTAATGGCAGGGGTTGGATGGCAAGCGTCTTTCAGTCGGGCGAGTTTTCATGTGTAGAATGGTGAATTTTGTTGGATCATCATAAGAAGAATATTCTGCATGTTACATTTTTAATAAACATACTGCAAGTCTGTGATGAATTGAGAGGCATAAATAGATAATTTTCTACAGTTGCATTACAGAAAAAATACAGGTAAACATGGAAATACAAAAAATCTTTAGAGAGCAATTTTATTGATTTTAACCCTCAAAAGACTTTCAATTCCCCAAAAACTATTTTTTATGAATTTTTAGTTTTGCAATTGTGAATTTGCCAGGGAAAGGAATTTCAGTGTCAGTTTCGGAAAACTGCAAATCGAAACTTCCCTGTTTTGGTCATCACTACTTGTTAATCCTATTCACTCAATTTTTCCAAAATGATATGAAGTTAGCCTTTGAAGGATCCTGAAAACTACCATAATACCTGTTAACTTATTCTGGTTATTGGATAAGAGAGTTGCAAAGAAACACCCAAAAAAAAAAATATATAGCATACTACTGATGTCAAGGGTAGTCCAAGTCGGTCGTGGAAGACTACAATGGCTGCAGGTTTCTGTTTCTACTCAGTCGCTTAATTAGAAAACAATCCTTCCCACTAATTTAATTTCATGGCTTGTTAGTGTTTTAACTCTGCCATGTCAGGTCATTCTCATATCCTAGATATTTTTTTTTCCTTTCTAAGGATATCATCCAAATAATTTGTAGCCTAAAATGAGTAATTCTCAGTCCTTCACTTTTTTCTCTTCATTTTCCTTCCAAGCATTACATTAATCCAAATAGTGTACAATAAATACACACAGGTGTAAATGGAAACTAGCTAAATGGGGAACTGCTGGTATCTTTTGTCATTTGCATCTTATTGCTAGAAACCAAGAATACAGCTGTTTAATACTAAAATAAGCAATAAGGGTTCAAAATTTCAACAAGCGAGACAACTAAAATGAAGCAGTAAAATGTTACTCGAGCAATAAGTGCTTATTATTAAGCAGTTGGATTGGAACAAAAACCTGCAGCCACTGCGGCCCTCCAGGAATGACTTTGCCCAACCCTGACCTATGTTATGTTAATAATAACAGATGTCATTTGGCTGACGTAATGTGTCTGCCATGTCAGAGCAAGTCATGCCAGATTGTTTTAAAGCAATAATAGCACAATGTTAATATACACCATATACAGAGCAATGCCCTTTACCTGAAAATTGTTCCGGGGCGCTGTACAATGGCTGACCCTAAGCTCTGCCCCCCAAAGGTTATGTGAAAAGACAATTTCCCCTCACGGATTAATACAGTGTACCAATTACCAAAATATATTTAGCAATTCGTTCTAAAACTTGTAGCAGAAGCTACTCATTTTGCAGTCTTTTAAAGCAGAGAAAACTGGGGGATGGTGAATTAATGGGGACTTTGCTGACTGAAAATAAAATTAATTCTTCCAACATTTAAATATATCCAGCTTTTGATATATAAGAAATATTATAATACTTCGAAACAGTTAGGGTATTCCAGTTTTAGGATAAGTTATAACTTTGATTCACTCCTCTATTTTACAAACCACCATTACAGTATAATTTTAATAGAGGTACAGTATAAGCTGACTTAATGCTGTTTTTAATTTAGCAGTTACCAGGTATGATTCTTTTCTTTTTCTTTTTTTGTTAAACTTTGAAAAAAAAAAACTGCTGCCACAGATGGTAACAAAAGGCCTTTGGAAGCAGACAGGAATCAAGTTAATTTGGTTTGATGAAAACCAGAGCTGTAATGTCTTTATAAGAGTCACTTGCTGAGATGTGTAATTTGTACAGATTTGGAGTATGTAAGGAAAACTTTCACTGATTCTACCTGAAGACGAACGGTTGATACCTGCAAATAGTGACATTTGCACACAGCGCCTTGGAATTGAACCTGAAAACCTCCGGCACAGATTATCAGAGTGGTGGGATGAATAGCTGCTGCATTTACTGAACAGGGTCTCTCAAGCAGCTGATGATAAGATAATTTCCCAAAATTGGCCTCATGCAGAGTCAGAAGTCTCTAAATCATCGAGACGTGTTGAAAGAGGAAGATCAAGCAGAAAGAATATGAGTGGGAAACTTCAAAACCTGCTCATGTTTCTCAGACCGTGAAAAGGTTTGTATAATACATTGAGATTTGATGGATTTTCCCATGTTCTTCCAGACAGGTGGTTTTGTTTAAGTGTTCACATAATGATGCCACTTTTTTCATTTTCTTTCTTCAGCCTTTTGCTTCATGTTGTTTTGTAAAGCTTCTGTTCTGAACATTTGATCACATGCAGAAGTCCAAAGCACATGGAGAACCGCTGACCTGCTGGAAAAAAAGGTTTTGGGTAAGTGGTAGAATTTACTGCAGTATATGAAATGTATTTTTATTTTAACTGCACTCGTAAAAAGCAGTCAAGTGGTACAGAAAGTAATTCCCAGCCTGCAGGTATCTTATCTGATGTTGATAAGCAATTTAAAATATAAAGGAGTCTTTGGATGACAAACAAAGCTAGAACTGACAAGCAGCTGGTTTTTAAGTGGAAACAAAAATTGAGGTCATAGATAACATTTAGTTTTAGAAGATGATCCAGCTCAACCAACATTGGATGGATGGTGAGCCAAATAATTTTTTTTGTTGTTTTTATAAAAGGACAAAAGAATGATAATTTTTTGATTTGGCAAGGTCTATTTTTCTATAAAATGTCAACAAGTGTTATGTTTTTGAAAAAGTGTAGACTTCAGAATATTTACAGGTTGTGGTGCAGTCAGATAACTACAAATGAATTTGCAAAATATAAATTAAAGTGAAAAAAAACCCATGAGCTAAAACATTAGGGCTTTTTTTCTCTTTTTGAGAAAACATATTTAATCTCAGAGTTAATTTGAATTCAAGTTTCTAAAAAAATGAACCAATGAACACAGCACCAAAAATTACTTAAGTATATTTTAATATAAGATTCTTCCTTGATAAAGTAATTTCATTTCCTCTTGCAAACCTAATGCTATGAATTATTTTCATGTGACAACAGATTAGAAACAGGATACCTTTGAATATGAATCTGAAATAATTTCTCATTGAACTTTTTACAGATGTTGCAATGGAACAAATATGTTTTCTTCTTCTAATAAGTAAAATTCTTTTAGCTGGTGCACAGTTTAATGGATACAACTGTGATGCTACCTATCACAGTAGATTTCCTGGTAAGAATTTTTTTCTATATTATTGATTAACTGTTATTTTATTTTTTATTGGTAGATACCCTTTACCCAAAATGACATAAAAATATGGTCACATTCATTATTAAATTATCCACTCATCTGCTCAAAAATTTGCTAATGTGCTGGTGATAGTACCTATTTCAACAGCACTGGGCACAAAGCGTGACCCAGCCCTAGATCAGGTGTTTGTCCATTGCCAGGTCCACTCATGCAAGCACCCACCTACACTCGTGCGGGGCCAGTTGGGAGTCGCCAATTAACCTAACACACATCTTTGTGATGTATGAGGAGAAATAAAAAATCGACAGGCATGAAGAGAATGTGAATAACTCTGTAGGATAGTGAACTTCATATGTTTCATCTCATGCTGAATGGTAAGAGTACTAATTAGGATCACACCTAATTTATTATACAATTTGATTAAAAAGTGTAATTTAAATAATTGTGATTTCTAGTTTCCTGCCACATCCCGGCAATATACACTTCAGATTGATTGGTAACTCTAAATCGATCCTGATTGAGTTCACCCTGTGATGGACTAGTATTGCCATCCAAAGTTGGTTCTTGCATTGAATTGTGTTCTGTGATGGTGGGATAATTTCTGGCTCCGCATAAACTTGCAATGATAATTTTTTAAATAACAATTGAATGATGTAGTCTAAATTGGTCATAATAAATGAGTAAGTGTGGCTATGTTGCATGACAGGAAACAGTAACCTACGGGGAGTAGCTCCTGCCATGCCATTGGATAAGTTCACTCTTCCTACAACTCTATATTTGATTAAATGAGTTCAGAAAATGAAGAACATTAAATATCTATACAATTTTAACAGGAATTTTAGACTGAAAAAAATGGAAATATATTATACGTCAATTCATTCTAAATTTTTTTTTTCCCCACAAGCTGAACGAGACATCAGTGTCTATTGTGGAGTGCAAACCATAACACTGAAGATTAATTTCTGCCCAGTTCTTTTCTCTGGATATTCTGAAGCTGATCTGGCTCTGAACGGCAGACATGGAGATGTGCACTGCAGGGGATTCATAAATAACAACACCTTTCCTACAGTGGTGATTTTCACTATCAGCCTTAGCACCTTGGAATCATGTGGAAATGGCTTGGTGGTAATCATGATTTTTAAACGCCATAAAAGTGTTGTGCCAGGTGGCAATTCATCTTTGGTAGGAAACAACCGAAAAAAAGAAAATCAGGCAAATGAACCATTAGTAATGAAGTAGAAAATATCAGATGGAAAGTCTAGAAAACAAGCAATATAAACTACATTTAAAATTAACTATGAACTTTAAAAATATTATTATAACATAATCAAAAAAAAAAAAATATCATGCCACAAAAACATTAGAATCTCCTAAAGCCGATTAAGTTGTTAAATGACACTGCACCTCTGCAGTGGTAGATTTCTACATGCTGATTCGTACATAGCCTTCAGGTTCCTGCTGTCCAACCAGTATAATTTTAAAATGTAAACTTTATAAAAAGTTATTAACTTAAATCAAAGCAGTAAATATAATTGTAACACCCAGTAAAACAGGCATTGAATCAAGAAGAGAAAATTAAAATTATTTAAATCAAAAATGGCTTATTAATAACATAAAATAAAATATGTCAAAAGATTTTATCTTTTTTGATTTGATTTTTCCAATGACTAGGATCACTATTTCCCATTATTTGCAAATTATTTTTGTATGTTTCTTTTCAACTTAGTGCCTCTTACTGTACTGTCTCAGAATAAGGATATCTACTGTAAATGATATTCCTAATAAGCATTCTACTGTCCATAAAAGGAAAGAAAATCAGCTGAAAGTTAATGTCAGATAAGTAAATATTAATGAAGACAAATAAAAAAGAGACAGTACTTTAATGAAATGATACCAAAGTGGACAGAGATACAGTAGGAAATAAATGTCCAGAGCAGATTGAAATTTATATAAACTCTATAGTCTTTTAAATAGTAGGAAAATAAAAAAGTTAGTAATATATTTTGTTTATATTGTTATGAATAAGTATAGTATTTATTGTTATGAATAAGTATAGTCAATTATTTATTTATGCAACCTTGATATATTTTTAAGTCACACAATCATACTGGAATATTTATTTATGCAGTCTTGGTATATGTTAAGTCACATTCTTATTGTAATATATTTCTTTTTAAGAAATGTATGTTACTGTACAAGTTAGGCAGTTTAGCAACAAATAAGTAATTTCCCCAATAAATAAATAAACTTCATTTACTTATCTAAATCATTGGCTGCAGATTACTCTTTTTCCAGTACTGTGTACTTAAGGTTAAAATGGAAAGAAACTAAAATTATCTATCTGTCTGTCTGTCTGTCTATACCTGCATTTTGCTACAAATAACTTGGCAGATAAGTATTGTACATTTGAAAACATTTACTTTTGAATATTCAGCATAATAATGAACATCTTGCAGTAATGTAACTATTACACTTCAGGAATCAGATTTTTTTTTTTGTAATTTTTTTTAAATCCCAGGTTACAATTTAGCAAAAGAACATGTCATGTTTTAAGATTAAAATAATACTGCTGTAAAATTACATTTTTACAAGCATGATATATTATGATTATAATAAAGCAAATTACAACACAAGTAAATAAAATATATATTGGCATAAAATACTGTGCAAGACAAAGTGTGAAGTTTAATTCTACTGTGCAAAAAATCAAAGAAATGTTGGACACACTATATTTCACTCGTTGAGTCTTCTTGGTTTCAAGAACAAAAATATTATGTTTCTACCTTTATAAATATTTTTTAAATGGACTTAATTTTTTCTATTTACAGATGTATGCTGCTAGGATCATTTCTAGCTCTAACATAACTATATATTAATAGTTTTACAAGGACATTAGCAAAAGACTCACTTAATAATCCAAAAAAACCACCACCTCAACGCACTTTCTAAATCAAATTCTCAGAATAAGCAACATACTGCAGCATTATTTCAAGCTTATTAATGTTTAGTTTAGAAGAGCATATTTAGTATACAAAAAGATTCTCCATAGGAGATAGAAAATCTCCAGTAGCCTTTCTACAAGTATTTATTCTGTTTCAGGTGTCTTCGGTCCAAGGTGTTACTGCTTATGGGAACTTATCCTCAGTACAGATCGGGAATATTTCAGGATTCATTGACACTCCAGATCCTCCCACAATAATCAGCTATCTCCCTGGACTTCTGTATAAATTCAGCTGCAGCTACCCCTTAGAGTATCTGGTCAACAACACACAGCTTGCTTCGTAAGTTACTCATTTATAGTTGGATTTGTTTTTAATTAGTTGGATTTGATGATAAGTGTCAATCTTTTTTTGCCATGCTATGGTAGTTTAAAATTTTCATATATACTTCCTGTAATAAATTTCTACTTTTAAACTTAAAAATTATTTCTTAAGAGCTTGTCGCACTACTAGTATACTTAGTATATTAAAGAATTAAGATAATTCTGTGGGAACAGTAATCTGCACAAATATTAACAGACTGCAGTTTGTTAGGCAAAATGAAACATTATTACATAATAAAACAAATCAGTCATAATTATACTAGGCAGTAAAATATTTGTAAATACTATACTTGATAGAAAAAATACAACTATAGATTATATACGGTTATTTTGGCCATTTGCACATTATATGGTAGAGAGATTTAAAATCATAGTTTAAGAATTTTGCAGGGTAAACATAGTGATCACTACACTACAATGCAAACATACCTCTTCTGCTAAGTGTTCAGAAATTCATGAGTTCATAAGGTAGAGAGGATCCCGCAAACCTAATTTCTTATGCATCAGCCTCCCAGCACTTTCTACAAACAAATTACAATATGCAGCTCCTCCAAAAATGTACAACAGAATTCCTTATAAAGCAGTTTGTAAATAAATAGAATGTCTTTGTGCTTTCATTTATTATTAAACATTGAACATTTCCTATTCACTTGGTTGATTGCTAAATGGAAATTGCCATTTTGTGGGACAGAACATTCTGAGCTGGATATCAAAGAACGTCATTTTTATTTTTCTTCAGATCATCAGCTGCTATTTCTGTCAAGGACAATAATGGTTCATTTTTAAGCACTTTGAGTTTACTCTTGTATAACGTAAGTACAGAAAATACTTTCTTCTCTTTATGAAACTGTATTAAATCTCTTAAGGGCAATCAATCTGCATAAACACCATATGTGCTTTAAAAACAATATATGGTTTTAAAAAATTAAAATCACATTTAATCTTTTTAAATTATATAAAAGATTTGATTAGTATACAGCATTGTGGTGTGTCGTGAAACAAAATGAATTTATACACACAATTAACTTTACTGCTTATTCTTCTCCAAGTAGACCTACTTGCTGGATCAGTTACAGTAGTAATCACCAAAAATTAGAAAACTTGTTTATATAATATTTTATGTTCAGATTAATCACCAGTAGCAATCTAGGATCTGTATATGCACGTAAATGAAAAACAGCAATTCTTCCCATCAGTTGTATTCAATGTAATTAAAAATGAGGCAGCACACAAACTAAGGCCATATGCACTTATCTAATACTCTGCTTTCTTGTGTGTAACTGTAGTCAAATTAGTCAAATCGTAACACCTATGTTGTGCACCTTTATATTGCCATTTTTTTTTTAAACAATTGTCTTGAATTATATATATGAGGAGCACATTGGTTTAATGTTTAGGGCTCACTGCCTCTTAGGTCTGTCTTCTATTTCTGCATAATCTCTCCATGTCTGTGTGGCATTTCCTCCGAATTCACTGAATTTTCTTCAACATCCCAAGGTTGTGCAGGGTTAGGTTGCTTGACAACATTAAGAATAAGCTTGTTCTACAATAGTCTGATGGCTAAGCCAATGTAGGGTCCTACATTATGATCTAGATAGGCTTTGGTCCTTAAAGGGCCTTTATTATAATAGTAAAATTTACTTTACAACTTCTAACCTCTATGTGAGTTTATCTTGTGTTTATATGGTCTGCAGTTTCTCTAGTTAGTCCGTTTTCTTCTCACAATTGTCAAGTCTCTCGAGTTTCTGAATTGACTCTGTGTAGCCATATGCATGGGCCTTCGGATATGTTGGTTCCTACTGTGCATCCAGTGCTGCAAACCTATAGTGCCCCAAATTTAATAATCTCATGTATTGTCTGGATTGTTTACCAGATACCTATATTATTTAGATTCCATATTCTTTTATAAACTCACAAATGAATTGAAAAGATTAACTTTGTACAGTGTGAATGTTTAAAACCACCTATTGAAGATGATCTACAAATTCTAAACTCTATCCACTACAGTAAATGCAAGTGACACATCTATATTGCATGCCAGAACTGACTTAGACTTATTTAGAACTTGATTGTGAAAATGTTCAATTTTATGCATTATATTTAGAGGGAAATCATGGCACTTCTAGCCTTGACATTTCTAGATCAGAATATAGCTTGCACAGTACCTTAGATCATAATTAACCTGCAGTAGTTATTTTGTTATGTGTGGTTTTTAAACTGAAAGATTTATACCTGACACTTCGATTACAGATGTAGTTTCCTCCTTCATTTTCACTTTTTCTTCTTCTTTAACTTCCTACATTTTTGACCTGGTAACTACTACATAAATCAGGATACACACAATTGATTTAAGTTCTAGGTAGCAATCAATTTGGAATAGTCTCCAGTCTTACTCTTGCTGTATGCCTGCCTCTCACCTATGCTACGTTTCTACTTTTATATAATTGTCTCCTACTAGATTTATCTTTGAAGGCTTTCCAAAACCACCCTTTAGCAGCCATTACGTCATTTTCTAACCGACTTAATTCAGACCAGGGTCATGGGGGTGGGTGGGCAGCAGACATTATGTTTAATTTTAATTTGGGCACACACAGTTATCACGACCAACCTTTGGGAGATAAGGTTTAAATCTATTGAATATGCTGTAACTTTCTGACCAACCATTTTGAATGCTGCCTTTGATACAAGGGCGGCCTGATAGATTTTTTAGTGTACACATCAGTCCAAACTGAAGCTCAGGTAAAACATTTCTTCAGTGTAGACCTAGATAAATGTGTGTCCCCTGAAATATATAATTTTGTTAAGAATATTGAAATTGTATCCACTTTTCCAAGGAGAGCTACACAGTTCGTAGAAGCAAGAAAGTAATTCAGGTACACCATGTATTAGGGTAGACCCAACTGAGAAAGCAGGAGTTCTCTGTGTCTGAAATGTGAATGGACAGACATCTTGATGAGCATGGTGTCTAGTTTCTTTTAAATTGTTTTTGTTCCTGGGGTTAAACATTTTTCTTTGTTTTCACTACAAGCTATCATCTCACTTACTTTGTGTTATACTACATATTGTATGTCGTCCTCATTTTCAACTTTGAACCTTTAGTATAAGGTCACATCAGTCCCATCCGTGAGAAGTCTCAAAACAGTTAGCCTTTGCAATACAATCTAAAATCAACATAAGATGAAAAACTAACTTTTGTTTGTAAGAAACAATGTAAATTAATCTACCTTCATGTTGAATTTTTTGTTTTGGAAAAGTATCATTATGATTAGTTTGAGAAATCTGTAACCATCACTACCTCACATCCAGATAAGACTGGATTAAAATAACTGCATGGTGCTTTTTGCACATTCTCCATATGTCTGCATTGGTTTACTTCTTTCTTCCAAAAGACGTTACGATTAGGTTTATTGCTGAAATGCCCCCAAATAAGTCAGCTTCAGTTTAGCTTTTTCTTATATAGCATTCAGAGCACTTATATAGATTTACAGCTATAATATGATAAAAGTAAAGTAAATACAAAATTACAAACATGAATAGACAAATCAAGGTAAATAAACAGTTAAACAGTAATAATTTCACAAAGCATACACAAAGTCACCGCTATATAAATTTCTGTTAACATAAAAAGTGTGATATGAGAAGTTGAAAATATAGGAGATAAAAAACAAAAAGTTTCCCGGATAAAATAAACTGCTGAGTGGTCTGAGTCTGGGTGTTTGTTTCAGTGACACGCATCCCACATTTGGTTCCTGCCTTGTACGCAATGCTGCAACTGTGTGCAACCATAAAATTGGACTGAACATGTATACTCTGTGTTCTGCTTCTATTTTTCTTTCCTGAGTTTCTGTAAAAGGTAAATTTCCTTTTGGGACAATTTAACTAAGTAAACCCTAACTGTAGTAAATGGATGGATGGATGGATGGATGGATGGATGGGCAGTTTAACTGAATGTTCAATACACCCTGTTAATTGTACTCTCTGTTTTATACATCACTATCAAGTAGTAGACCCTTATTATCCAAAGAGACTTAAAAAAATCAATTCACATTAATAGCATTTGAGTGTGTCGTTAAAAACCACATAGTTAACAAATGAGGGAAAACACCATTTTAAAATAGAGCACTAGATGCAAAGTGAAGAAGGGAGGACAAGGAGAACCACAGTAATTTTTCATGGGTAATTATTATGGACATTTTAATATTAATAATGTGAAACAAATATCTAAAAAACAAATGAATAAAAAATGTTAAATCATTCATTCAAGTGACAGCCCAGTGCCATATACAATAAAGAATTTTATTAACAAAGCTAATAAACAACAATATTATAACTGAATATATCATGGAGCAAAAACATAAAACAAATCCAATTGTAGTTTTGATGGAGCTGTGATCTGGCTGGACACAAGTACATTGCCCCACACACACACACACACGCCCATTGCCCACATTCATTCACATCAGGCCAGTTTATTGCTATCGTTGTACCTGAAGAAAAAAAAACACACAAATCCTCCTCCCTTTATTTCAAAGCTTATATTATTTCAGTATAATAGTCAGTATTTTCCAGTAATAACTTTTAAGCAGGATGTATATCAGTAAAATAATAACTGTTACTTTTATTTTAAATGTTATAGTTCTGCTTGTAAAAAAATGTTGCCTTTTGTAAGACTTTGTACAAAACTTGTAAAAATTATTCCACAAACAATGAAATATATGTTTTTGAGATCCTTACTATTTGTTTTCAGATAAGCTGATACGCTCAGATTCAAACTCAAAAGCATATAATCCCAACTGTAAGGCATCTTGCTTACTGAATGTTATTTTAAATAGAAAGTCAATGGTGGTGTTTATGACTTAAATGTCAAAAGTCAGAATATATTGAACAGTACTTTAAATCATTAATGAGATCCCACTGCTATTCTCTATTCAATTTATATTTTGATTGCTCCCTCTGAAAGTTGCCACAGACTACATAAAGATAGACAGAAACTCTATTGATTATACATCAGCAGCTGACTGAGTATTTTCTTGTGTTGCTTACAACTTAAGGATCATTTTTGACTTATGATCACACATTTGTTTTCAGGACTCAACATATGTACAACCATTGGCCATACCTAATGCAGGACTACCTTTAAAGACAAAGGTTTATGCTGCTGTTAGAGCCACAAATCTGGATGGAAGGTACTGTAACGTATTGATTTTTTTTTTTAGATCAAACCTTATTTGTAGCAAAAATCTTTGAACAAGAATCAGTTACAGCTCTAAACTAAATACTTTATTATCTCTGTGGTCTGTAAAGTCTAGACTAGCACTAATATTTAATGGTATCTGAATACAAATACCACCATGGTCATTTTTACTGAGGAGGATGAACATTTTCTGCTTACCAGTATGGTTTCTCTGTGAGTACTCCAATTTATTTTATAGCATATACAGTATATATATATATATATATATATATATACTAGCTGAAATACCCAGCATTGCCCAGGAGAAAAATAAAGTGTTTTTTTTAATTGTTAAAAATTGTTAAAAATAAAAATAAACAAACAATGAAGACTTGCTGTTGTGCTTGTTTGTATGTTATTTTCCAGTTGATGCTCGGAACTGGCCGACTCTATTTAATTTGAAAAGGAACAGGGGCGCGGTGGTTCTCAGACATAAAGAATGCTGGCAGTCACCTCCAGTTTGCCATCTGGTGGTCGTTCTGAGTGTCAACTGGATGATAACATGCATAGGAGACCGCAAGATGAAGGGAAAGGGGTGGGTTAGTGTTGATTTGACCCTACACTATTTTTAGTTGCCCAATGAGGAACATGTGTTTCATGAAAATCACTCTAGCAGTTTGGAAGTGATGCTGGAACATACATACATACACACATACATTGACTTTTATATACTATATATATATGTATATATGTGTATATATATATATACATATATACACAAGGGATGTTCAAAAAGTTTCCACACTTTTATATTTTTTTTTGTATTTTTATTTAATTAATTTTCATTGTAATCATTCCATACAAACAGATCAATTTATAACCCAACAAATTTGAAGACAAATCAAACCCCACCCCTGAGAAGGAGAGCTTAGCTAAAGGAAAATTGCTTAAGGCTTTTTAATAAGGCAACATTAAACAAAAGAAAGGGAGAAGTAAATATCTATGTAAATAAGAGATGGAGAAGGGAGTTAAATGCAATAATAGTTATTTCTCTTATTCTAAAATAATATTGATTAAATCCTGCCATGTTTTGAAAAAATTTTGTACAGATCCTCTAACTGAGAATTTGATTTTTTCCAATTTCAAATAATATAAAACATCGGTTTCCCACTGACTTATAAGAGGAGAATTAGGATTCTTCCAATTTAACAAAATAAGTCTGCATGCCAAAAGTGTAGTGAATGCAATCACCGTTTGCTTGTCCTTCTCCAATTCAAGTCCATCTGGAAGAACACCGAACACAGCTGTTAATAGGTTAGGAGGGATTGTGATACCAAGGCTGTCTGAGAGGCACTTAAAAATTTTTGTCCAAAATGATGTTAGTTTGGTGCAGGCCCAGAACATGTGACCCAGTGAGGCAGGAGCTTGGTTGCATATTTTTGTTGGAAATGGTGAAGGCAGGAGGAGTAGTAATTGGGCATTAAAAAGTTGGTACGACGCTGGGAAAATTGATCGCAAATGAAGGTGATTATGTAGAAAAGTGATGTAATTCGTTTTTGAAATAAGAGTTAAGAGAAAGAGAGAGGGGTTGGGGGCATGCACAGATACAGCGTGTTGCTGCACCCACCACACAACAAACCACCTCTATATCCCAAATTAGGACCTGAGTGCATCCATTCAGCATGTGACACCTCAGCATCACAATAGTTCAAATGGAGTGGAACAGTGTGAGATTTTATACGGTGGCTAGAGTGCCAATCCTGCCACCAACCCCCAAATTTTCCCTTGCAAATTGGAGGACCTGTTTGCAGGGCTGGAGGCAGGTTAATGTCATACCCAGGACAGAGTAATTGCAGTTTAAGGGCCTTGCTCAAGGGCCCAATAGAGTAGAGTCACTTTTGGTGTTTACAGGATTCGAACCAGCAACCTTCCCATTGCCTAGCCTCACAGCCTCTTATGCCTCTTATGTCATTTATTTTTCTTCTGAATTGCAAGGTTATATTTCGAAGGACTAGGACTAGGACTAGCAAGAAGAATGTTATTTCATTTTACAAAACAGAGTATTGTACCAGTTTTGGGCTACAGGCAGCTATAATATAAATACATAATATAAATGTGAAAACACTAATGTCTCCTTCCTGTAAATGTATGTGAAAAATCAATATCCGACCTGGTAACAGGCGTGCTCTTTCCTTAAGAGTAATGCTATTACATAATACAACCGTGAAATCAAATTTGCATTACCTTTTTTTCCTTGCTAGCAATTCAACAGAGGCTAATGGAAAGGAACATGACTCCATGTTTTTTTTTACTGCAACTAGGCCAGGAAATCCTGAATGTTTTCATCTTTATTTAAACAATAAAGCAGTTTCTAGTAATAGTCCAGAGCAGTTATTGTTATAATACATAAATAGTGAACCTGGTTCACATTAGGAGGAAGAAATCTGAAACAAAATCTGCCTGAATAATCTGTCCTGGGTGTAGTCCTGCAATGTGCTCAGTGACTTCAGACAAGGATTAAATAGCGGTTTATTATTAGTACTGAAGTTTACAGCACTGCGGTGGGTTGGCACCCTGCCCAGGATTGGTTCCCTGCCTCGTGCCCTGTGTTGACTGAGATTGGCTCCAGCAGACCCCCGTGACCCTGTGTTCGGATTCAGCGGGTTGGAAAACGGATGGACGGACGGATGAAGTTTACAGCATATCATGTGATGAGGAGTAGGCATTGACTTAATTCAACAGAGCAAGATAACTCACATCACTCATCTTAATCTTACTTTCACAGCACTGAGTGTGCTCACATGCTCTCTATCTTCATCCCAATGCGACCTTTGATCCACATTTCCCTCCTCTGAATTGCCAACCTGTACTGCCAAAAGACAGTAATTTATACCTAGAGAGATAGCAAGAAGGATACCTGCAGATAGTGGAAATCTCTGCCAAGTGGTTTCCAGACATCTCTTGAAGTGATCCCCCATTCTATTATCAAGCAGATCAGTCTCTGACTTATAAGTTGGTCCTTCCCCATAATTTCAAGGTAAATTCCTACAAGTTTCCCAACTGAAGTCCATTCATTTTAGTCCTTATATTAAGAAAGCATCTACTGTATATGAAATGGTTCCAGGGAGTATTACCTTGTACAATAGCAAGATTATGAATCCCCAGGGTCATTCATGAGTCCCAGCTTGTGACGTACATGTCTCATGTGTTTTGTTGTTCTTTTATGATTCTTGGGTTTTGATGTGAACTAATTTTGATTTTGCATATATTTTCATGTTATTTTGATTTTGACACTATGCCTTATTTTTATCATTATATCTGTAATGTTACCTTGACACGATTTTTTTTTTATTTTCAAACACAACCATCACCATTTCATGCATTTTCTTGTTGGCACTGGTATCCCATATTTACCATGGGCAGCAAAAGTTGCAATGTGTGTCTTCTACAGTGAAACAGTATTTAAGATGACAGGGTGCTATCATCATTATCCAAATTAGTGGATACAATAGTAATCGAACATAAGAAATTTGACAAGCAAGAGAAGACTATTCAGTCCTTCATGTTTGTTTGTTTAGCGAATAGCTAAGCTATCCCAATATCCCATCCAGATCCTTTTAAAATGTCGTCAGATTTTCTGCTTCAACTGCATTTCTTTGCAGTTTGTTCCTGATTCACACAACTCCCTGAGTAAAGCAGACTCGAGATTGAACAGACTTAATTTTCCAAAGCTATCAGTATACAACATGTCCTAAAGTCCTAGGATGCACCCAGCTGCTTATCTGAACAGCTTAAAGTGCTGTTTTGTCTTTTTTGTAGCACGATGACCACAACTGCACACAGTTCTCCTGTGTTACATAGTCTGAGCATAACATCACTTGATTTATATTTGGCAGTTTTTATGATATAAACTAACATTGTATTTGCCTTTGTAATTGCTTCTTTGCATTATTTAGACTAGAAAACATTATGTCAACACACTGTAGATCTCTAAGTTCTTTCCAATTTTAATATCCACAAATTTCACAAGTTACCTAACTACACCAGAATCGATGTCATTAATATAAATTAGAAAAAGTAGCCTTGTAAGGACAGTGCTCTGAGGGACTCCACTGATTGACCTCTTTCCCTATGGAACATCCTTCTCTTATCTATACTCTTTGCCTCCTGCTAGTTAACCAACTTGAGATCCAGTTTTGTAGGATAATTCTGATGCCATCAGCTTCTAGTTGTAAAATTAATATCTGGTGTTTGACTATATCAAAAGTTATTTGAAAGTCTAAGTGAATTATGTTGTATGCTTTGCTTATGCCAACTGTTGCAGTAGCATGCTAAGAAAATTCTAACAGACTGGCTTGGCAGAATGTTCATCTCATAATTCCATGCTGGCTTTTATTAAGTATGCTATGTTCATACAGGTACTTTTCTAATTCATTTCTCTTATATTTTCTATTATTTTGTGTGTAATTTCCCAAATGCATTTTGTCTCTCTTCTTGTAGACTGGAGTCACATTTGAATTTTTCTCATCTAGTGTGTCTCATTTCTCAAGTGACTGCTCAAATATGCTTAATAAAGGTTTATAAATGATGACTTTCATTTCTATCAGTACGACTGGTAGAATCCCATCAGCTCTGGGGATTTTATTAGTCTTCAACATATCAAGGGATTGAAACACATCTGAATCTTCTACTTTGAAATCTTTAAAGTCAGAGCTAGTTTTAACTACTGCCTGGGGCATTTCATTTGTTTTTTCTTTTACAAATACTTAAGTTAAATTCAGGAACTTACAAGTCATTGCCATCAACAAAAGCACAAGATGGTGTTTCACATTATAAACAAAACTGGAAGTGCAACGTGAACAAAACGCAACAATAAAACTAAATTACATGTCCAAAATGAAGTGCAAATCAATACTAAATCAATACAAAAAATTAATTCCTCCATTGGCCTAAACCCAGACAGTTTGCTTTCTGTATATTGCATATTGCTAACATTTTTAGTGTTTTGCCTCCTATTACCCAAAAATATGTGTTAAGATTGAAAGGCGTATCTAAATAATTTCTGTGTTATTAAATGCAGTTATGTATGAGAGTGTCCCGTGTTAATTCCTGCGTTGTGCTAATGCTGCTTGAGTAATCCCTGACCCCCAATGACTCTGTGACAGAAGAAATAGGCTCCAAAATGGATGCACGGAAGGATAGATTTTGACCTTTTCAAATATGATTTTTAATAAATTTTATTTGTTGTCCATTTCCCAATTTTTTTCCCATTATGGGGTGTGTCACCATTCCTCAATTTTTAGGATCACAAGATATGACTTCTTAAATCATTCATTTTTCATCTGTTTACTGTTTATTATATTAGCAGAAAACTGTTTTATTTTTGACTTTTTAGAACTGCCATACTTTGTCAATATTTTTATTTGAATTCATATTTAAAATTTTTTATATGTTATGATCATTGTTTTTTTGCAGATAGTCAAATATATAATGCTTGTATAACAATATTAACTTTTTTTTTCAACAGATGGAACGTTTTGATGGACTACTGTTATACAACCCCTTCTGGAAACCCAAGTGATGAACTCAGATATGATCTCTTTTTGAGGTAAATTATTTCGATTACAATATTCTGAGAAAAAAAATGATATATTAACAAATTTCTCTCATTCCATTGTCTTTTCAGAAAGTGAAGGTGATTGTATTGTTGTGCTTTCAGTTTTTCCAAATTTTATATTTTAAAAGTTCAAGTATATTTAAATATTTTAAGCATCCTTCAACATTTAACTACCGTACTTTTGAAATGATATCAAAATGTGACTCCCAGTAGCTCAAAAACACAATCCAGTCGAGACTTGGCAAGTTACAATGCAAAATGTTAGAAACAGAAGGATTTTATGCAAAATTGCTCCAGTTTTTGCTATTGAGAGATGTAGTACATATATAACATTTAGGTATCCATAGGAAAAGCATTGTGACATGATGAAAATTACATAATGAGAGCCTTATGCAGGAAATGTCTTTTTTTCAATGCAGGAAATGCATTCTTTATTTCAGCATAACCTCAGTGTTTAGCTTTCAGCACAGGTGGTCAAATATCTGAAACCCAGCAAATCTGAACCTGCAGGTAAAAGAAAGCTTCCACTATGGACCAGTTGATGGTGAATATGATACAGCTTTCTGTGCATGGAGAAGTCCCCAGTGAATTAGTGAATTCCTATGTGCAGTCTTGGTAATGTCACCGATTTGCCCAATTACTGTGGAGTCAAGAGTAAATATAATGGAATGTGATTTTAAGTGTCTAGGCTAGAGTAAACTTGTCTCAGATGACTTAACATAAAATACATTTTAAAGTTCATCAGTCATATGAGTTGCTGTGTAAGAAATTATTTTATGTATTTTTCTATGTCTATATGTACTATATATACAATGCTATACAAAAGTATATGTCTATATGTACTATATATACAATGCTATACAAAAGTATAAGTATTGCTATTACAGAACAATGGATCACTGCCAGCCTTGTGTAAAACATGGCAAAGGTTTGACCATGTGTTTCCCTTACGTTTCTCCCTCTTGCACTCTACACTATATTGCCAAAAGTATTGGGACACCTGCCTTTACACACACATGAACTTTAATGACATCCCATTCTTAATACATACGCTTTAATATGGAGTTGGCCCACCCTTTGCAGCTGTAACAGCTTCAACTCTTATGGGAAGGCTTTCCACAAGGTTTAGGAGTGTGTTTATGGGAATTTTTGACCATTCTTCCAGGAGACCATTTGTGAGGACAGGCACTGATGTTGGACATGAAGCCTGGCTCACAGTCTCCACTGTAATTCACCCAAAAGGTGTTTTATTGGGTTGAGGTCAAGGTTCTGTGCAGGCTAGTCAAGTTCCTCCACACCAAACTCGCTCATCCATTTCTTTATAGACCTTGCTTTGTGCACTGGTGTGCAGTCATGTTGGAACAGGAAGGGGCCATCCTTAAACAAAGTTGGGAGCATGAAATTGTCCGAAAATGGCTTTGTATGCTGAAGCATTAAGAGTTCCTTTCATTTGAACTAAGGGGCCAAGCCCAACCCCTGAAAAACAACCCCACACCACAACCCCCCCCCTCCAACAAAGTTTACACTGGCACAGTGCAGTCAGGCAAGTACCGTTCTCCTGGCAACCGCCAAACCCAGACTCATCCATCGGATTGCCAGACAGAGAACCGTGATTCCTCACTTCAGATGACTCATCTCCACTTCTGTAGTGTCCAATGGCGGTGTTGATCCGATGCTTTGCATTGCACTTGGTGATGTAAGACTTGGATGCAGCTGCTTGGCCATGGAAACCTGTTCCATGAAGCTCTATACGCACTGTTCTTGAGCTTTTGGAGGTCTGTAGCTATTGACTCTGCAGAAAGTTGGCGACTTCTGCACACTGTGTTCCTCAGCATGCGTTGTCCCCACTCTGTGATTTTACATGGCCTACCACTTTGTGGCTGAGTTTCGGTTGTTCCCAATTGCTCCCACTTTGTTATAATACCATTAACAGGTGACTGTGGAATATTTAGTAGTGAGGAAATTTCACGAATGGGCATATTGCACAGGTGGCATCCTATCACAGTACCACGCTTGAATTCATGGAGCTACTGAGAGTGACCCATTCTTTCACAAATGTTTGTAGAAGCAGTCTGCATGCCTAGGTGCTTGATGTTATACACCTGTGGCCATGGAAGTGATTGGAACACCTGAATTCAGTGATTTGGAGGGGTGTCCCAATACTTTTGGCAATATAGTGTATATAGGATGAGTAAGTACTCTTTAGCTGTTGTTTCTTATCCATGCCTACAGTAATGTGCTTAGGGATGTCTTTGTCTAGTAAGCATGGACCAAGACATATATATACAGTATATATATGCATAAAGTATAAACTGAGATAATTTCAGTGCACTTGGACTTCTAATTAAACAGTTGGCAGTAGAACATGCACAGCAACAGTTAAATAATTATTGGTAGCTTTTCACTGTAGTTAATTTTCTACATAATATTTTACATTATGGAAATTATATTTACAGTAATATAGCTATTATTTCTGACTGATTATGGATGAAGAAGTATATAGGGGGAGTGGTGGCTCTGAGGCTAGGGATCTGCACTGGCAATCAGAAGGTTGCCGGTTCGAATCCCATAAATGCCAATAGGGACTCTGCTCTGTTGGACCCTTGAGCAAGGCCCTTAACCTGCAATTGCTGAGCGCTTTGAGTAGTGAGAAAAGCGCTACATAAATGCAAAGAATTATTATTATTATTATAAACTTTGCTGAAACAGCATTCTACTGCAGCTGTGGCATTTAAAAATTCTATTAATTCTAATCATAACTTCCAATGGTCTGCCTATTTGGAAAGACAGTATCTCACTGTAAATGTAGTTACACAAACTATAAAAAATGTTCTCAAACTGATGAAACTGTCCTGTAGTGGTTAGCCTTGTTGCTGAACTGAACACCAACTGAACACCAGCAAAACCAAAGAGCTGGTGGTGGATTTTAGGAGGCCCAGGCCCCTCACAGACCCCGGGATTATTAGAGGTGACTGTGTACAGAGGGTACAGACCTATAAATACCTGGGAGTGCAGCTGGATGATAAATTGGACTGGACTGCCAATACTGATGCTCTGTGCAAGAGAGGACAGAGCTGACTATACTTCCTTAGAAGGCTGGCGTCCTTCAACATCTGCAATAAGATGCTGCAGATGTTCTATCAGACGGTTGTGGTGAGCCCCCTTTCCTACGCTGTGGTGTGCTGGGGAGGCAGCATAAAAAAGAGGGACGTCTGACGCCTGGACAAACTGGTGAGAAAGGCAGGCTGTATTGTAGGCACAGAACTGGACAGTTTGACATCTGTGGCAAAGCAACGGGCACTGAGCAGGCTCCTGTCAATCATGGAGAATCCAATGAACAGTATCATCTCCAGACAGAGGAGCAGTTCAGCGACAGACTGCTGTCACTGTCCTGCTCCACTGACAGACTGAGAAGAACGTTCCTCCCCCACACTATGCGACTCTTCAATTCCACCCTGGGGGGTAAACGTTAACACAATACAAGGTTATTGACTGTTATACGTGCCTCGCACTCTCGACCTTGCATTTTTTAACTTGCACTGCATTTTTATCACTCTTTAATTAATATTGTTTTTATCAGTATGCTGCTGCAGGAGTATGTGAATTTCCTCTTGGGGATTAATAAAGTATCTATCTATCTATCTATCTATCTATCTATCTATCTATCTATCTATCTATCTATCTATCTATCTATCTATCTATCTATCTATCTATCTATCTATCTATCTATCTATCTATACAGCTTCAGGGTCCTGGTTTCCTACCCTTTCCTTAATGCTGTCCATGTGGAGTTTGCATGGTCTCCCAATATTTCCATGAGTTTTCTCTGGGTTTCCTCTCACATCCCAAAGACATCCATGTTAGCTCAGAAGTGGCCCATTATGGGTAAGTGTGGCTGTTATCTAGTCCATGATTGGTTCCTATCTTGATGCCACTGCTGCCAGGACAGATATCAGCTTCATATAACCCTGAACTGTACAAGATGGTTAAATAATTAATTACTGCATGAAAAAAATAACAAACTTTAGCATAGATACGTTAGATATAGTCAATATTTACCTAATATCAGTGATGTCAATTAAGAATTTTGGATGTTTCAGTATTGATGGATGTCACTAAAAAGGCATTGCGGCACAGTGGTTAGCTCTACTGTCTGACAGCTTCAGGACACTTTAATTCTGAAACCTTTGAACCTGTGCATGTAGATTTCATGTTCTCTCCTTATGTGGATAATTGTTTTCTATAACTCTCCTCAAACAATCCCAAATATATGCAGCTTAGGTTAGTTAGCCGTTCTATACTGAGCTCCAGTGTAAATGTGTGCATTTGTTTGTGTGTTTGTGTGGTGCCTATAATGGACTGACACTTCATCCTCTGCTGTTTACTACCTTGTTTCCAGTGTGACCAGGACAGGTCCTAACCCTAACTGACCTTTATTATTATTCTGAAATATGATGATAACAAGTCTTTATTCATTCAAAATTCTACAAGTAGTTTTAATCAGATTAGTAGAAATCAATAGAGCACTTTGTGCTGGCACTGCTTAATGTACTACTGCATTGTCTTGTGTCATCAGTGTGTGCTGCATTCAGAATGTGATACATAAGAAAGACAACAAGAATGAATAAAAGAAACACCAAAATGACTTGATCAAGCTAACAGTTTGTTCTGTATAATAAAAGTAGAAGCTGTTGGCGAAATCTGCTTTATTCTGGGGCTGTCTCCATATGTGAGAGGAATCACAGAAAATGTAAGCTAATGTGAATTAGGTTTTGTAATTGATAAGTACTGTAAATGATTAATTGTAGGTTATTCTATTGCATGAACTGCCTTGTGAATTATCCATTAATACAATTAGAACTATTCATCAGTTTCCAAACCCACTTAATCTAATTCAATGGGTGAATAAAACAGAGAGGATGTAAAATGTTTAGGGCTCCACAAGGGAAATCACATTTTAGTGTCATATGCAAATGTAAAGAAAAAAAAAACAACTAAAGATCTGAAGAGAGGTCTTGTGTTAGTCCCCTTGGCATGCCTTCATTACTTGCTGCTAAAAACTGACAAGTGTGTTCTGCAATGTGGAGAAGACTGGTAGGGGTGGGCTCAAGAAAAGCCCACTTAACAGGAGGCCATCAGTTCTTCAGAGTTTGGGTTTGCTGCAGGTGTCATCTCAAATATTTCCTTGGAGCCCACTTAAGACTTCCAGGATGCTTGCACACTTAAACTACTTTTGCCATAATTGCTGGTTGTGTATAATGACACAAACACTTTTTAATGGTTATTTTTCTCTCTTCATACAAAAAATTACTATAGAGATGACATTTTAGAATTTTTCAAGTTAAACATGAGAGCAATCAGAACAGAAAATGCATTACTGCCATTTTTTAATTTGCTCACAGCATTGATGGAAACATTCTAACAATGGATTTAGCCAGATTCCAAAAGCATAGGCAACATTTGTCATTTAAATATGCATCATTCTGGGTGAGGACTGAATCGTTTTTTACTTTGCCTGTTTTCTTTCTTATATTTTAACTAGGGGGCTTCACCCCCTGCTTGCTTCACTCACCAACCCTGATGCCTGCGCTATGCGCCAGCAACTTTGCGTCTTGGCCACTCACGAATGTGGATTTCACTTTCACCAAACAACAAAATTTTTAATTCTCGCGGATTGGCCTCTTCATTGGAAAGAAACACTACTTTTCCCTGATGGCAACATGAATTAGACGATCTACAAGTCTCCGACTTAAAGTTTAAAGCCAAACAATATCTACATACTTCTGTCATATCACCTATGTCCATATATTCGATCTCTTTTCACTTTTACCTTTTCATCAATATTGCATTGAATTTTGATTCCTTGTTTGGAATGACATTGTGACAACACAATGTATAACTGCCCATGAATGAATATCGTTTCTTTCTCTCTACATGAACTGTGTCTGACAATAGCATTCACACAAATGAGAAATGATTGTACCATGGGTGTGGTTGTAAATGTTTTAGATGTGGGCAGGTCTTTTCCAAATCTCTTTGCATAAAGTTTTATCTCATGGGGCTTGAAATTTTCTCTTGCGGGATTTCACTTTCACCAAACAACAAATGTTTTAATTCTCACAGTTATGCCTCTTCATTGGGATCTGTGCACCCCCCAAACCCCCACCCCCCGTGGCTGCAGGTCTTTGTTCCAACCAGGTTCTGTTTTTAATTGGACTCCTGGGCTAATTAAGTGATGTGTTATTTCCCAAGTTCTGTGTTTTGGGAACAATATAGAAATTAGAAAACTAAGTTTGGTAAAAAAAAAATATATATATATATATATATATATACTAGCAATATACCCGCGCTTCGCAGCGGAGAAGTAGTGTGTTAAAGAGGTTATGAAAAAGAAAAGGAAATATTTTAAAAATAACGTAACATGATTGTCAATGTAATTATGTTGTCATTGTTATGAGTGTTGCTGTCATATATATATATATATATATATATATATATATATATATATATATATATATATAAATACACACAGACACACATAAACATATATATACATATACATATATATATATACATATCTACATATACACATATATACATATATAAATATCTATACTAATAAAAGGCAAAGCCCTCACTGACTGACTGACTCACTCACTCACTCATCACTAATTCTCCAACTTCCCGTGTAGGTGGAAGGCTGAAATTTGGCAGGCTCATTCCTTACAGCTTACTTACAAAAGTTAGGCAGGTTTCATTTCGAAATTCAAAGTGTAATGATCATAACTGGAACCTCTTTTTTGTCCATATACTGTAATGGACGGGGGCGGAGTCGCGTATCACGTCATTACGCCTCCTATGTAATCACGTGAAATGCCTTGGGACCGATCTGGAAGAAGGTAGCGCAGCGCCTTGATTTAAACTATTCCATGTCTTGGTGGGTTCAATACTGTGTAAGCATACATATTAACACATGTGCAATTAAACGTGTGCATTTACGGGGTGATTTCTCAGGCTTAAAAGCCCGCCTTTTATTAAAAAAGTAAATGCAAACTGTTTTCATTCTGAAGGGCACAAACCACGTTGGATTTTGTAATGATAGTTGATTAGTAAGGTCTATTAAGGGATACTTACAGAATGATTAGTAATGCCTGTGAATGCCGATGCAAGTAGGAGAATGGGTGTGAACTAAAGAACGAGTAGTAACTTGTACAGTAAATGTCTCTAAAGTCTGTCTATTAAAAAGTTATTATATCTTTCAATCCTGTGTATTGATTAAACTACGAACCTAACAAGATCACTACATGGTGTCAGAAGTGGCGGATTGGAAGAGGAATGTGAAGAAGAGGTTCAGCTTTTGAACGAGTCTCGTGTCTGTGAGTAATCCGAAAACGTGGTCAGAAAGCACTAAGACGTTCTAGCAAAAGAGAAAAAAAAATATGGAAGGATTACAGCCCCCACCAAATCTCCAGTTAAAGGGAAATGTAGCTGAAAATTGGAAAAGATTTAAACAGAGATTCGAGTTGTATCTTGCTGCGATTGAAGCAGATAAGAAAAGTGAAAAAATGAAAGCGTCTATGCTTCTACATGTAATTGGCGAAGAGGTGCTAGAGGTGTATAACAATTTTCAGTTTGAACAACATGGAGACAATATGAAATTGAAGTTTTTTACATGTTTCCAGAAAAGCGGAGAAACAATAGACCAGTATGTGACGGAATTGCATAATAGGAGCTGTTCTAAGAAGAAACCGTCGAGACATCAAAGGACCAATAACCTCTAATCAGAACACTAACACCAGCGAAACAAATATTAACGAGAAAACAAGTATAAATCAGGAAAGAACATCTCAACTGCAAACACAATTAACCAGAAGATCAAAACGTCAAGTAAAACCACCAGAACGACTCATTGCTTTTTATACATAGTTTGAATGCTGGATGTAT
This sequence comes from Erpetoichthys calabaricus, assembly GCF_900747795.2. Lineage (NCBI taxonomy): Eukaryota > Metazoa > Chordata > Cladistia > Polypteriformes > Polypteridae > Erpetoichthys > Erpetoichthys calabaricus. The sequence goes on along the minus strand of NC_041397.2, from coordinate 209,138,225 downwards.
GCCTGAAATGTTCTGGATAGTTCAGTTGTTTGAAGTGATAAAGAATTAAACGTGTGCATTTACGGGGTGATTTCTCAGGCTAAAAAGCTCGCTTTTTATTAAAAAGGTAAATGCAAACTGTTTTCATTCTGAAGGGCACAAACCACGTTATATTTCAGCCGTTAAACGCGCAAAAATGTCGGTACACCAGATAAATAAGCGCAACATATTATCAGTTTTATTGTATGCTTACAATACATATAGAAATGTGTTAATCGTTAACTAATAGTATCGGATGGTGTTTTTCGACTCGTGCCTTGATTTAAACGATTGCATGTCTTGGTGGGTTTGCGTAGCTTATTATCAATATCTTTACACCTCTTTTTAAGACTTATTGACTGAAACGGGCTTTCACGAAAAAACTTAGGGCTTTGCTACAGGATACACCCTCCACAAGTTAAGGAAGTAAAAATAAAGGTATATATTTCTGTTTTTTTAAAACCTTTTAAGTTCGTATGCGTAGCCCCATTTGGCTGTTTTAGTTTTTTTTTTTTCTTTCTTCAGTAATATTTAATCTCCTTAAAGAAAAACAACATATGCATTTTACTTTTTTTTGTATCTCTTTAGTAATATTTTAGTGTAAAAGGATAACCAGTATTTAAACCTTTTATGTTACTTTATAAAGTTATTTTACACAATGTGGAAAAATTAATAAGAAAGCTACATATTTTGGCAGCTGCTGCTTTAATTTTCAATGAAATGAAAAAAGCTCTCCAAGAGAAAACCTCAATGAAGAAGAAACAGTTTGCACTATCTAAAAAGGAGAAACCCTCATTTATAAAGGTTTGCTGCAGATGACTTAACTGAAAATAAATGAATAGTTCCTATGTGTATAATACATATTTATCTATTTGACTTATGCCTTTATTCCAGCAACTTGCAACATCTGAGGTACAATTTGTTACATTACTTTTGTTTTTTGCAGCACAGGCAGGTGAAGTGACTTCCTCAGGGTCACACAGTGGTGTCAGTACCAGGATTTGAACTGACAAGCTCCGGGTTTGCTGAAATATTACTGAAGAATGAAAAAAAACAAAAACGGGCAAATGGGGCTATGCATACAAATGTCCATCCATCCATTATCCAACCCGCTATATCCTAAATACAGGAGCCAATCCCTACCAACACAGGGTACAAGGCAGGAAACAAACCCCGGGCAAGGTGCCAGCCCACTGCAGGGCGCACACACCCACACACCAGGGACAATTTAGAATCGCCAATGCACCTAACCTGCATGTCTTTGGACTGTGGGAGGAAACCGGAGTACCCGGAGGAAACCCAGACAAACACAGGGAGAACATTCAAACTCCACGCAGGGAAGCGAACCCGGGTCTCCTAACTGGCACCTTTCACTGCGCCACCATGCCGCCCGCAAACTTAAAAGGTTTAAATAAAACAGAAATATATACCTTTATTGTTACTTCCTTAACTTGTGGAGGGTGTATCCTGTAGCAAAGCCCTAAGTTTTTTCAAGAAAGCCCCTTTCAGTCAGTAAGCCTTAAAAACAGGTGTAAAGCTAAACTTGCAGCACCACTATTCAATTACACTTGCCTAACGCCTCTCCTAAGGGGACATACTGTGGGATCTAGGCATCAGTCAAAGCACCAATCACAGGCCCGATTCGAAAGCGGGAAGCTATGATTTGTCGTCTCCCTCCCATGTAACAATCACATCCCGTGTTACAATGCACTATGTATGTATGTATATATGTATATATGTATATGTGTGTGTTTATGTATGTGTGTATATGTATGTGTATATATATGTTGATATGTGTATATATATATATATATATATATGTATATATATATATGTGGATGTGTATATGTATATATACATATATATATGTATATATGTATATGTAGATATGTGTATATGTAGATATGTATATATATGTATATTAGTGCTGGGCGGTATACCAGTTCATACCGAAAACCGTTTATTTTTTTTATGATATGGATTTTTCTTATACCGCAACACCGGTTTAAATTGCCTAAACGACGTTCGGAACGTGGCGCAGCAGGAAACTGTTCAAGTGGAGACCTTTTTCACTGCTACACCGCTAAACACAGATTTGTTGCACTAGGGCTCTTTTTCACTGCTACACCACCAAATAGTGGGCGGTAGCATAGGTATGCCGCGCGGTGAAAATGGAGAGAGAGACGAAAAAAAGCAGTCACGTCTTGTTGCCTGGAGATGCTTTAGTTTTAAAAGGTCAGATGTGTAAATACTGTTTATATACTACTGGATAATACTGCAAGCCAAGTTGTACTTGTTTTATTTGTTTTCAATACAGTGTAATGTACCTGGGTACTGTGTAATATTGTGACGACATGTTGACTTTATTCTCGTACTTTGTCATTAAAGTAGAACATCGTAAACTAAACTTCATCGTAAAATGAATATTTAATTTACTAGATTTTCTCAAACCCCATCATAAGTTATATAGCACATTAAATGCTTTGTGTTAAGTGTTCCCCGAGCTTCTTAAACTGACTTCCTCTTGCACTAAGAGGAGGCGCCGGCAGCGATCGCCACACAGAATCCATTCACATGATATTCATGCTCTCTGAACATTTAGAATGCCAAGATAAATACTTGATATAAATTCTAAATTTTCAGAGAGCAGGAATATCATACAGTGAATGGATTCTGTATGGTGATCGCTGTCTATTAGTGTGGAGGAAGTCAGTTTAAGGAGCGTAGTGATTAACAACTGGGTCGGGGAACACAACACAAAGCATTTAATGTGCTACATTAACTTATGACGGGGTTTGAGAAAATCTAGCAAATTAAACAATGATTTTAGGATGAAGTTTAGTTTACGACATTCTACTTTAATTATAAAGTAAACTATAAATAAAAGTGGAATTGTCGACTTTATTCTCGACGTATAGTTTTTTTTTTTTCTTCCCTGTGTCCGTATTTTTTTTTCTTCACCGTGGCCCTAATACGATTCCGTAGGGCTATACCACAAATAGCATTATAAATGCAAGTTGCAGTTGTATTAATTATGTATATAGCTTAGCTTGAAGCAAGGTCCATATTAATGCAGTTTGCCTAAATGATAGTTCAGTTGGTAAAGATGTCATCACCAAGATTGCACTTGTTTTATTTTATTTTAATTTGGTGAATACTGTGTAATGCACCTGGGCTTTTGAAGCCTTGAAGTAATAGTGCAACTATCAGTAATAATACAATTATTTATTTTATTGTTATTATTTATTAGTTTAAATATTATGCAGTTTAATGATGGTAAAGTTGTTTAAAAAGTCACTTTAACGTGTCAGTGGACAGAGATTGTTAACATTAACAGAAAGTGTAGTTGGTTTACAAAAAAAAATTATTTATTCCTTTTCTAAGACATGTTCAGTGCAATACAACTTTTGACAAGCACTTCTGGATATTTTCCTAAGTCTAAATACCTCTTTGGAAGGTTGAAAATATGTTGTCAAAATTATAATTTAAGTTTTTTCTATATTTTGACTGCATCTGTCATGCAATGTGATTTCCTTCTCTTCATTAGTGCCACCCCCTTGAAAAGTATCACTTTATGGGGCCATGCAAACCTGTATTAATACTTGTGTGCACATTAAAATGTTTTTTTTGTACAATGTACAATGCTCTTGACAGTGGAATAGGTTATTCTTAGCTAGTAATTGCAGTGGAAAATGTGTTTAACGTCCACTCATGCATGGGAAAAAAATACCGTCAAATACCGTGAAACCGGGATAATTTAGAAAAATACCGTGATGTAGAATTTTGGTCATACCGCCCACCCCTAATGTATATGTATATATATGTTTACATAACAGTACTTCTCTGCTGCGAAGCGCGGGTATTTTGCTAGTATATACATATACACATCCACATATATACATATATATATATACACATATCAACATATATATACACATACATATACACACATACATACACACATATACATATATACTGTACATATACATACATACACATACATATATATATATATATACACACATACATAGATACACATATATATCTATACTAATAAAAGGCAAAGCCCTCACTGACTGACTGACTCACTCACTGACTCACTCATCACTAATTCTCCAACTTCCCGTGTAGGTAGAAGGCTGAAATTTGGCAGGCTCATTCCTTACAGCTTACTTACAAAAGTTAGGCAGGTTTCATTTCGAAATTCAAAGCGTAATGGTCATAACTGGAACATATTTTTTGTCCATACACTGTAATGGAGGAGGCGGAGTCACGTATCGCGTCATCACGCCTCCTACGTAATCACGTGAACTAAAAACAAGGAAGAGATTTACAGCACGAGTCGCACGCGGGAACGAAGGTAAATGACGTTAATTTTTGACTGTCTTTTAATACTGTGTAAGCATACATATTAACACATGTGCAATTAAACGTGTGCATTTACAGGGTGATTTCTCAGGCTTAAAAGCTCACCTTTTATCAAACGCGGGAACAAAGGTAACTGACGTTGTTCACTGTCTTTTAATACTGTGTAACCATATATATTAACACATGTCCAATTAAACGTGTGCATTTACGGGGTGATTTCTCAGGCTTAAAAGCTCGCCTTTTACTAAAAAGGTAAATGCAAAACTATTTTCAATCAGTTTATTGAAACGCTCCCGTTAAGGATTGCAATAACATATTCGCGAGATAAAAGAACGAAGTAGGGGGAAATGGAGGAACAGCCGCAAACAGCGAAGAGCAAAAAATTAATTAAACAATTGAGAACGGAGCGAGTTAAGCATACAAGCATGTTCATAAGGGAAAGAAACCACGGTGTAAAACGTAAGTTTAAATAAAGTTTATAGAAACGCTCCCGCTGCGGATTGCAATAACATATTCGCGAGATAAAAGTTTAATGAGAAGACACGAGGTATAAACGAACCACACGCCGTGGCGCAACGTTAGGGGCAACAGTTTCAACCATTCTATGATGTGCTTCTTGCAACTGAAAGACGGCACATGGCGGATGTTAGCCGACTTGCTGACCGCAACGTTAGGGGCTTCAAGTATGGCGCTGACGCCACATCTCAGTGCCAACACTTTGCAGACTGTACTTAAAAGACACGCCCTCCTCACTGGACAGTTAAAAACACCAATCAAACTAACAATGACATCAAGTATTACCCAATCAAAAGTAGGAAAGGAGGCATCTTCATAAAATGCGTGTGGGATGATTTGCATGAGACGCTGCTTTAAAAAAAAAATGATTAAAAAAATACGGGATAAATCCCGTCCAGTATTGATTCAAAACGGGACGCGCAATTTCATTGTCAAACGCGGCACGATTCCGTATTTTAAAGGACGGGTGGCAACCCTACAGTGCCAGGTAACCACCCATACAATCAGATTGTGATTCAGACTAGGAATGCAATGAATGTAATTACCCCGATCTACATACAAGGCGAAAGTCTTGCAACATTCAAAGATGATGGTTTGGGATAATTAGTACTTATTAAGTACACCATGGAACATAAAAGAGCTTATGAAGCCTTGAACCGAAAAAAGCAACATCTCAGAGATCGTACAAAAAAAAAAGGAGGTAATGTCGTTTTACTCGCTGTAGATTTTAGTGAAACATTACCAGTTATTCCACGAGGGAGACCAGCAGATGAACTCAACGCTTCTTTAAAATCCATGCTTCTCCCACGGTCGGTTATATGTTGCGTGTTCTCGGGTAGGTACACCAAAAAATGTATACATTTAAGCATGTAATGGGCAAAGAAAAAATGAGGTATACCCGAAGGCACTGCAGTAGTACTCAATGTAACTTCCATCCATCCATCCATTTTCCAACCCGCTGAATCTGAACACAGGGTCACGGGGGTCTGCTGGAGCCAATCCCAGCCAACACAGGGCACAAGGCAGGAACCAATCCCGGGCAGGGTGCCAACCCACCGCAGGATGCACACAAACACACCCACACACCAAGCACACACTAGGGCCAATTTAGAATCGCCAAGCCACCTAACCAGCATGTCTTTGGACTGTGGGAGGAAACCGGAGCGCCCGGAGGAAACCCACGCAGACACGGGGAGAACATGCAAACTCCACGCAGGGAGGACCCGGGAAGCGAACCCAGGTCCCCAGATCTCTCAACTGCGAGGCAGCAGCGCTACCCACTGCGCCACCGTGCCGCCTCAATGTAACTTTACTTCTTAAATGTTAATGTTTTACTGTTTAATAATTTATACGCTTCTTATATATTGTTCAAATTCTTTTATCAAAATACCAGTGACAGCGCAATGCACGATAACATGGAGTGAATACACCATACGCATCTGCCCACGGCCGCCCTGGTGTGCGCAGATAGGAGTTGATTCTAAAATAAAATAAACATAAAAAGAGTAATACAATCATCACCCATAAAGCGGATAGCAGACGTGACGTATTATATGTGTACCAGATTTCAAGTCAATAGGTGAAACAGTTTGCAAGCTACAGGTGATTTAAAATCCTGGACAGACCAACGAAAAGCCACGGTAGCAAATTATACAAGAAGATTTTACTGTTTAATTATTTATATTTATATGAAATGTGCTTCTTATATATTACTTCATATTCTCATATGATAATGATGTTAATGTTGTTTATATTGATTTCTATGTTATTGTAAGTGCATCTATGTGTGTATATGTATGTATGTATGTATGTATGTGTATATATATATATATATATATATATATATATATATATATATATATGTGTATATGTATATATAATATATCTGTATATGTGTGTATATGTGTGTGTATATGTGTATATGTATATATATATGACAGCAACACTCATAACAATGACAACACAATTACATTGACAATCATGTTACGTTATTTTTAAAATGTTTCCTTTACTTTTTCATAACCTCTTTAACACACTACTTCTCCGCTGCGAAGCGCGGGTATTTTGCTAGTATATATATATATACAAACACAGACACATATATATACATACATTGGAACCTCGGTTCACGACCATAATTCGTTCCAAACCTCTGGTTGTAAACCGATTTGGTCGTGAACCGAAGCAATTTCCCCCATAGGATTACATGTAAATACAATTAATCTGTTCCAGACCGTACGAACTGTATGTAAATATATTTTTTTAAAAGATTTTTTTGTTTCCACAGTAGCGAAGTAATCACTCCTGCTGCGTGCAGTCAATTCACGTGAGCCGCTCTCTTGTGTGAGACCCGGCACTTCAAAGTTTCTCGCTACAGCAATTTTAACTCTGTTACAAAGTGATCCAAATGTCGTTTATACCTCGTGTCTTCTCATTAAAGTTGTATCTCGCGAATATGGTATTGCAAACGGCAGCAGGAGCGTTTCTATAAACTTAATTTAAACTTACGGTTTACACCGTGCTTCGCTTCTTATTGTTTCGTTGCCTTCTCAATTGTGTAATGAATGTTTTCTTCAGCGCTCTTTGGGGCTCTTCCTTGTTTTGTACGTACTGCGTTCACAGTCGGTTCACGCGATTACGTGGGAGGTGTGATGACGCGATACACAACTCCGCCTCCCATGGCCAGCAAGCTGCAGTCCATTACAGTATATGGACAAAAAAGAGGTTCCAGTTATGACCATTACGCTTTGAATTTCGAAATGAAACCTGCCTCACTTTTGTAAGTAAGCTGTAAGGAATGAGCCTGCCAAATTTCAGCCTTCCACCTACACGGGAAGTTGGAGAATTAGTGATGAGTCAGTCAGTCAGTTAGTGAGGGCTTTGCCTTTTACTAGTATAGATTAAAATGTACCAAACAGTTATATGGGAATAATGTATTTTTTTCTTTTTAACAATATTTTCATCTTAATTTTCATTCTACTTTTCTAGGTGTTGTAATTGTTTAATTAATCCATTATTTACTAAGTAGTGGGTCTGATGCTAAAGTAGTTGCAGCCTTTGATTATTCAGTGTTGTTTGCCTGGGTGTCTGCTCTGCTCGTTTTTAATTGTCATTAATAAGATACAACCAAGGGGAAAAACTGCACAGAGCAAGGGCAAAATAGAATGAAATCAATGAAATCAAATGAGAGTTAAGCATTTAAATCTATAGCAAAAGCAGAAATATTTCTAAATGTCTTATAAATGTGAAAATCATGCTGCTGTGCTTTTCTGAATGTAGAATAAAAGAAAAATAATACCAGTTAATTAAATGAGATCAGTGTTATCAGGTGTTGTCACTGATTAGGAATCTGGTTGAAACAAAAACCTGCAGTCACAGGGGGTCCCCAGGACCAAGGTTGGGAAATGCTGAATTAGACAATCTACAAGTATCCGACTTAAAGTTTAAATCCAAACATTACATTCGATCTCTTTTCGTTGTTCCGTTATTTCACCAAGTAATAATTTCCGTTTGTGTGCGCTAATGCGATCTTTACTATCCTTTTTTTTAAGACTTTCACATTTTCATACTTCCATTTTCTTTAACCTGCTCTGCATGTGTATAGCGCCAATGTTTTTGAATTCTTTATGACTTTCTACTTTGTCATTTACTCTTTTGTCTTTTATTTCTGGCCCAGGGCATGGTTAAATCTCTTGGCACAATGTCTCGTCTTGCGGGACGTGAAAGTGTCTCTCTGTGAAAATCATATCTCATCTCTCTTCCCAAGATTTTTTATTATAATAGACAGATTTTTTTTGTTTACATTGTAATTTTTTCTAGGTACATGGTTGCATCTGTTGTTATTATTATATGTTTAATTGAGAAGAATGCCATTGCAAGGCTCTGGTTTGCAAATATAAAATACAGTACAATCCCTCTTAACCGGCCACCTCGGGACTGGACCCATGGCCAGTTGCTGTTTTGGCCGGTTAATTCGATGCATACCTATTTTCATGTAGAAAAATATTTCTAAGGTATGTGTTATGAATAAAAAATGTAGTAGCACGCTTTTAACACGTATTTATACATATGCATGTAAAAATAAGAAAAATGAAACATGTATGTAAAAATAAATACAGTAATAAGGGAGGAAACAGAAGAAAATACAGATTTTTATCAGACTCCATTTTTGAACAGAAATACTCGATGGAACTCCTGTCTCTTCGCCAGTTGTTTACCGTGCTTTTCCCAACACCAAGTTTGGCACAAATTTTCACCACGGAATCACCGTTAACCAACCGCTTTAGCTCCTTAAGACATGTATCCATTGAAACTGCAATTCGTTTACGTTTTGTACTCATCGTAAAGGGAAACAGTTCGGTAAAAAATCAGAAAATACTCTGCCCCCCTTCTCCACTTTAAATTCCGAGAATGTTCGCTTCAGTCACACAAAAGTCACGTTCATTTATTCGTTCCACGTACTCCGACGTACTCTTTTTAACTCCAAATCATTGTTTTATTACCCCCTCCGCTTGTACTTGCCTTAATAACTTAAATGTAGCCTGGGTGCGTTCAACAACGATTTGGCACTCCACCCTACTCCTAGAACGAATAAAAGGGCTTGGCTGTACACGTCGCAAGCTAGCCAAATTGATTTGTGGAAAATTCATAAAGGAATGCACTATGTAAACGGAAATCACTCTGAGCGTAGGAACCTTCTCACCTTCCAGGAAAGAAAGAAGTGCATACATATAATATAAAGAAGAACTCAGGATTAAAAAAAAAAAATTATTTTATTTTAACAGGCCAGTTAATCCGTCGGCCGGTTAATGCAAGGCCAGTTAGGAGGGATTGTACTGTATATAAAAATTAATAAATACTTGCTGGTCCCTTAAGTTTGGACTTCCAAATTTGTAATTTCTCAGACTGATTGGGAGGTGATCAAAAAATATTTTTCAGAGCTTTTCTTGATAATGTTCTTAATATTGTTGCATTTTTAAATGTAAATGTTAATTGTGGTAATTTTGTATAATACGTCACTTGAAATTGTATCTTTAATTTATTGTATAACAAGTTAACAAGTGGTCTGCAAACATTAAATTGACTTGGGATGAAACTATGTATTATTTTTGATGGGAATTTTGTGTAATGTTGCCTTAATGTACTTTATAAATGTTGGTGTAGAGTGCGAAATCTGCCTTCATTTTTATGTTTCTTCCAACAGTTAGAAATGTATTTTAATTAAGCCACTTTCTTAAATATACAGTATTATTATTAAGCCAATAGATTATGAGTATTATTATAATAAATGTTATTTCTGTCGAGATACATAGGATTTCACAATCATTTTTCCCATGTTGTCCAGCACAGTCTATTCAGAGTAGCACCAGACAGGCATACAAATGAAGTAAACGCTTACATTTTCTTTAATTAACTGCTGTTGTGCTGCTGCAGGCTAATAATTCCCTGTCTGTTATGTACTGTGTGTTATCCTACAGTAATTTTTTTAGATTTAAGAGAGAACTACCTTGCTGCATATTCTGTTTGACTAAAATTATGCAAAAGCCTGGAAATAATTTGTAGTTTTTAATGCTGAATACAAGCTTCATGAATGCTTCCTATTGGGTAGGACAGCTTTGCTGCTTTCCCCCTTTCTTAAAACAACATAAAATAAGTCTCCTCTTTAGTGCCTGTGTTTCTTCTCTCTCTCCTACTCCCAGTCTCTCCTCTGAAATTTCTTTTCTCATTCTAGTGATTTTTTTTGACCAAACTTACCTATCAGCTTTAAACTTAAATACCCCCAGCAAAGAAAAAGCTCTTCAATCCCATGCACTGCTACCTTTCAGGTCCAGAATATCCTATTAAGCTATAGAACAGAACCACTAGACCACTAGGGAGAAAATCACTTGAAACTTTTCTGTTTGTACGGATAGGGGCTCATCTGCACTGCATGCCCTCTATACCAGGCAGCTGCATCCCATGTGGCATACTACTTACTGTATGTATCTGCTTTTCACTCTTGGGCATTCTTTTAGAGAGTTGCTTTTCAAGGTAACACTCCAAACAGATGTGGATTACCACCCCTTGATGGCCTCTTCATATACCTGCACTGGCAGACATACTGCAGATACTCTTAAATTAAAAATCTAGGTTTTAATTTTTCTGCATGACATGAAAAAAAAAATCCTGGCATTAGAGACACTTATTCAGTATTATGGTCTATACCATGAACATTTTTTTTAGACTATTAGTTATTTGGGTGGAGGTCCTTTGAACTCCACTTACCATGCTATTCTATCTGATAATGTAACCTTTCATTGAGTGAGGAGTAGTTCATTTGGGTGGCACTGTGTCGCTATGATTACTTCTGCTGCCCCACAGCTCGTGGAGACTTGGTTTGGATCTGGCTTGATTATTGTCTGTGTGTAGTTTGTTCATTCTTCTCTTTTCTGTGTTGACTTTTCTGCAGGTAGTCTGATTTTTTTTCTTCCACGTCTCAAAGTATGCAAGGTTAACTGACATATTTAAATTGGGAAATTATGCCTGAGTGAGAATTGATTTAATTTGACCTTGTGAAGGTCTGGCACCCTAACCAGTGTTCCTTCTTCAATGGATGATACTGCTGGTATACTACTCCAAACTGGAATATATTTATTTATGAAACAGTTGAATGAATTATTGGTATTATATTTTGAGGCATTTTAATCCTTACTGTGAATGATGTTAATGGAAATATAAGAATAAAGCAATCATTACATTTTAATTTGTTATTCAACATTAACAATATCAAATTGATCATTATATACGATTGCACTATTTAATGGGAGCATCTTATGATAACACCATTTTGGGGGACTGTTTAACCAGCACTGTGGATCTTTTTCATGTGATGAGGAATACAGCAAACTGAATCTACAGAGCCCTCTGAAGACTGTAGAGTTTACTCAATCAAATGCAAGACTTTTTTGCTTAGAATTGAAATTCTTAGCATAAGGCAGGCTGTCATTAATTTACTCCACAGACATATTGAGTTTTGCACTGATTATATAGTTTTTTTTCCTTTGGATTGGTTTTCTTTTGCATATGCAACTTCCTGCTTCATACAAAAGATTTATAAGAGATTTTAAAAGCCCTATCAAAGTTAATTACTGTTTTCAGTGACAAAACAAGGCAATATACATCCATTACAAAAAAAATCAATAATGGCATGTACAGTATAGTAGTTTTCTTCAGCTTCCAGAAAACTGTAATTTATTAAACATGGCTTTCCATTTATAGAAGTGACCTTGCAATACTTTTTCTTTCTGTATGTTAAACAGCTGTGACAAAGACCCTCAAACAACAGTCATAGAAAATGGAAAGAGTCAAATGGGCAGATTTTCCTTTGAAGTTTTCCGGTTTGTGAAGCACAAAAACCAGAAAATGTCGACAGTATTTCTCCACTGTGTGACCAAGCTTTGCAAATCAGATGACTGCCCTCTACTCATGCCGGTAAGGTCATAACAAATCTCTCTGAATGCAGTTTATCTTGAAATATGTGATATTTTACATGACCACATAAATTTGTGTAAAAGTGAAATTACCATAATTAAGGGCACATTAAAGGAAAATCTAAAAATACAGAGCACATACTGTACGTATGTAACGTTAACAGGTTTTGGATGTAGACATGTCAGTTACACTTTGTTTTAGGTCATCACAGGACATAAACATAGTAATTACCTTGTAACTTTATGAAATGTACCCACTGATTGAGAATACATATTGTGTAACTAGAGTAAAGAATTGGAAGTACACGTTTCTAATCATTAATCCAAATCTTACTTCATACTTTACCAATTCTGCTACCCTCATATATCAATGGACAGTTATTGGAGAAGCAGAGGTGTGGAACAGTGGAAGATTTCAAGTTGATAAGCACTGCAGTTCCGATGCTGAAGGTTGCACAAATTGCTGGTGCTGGTTCTCACCGCTAAGAAAAGGTGCTCGTATGGTGAAAAGTCAATTGTTGTGATACAATGACAGTTTGCTCAAAGTGCCTGAGGACCCCCATGAAGATTCCTGAAGGGGTACTCATTGTTATACTTGGTAAAGGAGCCAGTACAGTGAAACGTAGATCATTGTGTCATTGTTATACAATGACAGTGGAGAATTCTCCCTTGTGAAAATTAAAAATGGGTGCTGGTACTCACTGGTATGCTAAGAAAAAGTGGCAATAACTCTATGTTGAAACTGGAAAAGTTGTCGGTACTGCATACTGGTGAGGACCAGGCCACTTTAAGGACTGATTGTAATGAGGCTTGCACAATAATCACCATGTATCTACACACAACCAAATTTGTCTGAGCTTCGCAGAATGTACACTTTATGTATTCTCATATCAGTTTTGACATTTTGAAACAGTTTAGCGTGCAGGTAGCACAGATCTATTGCTTTGAACAATGAATGTTCTTGACCTCAATTTTGCTCAAAGCTTATTAGATTAGATGTTGTCAAGCTGCCCCTTTTTGTGCAACATCTTCGACATTTTACTCATCTACTATGGCTACTCATGCTGTAAGTTTAATTGGTATGAGCAACTCTGAAGTGAACTATTCAGGTTAAGAAATTTAGATGGATGAATATTTTATTAGTAGGCACAACAGACATGTATTTATACTCCTGCATACCATAAAACAAAACTTTAGTGGAGGTGTTTCATATTTTATCTGTCTAATATATCCAAATGCCTTTAAAATCACTTTAAAACCATTTCAAGGACTCAGCTGATTATCAGTGCATTTATGATCTATCCAGAGAAGCAGGCTCCCTTTAGGTTCATGGGAGTTTTCTCACAGATTCTCCAGGTATGCTGGTTTATATCCATATTTCTAAGGTGTGCATGTTCAACTTCATTACATAAATTAATCAGCTACTGGACCATGCCATATTTTATTACCCTGCAGACACATTTACTACAATGTCTACCAGTAGTTAAGATCTGAATCAGGGAATAAGAACAATGCTTTACAGGGATCTACTAATATATGTAATACTTTATACTCATTGTAAAAAAACTAGTACTAGAAGAGATAATAATAATAAAAAAAATCATTGGACTGACCAAGGCATAATAGTATCTTTCTTTAAATGTTTACACTCCATTTTGTTAACTATAGTCCAATACTTTCTCCTGAAACTTGTCACCTTCTTTTACGTAGTAGTGTTTTCCATGACAAAAGGGCACATTTGTAACCTCCTTTAAATATGGCACTTAGCAATTCAGACTTCTGTAGTTGAATAAAACACACATTAGATCCTCATTGTGTGGTTAATGCACAATAGCCTAGACAGGTGGTGAACAAGCAATGCTACTATTTTAATAGGAGACGTGGTACAAGTGTAACCAGGGGCACAGAACGTTACAAGAGAATTTCCATAACTGTTAGGTAGCTGTGTATATGCCCAAGTCGAAAAGAGTTTGACCAGGTGCTTTTCTTGTATAGTTAAACTTAATTCAAGTGCATCATTATCCATATTACTAACCGAGAATGGTAAACCGGATATGGACGCAGGGACCTGCCCATGGACGCAGGAGACATAGTGCGCAGGCGCCACACAAAGCCCCCCTCCCCAGAGTGAAACGGGAGAGATTACGAACCGTCTGACATGCCGCAAGCAGGATAAAGCGAGGTCAGAAATAAAAGACAGAGTAGGAAACAAAGTAAAACGTCATAAAGAGGTTAAAGAACGGGGCCAAACACATGGAGAGCAGGTTACAGATGATGAAAACTGGAATGCAACAGCTTCAAAAAAACCTAGGCACGAAACACATGCACAGCGAGATACAGAATATAAAAGCAGAAAAAATGACAGTTAAACGTCCACACCACACAGCGGAGGCAGACCCGGAAGGTGCAGGCGCCTACATCGCGCGTCGGAAGGCGCGGGAAAGTACGAAAGGCAAAGGCGCCTACACAGCATGGTAACACCAGACATAATACAGAAGGCGCAGGCGTTGCCGCCATATTGTGAGTGGCACTACTGCGTAGTGAAGGCGCAGGCGTCACCGCCATATTGTGCGTGGCACTACTGCGGAGTGAAGTTAGGAATAATGTGCTGCTTGAGATCGTACAAAACGCCGAACGCGACCCACCGTCTGAAACTGCAGAGGCAAAGCAGGCACGGGTTCAAACCGAACGAGTTCGACTGACGGATATACGCCTACAACGCGCGTCTCAAACCGCAGAAGCAGGGCAAGCATGGATTCAAAACAACGCAAGCTCCTACAACGCGCGTCTGAAACTACGGCTGCCCAGCGGGCATGGGTTCAAAACGCCGGGGGTAGGCGAGCGAAGCAAGCAGGGGGCGAAGCCCCCTTGTTACTTATAATTGATGTTACCATTTATTTATGTGGCCTAGCAATTTTTCTAAGAAGTTCCTACATATTTGTATGTTTGCCTTAGCTTAACATATGTATGTTTTTTTGACATTTTTAAGTACTCTTTTATGTAGAATTTGCACTGTAATAGTATCCAAAATTTAATAAGCAATGAGCAGTGTAGACACTGGTGCAAACAACACTGAAAGCTAAAGGGGAACAATTTTTTCAGTTACATTTTCACCTGTTTGCTGATGAAGAAGCATATCTTACAAATGAACCTACAAGTGAATATGGCACTGAAGTACTGCAATTGCACCCCCTTAGTATTTAGTGTTGTCTGAATTTGGATACAAATATATATTGTATATATTGGGTAAGCATTATTGTTAGGGTCCAGCGGCTGTGGAATATCTGTTGGCGAAGAAAGATTCACTAATCTTGACTTTTTTGATGATGCTGTGATTTTTTCAGAGTCAATGGAGGCTCTGATAGGGGCTCTTGAGAGACTGAGCGAGAAGTCTGAGTGTCTGGGCTTGCGATAAAAATCAAGATCCAGGCCTTTAATGACCTTTTGGGCACAGACATCAGCGTTGTATCTGTCTGCGGAGAGAGTGTCAACCTTGTCAAGAGGTTTACTTACCTCGGTGGACGACATTCATGTCTCTGGTGACTCTTCCTATAAGTCAGAACATGGATTGGGAGAACAAGGTGGGGTCATGAGGTTGCTGGAAAGGGGTGTATGGTGCTTCCGATATCTTTGCAATAAGATTAAATTTGAAGTCTTTAGAGTCCTGGTGCAACCATATAACAAGACATGGACGCTAACCAGTGACCTTAGACGAAGACTGGACTCCTTGGGTACAGTTGGTTTGACTTTGTGTCGAATGAGCAGTTGTTCATGGAGTCCCAAATGAGTCACATTACCTGCATTTTGAGGGACTGTCAGTTATGGCACTACAGCCATGTGGCATGATTTCCTGAGGGTGATCCAGCTTGCAGGATCCTCATTGTTGAGGACCCGAGAGGCTGGTCCAGGCCAAGGGGATGCCCACATAACACCTGGCTGTGGCAGATAGAGGGTCATTTCCAGAGGGTGGGACTGGACCGCGTGTCTGCCTGGGGGTTTGCCAACCAGGATCCAGAGCTGTTTCATCATGTGGTGGGTGGAGCAATGCGCTGTACCAGTACATGCTCCCCAACCTGACCTAACCTGATATTTTGGGTAAAAATATAAACTGCCTGTGGGAAGTATACAAACAGCACATTATATATTGTTACTAAACTATTGAATGTGATTCCAAGAGGATATTCTGTACAATCTATTTCAGTCATTTCTTATCATATTTACATAAACCTGACATCAAAACCTCCTTATTGAAATATATCAGAATCTGCAAGCTGTTTAAGAAGTGAGTCTTTTGTGGTTAGGTATATGACATACTCACCAAACTTCACTACAGAAGAGTGACATCAGCATCAAGGGATATTGGAATTGCTCATTTAGATCAGGGGCTGAGCAGATCCTTGGGACATCATAGGCTTCAGTCCAGTTGGGTGTGTGGACAATGTGTCACAAACTTGTTACTGGAGTAATAGAAATGGGATAGTCCTCTGCCACCTTAGTGTCAGGTTTTGGCAAAGCTAAGTCATCACTCCGGCCTTAAAATAGTCTTATTGAAGTTCTTTCACCCCTGCCGTCTAATGTTAATTCCTATCATGGTGCTATAACCTGTTACTTAATCCCCTATCAGGAAATATTCTACCAAGGCAGCATCTGTTGTCCATACCAGCCCCTATGTAGTCAAATATGGTGTGTGGGGGATGGCTGTCATTTTGTTAAGGTGGGGTTTACTCCTCTAATATTTTACTGTAACTCTCATTGTTATCTTGGTAGTGTCCTTGCCAACTTAATCACACTCTGTGCTGCCATTTTCACAAAATAAGTTACATTTTATCATGTGTTTTCTTCCAGATGTGAAATTTTATTTTTATCTTTGTCATTTTCTTTTTAATGGAAAGAGTCTAATTGAAAGAGCTGTGCTGGGAAACTGATTTCTGATTTTTGTAAAATATATCAATGGCTTATGCGGTTAAAAAAAAAAAAGAAAACAACCAAAAAGTTATTACTTCATTTCTCATTGCAACATTGTATATATTACAGTTTTTACAAGGAGTTATAGCCCCAATTTAATCTGCCTGCAAGTATTTAATTACAATCTATAGCAAAAAAAAAAACTACATTCAGAGGAAGTACTTCACCAGTTTGGGGAGGGAATCAACATGGCCAGTTAGACAAATGATTGGGTCTGCATGTCTGCTCCTGTCATGATCGCCCCTAAAGGGCTGTACATCTGACAAACAATTAAAAGGCAATAACAAGGCAGGGACAAGTCAAGATGAACTTGACTTTAAATAGTGTAATATACACAACAACAACAACAACAACACAATTTCATGTAAAGAGAACTTTGTGTAAGATAGGCAAACAAAAACAAAATGTCTAGGAATTATGCTGTTTTACTTACTTTATTGCCATTAAATTGTAAAAGATTTGAATTTAATTTTGTGATTTACATATAAACCAAGGGGCGGCATGGTGGTGTAGTGGTAGCGCTGCTGCCTCGCAGTTAGGAGACCCGGGTTCGCTTCCCGGGTCCTCCCTGCGTGGAGTTTGCATGTTCTCCCCGTGTCTGTGTGGGTTTCCTCCCACAGTCCAAAGACATGCAGGTTAGGTGGATTGGCGATTCTAAATTGTCCCTAGTGTGTGCTTGGTGTGTGGGTGTGTTTGTGTGTGTCCTGCGGTGGGTTGGCACCCTGCCCAGGATTGTTTCCTGCCTTGTGCCCTGTGTTGGCTGGGATTGGCTCCAGCAGACCCCCGTGACCCTGTGTTCGGATTCAGCAGGTTGGAAAATGGATGGATGGACATATAAACCAAACATCAACACAAATGCACTACATAAAAACACTAGTAATCATCATTCTTAATATCTAACAAAGAACCAGTTCAACAAAAACACTTCAATATGCATACAATTAATATAGAAGACTCAAAGGTCATGATGTTTTAATTCATCTCACAGCATGTGGATAAGTACTACTATCTATCTATCTATCTATCTATCTATCTATCTATCTATCTATCTATCTATCTATCTATCTATCTATCTATCTATCTATCTATCTATCTATCTATCTATCTATCTATCTATCTGTTATGAACAGCAATGTTCATACTCTTCATAGACCAAATCCATTAAACAAAAGGAGAGTGAATAGGGGATGAATTGTGCAACAGTTCAACATCTTTGAAGTGGAACTGAATTGTAGACTCAGTATGTTTTTTTGTTTATTCTAGACTAGCTGTTCCCTGTGGCTCCACCTGCGTAGTAGTGAAACAAGGCAAACTTTAAAAATCAACAAACAAAAAGGTATCGCTAGCTAAGCGGAGGCAAGTTATGTTCCAAAACACCGAGGTAGACTGATTCCCCACTCCTGACATCACGCTTCCCCCTTCCCTCAGCCTGCAGCCTCTGTCTCGGATTAGAGCAAATATATTACTCCTGCAAGCAAACTACGATTCTTAGCGTGATGAGAGAAGTTGCAAAATCAACCGGAATGTTCCAAGCAAATTCTAGAAAAAACCTGATCTAAATCCATTAAGTAGTTCTCTTGTTCACTAGCTAAGCAGATGTAAGATACACCCCAAGGCTGGCGTGTGAGTGAGGAGGGCCCTGCCCCCCTCCCGTGTGAGTGAGGAGGGCCCTGCCCCCCTCCCGTGTGAGTGAGGAGGGCCCCGCCCCCCTCCCTTTGGCCCATTGCATCTCTCTTGGTTTCCACAAATTATTCTGTACTGCAAGCAAATTATGATACTTAGCGCAATGAGAGAGGTCGCAAAGTCAACTGGAATGTTCAAGCAAATTATAGAAAAAAACCCGATCTAAATCTGTTAAGTAGTTCTCTCGTGAAAAGCAGACAGAGAGACAGACATTGGATTTTATATATATGGAGATGATCTATGATATAGTCTAAAGAAGTACTAGAAATACATAAATTACATAAGAATCAAGTTACACTGCGGTGGGTTGGCACCCTGCCCTGGATTGGTTCCTGCCTTGTGCCCTGTGTTGGCTGGGATTGGCTCCAGCAGACCCCCGTGACCCTGTGTTCGGATTCAGTGGGTTGGAAAATGGATGGATGGATGGATGGATCAAGTTACACTGTCTAATATCCAGTTAAATGACTGGTATGTCTTATTGTAAAAACACTAATCACAACAAAATTGTCAACCACTGCCACAGTATTATCATTTTCAAAAATAGTAATAATAACTGGATGTGTGATTGGTGCCCATTTAAGCATCATGACAGAAAGGTTTGAATTAATGCATATTCTAAAGACTGTAAACATGCATGTCCCAGATTGACTCGCTCACAAACTGGCAAGATACCCTGATGAAAAATGTTTTTCACTGATGGATCAATCTCATGGCCCTGTGGCCTATAAAAATCCAGCATCACCAAAATGTCAGGTTAATACTGAAAAAAATATGAGAAAATTACAGTGATGTTTGGTATTTAATAGTTGGAAATGGCTTTCTTAGTTCTAGTCTATATTGGAGGAAGAATAGGTAGCATGTCGGTGGGCCAGTAAGTAGCATCATGATTCAAGTACAGCCTGAAACATTTTTTTTTCTATCTTGTTCTTTATTTTGTTTCATATACAAAAAAATATGCAGAAAAATAATTATGAATAATATGTATGTGGAATTAGAAATCAAAATTTAATTTGCTATAAAGTTATCCAAAGTCAACACAAATCATTTGTGTTGCCAGTGTGCCTAGTACAGTGAAATTCTTACTTGCACGTCTCCTCAGAACAGTTAACAGTAATACGTTACCAATAAAAGACACACACACACAAATATACATAGCATGCATCATATACATTGTATATATACAGTATATTTGCAGATATTTGTTTATATATAAACACGGTATAAATATCCACATGTATATAATAAATACAAATATGTTTCAGTTTTTTTTCTTATGATTTAGTGTCCAGCAACCATGCAATCTGTGCATAGAATCTGATGAGAGTGCCAATAGCCCTGTACCATTTACTAAAAGGAAGGAGTAAGTAAAATGACTTGGCAGGCCGTCTGAGGTTTTTAATAATACTATTTCCCTTTCTAAGGAAGCAAGTGTTGTATATGGTGATGAGCGAAACAGGCAACTTTCACTTTGCATTTGGCATTGTAAAACTTACAATAAAATTTGTTTTGCATGTGATTTCACAATGAAACTCAATGAAAAAGAGGTTTTCTGATATCACTACAGAGAAGTGCAGTGTATTTTTAGAAATGTTTTTACTGCATATTTTCCACACAAAGACACACTAAAAGAAAATCATCACACTCTCTGTCGAACCTGTATTGTTCTTTAGTTTGCTTGTCTGACTCGCTTCTGCACAATTATTTAGTTGGGGGATTAAAATGATCACCACTTTTTACAAGTAGGTCATTAGTATTTTATGCATTTCTCTGTTCCTACATGTTGTAGCAAATAAGCCCTTTGTCCACCTCTTGAACCCTCAGGTACCACTCTGATAACCAGGTGAAAGTATAATAACTATTTATTTTGTTGTCACACAGTGCACCAAGCACCCTCCACTCCACACTCATATAACAATAATTCTCTCTCAACAAACCAATACCTCCTCGCCCAGACACTTTGCCACCCTACCTCCCAGCTCAGCTCCGTGTTCTGGGCTTCCCATAGTCCTTTTATAGCCCCTGACCCGGAAGTGGTTCCTGGCCAAACCTACAAGTCCGTTTTCCTTCCGGGTCAGGGCAAACCGTCCTCTTCTTTATCCCGGGAGCACGTCGTTCCTTCCGGACACGTGATGCTGACGCACTCCCGGGTTATAGGGCACACAAGAGCCAACTAGCCCCCCTACAGCAACTCCCGGTGGTCCCCAAGGTATCCAGCAGGGCTGTGTATATAAACTACAAAGTCCATGAGGCCCTGCTGGCATTCGGGGCACCATCATGCTGTCCGGAGGGCTCCTCCTAGCGGCCTGGGGGTGGCGACCGGAGTCCATAGCCGGTCGTCCATCACAATGTTATTATCATAATAACTGTATTATCCATTCCATCAGAAAAAAAAACTTTCAGAATGTAAGTCTTAATCATTACCAGTGATCGAAATTAATCTAATCTAAGCTATGGTGGTGCTGTAATAAATGCTGTTGCCTCACAGATCCAGAACCCTGGGTTCCAAACTTGTGTCTCGTCATCGTTCTTGTGGAGTTTGCACCTTCTCTCTGGGTCAGTGTGGGGTGCCTTACATGTCCTCTTGTTTTCCTTCCATACCGCTAAAGATGTGTGTGTGTTGTATACATTGGTGATGCCAAGCAGGCTCTTTGGGAGTATGTGTGTGATTGAGACTAGAAATAAAGGGACATCCTGTCCAAGGCTGGTTTATTCTTTGAACTCTGTACTGCCAGGAAAGGCTCAGGCCCACCAAAACTTTGAATTGGATATTGATTGATTTCAGTTGAAGAATGTTTGTCTAATATTCTTACAAACAATGTAGATATGCAAAATGCATCAATTTAGATAAACTAACTGCCATTTAAAGTTAGCAGCTTCATGAAAAGCATTAATAGTTTGATGTACATGTTGAGGGCGGCACGGTGGCGCAGTGGGTAGCGCTGCTGCCTCGCAGTTGGGTGACCTGGGGACCTGGGTTCGCTTCCCGGGTCCTCCCTGCGTGGAGTTTGCATGTTCTCCCCGTGTCTGCGTGGGTTTCCTCCGGGCGCTCTGGTTTCCTCCCACAGTCCAAAAACATGCAGGTTAGGTGGATTGGCGATTCTAAATTGGGCTTGGTGTGTGTGTTTGTGTGTGTCCTGCGGTGGGTTGGCACCCTGCCCGGGATTGGTTCCTGCCTTGTGCCCTGTGTTGGCTGGGATTGGCTCCAGCAGACCCCTGTGTTCGGGTTCAGCGGTTTGGAAAATGGATGGATGGATGTACATGTTGATAAATATCTTGCTAGGTTTTCAGAAGTTTATGATGGCAGTGACATATTGTCCATCTGTGAAAAGAAGCCAAAACAGTCTTTCTTGGCTGTAGAGGTTTAGCTGCAAATTCGGTATGGATAGTATCACAAAAACGACCAAGAGACATCAAAAAGGTTTGGGGAGCCATCCATATAATATGCCTTTGCTGCAAAATGGGTATTGTTGTGAGATGATCATAGGTTAGAGTCCAGAACAGAACTGATGGAATGGAGGCAAGATGGCGACTTTAAAGGCCAGTACAGGAAGTGACATCATCGGGACCAGAAGTGACATCATCGATCACGTGAGACCCAGAAGTGATGTCTTCGGGACCAGAAGTGACATCATTGATCACGTGAGACCCAGAAGTGATGTCTTTGGGACTGGAAGTGACGTCTTTAATGGTGCGAGATTTCCCGTGGATGGTCTGCAGAGGATTGAGAGAGAGAGAGTGAGTTAGTGCAGCTTGCCACCCCCTGGTCTGGTGTAGGACTGCTATTATTCAGCCCCTGTAGCTGCCTCCCAATCGCACATGTGTTTCAATAGTTAAAGAAAAGATGAAGAAGCTTGCTTATAGATAAAGAACAAAAGAATGTGACTTATTTGCAGAATTCAATATATTTTTCTCTTTTGAAAAAGCCATTATGGAAAACGTGTGCAATTGTGAGAGAAGCTATACTAGTAATTGTGTGAATTGTGTCTATTAGTTACAAGAAATTGTATTTGATTATAATAGGCTAATGCAAGAAGTGTTAACATTTTGACTGCAAATGTACAATATACTATGAACTTGTTTCATCTTATTTCCTATGCTGGAGTCGTGAAGGTGTCTATGACAAAATCCCAAGCAGAGTCTATCCCTTGTAAATGTCTCCAGCTCTTCCTAGTGACTTTCCCATTTTTTCCCAGGCCATCTGAGAGATAAAATCCATCCTTTATACCTGACCAGCAGGTATTTTCATTAGATGTGGAAACCACTTCCTTTAGGTTGTTAGCAAACTGGAGCAGTAGCAGCTCTGCTTCAAGGCACCCATTTTGGAAAATGAGCTCCATAATCTTATGTCAAACAGTTGCTCTCTGTATGAAATTCATGTGGTCATATCTGTATCTAACACCCTTGACCTTTGGCCAAGATGGGGTAGTAAAATCCAATAAATCATTAGCTTTGTCCAAGGACGTATCTCCTATACTGTATGTAAAATGCCACTGACAAGATGTATGTTTGTAGGCATCATGTTACTAATAATTAGTTTCAGTGTACTGTATGTTAACTTATAAAGAATGGCTAACACTAAAAAAATAATTTCAACATTAATTTATTTTTAATTTCATTCGTTTACTTATCAACTTAGGCACATCCCTTCTGGTTTGTCTGCAGAATGATTCACCCTTTCTCTTGTGCGCAGCTTTTCCATTTTTGGTTTAAATTACTGCACACCAACCACAATGTTAACAATAAGTATATTTACTAGATTTAACATACATAGTTGTGAAATTTTGAGGAAATATGCCTGGTCTTTGACAAAAGCAATCGTTGCCAGAGTTCAGGAGGTGATGGTCTCCTTTGTGTCTCGTGTTTCATGTGCTGCGTGATTGAATGACAGTGGAAGCACAAAGAAACAGGGTGTTGGAGAATTAAATTACGTGGAGCTCTCGAGGTTGTGTTCTGCTAAGGTCTGTAGTAAGCAGCACTCAGAATGTTGCTACTGCTATGGCTGCAAAAGAGAAATTATATTTACCCCTTGTGATAATATTGCCCAGCCTCAGCTATAATATAATTCCATACAAAATAATGTTACTTCAGATTCTCAGTTTAAACAGGCTTAAAATTGATAATGACGTTGTGCAGAAAAAAAAGATGCCATTTAATTATCCCTTAAAACAGGGACAATCAATGTAACCACTGCATCCAAAAATTATGCCTAATTAAATGTAATAAGAGTGCACTTCCGAATTGCACGTATGTTTGTTCCTGCATTGCTGTGTTCTCCAAAGAATTTTAAAGTGCTCATCAGTTTGTCACGGAAATAAACAAACCCAAAGAGCTTAGAAAATCAGCAGTGCCTGCTGCTGTGTGATATGACGGACCTTTTAAATTGTTGTCTGTGATAGTTTAAATGATAACAGTTAAGGCTTATCCAAATACCATAGCACTTGCTGCTCAGTTGTTCACTGAATCTCAAATCAGAACATAACACTCATGTCTAAAATTAAGCAATACCATAAACGGCAGTGTGTTGTACATAATATAATTCTTTTCTGAAGTACTTTTTGGTTTTTCAGAATGATGCAAGAGCTTTTGTAGAATCCACATTCAAATTGATGACCTCTAGTTAAATTATAGTCTGAGTGGTGACCTTTTATCATTTTCTTAAAGATGATAGCACGGCAGGCAGTGGTTGGCACTTCTTTTGCAGTCAGATCATGATCTATCAAGTTGATTTCCTCTCTGGGCTCAAGTTCTTCAACATCTCAACAACAAACAGAATGACTGGTGACTCTGAACTGGCCTTTGGTGCAAAAGTGTCATGTGATGGAGTGGTGCCTCATCCAGGGCTGACCCATGCTTTAGGTGCTATACAGCTAAATCAGGCTTCAACGTGTCTTGAACAACCCCCCAACTGGAACAGTGGATACAATTTTGAGTCATAGATTAACTTTATTGAGATATGGGAAGTAAATGGAGAACCTAAAGTAAGCCCATGTGGGCATGAGAAGAGCATTTAAACTCTACAAAGATGGGTAAAGCTTCAGGACTGGAACCCAAGAGTGGACGTATAACTCAGAAGAGTTACATACCCTACCACAAAACCACCCATTACTAATTTTGCCAGTCTGAAATATATACATATGTTTGGTTTGCAGGTTTGTGGAAAAAGAAAACGAAGAGACCTTCTAGAGAGCACAACAACTGCTCCCCAAGGTGCCTCTGGAAATGCTGTTATTACTGCTGGTCCTATCATCACTAGGAGTGGTGAGTTCTTCTGCTCTACTACAATGTATAGTATGATTTTTTTTTCTTTTTTTAGAAGATCAGGCACTAAAGCACTGGTACACTCTTGCTCTTGAAGTGGTGTGTCTTTTTTTAATTACTCTTCCTCTATTGCAGCTCTTATCTGCTATTAGGGGTCCTGGCTATCTTAACCCTCTAATTACTGAAAAAAATTAATTTAATTTTTTCAGCTTGGTACTTCATGACTTTTCCTAATTTTATGAGAGCTGCTTCTGACATGTTTCAGAGGTAATTTATGAATATTACATAAAAGTTCTATTTGGAGTCCCAGACACCAGAGCTATAAAACATGACTAAATGCAATGCTTAGATTCTCTGATTGATTTTTGAGGGAACAGTTGGCCCAACAGTATCCATTCCAAATAAATTTGTGAACTTGGTAACATGCACACAAACACAAACCTTTGTAAAAAATACCTATATACACATAGAAACACTAAAGTTCAACAACTCAGGACACTGTTACATTGCTACCTTTTAATGTGTTCTTACTGTATATCAGAATATTTACCTAAAATTCCTGTTGAAGGCCTGGTGTAATGTTATCACAGGCTGTTTTAGTGAGGCTCTCATCTTCATCCCAAACACTTACTGGCAGTGCCAAAAAGTAAAGAGTAGAATATAACATTTGTGTATAGTGTGCTGTCTGTTTCTAGTAATAAGGAAAGCTGTGTGCTAGTATGTCAGAAAGAAGAGGACTTATTAGTATTATCTGAGACCAGTAACAGCACACTGCCGATAATATGCAGTGAATACACTTGACTTTCCTTCTCTGTACGTTTAACATTCATTTGCTCAGAGGTTGATACCTCTCAGAACTTCTTCACTTGTATGTGCCAACGAGAGCACTGCGGTCTACAGACCAGATTCTCCTAATTGTGCTGAGGTTGGAGCTGAAGCAAAGGGTGGGGATTGGGCTTTTGCGGTGGCTGTCTCCTTTTCTCTGGAATGGCTTAACCTTATTATATTTGTACCAGTAATGGCACACTGCACGATAACATGCAGTGAATACACTTGACTTGAGCATTCATAGTTGTCATCCTCTTTCTCTGTATGTTTAGCATTCTTTTGCTCAGAGGTTGTTGCGCTTGCTGCTTCCTGAGCAGCTCTTCTTTTCTCCACCCTAGCGGCCTGCTTCTTCTCTTCTTTCGTCGGCATCTTTTTGCGTTAAAACTGATTAAGTCAGTTTTTGTGTTGCGATTACTTAGTACATTTTCCTTAATTTTTTACTTAAGCTGGCACTTAAATCATTCTTAAGGCAGATTGAAGACTTAAGATATGGAGACATAGGGGAAGTGAAGGCGAAGGTGGTAGGGATGAGAGCAGCGCCAGTATGCATGCGCTGCACAGCCGCCCTGCTGCCTGCTGCCAAGAGTTGATTCTACAATAAAATAAAATAAAAATAGAAAGAGGAATAATTCCAAAACTCTTCGCTTTTAATATAAAGCTGCAGTGCAGAGTTTCAGCTTAGTATATGTGTACCAAATTTCAGGCTACAGGTTATTTGATTTTTTGACCATGACCTTCCTGGGTTGACCTTTGACATTGGAGGTCAATCATCACCCCGAAAGCAAATAGTAGACATCACATAGTATATGTGTACCACATTTCAGGTCAATATGTCAAACAGGTGATTTAAAACCTTGGACAGACAAACGGACAGCCACGGTAGCGTATTATATAAGAAGATGTAATGTGCAAACTGTAATGGTGCATGAAAATCACAGGTGAAAACTATTCTGGTGTGTATTTGGCACATATGTTCAGATACATCACTGGTTTCTTTTACTTGCATATTATCATTAATCTTTAAATTAAATAACATTGTATTTGAATCTATTACTGCATTTTTTCAAAACCTTTGGTATAATAATTATTTATTGTATCATAAAAACAATAATGTTAAACTCCTTTCTATTTTAGTATAGTCAGACACATTTGAAAAATCCAATTTCTATCCAATTTTTTTATAAACAGCTAAATTTTAGGAATCAAAGATAAAATCTGTAACTCTTTCTGCTAATCCACTCTACTAAAGCCATATCACCTACACCTACACCTGAACACCAGCAAAACCAAGGAGGATTTTAGGAGGCCCAGACCCCTCATAGACCCCGTGATCATCAAAAGTGACTGTGTGCAGATGGTGCAGACCTATAAATATCTGGGAGTGCAGCTGGATGATAAATTAGACTGGACTGCCAATACTGATGCGCTGTGCAAGAAAGGACAGAGCCGGCTATACTTCCTTAGAAGGCTGGCGTCCTTCAACATCTGCAATAAGATGCTGCAGATGTTCTATCAGACAGTTGTGGCAAGTGCCCTCTTCTACGCGATGGTGTGCTGGGGAGGCAGCATTAAGAAGAGGGACGCCTCACGCCTGGACAAACTGGTGAGGAAGGTAAGCTCTATTGTTGGCATGGAGCTAGACAGTTTAACATCTGTGGCAGAGTGAAGGGCGCTCAACAGGCTCCTATCAATTATGGAGAATCCACTGCATCCACTTAATAGTATCATCTCCAGACAGAAGAGCAGCTTCAGCGACAGGCTGCTGTCACTGTCCTGCTCCACTGACAGATTGAGGAGATCGTTCCTCCCCCAAACTATGCGACTCTTCAATTCCACCCGGGGGGGTGAACGTTAACATTTAACATTATACAAAGTTATTGTCTGTTTTTCACCTGCATTATTATCATTCTTTAATTTAATATTATTTATTGTATCAGTATGCTGCTGCTGAAAAATGTGAATTTCCCATTGGGATTAATAAAGTATCTATCTATCTATCTATCTATCTATCTATCTATCTATCTATCTATCTATCTATCTATCTATCTATCTATCTATCTATCTATCTATCTATCAGCCACTGCAAATATTGTATGTTTTTCATGATATAGTAAAATGTTGTGCTGTAGCTGCATCTTTTCTAGGTTCTCAAAATTGAGCAGCTACTGAGGTGGAAAGGTAGGATTCAGCATGAGCCAAATGCGTAATAAAATAAATTCCTCGGTCCAATAAAGTTTGTTTTAAAAACTGAAAATTTAAAAAGAACAGTTCATAAATATTCAGAAAAAAAGTAGAATAAAAGGCAAAAAAGGAAAAAATTTTTTTCAGTGTCTCATTACAATCTTAGCTTTTTCATGTTACTTTCTATACTTAAAAATAGCATTACTTTTCCATGGCAAACCTACATAGGCTTCACCTCAATATGTTCAGAACGTTCAATACTTTCAATATGTCAAGTACAGTTTGAAACTGTTTGCCGTCCATTCCTGACCTACTGCAAGGCAGATCATAGACTGAACTAGTCGGAATGACAAGAAGTAGTTAGAATATTCCATTTACAGTGTAGGTTGTAGGGGATATAATCGAACCTTCCATTGACTATTCAAATTATAATAACGTTTTAACATAACTAGGAAAATACTTCTGTCCATTTAACATAACCTAACAAACTAACAAATGGCTCTTACACATACATTATATAGAATATATAGAATATACAGTATACATCTTAAATATCACTTCAGTACTTTTAGTCATGTTTTTTATTATTTCAGAAGGTTGTCAGTTTGTAAGGCCTCCTAATTACTGTACTTAATTAATGGTTTACTTCTAAACAATATACGATTTGTGAGAAAAACTGCTGTTAGCCAGTATTGTAGAAAAACTGTACAAAATCTGTTGGACGCAATAGCAGATGCAAGTACTTGAATAGATCTAAATTAGAATGTGAAGAAAGCAAAGATTGTGGTTGTAAACCGAACAAGTTCACAAATACAAATATTGGAGCAAAAATTAAATCTAAAATTGAAGCTTTAGATTCTAAAATGTTATTTTTGACACTTTTATATGGCTTACAAGATTTGGATGCTTAAATCAGACACCATAGTCAGGATAAATGCATTCCAAATGTGACCTTAAAGGAGCATTATACAGTGGTGTGAAAAACTGTTTGCCCCCTTCCTGATTTCTTATTCTTTTGCATGTTTGTCACACAAAATGTTTCTGATCATCAAACACATTTAACCATTAGTCAAATATAACACAAGTAAACACAAAATACAGTTTGTAAATGGTGGTTTTTATTATTTAGGGAGAAAAAAAATCCAAACCAACATGTCCCTGTGTGAAAAAGTAATTGCCCCCTGAACCTAATAACTGGTTGGGCCACCCTTAGCAGCAATAACTGCAATCAAGCGTTTGCGATAACTTGCAATGAGTCTTTTACAGCGCTCTGGAGGAATTTTGGCCCACTCATCTTTGCAAAATTGTTGTAATTCAGCTTTATTTGAGGGTTTTCTAGCATGAACCGCCTTTTTAAGGTCATGCCATAGCATCTCAATTGGATTCAGGTCAGGACTTTGACTAGGCCACTCCAAAGTCTTCATTTTGTTTTTCTTCAGCCATTCAGAGGTGGATTTGCTGGTGTGTTTTGGGTCATTGTCCTGTTGCAGCACCCAAGATCGCTTCAGCTTGAGTTGACGAACAGATGGCCGGACATTCTCCTTCAGGATTTTTTGGTAGACAGTAGAATTCATGGTTCTATCTATCACAGCAAGCCTTCCAGGCCCTGAAGCAGCAAAACAACCCCAGACCATCACACTACCACCACCATATTTTACTGTTGGTATGATGTTCTTTTTCTGAAATGCTGTGTTCCTTTTACGCCAGATGTAACGGGACATTTGCCTTCCAAAAAGTTCAACTTTTGACTCATCAGTCCACAAGGTATTTTCCCAAAAGTCTTGGCAATCATTGAGATGTTTCTTAGCAAAATTGAGACGAGCCCTAATGTTCTTTTTGCTTAACAGTGGTTTGCGTCTTGGAAATCTGCCATGCAGGCTGTTTTTGCCCAGTCTCTTTCTTATGGTGGAGTCGTGAACACTGACCTTAATTGAGGCAAGTGAGGCCTGCAGTTCTTTAGACGTTGTCATGGGGTCTTTTGTGACCTCTCGGATGAGTCGTCTCTGCGCTCTTGGGGTAATTTTGGTCGGCCGGCCACTCCTGGGAAGGTTCACCATTGTTCCAGGTTTTTGCCATTTGTGGATAATGGCTCTCACTGTGGTTCGCTGGAGTCCCAAAGCTTTAGAAATGGCTTTATAACCTTTACCAGACTGATAGATCTCAATTACTTCTGTTCTCATTTGTTCCTGAATTTCTTTGGATCTTGGCATGATGTCTAGCTTTTGAGGTGCTTTTGGTCTACTTCTCTGTGTCAGGCAGCTCCTATTTAAGTGATTTCTTGATTGAAACAGGTGTGGCAGTAATCAGGCCTGGGGGTGGCTACGGAAATTGAACTCAGGTGTGATACACCACAGTTAGGTTATTTTTTAACAAGGGGGCAATTACTTTTTCACACAGGGCCATGTAGGTTTGGATTTTTTTTCTCCCTAAATAATAAACACCATCATTTAAAAACTGCATTTTGTGTTTACTTGTGTTATATTTGACTAATGGTTAAATGTGTTTGATGATCAGAAACATTTTGTGTGACAAACATGCAAAAGAATAAGAAATCAGGAAGGGGGCAAATAGTTTTTCACACCACTGTATATATGGACCTAGAAAA
Organism: Erpetoichthys calabaricus; assembly: GCF_900747795.2. NCBI lineage: Eukaryota > Metazoa > Chordata > Cladistia > Polypteriformes > Polypteridae > Erpetoichthys > Erpetoichthys calabaricus. Next base: position 209,107,334 of record NC_041397.2, on the reverse strand, counting down.
TCACTAATGAATAGGTTCTACATACATTGACAAGGACCATGGAGGTAGAAAATATAATAAAAAGAGGAAAGCTGAAGTACTTTGGAGAGATGGAAAAACACAAAAAGTACAAGATTTTAAAATACATTACAGAAGGAAAGATTGAAGAAAAATGTGCAAGAGGAAAGACAGAAACATCCTGGATGAGTAAAATAAGAGACTGGACAGGATTTAACAGAAAACAACTGATATAACTAGAGATAGATGGAGATACAACATGTTATTACCAAGTCTCTGAGATGGCACCAGCATAGAGAGAGATCCACCACTGTACTGGAGTATGGCCATGCAGCAGCCAATTGACACCAGAGAGTGCTCTAGGCATATGGCCTAAGGACTTCTACACAATATTTGGAACCACCCCAGAAGATATTCCTTGAAAACACCCAAAAGCAACTCATGGCTGGAGCTTAAAAGGCTTTTGTGGCCATAGGGCTACAGGAAGTCAGAAGGAAAATTGACAAGCGTTTAACTGTTGGGAGGAATAAACACATGAAAAGTAAGCAAGAGAAATATTTTGGTGATATGTGTAGGTGGGTAAGTGAATAAGACACCCCAACAGACAGAGAGGGTTTGTAAGTAGCGTTTATCCTGATCGAAGGGGGAGCCAGGATATTAATTTCTGTTTGTTTATTTAATATTTTGTTACTCCCCATTATTCTTCTTTTTGTTTATTATTTTAATTAATAAACACTCTTTTCTATAACCTTGGCCTGCTTACCACTTATTTTAGATATGGAGATGGCTTGTGAGTGCTCTTTATTATTCTTACTATTTATAATGAAATTAATAGGTTTCCCTATATTAGCTTATGTGTTTTGCTGTGCTTTATTACTTCTCAATACTTTGGAGGGTTTTGTTTCCTAACCATGCGATTGACTGTTTCTTCTTAGTACTATTATTATTATATAACAGTATACCTGCCAATCCTTTTTTCCATATAAATGAAGCAAAGTTGACATGCTCACTCATTAACAAAAAAGTTATTTCCTGTTTAGCTAAAAAACAGAAATTTTGTAGGATGGTACGTCTTAGTCAGAAAGGTAATTTTGATATATCTGTATTTAGGTGAAAAAAAAACACAATAGAAAAACTAAATACTCCAAAATGTCAAAAATGCCTTGACAGATTTGATTGAAATTTCGGAATGTGGTAAAAAAAAATTAGCCGAAAAGGGTTTTTTATTTGTTGATTTTGTCATTAATAATGCTCTAATGAGTGGGACATTCTAACACACACTGCATCCCCCGTTTCGCCAGAGTGCAGCAATCACAAGAACAAATGATGTGTTCTGGTTTATGCAAATGAAAACCACCTGTACAAGTGAAATGAAAAGAGTAAAGTTCAGCAAAGCTCAAAGAAGATGCATTTAGCAGGTGCTTGCCAGGCACCGTGGCTGTGAGAGAAGTCAATTTCACACAACTGATCCAGTAAGAAAGGTATTTAATATATATATTACCCTCCCAAACCTCCTTGTGCAAATGCTGAAGTTGGAACTACACATCAAATAAGCCAGTGGACTGCTCCAGATGATTTCATCAGTGCTCATAAAGTTTTAGGCGCATCAATAAAATCAACATGTCATCAAAGGAAGCAACCACCTTGGGATAACAATTTAATTGTCTCACTCGATTACACCATTTATCTTAGAGCTGCATTTCTCAGCCTTTATGGCCTTGGGACCCAGTTTTACTTTTTTAAGTTCCTTGACGACCCATAGACAGACATCATTTAAACAGTAGAGGGAGGAGGCCCCCCTTGGTGAAACAAACGCAGTTAGAAACAGGAAAAAATATTGCAGTGTGGTCGAACACTTCAGCACACTGGGATGTGTGATATGTGACAATAAATCTGAGAAAAACTGATTACACTTCATTTTTTATCAGTGCATAGCCTTGCATTTTTGAAAAAGTCAATACTGTTGTCCACCTGCATATTATCATTAACTCTTTCAGGGCGGATATCAACTTTTGTCAAAAGGAGGGCTTGATGGTGGCATCAACTGTAAATTGTGACAAAACCTGCCGTTATGTTTTAGCTGGACTCTCTTTGATAGAAGGAAAGTTAGCTTCATTAGTTTGACTGAGATTCCCTGCTCTTGCATGAGTAGCGAGGATCAAACAACACCAAAAATGGCATTGACATCTGGCGAAAGACTGAAGCGAATGCGTAAAGCAAAATACTCTGTGCACATGACTATGTCCTCCCCATTTGCCTGGGAGGACCGCCACTTACAATGACAAAAGGTACAAACCAGATTGTGATGCACTGTGAACACGGCCTCCACTGCCGCCTCCACACCCTGCCGCCCCATAAAACAAAGACAGCCTGGCAACCAGCCTACTGTGCATTCCTGGCGCACTGGCATCCACGGCATGTAGCAAAAGATATTTTATGTTGATTTCTGTGTAAAACCATTACTTTGTGTGTTTTTCAGAAGTATTTTATGTAAGTTTAAGACGTCAAAAAGTGAATTTCATAATACCAATCAATGATCAGCATTATGCATTTTTTGATTAAAAAAACAAAGAAGAAGACAAACCCCACCACAGATTAACTGATGAAGTTAAGCCACGATTGATGAAACACCATTTTTCTAAAGTTGATGGAGACGCTGCTTTTCAGAATTTAATAAGAAGATAACAGGAGATAAAATTGGTAAAATTGTTTTTTGTTGGTAGATATTTATTCATATCCACTGTATACTGAGGCAGTACTAATTTTAGGCTTTGATGCTAAAGGAGAGTTGCGATTTTTAGCAGATTTTAGCTTTGAATGAATCAACTGTAAATCACGTTTGTAACTGAATGTCGCATTAATATGGAGGACTGTATGTAACATGTTCATGTCCAACCATATGTAGCTCAAGTGAACTAATATTATTAGCCCCTGGTGAAAAAAATACAAAAACTGTATACAGAAGAGTACTTAGCTACATAGTACTTCTAACACATTTGATTAGCCATCAGCACTGTAACTGAGGCCCACTGGGCTATTTCTTGGATGAAACCAGGTAACACAGCTAGTCTAATATAAAGATGAAAAAGAGAGGAAGATAAATTAAATCCCTCCACCCAATATAAGCACTTGATCAATTTCAGGTTTACTAATGATGGGCATTATGATTTAGTTTACAGATTTGATTCTTTTAAACAACCTGTTCAAGTGAATCAATTTGTTTGACTAATTTGATTCCTTAGGTTCAGTTTTATGTGACTGCAGTTAAATTTATTGAATACACTGAGGGACATAAAATGTATTCATATGTACTATTTTGTTCATATAAATTGAAGCTTTCCCAAAATTATATGTACGAAAGTGTCATTACTGTAATAGAGAGGAGACCAAGTGCTTTTGGAGGGATGGGCAAATGAACATTTCTGAAAAACTACCACTCAGAAATGTAAGTGAGAATCAATGGTATAAAGTTAGCTGGAGACCAACAGGAGGTAGCATGCATTTTCATAATTTACTTGTAATTTTGACAAGTATGTTTTGAGATTTTTCAGGTGAGGTAAGCGTATGATTTGAAGTAAGGTAGTTGTATTCACTAACCATGCCGGTGGAGAATGGCAATGTATGCATATCGATTGCAAATGCAAATGAGAACTTTATTTCATTCTGTATACAAGAAAATAACAATCTTATAATAATAGTCAATACGTAGACATGTAATATAAACATACTCAGAGAAACGTAAGAATCAAACAGCTGGAACTTGCACATGTACTCTAAATATCTACCTGCAAAACTAAAGTTGATAACATTGTGTATGGTCCCTCACACTAGTCATTCATAATGATCAATTCATTCTTAAATCTCCCATCACTAAAGCTTCCACAAACATAAATTAAAGGCTGAAAAATAAAATGTTAGAAACACAATATTTTTATTTTTTTAGTATAGCATTAATTTTCTCTCATTTTTTAAATAAATCCTTTTTCCGAAGTCCACTAATGAGGACCTTCTCCAACTATAACACAACACTAGCATATAAGCATCAAATTTTTGACATTCCACCTCTCCTACCTCATACATTGGTCAAGAGCCCTGTCTTCCATTCAAAAACCTGATCCCGTTTAAATATTCTTTCTGTTCATACACTACTCTGATTTTTCCAGAAATGCTTATTTAACAGTTTTTTTATCAAAAAAAATCCATGTGCTTTGGACATTGTTAGCCTACAACTGGATAAGTAACGTACATTATGCAACATGAATAACTCAAGATTTTTTTTTCTTGATGTTTTAATGTTATATGCTGTTGTTCAGAACTGGCCCCCTGTTTCCCCACTCAAGCTTGTTGTGTCATAAACTTTGTGATCACTGTTCTCCATTAAAACATGACCTAAAAAACTTCTCTTAGGATCACTACAAACAACACAGGGTAAATAACAGACATAAAAATATAATTTTTGGGTAGAGTGTTTCATGGAAGAGGGGCCTCCAACAATTCAATATTTAAAACTGAACGTGGGCAAAAATTACATTAATTTAAAAGTATCAGAAGAAAAAGTATTTTGCAAGACATATTCCATGACTACAGATCAGAACTGAACCATACAGTAAGATACTATTGTATACGTGTTTTTATAGTACAGATGATGCTGAACTTGCCACACACACATCATCTTAAATATACAGTACTTTATCTTAGTAATTCAGTGACTAAGTTTTATCTATATTTTATGCAGTTTCACAAAATTGTTCAATGACAATATTTTATAGGCATTCCTAAAAGTGATTCAAAAAGAGTATATATATTATGAGTATACATATTTAGCTTGTTTCATTGTACATTAACTGCACTGAATTTGTTACATTTGGATTTTTTTTTATAGACAAATCTGCTTATAGCAAAATCAAAAGAAGAATGTAAGGGACATAAAATATCTATGCTATACTTTTCCAAAAAGCAGAAATAAGTTATATTATCTTTTTATTAACAGAAGACTAACATATATAAACGCAATATTGCATTTCCTGGTTTGTCTAGGATTACCAGGGAGAAATGAGTGGCACCAGACAGGGACAGTGCATGGAGAGGTTCTAGATAAGGAAGAAAAAAGGGACAAATTATTTTGCCAGTGAAAAAGACTGGGCTCTGCCTCAAGTGCATTTATGCGGTTGTCTAGGAGGACTGGCAGATCACTGGTGAAGTAGATGCCCCTGCAGTGATCATGAAGCAGGGAGGCCTCCAGACCCAAAGGGCCCCATTCATCAAATATTCAACAAGCCAGACTCAAAAATCTAAGTTTAATTTTTGAAAAAAGAAAAAAATATATACTGTGCATTTTTAGGCTTAACAAAAAGGTGAGAAACTGGTATGACCCATCACGTGACATTATAGACAAACATTAGGCAAGCACTAAAATGCTTAGAATCTGCATATGTTTGCTAGTAGCTAACAAAGAGATCCATCATTTTAAGAAAAAATTACAAAGAAACATCTAAGTGCTGTGTGTGCAAGGCACAATTAGGATGGACTCAAACTTGGATCAGTCATAAAATGAACCTGAGTAGTCAAAAAAATATCAAGCAGCGGTATTGCTGTTGCCTCGCAGTAAAGAGATCATGGGTTCGCATCTCTGGTCCTCCCTGTGTGGTAGTGCTTTGAGTAGTGAGTAAAGCACTATATAAATGTACAGAATCATAGTTATTTTTTTAGCTACCTTGTGAACGTCACCATAAAAAACTTTTTTTTGTCAACAACGACATCTAATAAAATGTTAAATGTATGAAAATGTTAAATATGGGGCTGTTAATTCAGTGTTCTGCTGTAAATTCTTTATTTCATGCAAGGGCTATCACCTGTGGTCTTGTGGGTTGCCTATAAGTTCTGTGCTATGCCAGTGGACAGGATCTGACTTCTATGACAAAGAGTGCCAGCAAGGAGATCCTGCTGGGAACATGTGGGGCCCTGCTCCTAATTATGAAGGAAAATTTGACCTTTAATGTTAATTATGGCTCATGAGTGCAGGGACACCTAACACCGACCAGAGCCAGCTCTACAAATATAACCAATGACTTTCAGAGGGTGATTCTGACCCTAGTTGGTAACCCCATGGTGGGTATAATACCATCCCTGGACCAGTAGCACATTGAGTCTGAAGCCAGGAGAAGAGTTTGAAATAGATACTTAAATAGTAGGAGGAAGAAAAGCCAGCGTAAGGAGACAAAGAAACAGGAGGAGAAAGAGTGACGTATTGAGCTGGGTTAGCGGACGAGGTACCCCACTCACTAGTCAGGCCCAAAGAGGACACAGGCAGTGGCAGACCCACATTTTTTGCCCTTGAAGCTTGAACAATTATGGCGGCTCCTTTGCAAGCAGCAAAGAGGTCCGGGTAACCACTGTTGTCTTTTCCAATAGGGTTGTTCCAGATCACCACAATTTGTTTAAACATTTAACCACTACATCTCAGATTTTGATTAAAATTGCTGTACTGGATTATCTCACATGTCAAGTCAGTGGCATGAATAATAATGTAATTTTCCAGTTATGAGGAGATAAAAGTGAAAATGTGTTTATATTATCTATTTTTTTGTATTGAATTGCATTACATTTTTAATATTATAATTTTTAATAATTCCTTCTCATACAGTAGACATGCAAAATATTTAAACAATGTGGACTAAAGTCGCCTGCTGGGGCCACTCCAAAATCTGGAGCCCTAAACTTACGCCTCATTAGTTTCATAGTAGATCTGTCTCTGAATGTAGGTGTTGTTCATCTGTTTATTTTGTATCTCTGTGCCTAGCTTTTCCTGGTGTCTTTATTGCTTGGTAAATACACATATTGTATATGTTCTTTCCCCTATTAACATTTCAAAGAGTTGGAAATTTTCGACAAGAGTGCCTCCTGCTGATCACTATATATCTTACTGCAACTAAAATGCAATTGAGTGTCTCAGCAGTCTTTTGTAGTCCAGTGCCAGAAGAGGAGGAGCTGGAGGTGGAGTAGAAACAACATCAGTGGTTCTTTGCATGGTCGCCCTTTAATTCTATAGGATGGAAATGAAAAACAGACAAAATTCTATGCAGCATCTGTTCTCTTCCTTTAATGCACCATTAAATCGATTGCTGTAAGAATTCATGTGTTTGACAATTTACCAATATATACATTATTGAACCAATCTTTTTTCTTAATGCCAACCCTTCAACTATACAGTATATCAACTTAAAAAAAGCTTGTACAGTTGACATCTGAGAAGTACACCACAGCCTGCCTGCACTTATCAAACTACATAGTTAAATGAGTCATTGTTTTGGGTGGGAGTTCTGTTTTGTTGTTTTTCTTTTTCTATTCATTTTTGTTTTTGTAGTTTTAGCTTTCTTTTGTTTGTGTGCTCAATATGAAGTCATTTGTTGTATAAGTTCAACCTGACTGTAGGAAATGTTATTTTCTTCAAATGAAATAAAAAAATGATTCATTGTTATCTGCCAGCTTATTATTTCAGTTTCTTCCAATGAATGATGAAATGTACTGAATGTCTGTGCTTATTGAAAGCTATAAAGAGAGAACTGCAACTTGTCATTTTGTGTTATGGCTTTGAATCAGTGAACATTCTGAAGTAATTCAAATCATGTATTGGTATGCTTGTGCTTTGTGAATGTTTGTTGTATAAATTACTGTCTACTCTGTAGGAGTTTCCTTCTTTATTTTCAGTTATTTGCTGAGGAAGTCTCAGAGAACTCAGTCAAATTCAATGTAGCTGCCAATATTTTTCTTTTTCCTGCTCCAAATGATAACAATAGTGTTATAAAAAATGCCTGTCATCATGATAACTGATATTTTATTCTTTCTGTGTTTGCTATTGCAGATGAAACTCCAACAAATAACTCTCAGCTAGGTAAGTTGATATTTAATATCCCATTTCAAAAAAATAGCACCTTGTACTGTGGTAATATTTATGCGATTAGATTGTGAGAATAAATTTAAGCCACACTTGGGGCCCAACAGTGCCTGATATTGAGCAGCGACACCATTATCATCCAGATATTATTCTTTCAGTTACAGTATTACTGTAAAATCAATATTCTGTTTCCATGAGAAATAATGTTGAAGGTTTTGACTTCTTTATCTGTTTAAAACCCTTCACATTAAGAACTGGCAGATATATATTCTTTTAATGTGGAAAATTATCTGTGAACTTATGTGAAAGAAGAAAAGAAAAACATAAATCACAAGTGCAATTCTGATTGAGATTTTACTGTTTCATGAAGAAGAATATCCTTGAGTGTTACGAAGAACAGACAGGGAGAATGGCGGTCCTCAAGCATTGATGGTTAACATTACATTACATGCATTATAAAACAGCCCTTTATTTACTAGTATTTAAAATTAAGCAAATACTAAGGTGTTATGCTCATTCTGAACCAAAGTCAGAGTCTAGAATTCTGGGCTCCCATAGTTTCATAACAGAGCACATTTTAAGGTCTCACCAATCAATCCTATTTCTAATACAGGGTTACTGGAGTCCACCCCAGAAGTACTGGGTGAATTTGGGACATCCATCCATCACAAAGCACACATCACATTCTAGTTCAGATTAGAAAAAAAAAACAAAAAAAACATGCCTTTGTGATGGAAGAGGGAGCTAAGGGACCAGGGGCCTCATGCATAATGGCGTGCATAGAATTCACACTAAAATCAGCTCCACAGACAGTCTGCCGGAGAATCTCAACACTTTCTACACCCACTTTGTGACATCCAGCACCAGCACAGAGTAGAGACACACACACACCTGGACCACCCAACCCCCTCCCCTCCCCCAATGGTCTCTTCAGGTCAGGTATACAAAGCACTAAGGAAGATCATCCCCCGTAGGGCAACAGGACCAGACAACATCCCTGGGCGGGCTCGCAGAGCATGTGCCAATGAGCTGGCTGATGTTCTCTGCTCCATCTTCAACCTTTCCCTCAGTCAGAGCATCGTTCCGTCCTGCTTTAAGACTACAATCATCGTCTCCCTTGTTAAAAAAGCCCAGCCACCTGACTACAGGCTGGTAGCACTCACTCCAATCATCATGAAGTGTTTTGAGAGAGTGGTGCTGGCCCACATTCAGAGCAGCATACCAGACACTCTTGACCCCTACCGGCCCAACAGGTCCACCTCAGATGCCATCACGGCCGCACTACATTATTCCCTTTCCCATCTGGAGAACAAAGACTCCTACATCAGGATGCTCTTTGATGACTACAGCTCTGCCTTTAACACGGTTACCCCCCATAAACTCACCCATAAATTGTCTGTGCCTGACCTGCACCCCACCCTCTGTGACTGGCTCCTAGACTTTCTCACTGGCAGGCCCCAGTCTGTCAGGATTGGTAATAGGATTTCAGCCACTATTATCACAAACACAGGCACCCCACAGGGATGCGTCCTCAGCCCCATCCTCTACACCCTGTTCACCCACGACTGTGTCGCCTCCCACAAAGATAACATCATCCTAAAGTTTGCAGACGACACCGCAGTGATAGGACGCATCACTGGTGGGGATGAGGCGGCCTACAGGAGGGAGGTGGACAGTCTGGCGTCATGGTGTGAGGACAACAACCTCACCCTCAACACAGACAAGATGAAGGAGATGATAGTGGACATGAGGAAGGAGAAGAAACCTCACCGGCCACTGTTCATCTGAGGGCTTGAAGTGGAGAGGGTGAGCAGCATTAAACACCTGGACATCTACATCAGTGAAGACCTCACTTGGACACTTAACACCACACAGCTGGTCAAGAGGGCTCAACAACGGCCGAACTTTCTAAGGAGGCTGAGGAAGTTTGGTATGTCGACTAAGATCCTCAGCAACTTTTACAGCTGCATTGTTGAGAGCATCTTGACCAGCTGCAACACCGTGTGGTATGGCAACAAAACTGCTATGGACTGCAAACGCCTGCAGAGAGTGTAAAGACTGCTGAGAAGATCACCAGGACCCCACTGCCCTCTCTGCAGAGCATCTACAACTGCAGAGTCCACAGAAGAACTGCCTCGATCCTCAGGGAACCCACCCACCACCACCACGAACTGTTCACACTTCTACCCTCAGGCAGGAGGTATAGAAACATGAAATGCAGGACTTCCAGGCTAAAGAATTCTTTCTTTCCCAAGGCCATTAAACTCCTAAATAACTGACTGGAGTTTATAACCGTGTTTCATCTCATTCTATCTGCCTCACACAACTGTATTTGACTTGTCCATCACACACCTACCTGCACATTACACTTTATACTTCTATTCTGTTTTTATTCTTTATGCTTTATACTTTATGTTACTTATTATCTATCTGCTACTTATTATTTATGTTTAACTTTATACGTTGGTTTTGTCATTTGGTGTGGACAGCAAAGAAAGAATTTAATTGTACAGGGAAACATGTTTCCTTACTGTGCATATGACAATAAACTTTGAACTTAAACTTGAACTTAAAACATGGTGTACGGACAAAATCAAAAATGTTCATACACGCAAAAAATCCAGATGCATAAATCTGTGCAAATGCCAACTTCCACGTTCTTCCGCTACATAAATCCCAGTGAGTGTGAAAAGTAATGCATGTGCACACACCTGCTGCCACTCTCCAACTCCTCCCAGAATTACGCCTCTTTGAATATGCAAATCAATACAAACAGCCCTTAAGCTCAGCGCTCTGTTAAAAGGCAATGGCAAAAGCACAGGGGAAAATAGAAGAATTTCAGCGAATAACAAGTGGAGGCAAGGAAAAACATACTATTTGTTGGTTTAAACAGTGGTATAAACAACAAAAGGAAGTCGATCGAGTGACATAGAGTGTCTGAGAAACTCGAAAGCTCAAGTTCATAAAGTCGCACAGTGCCCGAAATGAAAAAGAAGTTGTCAGATATCAAAGTCGCCGTGAAAAGGTGTCATATGAAAGCTTCTTTGGGTACAGAGAAAAGAAAACAAAATTGTGACACAGTGGAAAAAAGCTCAAAATGTCAACTTTAATCTCGAACCTTCCACTTTAATCACGTAGTTTATTGTGTCATTAAAGTAGAACATCATAAACTTCATCTTAAAATCGTGTAATTTACTAGTTTCTCAAATGCCATTGTAACTAAAGTAGCACGTTAAATGCTTTGTTTTGTATGTGTTCTTCTATGTGCTCTATGTGTATTAATCACTACGTACTTCTTAAATGTGCTTCCTCTTCATCCGACAGGACACAGAATCCATTACATTCGTGATATTACAGTTCTCTAAATAATTTAAATATTGAGATGTATACTTGATATTTTCATAATGATAGGAATTAAAGCATATTATTAAACTTGGGAACACGGTGGCGCAAGTGATAGTGACGAGCTGGTGCCCCATCTAGAGATTGTTCCTACCCCACGCAAGATGCTTGCTGCGCTGTGCACGACCTTCAATGAAATAATTTATTGCAGCAGTACTGTCTCTTTCAAATGTACTTACCCCCAATTCCTGTCCTTCCTTTTCTTTCTCCAAGTACCCAATCGCCACACAATCAGCACAGTAATAGATGTTAAGCCATCTGTAAGCTTAAAACTCAGATTCTTCAGAACTTTTAAGGAACATTGAAATATCTTCGTAGTACATGTTTAATTATTCTATCCATCTATCCTTCCAGTGTCGTGTCAGCCCCAGCAAGAATACAGTGCGAGGCAGGAACAATCCCTGAATGAGGCACCAGCTCGGTGCTAGTGCTGCGACACCGTGTCCTCACATGTTTATTAAAAATATAGATTATTTAAATGATGTTAACATTTTATCTGTGTAATGTAATAAACATATTTTGCTGCATTTCATCTTAAAAATGATATTGTCATCATATGTAAATACTTGCTTTATAAAGTGGCGCAGGTTGTGCAATATTATAACTGTATCGCAAATTTACAGTGGGGTAATTGTACTTATTAGTACAAACAGTTCTACAAGGAGCACTTGATGAACTGATTGATTGCATTTATAGTTCTTGGGATGAAACCGCAAGGTCAGTACAGGAAAGGCTCTGAAGCCTTTTCCGTATGAGAGCAGTTCAAATAGGCAGCATGGCTGAGGCAGCTTGTGCTTGATGCTGTATACCGATAATTTTCTTTCCGATCAGCTGCTCTAGAGCTGTGATTCCACACTCAGAAACAGTGATATAAATACTCCAAGTGGTGCAATGAGAGTAATATGGAAAAAGATGATCCGCTGTGGCAACTCCTAACGGGAGCAATTGAAAGAAAAAGAAGAAGAAGGTGCAGTGAGAGTAACAACGCTAAAGCAGCTGTGGTATTTGGAATAGTATGGCCATTCTGTGGACCATTATATTGTTACAGGTTAATCAGAATCAGATGCATTAAACTAATAAACAATATGCAGTTAATTTCAGTGTATATGATAAAACCGCGTCAGGGATGTGGATCTAAAAAAGAAAAGGAAACCACACTGGAACAAAGCACTGCTTTGATGCTGGGTGCCGTCAGTTTGCAAAACCGAGCAGGGAACTTGTGTACGCCAGGGTTTGAGCTAGCGTGAAAATGTGCGCGGCTTTATGCCAAGTTTAGGTTTTATAAATTGTGATTTGAGCGTGGAAACAGGAGTATGCAACATTTTTGTGCGTACACACCGTTTATACATGAGGCCCCAGGAGAAAACCCATGTGTACAGAGGGAAAATGCAGAAACTCCACAGAGAGTGACTAAGATGAATATAGGATTCAGAGGTACACCATGTCATCCATTTTAAATATTTAAAATATAAAATATTTACTATTGTGTGCCACTTCTTTCTTTTTAATTATGATTTTTAGTGGTATAAAAAATACTTTGGTTATGTGGACTGCTTCCGTTAAAATCTTAACAGAAGATGACACTGAAGTAAGATCAAGCAAAAATGTTTAAAGGTTTACTTGTTCAGTTCGTTAGATGCTATGATTCTTTCTATCACCTGAGTAGGAGTATTCACTAAAATCTGCAAGTACTACTGCTCACTATGCACCTGTACCAAATCTGCACATTCTGTGTTTAACTTGTGGTCTGAATTTGACAATCAAACTTTATGTTCTAACACAGAGAAATGGTGCAGACAGGATAGGAACAAGTGGACAAACAAATGAAAACAAAAGACTAAGCCATGCCAAAGTCAAAACCAGAAAGTCAAAATTATTTGTCGTCGATCATAATAGTAGAACAAAAATCAAAGTCAAAAAGGAAAGTGATAGGAAGTGATAGGAATTATTTAGGAATTATTATCCTGAAATTAATCAGAGCTATACAGAGCTTTTAAAAGTATTCAAAAATTTTGACAGTGAGTCCCTCATGATATTGACTTATTTTACATTGCCTCCTTGATATTGCATGAAGTGTCTTCTATTGACATGCCCCCTAGCAATGGGAACATGCATCATGGTGACGGTTACACAAAATATCATTGTGGAAGACAATGGGATACACAATTAACAAGGCTTAAACAACGTTACAATAGAAAAATAAAGATGCAGATGCATTATCTGTATTTGAAAAGCACAGCAAAAATATACAAGCATCGAAATCAATTTTGGAGATGCACAGAAACGTATAAAATCTCCAAATTAAGAAATGTTACAGTTTTGATTGATTTTTTTTATAATTGATTGATTTTTTTTTATATAATTGATGCTACATCTCCAACATTTATGTTTTCAATCAGTCTTGCTACACATCCTAACCTAAAAAAATTGCACAGATATTTGCTCAGAGAACCTGATATGAAAAAAATGACTGAAACATTTTGAGGGCTCAAAAGTGTTGGAAGAGACCCAGCTTGTTTTTCTGGAGTAGAATTAATGAATTCTAAATTCTAAAAAAAAAACAAACCTTTGGATTCTTCCTTGAAGAGAAACTGAGTTATGGAGGGGGTTAGGAACCACGTTCAAGCTTACTGCCAGATGTTCAGGGTACCATTAAATTCTTACTTGGATAGGTGACCATTGTGAAACATGCATCCACTCTCCCATGCTGCACCCAAGGTGTAATTATATTGGCTCTGCTTTCATTCACAGATACATACAACTCTGATAGCTCTTCAACTGAACTACATTCTCAAATGTCGTAGTGCCACAACAGTGACCGTCATGGTGTAGAACACGATTGGTCACAGTTGCCAGTTGTCTCATAAATTGAGAAGTTGCCATCACCTATCTATCTTTTTAGGAAAGTACAGTATACTGTTCTTCCTTCCAAAAAGAGAATGCCTGAGAGCACATAGTAGCCATTTCATCCACCTAAAGACAGTGGCCCATGACAAAATATCAGGACTGATAGCAAGTCTAACTTAACGACTGCAAGTTGCTGATCTAATTTCCTTGAGGTTCTCAGATTACACAATTAGGACAAATTACATGACTCAAATTTCCAAAGTATCGCTAGTTCTAAGCATTCTGAGAGCCAAGTAACATGCTGCCTAAAAGAGATAGTGTCTAAGCTGTACAAATGTATTGGTATTACTAGTTCAGCCACAGTCTCAGCCCTTTCATTTTCCATTGTCATGTAGCCTCTCCTATATGTGTGGTCCAAACACCCATTTTTCTTCTTTCTGCATGATATTAAACAATTTGAAGTAACTATGAATCTCAACCTGTGACACAAATAAATAATGATGTTTTCCCAATATGATCACAGTGTAGGGCATTCCCAAAACATATGACCTAGCAAAACAGGTGCTCAATGACATTATTCACAATTTGGGTGCTATCTCAGATAAATGTGTGTAATGTATCTGAACAGTGTGATGAGAGTTGTGTGTTGCTGATGGCTGAGTTTCATTCAGTATTTAGAATTCTAATTAAAATCTCTACTCTCCTGCGGTGGGCTGGCCTAACATAATGTATGGTAAATTATTTGGCAGGTCTAAACTGACTCCATATGAGCAAGTGTGTTTTTGATGGATTGCCTTCCTGTAAAAGTTTATGCCTTGCATTACAAGTTCCCCTAGTATATTTTACAATATTTGCTTAAGTCTTTATAAAGGTAAATTATGTACAACCCCAATTCCAAAAAAGTTGGGACATTAAACATAGATAAAAGCAGAATGGAATGATTTGCAAATCTTATAAACCGCATATTTTATTCACAATAGCACATCGAAAGCATAGCAGATGTTACTATTTCATTAAAAATATTAGCTCATTTTGAATTTGATGGCACACAGGTCAGAAAAGTTGGGACAGAACCACGTTCACCACTATATAGCATCCACTCTTCTTTTAACAGTAGTCCATAAATGTCTGGGAACTGAACAGACCAGTTGCTGGACTTTTGGGAGAAGATTGTTGTCCCATTGTTATCTGATATAGGATTCTAGTTGCTCAACAGTCCTGGGTCTTCTTTGTCGTCTTTTTCGTTTCATGATGTGGCAAATGTTTTTAATTTGTGAAAGATGTGGACGGCAGGCAAGCCAGTTCAGCACCCTGACTTTTCTGCTATGAAGCCATGCTGTTGTAATAGATGCAGTATGCAGTTTACCATTGTCTTGCTGAAATATGCAAGGCCTTCCCTGAAAAAGATATTATCTAGATGGGAGCATATGTTGTTCTAAAACCTGTATATACCTTTCAGCATTGATAGTGCCTTTCCTGATGCCAACACCAATTCCACAGGCACTAATGCACCCCCATACAATCAGAGATGCAGGCTTTTGAGCTGAGTGCTAATCACAAGCCAAATGGTCCCTCTCTTCTTTAGTCTGGAGGACATGGCGTCCATGTCTTCCAAAAAGAATTTCAAATTTCGGTTCGTCTCACCACAGAACAGCTTTCCACTTTGCCTCAGTTCATTTTAAATGAGTTTTGGCCCACATAAGACAGCTTTTTTGTCTGAATCATATTCACATATGGCTTCTTCTTTGCATGATGGAGCTTTAACCTGCATTTGTTGATGGCGTGGTAAACTGTGTTCACAGAAAGTGATTTCTGGAAGTGTTTCTGAGCCCATCCAGTGGGTTTCCATAACAGAGTCATGCCTGTTTTTAATGCAGTGCCTCCTGAAGGCCTGAAGATCACTGACATTAAATATTGATTTTTGGCCTTGTCCCTTGCACACAGAGATTTCTCCAAATTCTCAGAATCTTTTGATGATATTATGTGTTGTAGATGATACCATATTCAAAGTCTTTGCAATTTTACATTGTGGAAAATTTATTGTTCCACAATTTGTAGACACAGTTTTTTGTAGATTGGTGAACCTCTGCCCATCTTTACGTCTGAGAGATTCTGCCTCTCTAAGATTCTCTTTTTAAACCCAATGGTGTTGCTGACTTGTTGCCAGTTCACCTAATTAGTTGCAAAATGTTCCTCCAGCTGTTTCTTTTTAGTGCCACTTACTTTTCCAGCCTTTTGTTGCCCCGTCCCAACGTTTTTGAAACATGTTGCTGCCATGAGATTCATATTTTTATATTTTTCATGAAATAGTAAAATGTCTCACTTTCAACATTTCATATGCTTTATATGTTCTATTGTGAATAAAATATGGGTTTATGAGATTTGCAAATCATTGTATTTTGGTTTTATTTACGTTTAATGTCCCAGCTTTTTTGGAATTGGGGTTTTACATAATTTCCCTTTATAAAGTAACATTTATCACAATGATTTGTAGAATTAATTGGCTGTAGTAAAGACAATGGGGTGCCTTCTTTATCTTAAAAAAAACACTAAAAAGAGAGAAAACAAAAGAAAAAAAACACCAAAAAAAGACATAATGGTTTATCTGATGAGTAAGAAACAGTACAATTTAGGGAAGGGTAATGGACTTTAAAACTCAAAGGTTCCTCTTCAGATCCCCATCAATGACTCGCTGGGTGACTTTCAAGAAGACACTTAATGTATCTGTTCTCCATCTGTTGCCCACTTTGAAAAAATTATCTATACAGTACATATAGTATACATATACAGTATACATACAGTGTAATGCAGTGACCTTGTAAGTCGCTGTGTGTAAAAATATTTGGCAAATATGTAATAATAATAGTAATAATTCAGAGTATGTGTCACATAGTCATGCTTCTTGCAACCTTTTTTTAAAAAAAATGGGTAAAAAAAGGTATGAATTGATGAAGTTTATTTTACTAAATTATATATATTATATATACTAGAATTTTAGATATCTTAGGTTTTACACTGGCATCTCTTCACAACCAAGGCTGAAAGTATAAGCAAGTGGTAACAGCAGCTGGTAACTTTGTTTAACTATTACAAAATAATGAAAACTGGATTGAACAATTCTCCTGTAAGTGTTCTTTTGAAGCCACACATGATCAATGTATACAAAACCAGATTAAGGTTTAAGTGAGTGTGCTCTGCTCCCACTGCAAATTGTGCTTTTAATCCTAACATGTCATTATTCTGCAATGTCTCTTTTCATTTCCATCATCTGTGAAAATCAGAAACAATAGGGAATTCTTTAACACAAGTGAAATAACCAGCATTACCACAGCAAAATTGTATTTGCATCAATTTAAGATCTTAATATTGAATTTTAAATTTACATCACATCCACCTGCCTAATATTGTGTATGTCACCCTAATGCTCTGACCCTTCAAAGCATGGACTCTAAGATCTCTGAAGGTGTCCTGTAGTACTGGGCACCAAACCTTTATCAACATATCCTTTAATTCCTGTATTTTGTGATGTGGGGCCTCCGTGGATCAGAGTCATTTCTGCACCACATCCCACAGATGCTTGATTGGATTAAGATCTGGGGAATTTGGAGACCGAGTCAACACCTTGAACCCTTTTTCATGTCCCTCAAACCTTTCCAGAATAATTTTTACTGTCTGGCAGGGTATATTATCCTGCTGAAAAGGCCTGTGCTAATTGGAGAATACTGTTGCCATGAAGGGATGTATGTGTTCTGGAAAAATCTTTAGGTAGATGTTATGTGCCAAAGTAATGTCCACATGAATATTGGGACCCACAGATTCCCAGCAGAAGATTACCCAGAGCATCACACTGCAAATGCCAGCTTGCCTGCTTCCCATAGTGCATCCTGATGCCATCTCTTCACCAGGTGAACAACGCATATACACACCAGGCCATCCATGTGATCTAAAGGAAAATGTGATTCATTGGACCAGTCCACCTTCTTGCATTGCTCCATGGTCCAATTCTGATGCTCACATGCCTATTGCAAGCACTTTAAGTGCTGTACAGGGTTCAGCATGGGCACTCTGACTGGTCTGCAGCTATGCAGCCCCCTTCATAAGAAGATTCGATGCACTGTGTGGTCTGACACCTTTCTCTCATGGCCAGCAAAAATCTTTTCAGTAATTTGTGCTATAGTAGATCTTCTGTGTAATTCAGTCCAAGATGGGCTAGCCTTTGCTCCCCAAGCACATCAGTGAGCCTGTCACTATTTCACCGGTTGTCCTTCCTTGGACCACTTTTGGTAGGTATTAACCACTGCATACTGGGAACCCACATGACCTGCTGTTTTGACAGTCCTCTGACCCTGTCATCTAGCCATCACCATTTATGCATACATCTGTGCACCAGTCGCAGTTTTATAGTTGAGTGGCAAAAAGTAAGCCACCATTAAAAAAAAGGCACGTGACATCTCAATAGAAAACACATGGGAGACTCCAAAATTAGCTGGAAGAAGGTTGTATGGTCTGATAAAACCAAAATTGAGCCTTTTGGTTATTGAACTAAACACCATGTTTGGCACGCAAAATGAAGCAAGATGTTGATGGCAGCATCATGCTGTGGGGGTGCTTCTGTGCAGCAGATCCTGGAAGGCTTGTGAGGGCAAAATGAATGCAACAAAATACAGGAAACTCCTGGAGAAAAACTTGATGCAGTCTGCAAGAAACCTGCACCCTGGGAGAATATGTCTTTTCTAGCAAGAGAACAACCCCAAGCATAAAGCTGAAGATACACGGGAATAACTTAAAAACAATAACATCAATGTCCTGGAGTGAGTGAGCCAATTGAGAATATGTGGCTGGACTTGAAGAAGGCTGTTCACTTACAATTGCCATGCGACCTTAAGCAGTTTTGTGAAGATGAATGGGGAGAAATGGCAAGTGTTCAGATGTGCAAACCCTTTAAAGACCTGTGCTCACAGACTCGAGGCTGTCATGGGTGTATTTAGTAAAGACTGTCTTAGAGGGCTGAATATTTATGTAATCAATTATTTTGTAATTAATTTAGATGACATTGCAGAGCCCCTTCCGTGACCCTGATCTACTTTAAGGGGGTTACAAAATGACAATTTCTGGAGATCTTTATTCACTTTGACATTAAAGAGTCTTTTTTGTTGATTAATGTGAAAAAAGCCAAATTATATTCACTGTGATTCAAAGTTGTAAAATAATACAATGTAAAAACTTCCAAGGAGTGAACTCTCTTTATATTTTGCAAAGTTGCGCAGTACATAATCCATGGCTACTTGATAGAAAACTTCTATACAGTTTTTTAGAGAAATATTAAAATCCTCAGACATTTAAAAATGCTGACAGATGTAAGTTGCTAACCATATACCACTGTGTTTTTTTGCAGCACAGCTCAATGGACCTGCCTTCCAGATGAATTCAGTTACAAGTGCACTGATTTCTGGGATAATCATATTGGGTGTCATGAGTTTATGTTTCTTCATCTTTGCCCTTTCTCTCCTAAAAAGAAAGCAGCACAACAATCCAGTGCTTGCAGGGATTAGTCGAAATCCTGTTTTTAACTGATCAATGATAAATTTGTCTTTTGTTGCTTCCATTTTTAAGAATTTGAGAACATATTCTACTTGTTATTAATTGTTAGGAAAAAGGACTACAGTAAGTCTTTCATTTCAAAACAAATATATTGCACATTGGTAGATTTAGGTAGCTGTAAATGTTGCTGTTTTTGTTTTGTGGAGAAATAAACAACCTGTGTAGATATCATTGCTAATTTCAAACAAGATAATATATTCAATTATCCTATATTATATTTATTCAATACCTCAGCTTCATTGTTCTCATTGCAGGGTTTAGAAGGACTTGCATAATTTAATAATAATTAATTTTAGTAATAGAATATATTAATTTATGAAATGCCAAATTTGCATTTCTGCTCATTATGTCGCTGCACTTATCTCAATTTTTAAAAAGAAATGTCTACATGCTCATATATAAATTTTAGGAATTCATTATATTATAACTAGTGGCTTCAGTGTATCAATGACTAAAGTGTTTTTTTTGTAATAAATCTCACGGCACATTAGCACTTCAGTGTATGGTAAAATAGCATAACATTAGGCAATTATATACTGTATGAGGTTTATGAAAACTGCTGGTTTGTGACAAGGTAGTCCAACAAATTAATACAAGAGAACATATTTGCAAGACAGTAGAAATTTTACTGCAATTTAAACTCTACTGCTTTTTTTGTGGTTGATATAATTGTGTGCTAAATTTGAAATTTAGTTTTTATTTTTATGTTAAACTGTTGAGAGTCAATCAATTTGACTGTAATTGTATTTTCTATGCATATCTGAATTCCATTTTTATATGATCTGTAACTTGGTAAAGCACGTAATTTCAATATAGTAATAACTGAACACTGTATATCAAAAGCAGTCTTTCTGATTTTTAAAATTTTAGTTTTTCTTCTAAAACCATGGTTGATTATCATTAAAAGTGTGTAATTTCTGAAGGCATTATGTTATATTTTTGAAGTTCATAAATGGTGGCTTGCCATGTGATAGGAACAGGAGTTTCATTTGTGCACTGAATTGATTTAATTTTCCTCTTTTCTTGCATTTCTATTAGCAGTGCCAGTTAAGAGGCCAGCACCCATAAACCGCTAATAAAATGCTTCACAGAGCAATGAATGCATCTGCAAGAACAGTTTATAAAGCATGTAATTTCATTATATTAACAACTGAATAGTGTATCATAAAAGCAGACTCTGGGAGAGAATACGCGTACCTGTTAATGTTGTGAAGACATCTGTGGAAGTAATGCTCTTTTGAAGCTGAAGACGTTTCTTCCATGAGTGCATTGACTAAGCACATGCAGATTCTTCTCAGGACAGCATCTAAAACAGCATCCCTATTCTGAACTTTTATACTTTGGTTTTATTTGTATATCGCAAACAATTGTCTTTATAAAGCATTAATTATTTCAGGAAAGTGAGACTAGTTATGTTCCGAAATAAACACATCCTATGTAAAGCTATGTAATGCTATGTCATTTAGCTACAAGTTTTATGATATGCCACAGATCTCTTCATGTAAGTTTATTGCGGCCTACAGCTTTTGTTATATTTCAGTCTATGACTTTGAAAGGACACAATAATAAAAATGTTACTCAGGAATGGTGATCATTCCTGGATGTCTTCCCTGTCATGTTTCAGAGTCATTATTTCATGATTGCTTTCTTTACATGCAAAATGGAAAACCTAAAATAATATCATACACCATAAATGAAAATTATTCCCTCCATGAAAAAGAAACATTAAAAGTGTATAGTGTGACCTCAATGATTAACATGCAAGAAAATGTATGCGTGGCAAAACATTCAGGAGCTTGGTTAACTGATATGAAAGTTGGAGCACTTTACATTTCTTTGGTTATGTTATCAAAGAGTCACTTATCACATTTTTGTTTATTAAATATTTTTGTAACAATGAGTCACATTTAAAAATAGCAGTGATAATAAAATGTAATTATATGCATTAGTATTAAATACATGCTTGGTAACAGTACATTACAATGTCATGTAATTAAAAATGCACAAATTGGCTTATGGTGGCCCAACAGCTTGTGTACACAGAAGATTCCAATTCAAGTGATGTGAAAGTGGCATCGACTGATGAGCTACTAATAGTTATATGGAAAGTTTGTGACCATTTGTAGGTTTTTTTTATATAACAAAAGAGATCCCAAAAAGATAAAAACCCCAATATCCACCCAACAAGTATTTACTGTACTAAATACAATCCATTTATTTTTTTACTCAACCTTGGTAGTAATGCCACACTTCTCAGTTAAACAAACTAGAAGCCAAGTCATACTGCGTGAACAATAAAGTGAAATTACCAAAAGAAAATAACTATAAAAAATACATGAACAATACTATCATACAATCACAATCAATATTATTGAATTAGGTGAAAATCACATTAAATAAGTTCCCCATCTAGCTATTAATATTAGTTAAGACATAATAATGAATTAAAACTATCCAAATTACTAAAAAGGATCTGATTTATTGTATAATGGGAACACCAAAGGTGACAATTGGTTATAAGTGGCACCTTTGGTTAATTTTTTTGCCTCTCTGGCCCAAGATAAAATTAATTTTGATTCACTGTCTGTGGACACACGGAATTCAATGGTGCAACTTATTTTGTGATCAGAGGCTTCTCTTAAGAGTTCATAATTGTTTACTGCCGTTTTCACAGCCATTTTGGGGATAACTGTTTGGTAATGCCATTGCACTCGTTCCCATGATGCACCAGGCGTATGAGACGGGCGATGTCATTGACGCAACCATGAATATTATTTTAAATAGTGTTTTTTTTTTTGTTGTTGCTCCTAGCAATAGCAACTACTATAAAATCGTGAACACTCATGTATAATGTACATGCTGTTCAGGTAAATTAAAGGAATTCACATATAATGTGCACACTTAACTTTTCAAGATTTTGTGGCGGATGTCTACTTTTGTCGACAGAGGGGTGAGGGCTATAAGCAGCTGTAAAAGTCGAAAAAAATCACCATTACGATAAATATAGGCTGCCTTTGCTTGGAGGAATGTTTCACTCATTGACTTGTGACGTCTAATCGCTGCATTTGCGTGAATAGTGAAGAGCAAACAATGGCAAAAATTGCAAAAATGGCATTGACATCTGGTGAGAGAGAGTAGTGAATGTACAAAGCAAAATACCCAGTGGATGATGATTTTTGTATATTTTGTTATTTTGAATGGACTCTGACATGTTGGACTCTGATTTTGATGTAAGTGATCTAGAGATCAAGATCAAAACAGACGTGTGGTACTGGCACCAACTGATCGATAGCTGAAGTGCCTACGGCAGCGTTCACCTGGGAGGACCGCTACTTACAATGACAAGAGGTACAAACCAGATTGCGTTGCAGTGTGACCTCCACCGCCACAGCACAAGCAACAGATGTTTTAATCTTGTGTATAATGCGCATTATATGCAAGATTTTACAGTAGCTCTGTACTTTTGACTTTGATTTTTGGTTAATGTTTTGACTTTGTAGACTTTCTTTCTGACTTCTGGTATTAACCCCTTCTTGTCATTGACCACTTCCTTTTCTCCTGGTCATTGCTCAAAAAATAGATGTAGATGTGTGAAATTTGAAAATTGAAGAGTGATAGCAAATATTGAAGAGACAGCAAAATACAATTCAAAAAAGAAAATGACAATCTCCAAAACTAGGCAAACGTCTGGAAAATGCAGTTTAAGGTAGAGAATTGCCAAATGCTAAATGCAGGCAGCAGGTTAATTAATTATTCATTCAAGTTGAGAAGCAATGACCTACAAGAAGCAGCCTCTGAAAAAGATTTATAGGTTTAAAAATCACCAATTAAAGTATTGGTCTCTTTTGTCAAGACTTTAACTTAAATCAAGAACTGTGAGGATCAGTCACCATGATATAAAAATGTCATAGCAACACTTGAAACTGTACAGAAAAGAGCACCCAAGTGCATCCTAGAAATAAAGGGCATGTACTACTTTGAAAGGCAATGGTAATAAAACCTCTTTCGTCTCAAGCAGAGAAGACTGCATGCCAACCTAGTCCACTTCTTCAAAATTCTCAAAGGCATCAGTAAACTTGATTCAGTACTTTCATTTAAATAGTGAATCACATATTCAAGAACACCGGTGGAAGTTAAGAGGAGGTGCATTCAGGATGGAATCCTGGAAGTACTTATTTACACACACAAGTTTGTAAAAATCTAGACCAAACTAAGAAGATGTAGCTGAAGTGGAAACATGGCCAAATTTGAAAAAGTTTGTGTCTGAGATATTTTAACAACTTAGTTTTAGCTTATCAAATGAGTATGACAATTCTTTTGATTAGCTCTGGATCCCATGGATTTTTTACTTGGAATAAAAGAGTTTTAAAAATGAATAAAAGAATGAATGAATGGATAAATGAATGAACATTCGTAAAATTAAGACATTGAAAAATTTTTTAAAACACACATACCAGTTGTAAAACTGTGTTACTATCTGTTAAAGTTATAGCATTATCTCAATATGCAGCAACTATGAAAATAACCTAAACCCCACGTTAAAATTGATAATTTTTGAGGAGCAGTGTGGATTCTATCCAGGGTGTGGAATGGTGGCCAGCTCTTTACCCTCATGAGGATTCTGGAGGGGGCATGAGAGTAAGTCTAGTCAGTCTACATATGTTTTCTGGACTTAGTGAAGTCATATGACCATGTTCTTCGAAGAGTACTGTGGGGGGTACTGGGAGAGTATGGGATTCTGGGGCCCCTAATAAAGGCTATTCAGTCCCTGTATAATCACACACTCAGAAAAACATCAGCACTGTTCCCAGTGGGTGTGCTTTGTCTCCTATCCTGTTTGTGGTTTTCATGGATACAATATCAAGAAGAAGTTGGGGAGGGGGTGGGATCCAGTTCGGTGGCCTTAGAATCACGTCACTACTTTTTGCAGGTGACGTGGTCCTGTTGGCTTCATCCGGTTGCAAACTCCAATATGCATTGGGACAGTTTGTGACCAAGTGTAAAGTGGCAGATATGAGGATCAGCATCTCCATATCTGAGGTCATGATCCTCAGTGGGAAAAAAATCGACTGTCTTCTCCAAGTAAAGAAGTTTAAAAACCTCGGGGTCATGTTCACGAGTGAGAGTAAAAGGGATGGTGAGATCGATGGAAGGATAAGGGTGGCGAGAGCAGTTATGCAGTCACTATAATGATCTGTTGTGGGGAAGAAGGAGCTGAGTCAGAAGGCGAAGCTCTCAATTTACCAGTCAATCTACAGTCATATGAAAAAGTTTGGGAACCCCTCTCAGCTTGCATAATAATTTACTCTACTTTCAACAAAAAAGTTAACATTGGTATGTCTTTCATTTCCTAGGAACATCTGAGTACTGGGGTGTTTTCTGAACAAAGATTTTTAGTGAAGCAGTATTTAGTTGTATGAAATTAAATCAAATGTGAAAAACTGGCTGTGCACAAATGTGGGTCCCCTTGTAATTTTGCTGATTTGAATGCATGTAACTGCTCAATACTGATTACTTGGATGGATGAGCTCGTTAATCCTTGAACTTCATAGGCAGGTGTGTCCAATCATGAGAAAAGGTATTAAAGGTGGTCAATTGCAAGTTGTGCTTCCCTTTGACTCTCCTCTGAAGAGTGACAGCATGGGATCCTCAAAGCAACTCTCAAAAGATCTGAAAACAAAGATTCTTCAGTATCATGGTTTAGGGGAAGGATACAAAAAACTATCTCAGAGGTTTAAACTGTCAGTTTCAACAGTAAGGAATGGAATCAGGAAATGGAAGGCCACAGGCACAGTTGCTGTTAAACTCAGGTCTGGCAGACCAAGAAAAATACAGGAGCGGCATATGCGCAGGATTGTGAGAATGGTTACAGACAACCCACAGATCACCTCCAAAGACCTGCAAGAACATTTTGCTGCAGATGGTGTGTCTGTACATCATTCTACAATTCAGTGCAATTTGCACAAAGAACATCTGTATGGCAGGGTAATGAGAAAGAAGCCCTTTCTGTACTCACACCACAAACAGAGTCGTTCGTTGTATGCAAATGCTCATTTAGACAAGCCAGATTCATTTTGGAACAAAGTGCTTTGGACCGATGAGACAAAAATTGAGTTATTTGGTCATAACAAAAAGCGCTTTGCATGGCAGAAGGAGAACATCACATTCCAAGAAAAACACCTGCTACCTACTGTCAAATTTGGTGGCGGTTCCATCATGCTGTGTGGCTAGTTCAGGGACTGGGGCCCTTGTTAAAGTCGAGGGTCGGATGAATTCAACCCAATATCAACAAATTCTTCAGGATAATGTTCAAGCATCAGTCACAAAGTTGAAGTTACGCAGGGGTTGGATATTCCAACAAGACAATGACCCAAAACACAGTTCGAAATCTACAAAGGCATTCATGCAGAAAGAGAAGTACAATGTTCTGGAATGGCCGTCACAGTCCCCTGACTTGAATATCATCGAAAATCTATGGGATGATTGAAGTAGGCTGTCCATGCTCGGCAGCCATCAAATTTAACTGAACTGGAGAGATTTTGTATGGAACAATGGTCAAAAATACCTCCATCCAGAATCCAGACACTCATCAAAGGCTATAGGAGGCGTCTAGAGGCTGTTACATTTGCAAAAGGAGGCTGAACTAAGTATTGATGTCATATCTCTGTTGGGGTGTCCAAATTTATGCACCTGTCTAATTTTGTTATGATGCATATAGCATATTTTCTGTTAATCCAAAAAACTTAATGTCACTGCTGAAATACTACTGTTTCCATAAGGCATGTCATATATTAAAAGGAAGTTGCTACTTTGAAAGCTCAGCTAATGATAAATAAAAATCCAAAGAATTAAGAGGGGTTCCCAAACTTTTTCATATGACTGTATGTCCCTACTCTCACCATCATGAGCTTTGGGTCATGACCGAAAGAATGAGATTGCAGGTACACGCAGTTGAAATGAGCTTTTACCACAGAATGACTAGGTTCTCCCTTAGAAATAGGGAGAGAAACACAGACTTCTGGGAGAGGCTTGGAGTAGAGCTGCTGACCCTCCGCACCGAGAAGAGCCAATTGAGGTGTTTCGGCATCTGATACAGATGCCTCCTGGAGGTTTTATGGACACAATCAGCAGGGAGGAAACCCTAAGAAAGACCCAGGACTTGCTGTAAGGATGATATCTCCCAGAAGGCCTGGGAATGCCTTGGGATCCCACAGTATGAGTTGGCAAGTTTGTCTGGGGAAAAGGACATTTGTGACTCACTGCTAAGACTGTTGGTCCTGTGAAGTGGCTTCGGATAAGCAGTGGAAAATGAATGAACAAACGAATGAATGAATACTCACCAAAGTGTACATTTTGTCATCTGACCTAAGGCGATGATGTAATCACATAGAATAATTTCTAAAAACAAATTATAATGCTACCTGTAAATAAAAATCCATGAAAGGCCTTTTGTTACACTGTAAACAAACATTCTTTTGTTAGCTGAAATGTCATGGATGGGTATTTTGGGTGGTACCTGTTTAGAGAAAATTGGGTGTCCCTCCTATTGTGCATTTGCCAATAGTGAAAGTTAGAACAGCTTTTTCTTTTTCTTGTACAGTCTAGGTTTTAGTCATCTATGTTGTACACAGTTTATTTGAGTCTTCAGGTAATCCAGACAAACTCCCTTAGGGCTTGTTCTTTCTCTTTAAAATCAAAGCTTTCAGCATAGATTGGATGTCACATTGTGTTTATATAAGAGGCATGTCAAAGAATGACATGTGCTTTGTTAGTATTTTAAACGTAAACCATTCTCCTCACTGATATCAAATAGGATTTATTCTTGTCTGTATTTACACAGAGTGCATTTGTTAAATTACGGTTAATAATCTGGGAATGCAGACCAGGATGTATCATAACCAATGCTTAGAAATAAATTTTTTCATAGTGGCAAGTAATAAGAGACAGGTGAAGAAAGGGAAGGGCCACAGTTACCTTGAATAACATAAAACATCATACCGCATACCACATTAATAGGAAGGGATGTCCCAGGTGTTCTGTGTGCTCAGGTGTTAGGTCTTTGCTGGTTTCTTCTAACATTGCACTTTCTAAACTAGGCACAGTCTAGCAAGTGAATATTACATTTTGAAATGATTATACTACCAAAAAAAAAAAATTCTTTTTAAGTATTTACTCAGTACTTAGTTGAAGCACCTTTGATAGAGATCACAGCCTAAATTCATCTTGGGTCTCAAGTGATAATCACCTGAATTTGGTGATATCCTGCCTTACAGCTCTGCAGTTCCTCTCATGCTCTGTAAAGCTGAATGGAGAGGGTCAATGGGCAGCCATTTTCAGGTTTCTCTAGAGATGTTTGATTGGGTTCCAATCTTGGGACTGGCTGGGACACTTAAAAACATTCACAGAGTTGTTCCTAAGTCACTCCTGTGTTGTATTTGCTTTGTGCTGAGGGTCATTGTCCTGTTGGAAGTAGAACCTCTGGCCCAAACTGAGGTCCAGAGCACTCTGCAGCAGGTTTTCATTAAGCATAACTCTGTACTTTGCTCTGGAGGACTTTTGTTCAACCCTGTCTAGTCTCCCAGTTCTTGTCATTGAAAAACATTTCCACAGCATGATGCTACCACCATCATGCTTCACTGTTGAAATGGAATTGTGCAAGTGATGACTGGTGTTTGATTTCTTCCAGACATGATGCTTAGAACTGAAGCCAAACAGTTTGGTTTTTAATGTAACTTGAGTCATCAGTATTCAAAACGTATTACAGTACATACGGCCAGTGAAGTTTGTTAGTTTTCTCAAAAACCTCCTTTAGTAGGATCTTCATATAACACAAGCACAAGACTTTTTCCTTTCTCTATCTTGTCCTTCTCTCCTCCCAGGTGAGCTTTGTCCTCTTCCACCCAAATCCAATTAGCCTAGGGTGAGGCAGAGCTGCTCCCTGTATGCAGGAACAGGGAGTACTATCGGTGCTACTACATAACCCATGGGGACCACTTCCAGGTCAAATGGATGTTCTTGAAATTAGAGGTCACAGTCTCCAGCAGCTCTTCCTGGTGGCACCCATGGAACTCTACAGGGCTGCCCATGAGGACTACAGTTCCCAATATGTCCCACAGTTGTCCACACAGGTACCAAACCCCAGGCGTGGTGCCATCTTGCATATTGGGGTAGAATGTACTCTTGATGTATTGTCTCACCTAAACTCTCCATGTCATTGGCCTCCTGGCCAGGTAAGGTTCCTTGCTTTATCTCCACCAGAGCACCAGTGCACCCTTATTGGCATCTCCTGCCAAACTCCAGGATAAGGCAGGAAATGTCCTGCCTTTTTTATGGCCCACTCATTACCATGGCTTATGGACCAGAAAAGACACCAGCCCATGTGTGCCATCAATTACAAAAGATTTTATCTGTAATTAACATTTACATTTGCCATTCAAATGCCTCTCTAGTGGTTGTTGTGATTATGCACAGCAAACCGCAGCACTAACCTGAAGTTAGAACAAAAATGGGCCGCTTATAATGACCCAACATGAAAAGTGAAATGAAAGTGAGGTGCAACACTGCCATAAAAAACTTTACTGTTTTAACAAGATGCAAAAGATGTAACCATCTAATTTAGGAAATGCTAACTCGATTTCACACACACCAATGCATGCACTTTTTAAAGCTGTACAGGAGTCAATGCCTGCTATCGGTCCTCCTGCTTCATTCCTGGCTGCTGCCACCGCCCAACACAATTCTTTTGTCTTTTCCTTTACTTGAAGATGGAACATGCATTTGCATATCCATATGTGACAATCTGTTTCTGACCCACTCTGGATGTGGTCTGTGTGCTCCATCTCGAACGTATTTAGAGAACATGTGCTTTTTTAACAAGTTTAGTGCCGTTAACAGAGTAATGCAAGTGAAAGCAGATTTACTTTGCTGTAGTGACAAATTCTTGCTTGAGTTTGGACTCTCGCACTCTCTCTTGACTTTATCTGCTGACCAGGGCATCTTTTACAGGTGGTCCTCCAAATCCCAAGGTGCAGTGCACTAGGCTTCATTGAAGTGCTCTTCAGCTGAATGCCTTTCTTTATTTTCTCCAGGTACAAGTTGGTAAAATAGTTTTATTTTACTACTATGTCCTTTTAAGCATGTGTGTCCTTTATCTTCTCTTCCATCCTTATTTCGTCATTGCATATGCATATTTTGAACACATACTTGTACAGTACATAGACTTTCTGTCTCTTCTTTTATTTTTTAAGCACAGCAGACTGCCATTAGGAGGGGTTTTAGGATTGCCTATGTGCCTGTTATAAATCTTTAAAATATGAGGAATCAAAATACTCCAAGCCTAGAGTTCTGCCTCATTACTGAACTGGTCAGCATACACTTGAATTGCATATTTAATATATGCATATTATGCCTATTGATTCCTTCACCTATTATCTCTAGTAAACTGACAATTTTCTATGGTATTATTTATTAAAAATGGGAGGAGGGGGATGGAACAGGGGCATTAACAGCTTCACCTAGTGCAGAAAAAATGCTAGAGCCTTGGCCTGGACCTCATGTCATTTTACTACTCAGTGCTGAATTTGGTTCCATGGCCACTGGTATCTTTCCTAACCCACTGCAATATCCATGGAAAGAAAAGCTGATAAAGAGAGAAGACATATTTCCAGACATTCATGAGGCAATATGATTGTGATGAACAGTGAGGGACCGGTGTGATTTGTTTATATATAAAATGTGGTAAAAGTTGTTTGTTACTATATTCTGACCCAGGATGGGTATATAAAGTGTTATTTTTGTCCCTCAATAAAACTGAGTTTGACACAACTGATTTCAGTTGTATAAATGAGTTCAAAATGTGATTTTGTAATGTTTTTAAAATTGGTTCACCTTTATCTGTCAGTATTGTTAAAATTACAATCAAAGATTCTTTTGTTTCACACTATATATATATATATAGTGGGTGCACCAGGGGCTGCCCAGAGGACCAAACACCAGACACAACTCAAGCAGACACAATTTCAGGTAAAATAAAAGGTAATATATAATCATTTTTACACTTGCTTCAAACAGTGAAAGTACAGTAAATAACACACAATTAGTTATGTTCTGTGTTTCTCAACAATTCTTCCAAGTGTGTTGTCTGCTGCCTCCCGACTCTTAACTCCTTGGTGTATATGAGGTGGTGTCTTTCATGTTGGACCTGGGAGTACTTCCGGGGTCAAAGCACTGCACATCTGAAGCACTTCTGGGCCAGGCACAAGTTCCCCAAAGTATGGACGGTACTCTGCAGTGGGTTGGCAGCCTGCCCAGGATTGGTTCCTGCCTTGCGCCCTGTGTTGGCTGGAATTGGCTCCAGCAGACCCCCGTGACCCTGTGTTCGGATTCAGTGGGTTGGAAAATGGATGGATGGACGGTACTCCCCTGCAGCCTCCTGTGGTGGCACCAAAGTACAACCAACAAGGATACCTCTCAGGAATACAACTCCCAATATTCCCTACAGGATTACAAACAGGAGTCCACCAGAAGGATGCTGCCATCCAGTGTACAGGGGTAATACATGGACCCAGGAACCAGACTCCCTCTGTCCTTCTATTATGGCAGAAGGACCAGCAACAAACCCAGCTGAGATGCCTGTCCATTCACTCTGACACTTAGATAGATAGATAGATAGATAGATAGATAGATAGATAGATAGATAGATAGATAGATAGATAGATAGATAGATAGATAGATAGATAGAGATATACAATATATATACATACTGTATATATGCATATATATCTCTCTATTATAAAAAAAATCCTGCAGAGAAACAGTAGGGTGTCGAGACTAAACAGATTGGACTAACGAGATTGGACTAAAGGACCTTAAACATGAGACTTTGTGCCAAGAGATTGACCCAGGACCGTCTCGCGATGATGTAGAACATGAGATTCCTGCAAGACACGCCCTACTTACAACCAAATAAGACCACGGTCATCAAAACTCTCAGTCGTGTTTTGGCTTTGAACACACACAGATCCAGGGCTCTGAGCGCATATAAAGCGTATAAGGACAATACATTATAGATGATACGTAGACGACTAAGTGAAGAAGAAAGCAGCATGGAGAAAAGAGACTCAAAAGCGTTGGAGAGACAAAAAAGAAAAAGAATAATCTTGGTGCAAATTCAGAAAATAAGGAAAGTAATTATCAGATGTTGGCGCTATACACATGCAGCGCAGGTTAGAGATTATGAAAGCAATGGAATTCGAAAGGCTCAAAAAAAAAAACATTGGCGCAATACACATGTGGAGAAAGTTAAAGAATATGAAAGTAGGAAAATTAGAAAGTATAAAAAAAAGAAAGTAAAGATCACAGTAGTGCAAACAAACGGAAATTATTACTCGAAAAAGGGAAAATAATCACCACGGACCAGGTGTCATTGAAGCAAAAGCAGGATAAAGCGAGGTCAGAAATAAAAGACAGAGTAGAAAACAAAGTAAAATGTCATAAAGAGGTTAAAAAAGGGGGCCAAACATATGAAGAGCATGTTAGAGATAATGAAAACTGGAATTCAAAAGCCTCAAAAAAAATGTAGGCGCGAAACACATGCAGAGCAAGATACAGAATATGAAAGCAGAAAAAAACGACAATGTCAAAACAAAGAAAGTAAACATCGCATTAGCACAAAGAAAGAGAAATTATTACTCGGAGAAATAACGAAAAGGCGAATAGAGATCGAATATATGGACATAGGTGATATGTCAGTATGTAAATATTATAGGCTTTGAAGTTTAAGTCAAGAGAATTTCAAAAACGGAGTTTACCTCACATGCATTTATTGGTTACTTTGCAAAAAAAAATTATTAACTGCTGATGATGTAAATCGTTTTGTCTGTGCTGAAATTCCAAACAGAGAAACCTATCCAGAATTATGGTACAAAGTAATTAAACTCATCTTACGGACCTCATTTAAAAGATTCAGCACACTGGGACTAGAAAGATTCCAAATATTGTTTTTACAGAAGTTCAGAAATAAAAGTGAAACTAATGAAATAGCAACAATTCAAAGAAAAAAAAAATCTTAAAAGTGTGTATCCAGAAAAACAAAAACAGGGGTTGGCGAGCGAAGCGAGCAGGGGTCGAAGAGAACACTTAATCATCGCAGTCTAACACAAAGTCAAGTAAGCTTCAGGGATCTGTCCAGTTAGGAAGTATAAGCGATTGTGAATTACAGTAACTTCATCTGGTGGTTTAAGTTCCCTAGTACTTATATATGCACACACACACACATACATGCACATACAGTACATACATACACACACTTACAGAGTTGCTAGGACTCCGAGGCTACATTCTTTCCATTCAATGACAGGACATTTTGCTCCTTTTTATTCAATTTTATGCAAAAATATATGACTAGAAATCTTAATTATTCCTTAATTGGGCTGATTTGTATGCAAGAGTAGTGAATTCAACTATTTTATGTGGCAAGCAAACAACAACTCTAATGGCAAAGAGAAAGTCAAATACATAGAACAAAAAAAAGTCCTAGTTACTGGCCTATATTTATATATTTATGAGGAGAACAAAAAAAAAGATTAGAACAATAAATAATTGACCACAAAAAAGAAATCAATAAACCTTGACATAATTTATTGCTATTCCATTAGCACTGTTGTGCTTTTAATGACATTATCTTCTCCCTTGGCTTTAGAATCCTTGATGAAAACAAACATAGTCCTCCATAACTCGATGACTTGTTGTTGCTGTAATGCCTGGCCATAACTATTTTTCCTTACACTTTGTGTTTCTTCAGCCTCTTCATCGATGTGCAGTTTGCAGTAACGTGGCCCTGCACATGCTCCCTACCACTGGTCCTCCTCTCAAAAATGTCTTTCTAGTAACCCTGACTTTGAGGGACAACTGTATTGATACAGGTTCTTTGTATAATTGCCAGGTTGAGCAGTGTCACACCCTATTCATCTAGTTTCAAAGCTTTTGAACGAGCAGAAAAAACAAAGCGCTATTTTACTTTGGGCTGTTTTCTTTAACATTGTGAAAAGTATTTCCATAATACAGTATGAAATGACAAAAAAATATTTTGCAAATTATTGTTAGGAATACAATACTGTAAGTAAAATTAGAAAAATGGATTTGTTAAGTAAAAGACTTGTTGATTACGAGTATGAATAATGCAAGTAGAGAGACAATGAAAAACTATACATAACCTTTTAAGCTGGATCTAAACTAGTTGAGTATGATTTTAAAGGGTTGTTTGTAACTTGAGAAATCTGGTAGACCTGGTTCTGTACCTTCTCTCAGTACTTAGTGATTGAGTCCCTCTTATTCCCAAGTGCTTACGTCTTTGCCTACTTTTTAATTCCATTTTTAACCTCTGCTTTGAGTGTAGACTATGTCTCTGCTGAAGCTACGTATATTTCTGACTTCCTCCCTGCTTTCTGACAGCATTCTTTTCTACTCGTAGAGAGCTGCTTGTTCAGTTATGTGACTCTCCTATGACTGACCGACTTTAGCTTGTGCTGTAATATCCATTGTAGCTGACAACCCAACTGTTTGCTGCACTAACTGCCTTAAGCTGTCCTTTATCCTGTGTCATCACACAGTCACTTCTCTCATAAAAAGGCTGACTGTAAGGAGCAATGGGGCAGAGACAGCACAATGCTCTAAAGATGAACTTGCACTGGTGACCTAATAATCAATGGTGCAATCACCCTCCTTAAGATAGCTCTCTTCATTGAAACAAGGAAGGTCATGTAGCTACACAACAATCAGTAAATGATAAACCCAGGAAATGCTATGTAATTAAAAAAGTCAGGTCTAAAATGTGCCTCATCTGTAGTAACCTTAAAATGAATTGCCTACATATTTAGGAAAACAAAGGCTGCTGTTTTGATGAACTTATTGATGATGTCGCTGATTAAATTTTTATTCAACATAATTCCAAACATTACCTTGATACTTGATAATGAAACAATCATTATGATTGATTTGCCCTGCTGATGAACATCATTTCAAAAGGCACAGTAACAGGAACAAGCTAATTGCGAGAAACATATAAACAAGTTAATTTTGTTCACATCTTAGTAAATGATGTTATTTAACAGATTTCTTCTGTCTTCTCTGTTAAGGCACAAGTAACCTTTGTTATGATTTAAAATGAAAATCCTTAGTTCTAACATGTCTTGATCCACAACACTCAAGTCATTTTTAAAGCATCAAACTGTTCCATGTTGCTGTTATGAGGAGATCCAACATAAGAAACACGAGTGGTCCAAGCAAACAGCAGGATTAGGGTTTCTCAAGGTCTAGACCCTTGTGCTTCTATTAATCTGTACATGAAATGCTGGTACTATTTATATGAATATGAATATAAAGATAAATATGAATGATTATGCAAGCCTTTCGCTCGCCCAGATTACTTTTCACTCCTGTTCAGTTTGACATTTCTTGCCTTGGCCATTTACTTGAAATCTATCAGCTGAAAAGATTAAAGCATCCTCATTCAAATAGCAATGTATATACTGTTAATATGAGTATACATATGCATAGAATGGATATAGGAATATAGAAAAAAGCATAAAAATAATTTCATTTACAGAGGGAGTTACACTGTGGTGATGAAAATAGCTACCTAACTTGCCTACACACTTGCTGCTAATACTACTGTATCTGTAATTTCAGATGTCTTGCAAGCACCCTGGTCTTTGAGAGAGAGAGAGAGAGAGAGCAAGAGAGAGAGCAAGAGAGAGAGTGACCAGTTGTGGGTGCCAGCTAGCCCCAAAACCCCAAACACAGGCAACCCAACACAACAACAGGTTCCAATAAATGGTTCTTTAATCCACACTTCTTAAAATAACAATGAATCCTGCCAATACCCATACTTTAAGTGCTTGCTTTCCTTCTTTCCTCCTTCTCTTTCCTCCTCCAGTAGCTTTGCCCTCTGCCTTGGGCTCTGACCTTGGGCTCTGACTCACTGAGCTATGGCAGAGGGCTCCTTTTAAGGTGAACCTGGAAGTACTTCTGGGTTATAAGAAAGCCAGGGAGGTCCTCCCCCAGCAGTGCCCTCTATTGTTCCACAGGGATCGCTACAGGGCTGCACTTCCAAACTCAAACTCCCACGCAGCCCTGCAGGTGTCCGGATTGGGACTCTATATGATGGACACTACCACTTGGTATAATATGGGATGAACTTTCATCCTCTTGTACCATTTCCCGTAGCCTTTGGGCATCCCAATCAGGATGGGAATCATAAGGTGTC
The DNA here is from genome assembly GCF_900747795.2 of Erpetoichthys calabaricus. Lineage (NCBI taxonomy): Eukaryota > Metazoa > Chordata > Cladistia > Polypteriformes > Polypteridae > Erpetoichthys > Erpetoichthys calabaricus. The sequence goes on along the minus strand of NC_041397.2, from coordinate 209,071,329 downwards.
CTGGCCTAGTAATGTCCTGATTTATTCCATCCTTCCGTGGCATCCCGGCCTGGTAAGGAATTTACATCAGGCCTGGGCAGGATGGCCATCCGTTCTCACTTTTTCTTTCTCAAATGTGCTTACCTATATCATGGCAAAGTACAGGGATAAACCTTTATTTTCTGTCTACTCCGTTTTAATTAAGACAGACCAAAGAAAACATTTAAGGCTATTAAATGTGATCTCAAGAAAAGATCAGGCTTAATTATAATATTAGTAACAGGAGCGATTATAATGATACAGTGCAAAAGTAAATACTAATTGAAAGAGCCGGGAATGCATGAGGTGAGGCGTCTTATTTTGTTTAACTCTTGCTATCGTATAGTGCATTCTGCCTGTCGGCGTTAGTTATATTTATATTTTTTAGACATCACACACTACAAGCTGCTGATGAACCCTTCTCTTCGTTGTCAGTCTGTAGCTACGAAAAAATAAAAGCAATACGACTTTTAACAGACATCATTGAAGTGTATCATAAGTTTCTGTAACGTTAATGAAAATGGCCAGGAGGTGTCACGAGAGAGGTGAGTGCCAAATGTTTCGAAGCTTTGATACGATTTCCGACACAATTGCTTCAAACGTGTTGATGCTTCGTGAGGCTTCACTCCGCCCATCACTACTCACAGGTTACTGAACGAGAAATCAGCAGACTAGCATGACGGATGGGGCGTAATGGGCGTCCTTCCCCTCTCCTCCGGATTTTTCAAATGTTAATTTTTTCCCTGTGCTTAAAATCATTAAAAAAGCGGCCTGATTATGCGGCGTATGGTACGCCGCGGGTTGGCTAGTATATTTATAATTCACTAAGCCGCCGACAAGTAAGACACCCATGGTGCACGCAGGAAGGAGCCACGCCCACCAACTCTAAGACCATTGGATACGACGGCAACTCGCAGAGCCATGCCCACCAACTCGGACACAACGACTCGGACAGCACGCCGTCATTTATGTTTGTCTGTGCTAGAGTCCACATGCACCTCTAAGCCATGTTGACTTTTCGGTTACGATGCACGACCGCGTGCACCATTGTAACTGTTTTACACGCTACATACAGCAATTCGCATCCGCGACAAACGTGCATCTTCTTAGATGGTCCTGCAGGAACACGGAAAACGTTTCCCCGCCCACCAACACTCCTTATTCCCCGGCCTGCGTCCACCCTCGCTCTCTAGGCATTCACACTGCCTATTCATGTGCCCGGACGCAACAACTCACTGACCACCCCGTAAGTCGCTTTCGTCTGTGCTAGAGTCCACATGCACCTCTGAGCCACGTTGACTTTTCATTATTCTTTTCGGTTACGACACCTGACCGCATCCACCATCGAAAACCATGGGAAAGGAACAACGAAGCACAGCCCACAATCTCTAACTCTCCTCCCACGTGATAGGGAACGCACCTCAGAGCACACTGCCCGCCAACTTAACAGCTCACCAAACACATACTCACTCGCTTTGGTCTGTGCTGCGGTCCAAATCCAGCTGTGAGCCACGTTGACTGTTCATTTGCCCTCCATGGCTACCGCTTCAAATGTATTTCATGGAAACAACACTTCTTTCAATGTTATAGAAATTCCTGCATCAGGTAACTGTTTGTTTCTATCAGTCGGGTTTTTCTGGAAAAATGTCATTGACGAAACTGTTGCTCTCAAACTTCGCAACATGGCTGACTTTCAGCAACACTTCCACGCCCCTCACTACGCTGTGAGCGCGGTGATTATTTATTTAAAAATGGCCTTTTGAAGGGGAGCTATGGACCCGCTATACCACAGGAACACCTGTGACATTGCCTTCACATTGTTTTCCTTTTATTTCTGATCCCGTCGAGCAGATTACACACCCAGGCAAATAACACTGAATAATCAATAGCGGCAACTACTTTGCCCACCCCAACTCCTCACCTGAGTCGGTTTCGTCTGTGTTCAGTAGTGTTTCCCAAACTCTGTTTTGGTGAACCCCTGTGGCTGCAGGGTTTTGTTCCAACCAGATTCCTAATCATTAATGCCGGTGAAACTCATCCGGGATAAATTGGTTTTTCAAACGCAGCCGTGTAGCAGATTAGCTGGATGTAATAATCCGAGATGAATGCGCGCCCCCGCGCTGTGTGAAAAGCCAATGTATATTGAGTCTAGAAAACATGATCAGCAAGTCTTTGATAGGCTGCAACAAAATGATGAAAGAACGGGCGCATTTTTTTCACACAAGCTGTGTGTGTGGGTGGTAGTTAGTTAATTAGTTACTCAAAGGATTTCAAGATTTATTATGCATAAGCGGTAACACTGCAAAAGCAGCCCAAACCAGAAAAGACGGCTGGCAAAAAGTGGCCGACAAAATAAACGCGTGTGCGTTGTACTTACTGAAAGCAGCGTTACGGATTTTGCAAATGTTCAAAAATGCTTAAAAAACATTAAAAAAGCGGCGTGATTATACGGCGTATACTACACATCGGGTTGGTATGCAGCGTGTAAAACAGGTTGTTTGTCACAGATAATTTGCCTTTTACTTTTACACGAAGACAATTTCCTGTTAGACTGGCCTTTGCGATGACAATTAATAAGGCACAGGGACAAACTTTCAAAAAGATATGCATGTATCTGCCAAAACCAGTTTTCAGTCATGGACAGTTGTATGTTGCTCTCTCCAGAGTTCCATCTTTTCATTCACTTACTGTTGTATCCTCAACCCCACCCCTTTTAGACAACTGTGTCTTTCCGGAACTGTTCAATAAATAAATAATTATGCAGCATATGCCTGCAGGAACAAGTGCAGCGAGCGAGCGAGCGAGAGAGAGCGAGCGACACACACACACATACAGGCGCGCGTGAGAGAGAGAGAGAGCGCTGGACGCATAAGAATAATAATACTTCATTACATTGATATACCGGTGTTTTCAGTATTCAAAGCGCTATCCACACAGGGAGGAACCGGGAAGCGAACCCAAAATCTTCCACAGTCTCTTTACTGCAAAGCAGCAACACTACCACTGTGCTACAAGGCAGTTAAAGAATGCACCGGGCTCGATTTTGTTTTCACTTCTGTTTACAGCGATCGGGTCGTTGCGTGCATTATTGCAATGTTACTTTTCTTGGTGCCTTATTACATTACGGATGTTTCACATGTTAATTTTTTTCCCTGTGCTTAAAAGACATTAAAAAAGTGTTTCTCAACTGTGACTCCGGAACAACTCAGTATGCAAGCTATATTAAGCGTCAACAACAAAGACTCGCTACACCTTAATGAACAAGTGCTGAAACTTATCCCTACCGACGAACTAACTTTCACCAGCGTGGCCTCTATCGTCACAGACGATCCCGCTTTCAGTCACAGACAATTGTATGTTGCTCTCTCCAGAGGTCCATCTTTTTATTCACTCACAGTGGTATCCACAAACCTACACCATTTGGACAACTGTGTCGTTCAGGAAGTGTTCACCAATCAATATATAATTATGCGGCGTATGCTACGCCGCGGGTTGGCTAGTGTATATATATATATGAGTGAGGAGGGCCGGTACCGCAAACAAACTATGATAGCGTGATGAGAGAAGTCACAAAATTAACCCGATCTAAATCAATTAAGTAGTTCTCTCTTGAAAAGTGGGCAGACAGACAGACAGACGTTGGATTTTATTTATATATCTTTTATTTGTGTAATGTCTGGTTATATTACTGTATTATAGTACTGCCATTAGTTTATGGGAGACAAGGAAATAAGAATATCACATTACAGTATACACATGACAATAAAAAGAAAGATGGATTTCTCAACAAGTCTATGACCCATGTTTATAAGTTAATATTAAGCATATATTTAATATTAAGTATACTTTAAAATATTTAAGTTACTGGGGGCTCTGCCCTCTGCTCGCTTTGCTTGCCAACCCACTGGCGGGCGCTATGGACTAGCCATTTCGCGGATGAAAAAATCTCTTGGCAATGGTCTCGTCTAGCGGGACTTGAAAAAATCTCTTGCCAATAGTCTTGCCTCAAGATTTTCTTTTATAATAGAGAGATATGTATGATGTTAAATTGCCACAATCCTCATCATCAAGAAAAGCAGTTCAGAAGATGAGATAATGTTAAACTGAACACAATTTGAGCACAGATTTGGAGTGTAGACCCTGGTCACTCTTAAAATTTGGCTAACTTCCTCTTCTGTCATTTACGATTTAGTCTGCATTAATTTCTACTTCAGCTCAGAGCAAAACCTTTCTTTCTTGTTCTGCTTTTATAGCATACTTTGAGCAGTCTAGCGAGAAACCTGATGGCTCACACTACCCCAAGGATGATGAATGTTACTGGCATGTGTACTGACTCTTCACTATTTTTATGGAAAGTGCTTTGATATCCATAGATTAATTCTTCATACGAATATGATTAATTATTTCATTTTCATTTTTCAATGAGTTCACATTTAGAAAAATATATCGTGTGCTCTCTGGGAGGTTTCTGTTTTTTAAAGTTTATTCTGAACAGTATTGAATGTTACTGTTACTTTTGGACTATTTTTAATACTATGTCAATTATCGTTTTTTGTTGATTTCTTTGTAGTGTGAATTTTAAGCATTCAATACTAAAAAATTTGAATTTAAAAATGTGGTTTTAATATTTGTAGTCTTAAGAAAATTGTTCAATACAGTGATCCCTCGCTATATCGCGCTTCGCCTTTCGCGGCTTCACTCTATCGCGGATTTTATATGTAAGCATATTTAAATATATATCGCGGATTTTTTGCTGGTTCGCGGATTTCTGAGGACAATGGGTCTTTTAATTTCTGGTACATGCTTCCTCAGTTGGTTTGCCCAGTTGATTTCATACAAGGGATGCTATTGGCAGATGGCTGAGAAGCTACCCAACTTACTTTCTCTCTCTCTTGCGCTGACTTTCTCTGATCCTGACGTAGGGGGTGTGAGCAGGGGGGCTGTTCGCACACCTAGACGATACGGACGCTTGTCTAAAAATGCTGAAAGATTATCTTCACGTTGCTACCTTCTGTGTGCAGCTGCTTCGTGAAGCGACATGCTGCACGGTGCTTCGCATACTTAAAAGCTCAAAGGGCACGTATTGATTTTTGACTTTGTTTTTCTCTGTCTCTCTCTCTCTCTCTCTCTGCTCCTGACGGAGGGGGTGTGAGCTGCCGCCTTCAACAGCTTTGTACTGGTGGTGCTTCGCATACTTAAAAGCCAAACAGCCCTATTGATTTGTTTGCTTTCCTCTCTCTCCTGACGCGCACTCCTTTGAAGAGGAAAATATGTTTGCATTCTTTTAATTGTGAGACAGAACTGTCATCTCTGTCTTGTCATGGAGCACAGTTTAAACTTTTGAAAAAGAGACAAATGTTTGTTTGCAGTGTTTGAATAACGTTCCTGTCTCTCTACAACCTCCTGTGTTTCTGCGCAAATCTGTGACCCAAGCATGACAATATTAAAATAACCATATAAACATATGGTTTCTACTTCGCGGATTTTCTTATTTCGCGGGTGGCTCTGGAACGCAACCCCCGCGATGGAGGAGGGATTACTGTATAATCTCAAAAAAAGGAATTCTAAAACAGATTTAACAGTTCTTTTTCCTGTTATCATTTTGAACTCCAAATTACAGTACAGGTGTAAGTAGAAACTGCAATCTGATGAACTGTATAAATTATTATAGTACATTGGCACTCAAAAAAAAAAATCAGAATTCAATATCCTATTATACTCTATCTTAGGTATCTATGTTCAGACTACACAAATGTTTATTACATCTTTTTGGTTTATGTTGCTGTATTAGACAAATGTTTGAAATGGCAATTTCCCCTTGGGGATTAATATAGTGCTCCAAATACCAAAAATACCAAATGAAAGATATAGCCTAGCTAAGTGCAGATCGAGCGTAGTTGTTAGTGCTTCTGTTGCACAGATCCAGCATTCTGTGTTTCTGTCCCTAGCCCCATGCTAGCATGGGTATTCCTCAAGGTATTCTCTTTTAGCACACACTCCCAAATATTGACCTTGTATGAGTGTAGAGTGTTGGCTTTCCAATGACCTGACCCCCTGTTCAGCACTGCTTTCTGCCATGTGTTCAATGCGACTTGGAATGGGCTCTGCAAACCTGTGACTTTAAATTGGAAGTGATGATTCCATATGGCCCAAATATTCAGTTTAGGAAAGCAGGCAAAAAACAGGAAATATCATTATGCAGTGGGTAAATGGGTATTCCTGACAGAGTGCTGTATTTTCAAAATGTACCCAACAATCAGTAGGGTTAATTGCCAACCGAAGAGGATGTTCTTCCATACCATTTCATCTATTGTTCTGGCAGTGTGCTATTTGTTAATATGGTCTAGACTGCATCACGATCCACATCAGTTCCTTTATGGGGGCTCTTTTCTGATGATGGCCAGATGTCTTTGCAATCATAGCTGTCTAAGCCCAGCTTCACTCCAGATATGTCAGTGGTGGTAATTGTGTTGTCATAATGGATACAAGTCATCAGTGATGGGTATGATACATGAATATTTCTGAACATCATGGAAAGTATTGACCAAGGAGCTGTTACATAATCTGCCAGTCATTTCTTGTTTGTGCTCATCTTGATTTCCCAGATTCTTCCTGAACAGACACAAGAGCTTTACTGCAAATACTGTTGATAGCCTCTGTAAGTCTAACATACATATATATCATCATAGTTCATCAGGTGGTGTCTTTTTTGCATTGCACATTTAAAGCATTTCAAGGTAGAAGTTGTCCAAAGTAGGGACAGCATTCCCCTCCAGCTCCCCCTGGCAGCACCCAAGTACCCCGACAGGGCTGCCCATCAGGACTACAGCTCCCAATATGCCCTGTGTGGTTACAAATGGGAGTTCCATTAGAGGGACGTTGCCACCCTTTGTATGAGTTTAATACATAGCCCCAGAAAGCAGCCTCCCTCTGCCATTCCATTATGGCCTCCTGACTGGGAAAGGTACCAGCAATCAACCCAGCCAGGATGCTTGTCCATCCAGATTGTTCTATCACAGCTTCCGTGTCATAAAGGGAATTAACCAGAATCCCTGTTGAAATACCAGCCCATCCACTCCAACACTTACAAAGTTAAAAGTGTTTTTAAAACTGAATAACATATCTTAATTTATACCCTAACTGGGTACAATGCTGCTCCAAATAAACTCCTTACAGTGCCAGTCAGAATTCTTTTACATTCAACTAGCTGTACTACCCATCTAAAATGGATTGAAATTTTAAGTATTCATTGTGACCTTGTGTTTTTATTTGATACAGGGTTTGTCTTTTCCTCTTCGAATAGAGCCTCATGTTTTCACTGCTTCCTCTTGACATCGTGGAACTGACCAAACTTTTAATCAAAATGTTTTGCAAGGAAAATGCAGTGGTGGTTGTTACCGCATTGGCCTAGTTCAACAACTGTATCCTAGTTGTGTCTCCTAGTTGTGTCAAGTCTTTGGTTTCCTGACAAGCACATTGATTTATTGGTATTTTCACTCATCTATTACTCACTGTGCAAAATTGTCAGTTATTAGCACTACAGCTATAAACCTTTTTTCACGCGGTCCAAGAGGGTGTAAGAAAGTCAACACCACATTGCTGTTATTAGCATATAAGGTAACAGAATATGCTGAAAAGACCAATTTTCTTATTTTTAGACCCTTATTTGATATTTTTATTATCATTTTTTATTTTTTGACTATTTTTGTACGTGTTGTGAAATAACCAGCCTTGACACACAAAAAAGGTTTGGGGCAGCCACCCATAAACTTGAGCATTGGCTGCAAAAGAGCAAAATAAGATGCACAGTTGTGCACAGAGTCCAAAACAGAACTGATTAACTGAAGGTAGTTGGTGGGGTTTGAAGGCCAGTCAGGGGAGGTGATGTCATTGAGGCTGGAACCAGTAGTGACGTCATCTAAAGAGGTCCGCGGAAGTGACATCATCTAGACAGGTCAGCGTAAGTGACATCGTCAGACCCAGGCAGGATTTTCCATGTTGGGTCTGCAGAGATAATAGAGAGAGGATTAATGTTCTTTGCCACCCTCTTCTTCTTTCGCGCCCTTTAGCTGCCTCCCATGCATTCATGTGTGAGAATTGTAAGGTTTCTAAACTCTTTTGGGGCTCCCGCCAATGGGACAACATGCCAAAGAGCCCCCCAAAGCGCAATCGCTGTGTCTGTGTGTAGGAGAGTGTTAGATCCTGCTACAATAAATGTGAATTTATTGTATAGATGTGAATATGATGTGAATTTCCCCTTGGGATTAATAAAGTATCTATCTATCTATCTATCTATCTATCTATCTATCTATCTATCTATCTATCTATCTATCTATCTATCTATCTATCTATCTATCTATCTAAATAAACGTGCTGTTCCTGTTTCAGACTGAATAAAGCTGGTTTTATTAAAGTACTGAGACTCAGCCTCGTGTTTTGGGGTGCAAGACAGGGACTCCCACGTCATACAATGTTTTGATTATTTTTAATAATATTAAATATTTCTTCATAACCTTAGCAACTGGATGGATATACAGAAACATAACACGGACACTTGTCCTTTTATTAAGGTGGATTTTTAATGTCATTTTTGATTCTTCTTTTACCCTTCTTCTACATGTTTTGCCTATTTTTTAATTTTTCTTCCAAACCCTAGCAACCGGGTGGACATACACAGCCACTTGTTTTTTTTTATTAAGGTGGATTCTAAAGTTGTTTCAGACACCTTTTCAGAGTCAGTCATTTACAACAGAGCTCTGTTACAGCTCCTGGTTTCTCTTCAAAATGAAACATGCCATGTTTGAAGGGCCTGATATTTAGAACTGCTCTTGTGCTAACTGCCTTCTCATCATTTCTTTTAGCAGCTATGGAAAGTGGAACTGTTGCCATTTCATTCTCATACAGCACTTCCCATAGGGCCAGTACACTATAGAATCCCATCGACAATACCACTTATCCATATTACTAACCGAGAATGCTAAACCGGATGATGGACGCAGGCACATCCGGCAATGGGCCGTAGCTGCAAAAAGACGTACTGTGCAGGCGCAAAAAGAGTCCGCGAGAGTCGGCTGAGGAGCCGAGAAAGGCGGACAAAAGAGGGCGAGAGAGGCGGATGAGGGTCCGCGAGAGGCGCAGGCGCAAAAAGAGTCCACGAGAGTCGGAGAAAGGCGGACAAAAGAGGGCGACAAAGCGGATGAGGGGCCGCGAGAGGCGGACGAGACCACAGAAAAAAGGAGTGAGCACATACAAAAAGTAGTCACAGAAATGAGGCGCAACAAGCACCGAAAAAAGGAAAAGGCACATAAAAAAGTAGTCAAACGCGGGCAAAGCACGAAACACATTGCACACGAAACTAAACACACCAAAAAAAAAGAACAGACGAGCGCACAACAGCAAGGCACGACCACACCCCCCCCCCCCCCCACCCTACAGGCACTGGACGGGACGGGACGGGACACACACCAAGAGGGGGATTCAACAAGCCCATGGAAGACAAAAAAAAGAACACAAAACCACCCCACAGACCCTACAAGCAAGGGACGGGACACACACAAAGAGGGGGATTCAAACAAGACACAGGAACACAAAAAGAAAGAAGACGCTCGCGCAACAACAATCCCCCCCACACATCCATAAGAAGTGACACCCAAAGCCACATATTCTAAAGTGAACGTCAACACCTTCACACTAGGCAGCATAGGTGTCGGCATAGGTGGATGTCCTTTCAATAAAGCACTATTAACCGTTCAACTGCAAAAAAGGATACATATTAACAGTGAGTGCGATCCTCCTTATTACTTATCCATATTTCGCATGCTGAGAAAGAAACAAGTCATGAATACACGGTCACGGGTACAAAACGATTCGCGTGTCAAAGTGCTGCATCGAAAGAAGCACGATTTCAAACCGAAACAGCTCGCGTATCAGACATACAAAAAAGGGAGCGATGAGACAGAATAAATGAACGGAGACGTGTACAACGCGCAAATGAACTGACAGAAAAAAAAAAAGCAAGACGCGAAAAGCACAAAGCTCAAATGACCGACATACAAAAACGGACATGGCTCGATACAAACAATGCACGGCGTAGACTAAAACGGACTTTGCGCAAAGCGGAGGCGAAGAAAAAAAAGAAAAAAATAGCGCGTCACAAATAATGGACATGCAACAAAAAGGCAATCAAACGCAAAAAGCAAAACATGCCCGTCGCGAACATCAGCGCCACACACCTGTTAAACGCTTACGCCAAATGGCTGAAAACGCCTTCAATAAGGAATCCACTATTGAGGAAAATTCATTGGGATTAATGAATGTCATTTGCAATCATTGTCATTCACTTAACTTCACAGAAGAAACAACTGGCAATACAAATAATGAATTTACACGTTGTTGTCAAAAAGGTCAGATTGGACTGCCTCCTTTACATTCATATCCTGAATATCTAAAGAAGCTTCTACCTAACGATGTGCCTGAAAGTAAAAACTTTAGGAAATGCATTAGATCCTACAATAGTTCATTTGCTTTTGCATCTACCGGAGTACATATCAGGCCACCAAAAGGCAATGGCCCATACTGCTTTCGCATATGTGGACAAATATTGCATCGCATTGGAACAGTGCACCCTGAAACAAATCAACAACGCAAATATGCACAAATCTACATCCTACATATCAACGCAAAGGAGGCAAATACAAAAGCAAATGCAGAAGGTATAGCGGCAACTACAATTGCTTTGGTCTTGATAAAGGACAAAGAACAAGATCCAAGACGATACAATCTGCCCGTCGTTAATGAAGTGGCAATTGTCTTTCAAAGTAAAGATGGTGAGCCTCCATTTCACAGAGATATTGTTCTACATTTACGTCCTGATAAAAACAACACACCTACATTCCAACGAAATCGCTGCTGGACTACATTAATCGGGATGCTGACGTCATGGAGCACATTCCAATAAGACATTAATATATGCCAAACACTCTATTTGTTATTTCTATGCGCATCATCCAAAGCTGCACACTATTCTATATCTAATTCATACATCTCACTCTTTGTCATGTCCCAACGCCAGGGGTTGGCGAGCGAAGCAAGCAGGGGGCAGAGCCCCCTAGTACAATAGAATTACTGCCCAGACTACAATTCTGATTATATTCATTGCTTTTTAGAATGGGTTTTCTTCTACAATTGCAGGCTTTCTTTACATGTGTTCCCTCTCAGGTTCTTCTCCCATGTCCCCAGATCTACTTCTGGTCATGCTGCATTAGCCATAATATAACATAGACTGGTATTACCCTATTCAAATAAGCTTTTCCAAAGATATGAAAGACTGGTGCCCTATTCAGGAATTGTTCTGCCTTGTACCAGGTGTTTGCTGGGATGAACTCTAGCCTCCTTGTGACCCTGCTCTGTATAAGCAAATTTGGAAGATAGAGTGATGGATGGATGGATGGATGAAGAATTATGTTAATGTTAAATGTTACCATTTTAAAAACGTTCTCTGGTATGCAAAGTGTGAAAAACTTGACATTTTAACATTAAATAATTAAAAAACAATCAATCAATCAAAATACTCTGCTTAATTGCTAAATAGTATCCAGTACATCAAATAGCATTATTAATGTTTGTAGGATGAGACAAAAAGGAGCAGGACGGTGATATTGCACAGGGAATCTGGGTGCAATTTCCGGCCTTGTCACCATTTGAATCTACACATTTTCAACTAGATTTACACTGGGTTTCCACCGTATCCTTAAAGACATAAATGTTAGGTTATTTGGTAAATCAAAATTGGTCCTGAGTGGGAGTGCATGTGCCCTGATATTAATTAGCATTTCAACTAGAGTTGGTTCATGTTTTGCACTCAGTGCTCTGGGGTAGATTCTGGTTCTGTAGTGGGAAAAAATAATTCATAGAATGAATGGATTGATAAAACAATGTACAGTTATGCTCATAAGTTTACATGCCATGCAGAATTTATAAGATGTGTACCATACTTTCAAAAAAGATGACTGATTTCCTTTACTTTTAATGGAATCCAAATTAAACTGTATGGCATCACAGAATAGCACAGCCATTAAACAAAACAAAATAATAAGGAAAATAATGAGATGGTCCTTTTCAAAAATGTGCATACCCTTAATTCTTAATACTGTTTATTGTACCCTTTAGCATCAATGATGGCATGCAGTCTTTTGAGATAGTTGTGGATGGGGCCCTTGATTTTCTCAGGTGGTAGAGCTGCCCATTCGTCTTGGTAAAAAGCCTCCATGTCCCATAAATTCTTGAGTTGCCTTGCATGAACTGCACGTTTGAGATCTCCCCAAAGTGGCTCAATGACATTGAGGTCAGGAGACTGTGATGGCCACTCCAGCACCTTCACTTTTTCCTGCTGTAGCCACCGAAGGGTCAACTTGGCCTTGTGTTTGAAAAGATCCAAGTGCATCCAATGTGCAGCTTTTGGACGGATGAATGTAAGTTGTTCTTTGGTAACATGCTCCATTCATCTTGCTATCAGTTTTCACTAAGTCACCTGTGCCGCTGTAGCTCACAGACCCCATGAACATCAGAGATCCACCTCTATTCTTCATAGTAGATATGGCGTACTATTCGTCATGGGCCTTGTTGCATCCCCTCCAAACATAGCATTTATGGTTGTGATCATAAAGTTCAATTTTGGTCTCATCACTCCAAAGGACTTTGCTCCAGAAGTTTTGATCCTTGGCTAGATGCTGTTTGGTATATTGTAAGCGGGCTGTTTTTTTTTCTTGCAACTCGACTGTGTAGCCCATTATTGTGTACCTCCTTACTGTGCATCTTGAAAGAGCAACACCACTTGTTTGCAGAGAAGTCTTTATCTCAGCCGAAGTGTCTTGTGGATTTTTCTTGGCAGCTTGACAAATAATCCTGGCAGCTGTGGCTGAAATCTTGGTTGCTCTTCCTGATTGGGGCTGCATAACAAGAGAACCCCTAACTTTCCACTTTTTTATCAGAGTTTGAACACTACTGACAGACATTTTCAGATCTCTGGACATCTTTTTATATTCTTTGCCTTATTTATACAAATCAACAACCTTTTCTTGCAGGTTCTTTGACAGTTCTTTTGCTTTCCCCATGGCTCGGTATCCAGCAAAGTCAGTGCAGCTCTGCATGCATTTAAATTGAGTATTTATACACAGACACTGATTACAAACAAAGAAATTACAGGTGTCGACACTCTCCAGTAATTACCCTTAATTTGAACCTGTGTGTGTGTCAGCTTGTGTGTATGTAATCAGCTCCAACATTCAAGGGTATGTAAACTTTTGATAAGGTGCATTGGTGATTTCAGTTACCAATATCATTTAAAAAGGGCACACACAATTTTGTCATAACAAATTGCCTCATCTGAGCACACTCCCTAGTTAAAAGGAAAGCTTTCTGAATGATTACATATATATTCCAAACAGTATATAGAAATTCTGCAATGTACACAATGAGCACAACTGCATATATGTAGCTCTCACAGCCAAAATAAAATACAGTTTGACCAAAAAGAGGCTGAAAAGTATGCACAAGATTCAAGGAATTAAAAAAGTGAAAATGCTATACATTTAAATAGGAACATGAATATTTTAGAGTTTCACTGAAAATGACCATTCATGAATGCCAACCTTGGCCACCACCCTTAAAGTTTTATTCATTTCACCTGAGAACAGATGTCATTGTGTTCAATGTTTGAATGTGTTCCAGAACAGTATTGGTGACCCACTTTTGTGTCCAAGAATTGTACGTACTGGAGATCTCATTTTATTCTTTGGCTCTTTTATACTTTCCCTGGCAAAACCATGAGATTTCTTGGTCCATGTGTGTATACTGGTAAATGGCCAATAGCAACACTTGAAATGATCTTAAAAGCTACCATGTCAGCTGTTGACAATTGTTCAATAAATCTTCCGGATTATCTAACAATGTTCAGAGTGCTCTGTTTCTCATTGGTAATATATATATGCTGTTGTTTATGTAATTTAGAACAAAGTCATAGAACAGACAATGTCAATGACTTACTCATACTTTAATGACTGACTTGTGTGTCTTTAAAATAAGGAGATCTGATATGTCAGCCTCAGGCCGTGTGTGCTTGCATGTACTGTATTTTTACATTGGAACAAAAACTACGAACATTTTAAGATGGTCAACTTAAAAGAAAGAAAAGTATCAGTTGTGTTTGAGCATTATTCTTGCTATTTTGAAGAAAGTCACAACACTTAACATTGGCATGTTTCCAAAACAGGGGTATTACTTTGCCCTATTCATCCTACCACATTAGGAAAATAGTTGCTAACTTTTTTACTGAACTGCTTTTCATAAGATCCCAAAACAATGAAATGTTATTTTTTTCTATAATTGTTATGTGAGACTCAAGATCATTAAACTCTTGTTCAGATTCAAATGTGGTTCTTTCTGGAATAAAATTGTATGTGCTCCACATATTCTGCAGAATTTCAGTTTCCTCCTACACTCTAAAAAACACATTAAATAGCATATATACAGTGACTTAACATTAAACAGCATCTACTGTATAGATTCTTATTAAACAGCATCTATAACCTCTGTGGGTGAGACATATCCCATTTGGGTTAGATACTTGCCATAATCCCATTACTACAGCAGATGCTTCTAACATGATATATAATCAAAGGGTGCTATATAATCAGATATCAAAATACACAGTAGACCAGGAATACTGAATAAACAGTATAATGCATCCAGAAAAATATGATACCATACCATTTTCTAAACCCACTTAATCCTGAGCAGGGTCACAGGGGACTGGAGTCTATCCCAGCAAGCATGGGACCCAAGACAGGATCAATTCCTGGGTAGGGTGCCAGTCTGTTGCATGATGAACACACATACACGCACGCACACAGTAGGGTCAATTTGTGTGGCCAGTCCACCTAACTTACAACATCTTTGAACTATGGGAGGAATCTGGAGCATCCAGAAAAAACCCATGGGGAGAACACGCAAACTCCACAGAGGGAGGACCCAGGATGCCAACCATGGCCTCCATGTTGTTTGTTTATGTCAAACATGGCTTGACAGTTATTAAAATGTAAAGAGTGCTATTATTTCTTTACATTATTTTATTTGTACCGGAAGTTTAAAAGCTGAACTGAAGACATACCTGATATATCAATTTACTGAAAATGCAAGAACAGAGTTAACTAGGGGCAGATGGGAGATGAAGTAGTGATCACTCCTGCTTTATATCAGATTAACTACATATGCACTTGACCTAATCACCGTCTCTATAGACT
Source organism: Erpetoichthys calabaricus (assembly GCF_900747795.2). NCBI lineage: Eukaryota > Metazoa > Chordata > Cladistia > Polypteriformes > Polypteridae > Erpetoichthys > Erpetoichthys calabaricus. The sequence goes on along the minus strand of NC_041397.2, from coordinate 209,056,012 downwards.
TTCTCTTTATGACAAAGACACTAATTGTCAACTGCTAACTGTGCAATTATGATTGAAGCCACTTTCTAATGCAGTTTGTCCTCGAAACTTGAATATAAATTGCTGGGTCAGGGGCTCATGTGCACAAATGCACAAGGAAGCTGAAAACACGTTGGTTTATTTGTGTTTTATAGGTAACGCCTTTTGTGTGTAGTTGTATGTGACCTATATATAATATGTGAGCCTACCACTTAAATAGTTTATCCAGAGTTGCTATGCAGATGATGCAAACAGGAAGGAGTGAAGAATCCATGCACTTTATTGTTGTGCTTATTTATTAGCAGTGGCAGTGAACAAGCAAAAGCATCAAGGAACATAAAAAAATAAACTGTACCTTTTAGAGAGGTGAGTACCTGCTATTAAATCTGTGGCACTTGTGAATTCAAGTAATTTTACTGTTCTGATGTTTAATTCTATTAATTTAATCCTACAGAGGCATGGTGGCCCAATGGTTAGCAGTGCTGCCTCACAGCTCAGATCACATTTTTGGCAACAATAATTGGTCCACCAGCATTTCCCTAGCTGTCAAGTATGCCTAAAAGACTATTGCATCATTATAATCCACTAAAACTAAGTTCAGTTTCTCCTCTGTTACTGACTTCATCAAAGCATTTAGCCAAATTTGGTGAAATCCCTGAACATTTCCATGATATTGCTGAGCTCAAGACAAAGTGAATTCAGCGGGGTTCTCTCATTACTACTGGTAATACTTGTTGGCCTGTATTGGTTAGTTCAGATAGGATATTAAACAGAGGTAGCGTTGATGGCTATAATGTTATTTTTCATAGCTCCACAGAATCAGTCAGGTATACTCCACTGCTGTCTGGAGTGTGCAGTGTGCATTGTTGCCCATATGGGTGTTGAAGTTGACCAGCAGAACTACTGAGTCCCCTTCAGGCACTCCAGGAAGGCCTGGTACTCAAAAATACCACTGGTGCAAAGTAGTCAGAGTTCTCCCCTCCACGACCTTCACCTACACAGAGGTTGCGCCCTCATTCTCCGAGACAGACTTCGTCATGGCATCGACCAGACAAGGGCTCAGTAAGAAGCCCACTACCATCTGACACCTTTTCTCCTGGGCAGTTCCAGAGTAAAGGAGTGCCCTAGCCTCTTTCAAGAATTTTGGTTCCAGAACCAAACAAGTAGGTGAAAGTAAGCCAGAATATATCTATTTGGCGGTGCTCCACCTCTTCCATATTAATGATTTAAAATTAATTCAAGTAATTCAATTACACCATGGAAAAGACAAAAGTAATTTTAACTGTCATTCATTTTCTAACCCACTTTGCCCTGAACAGGGTCGTGTGGGGTAGTGGTCACCTTAGGGCACAAGGCAGGAACAACCCTTGAGAGGGTGCTATTCCATCACTGGGTGAATACGGACACACACACACACACACATCAACCACACACCTAAAATGAGCTCCTTCCCAGTCCATCTTGGCAGTGATCTCATCAGACCTGCCTCTACTGTAAAAAATCTTGGTGTCATTTTTGATTCCTCCCTCACTTATTCCGCCCACATAAATCACATTAAGAAACTTTCTTACTTTCACCTCCGTAACATATCCCGTGTTCGCTCCTTCCTCTCCTTCTCTAATGCTGAGAAACTTGTCCATGCTTTTATCACATCCCGCATCGATTATTGTAATTCCCTACTGGCAGGTGCCCCTTCTAATCTTATATCACAGCTCCAGCTTATTCAAAACTCAGCTGCAAGAGTCCTTACTCGAACCAGCAGCAGCGAGCACATCACACCCATCCTGCTCCGTCTTCACTGGCTCCCTGTGTCCTACAGAATCGAATATAAAATCCTACTAATAACCTACAAAGCTTTAAATAACCTCGCGCCAAACTACATCAGTGACCTTCTCCATCACTATGTGCCTGCCCGCCCACTAAGGTCCTCTGATTCTGGCAATCTTGTTGTGCCCCTCACTAATCTACACTCCATGGGTGACAGGGCCTTCAGCTGTATAGCGCCCAGAGACTGGAATGACCTACCAAAATTAATCAGGTCAGCTGACTCCATGAATTCTTTTAAAAAACAACTCAAAACTCATCTGTTCAGGAAGGCTTTTAGCTCTACTTGACTTTATTACCTTTCTCTCAGTTTACTTCTCTGTCAAGATGCTAATGTAACCTGTATGTGTGTGCTAGACCATCAATTATGTTGTCTGTTTTTTTTTTCAGAATTTACTGTCTTAATCTTCTTTATTTATCTGGTTTGTACAATGCTATATACTGTATATTCTGCCGTTCTTTATTTATTCTGTAAGTGCCTTGAGCATGGGAAAGGCGCTATATAAATAAAATGTATTATTACACCTGGGCCAATTTACTATTGCCAATCCACCTAACCTGCATGTCTTTAGACCATGTGAAGAAACCAGAGCACCCAGAGGAGATGTACACAGACAAGGGGAGAAAATTCAAACTCCATGCAGGGAAGACCCAAGGTCCCCTTAAGGTGAGATAGCAGACCACTGTAAGATCATGCCACCCTCATTTTAACTGTTTTTCTTTACATATAAATACTATCAACATATATAGTTCATACTGTAACACTAGTGGACTAAGAAAGCAAACATTCATGGCACATAAATTTAGATAGCATTTCTAAAGTGAATAGCAACAGTAGTTGTTATTGTGACTGTCCATGCCCACACCATTGCTGCTTGACAACAGAGTAGTTGTAATGAGATAGAAACTGCTATTGACTAAATGCTTTAGCAGCTGTAAGAAACTACTATTGACTAAATGCTTTAGCAGCTGTATACCGTTGTACTGCAACTCAGCATCAGCAAGACAAAAGAGTTAATGGTGGACTTGGTGCATGCCAAAGAGCCTCTGAGGCCAGTCACTATTCAGGGGGAGGATGTTGAAGTGGTGTAGAGCTGCAAGTACCTGGGCGTTCACATAAACAGCAAACTGAACCAGGCTGACTCATGTCTTTTGATGTATGCAGCAAGCTGAAAGAAATGTTCTACCAGTCCATAACAACCATTGTATTATTCTATGAGGTGGTCTCCTGGGAAGCAATTTAAGCTCAAAAGACACATTATGCCTGAACAAAATTATCAGGACAGCCTTCTCTAAGCTAACCCTGGACCCACTAGAAGCTGTTGTGGAAAAGTGGATGATGGCAAAATTGGATGTCATTATGAAAAATTTCTTCCAGGAGGTGCTCTCTTGAAGCACTTTTAGCCACAGTCTCATTCCACCACAATGTGCTAAGAAGCACCTCTGGGTATCTTTGCCATCAGGCAATTCAATGTTTCCTTCCTACACTCCAAACTAAATTCTTATGCTCTTTAAGTTCATTTTGCAGTTTCTGAATAATAAAATTGATTTATTTATGTATGTATTTGTTGAATGATTGACTGATTGATTGGTTGTATTATTTGTGCTGTGAGTCTGTATCTTTTATTGTTATGCTTTTGGTACAATATGCATCAAAATTTTCCCATGGGATTAAAAAAGTTCATTTAATCTAATCAATTATTTCAAACCAGAGTTGACAGAATAGGCAAAAAGAATCTACTACAGATGACACCGTTGCACAGAGGTTAGTATTGATTCCAAAAAGCTTCAATGACTGGATCCATTTCTGTGGATGGTTCCTGTCTGTCTATACCTTGCATGCTTTCCATGGCATCCTCCCATATTCCAAACATGCATTTATGTTAGATTTCCAGGAGCTGTTAGTCACCTAACCTTTGGTGTAGTCTGAGCAGTACTATTCAGTACTAACCCTAACTCTGTCAATCTCAGCACACCTTTCTATGCACTGGCATTCCTTGCAGGGTTGGTCTTCAAACAGTAAAACTGGTTTAAAAATGAATGGATGGTAACTCTAGTACAAATAGTGTATGTTACATTTAAGACAAGTAATTAAAAATTTCTTTTAACATTTTTTTCATTTCTTCTTTTCATACAGTATAATTACCATATGCAATATACTAAGTAAGTTTCTGTTTTCAAATATGCAGTAATATGAGGTACACATTGTACAAAAAAAGAGCAGAGAGAAAAGCTTCTCATCTTCTTAAAGATTCAATTTAGTTTATAAGAGACTGAAAAATCAAAGCAATAAAACATACTGAGTTGTACTTATTGTTTATGTTGTATATGATTCTCTGATTTTTCAGTTTTTAATACTGCTGTCTGATTTAACAATTACCATCAAACTTTGTCTCTCCAGAGGCTCTCGACATTTTAGATAGAATTTCATATTTTGTCTAAAGTAGGTCCACAGTATTGAATCAGCAAATGTGAATTGTTTAGCTTCCAGGGTATTTTGTGCCAACTCTTTGTGACCTTAATCTTATCCAATCCTGGATGAGTTAGTTGTCTATATAACTGAGCCTATCAGCTGCACTTCTACAGACTTCAAGCAGGAATATACGACCCCCTGCAGTAAGGTAAGCAAAGAGGTAAACAAACTTAGAGATGTTTTATACAATACCGTTGCAGGACATATTTATCACGGTAAAACACAGCATAACACAAAATAGATTTTGTAGGCAGCACCCTTTTTTAGACCAATTCTTACAGTATTTGGCAGATATATACAGTATATCATTGGTCATGGTATCATATTTCAATTGTTTCAAAACTCTTTATTTCTTAAACTGCAAGTACAATGTAACACACTATACATAGGAGAAAAAATTTAATGTAATGAACCAGAAGTATCTATCATCCGTATATAATAGCATTTTTTTTACAAAGTGCTTATCTGTCTGTATTACTGTATGTTTTAAATACTGCTCTATATCGCTTAGTTACAGGCCATCAAGCACTTCATCTTTGATTTCCCTGCAGCTTTAAAAGCAGTTAATTCGACTGCTGTTTTATGCAATGGTAGTTTCTTTTCTCTCTGGAATGAAACACAAACACTCAATAATTTACTCTGGGTTATAGTGCTCACACACTGCTGCCACATGATGCCATGAAATTAATGTGTTCAGATGCTAGTTTAATTATAATTTCACTTCTTGATTTGATTACATTAATCATTCCACAGTCTTAGGATGCAATCCTTGTATTTTTCAGGCTGTCAAGACAAAGTTTACTCTGACACCTCCTGTTAGTAATATGAACTTAGCATGATGTTACTTTGCTCTTCAGTATATACAGCAGTCTGCATTCAGTTTGCAGCATTACTTTTAACAAGGTGTAAAAAAGCTTTATATACAGTAAATCTTTTGCCAGCAATGACCATATTTAGGATTATTTGTCAATTGTAATGGCATAGTGTCAAACACTTTCAAACATTTTTAATATGCCCATGTTTAAAAAATCTTGCTTATGTTGTTAAATGATGAAACTTTAACTTTTAACATCATGAATATACTCAGTGATGCTTTTAAATTTCCTTTTCATTTCCAGCATCAAGCTTGCATGTTTTTCAATATGATGCTCTCCTTCACCATAGTATTCTTCACCTTGCACCTTCTCAGAGGAAGCCTGTCCCTCAATGTCAATGACTGTTTATCTTATTTTAGACCGCCAGGTAAATAATTACTGTTTTTACTATAAAGTGGATGCATTTACAGAAAAATAAATAGCATGGCGATAGAATCAGACTCCACCAATTGAGGAAACTATGTAGGTATGCTTAAATGATAAACCAAAAAAAAAGACAGCAGAGAACATAAAAGTTCAAGGATGAAAAACAAAGTCTTAGCTGATCTGCTAGGCAAAATAATACAATAACTTTCCTTTGTATGTGTTTATAGTCAAGTCGTGATTGTCTTTACTCTTGAAACACCAGTCAAATGTTATTACTGGTAGAGTCTAACTTCCAGCTTCAGCTAATTATATCTCTTCTACTACCATGACTGTGCTGAACTCCCAGTCGTTACTCTGCTGCATTACACATTTGTTACTTGCAGCTAAATGCCATGCATTTTGGCCAAGAGAATTTCTTTCAGGTAACTTAATTTGTCCTCACTGATCTCATTTAGAAGCAGATATTGTATGACTGTATAGTACACTGATTCTCCAGGAGATTAAAAATAATAGATTTATAGTGTGCCACAAAAAAAAAGTTTGAGTCAAGTTTGGATGTAACAAATAGTACTGGCAGTAAGTAGGATCTATAATTTGAAAACGGGAGTATCTATGTTCCTTGCTAATTTCATGTTTCTTGCAGTGTTAGTAAGATAGAACAAAGCTGGAACCCACAGCAGTGAACTATGATGGTCCTATCATATGGATACAAGATGTGGAAAACAGGGACAGCTTTGGGGCATAAAAGTGTTGGGCCCTTGCGAATGAACCGTGTCTGTATATGCTGATAATTTGTTGATGTTTTCTTGAATGTATGAATGTACATGTGCACTACAAATGTTTAGTTCATTGCGATATGTACTGCATATCTTGCTTCCACATACTTAGTAAAAACAATTTGATAAATACCAATTTAAAACTCAGAATTACGGAGTTTTGCAGTACATGCATGTTATCTACTTCTGCTATATAATAAAATGCTACTTTGTGCGTGTGTGTGTGTGTGTGAGGCCCTTCTCTGAGTAAGTGATTGGTCTGATTGGTCAGTGTGTCTTTAGTTGCTCAGTGGTAGGGAGGATGACACAATATTTTAGGGGTGGGAAACTCAATTCCTGACTGTGAAAACATTTTTTTATTTTTACTAAAAAGGAGTTAAAACGGAGCGTTTCAATGATAACAAAGCAAATATCTCACTGAACAACTAATGAATAAGGTGCAGCCCTTAAATGTTGAGAAGTATTTGCAAAAATGTGACTTTTTTAAGTCGGTAATGGGGGCCTGTCTACCGTTGGTCAGTGGCATAGCTAGGGGTGGCATTATTGGCCAAAAGGCTCAGTACAATTCATGTGTAAGCAGCAGGGTTTGGAAAAATATCACTCATGAATGAAAAAAGCAAAATTCTCTGATTTTTATCCACAAATCCTTCAAAAATAAATTTCAGACTGTCCTTCTGTGACGGAATCAGACACAGCAGTTGAAATTTATCAGGCAATAACAAAAATAAACAAACATTACACCGATAGTAATTTCTAGGAAGATAAACAACAAATTTACAATTTATAATTTTGTTTCATTATCAATCCGAATGTGTTCTTGCTCAACGCAGAAAACATCCCCACCTATCACTAGTACACTACACTGGTTCTGGTTTTCGCAGCGTAATTATATCAAACTAATAATTAGAACACGGCTTATCAGTGTGTATGTACTATATTCTTGTCTAGTTGATGCTTATAAATAATTACAGTATGTGTAACAAATTATTGCTGTTTATATATGAATAAATCTATGCAAAATTTATCTTAATTTTTCTCTATACGTCATTTTCATTTTCTATTTAAATAGGATAACATATTCAGATATGTTGGAGGGTGGCAAATTGAAGCACTGCTCTGCCACGAGTGGCATGAACTCTAACTACGCCACTGTCATTGGTTGTAGTCGAAAAGCGGACTGGAGGCAAGCAAGGCACCTGGAAATGACAGAGTCTGAGAAGTAGGCTTTATGGGAATGCAAACAATAGAGGAAATGCCAGGCAAGAGTGGTTAAGACAGACAAGAATACCGAGGAAAGGCGCAGGAGGGTACATGGATGGCTAGAAAGGTTGAAACACATTAAGCTACCAAGCAGGCATACATAAGGCAATAGAGTTTGAGTCATGTGAAGACACCGAGGAGAGGCATAGGAGGAAAGCTATTTTTAATTTTATTCTATTACCTGTTTTCAAGGGTAAGTGAAGCTAGTGATAACATAAAACACCCAATGCTAATTACTGTACTGGGTTTGCAGGAAAATTTTGTAGTAGCAGATAGACAGCTTTATGCATGCTGGGTGTGGCTAGATGCTGGATTGGCAGCAGCCCATTTGGTAGGAAAGGTAAAAACATCCTTTGATAAGCCTCAAGAGGATTCCAGAAAAGGGGTGGGGATTTTCAGAGAAAAAGTATAAAATGGGACCCATTAGCGCTTGCCTTGGTCTCAGTGAAGCTGATAATATGACACCAACAATTTTCATGTCTAAAGTAGCTAGAGATGCAGCACTGGTCTGTGGCAGGGTAGAGAACTGATTCATAGCATGCAAGTGCCTTAATCTGCATAATGAAATAGTCATTTTAACATTGCACACAACAGTGTCCAGATGAGATAATGGGACAGCTTAGCTATTAGCCAAACAAATGGACTGATGGACTAAATGGGCATCTCTCGTTTGTCAAATTTCTTATGTTTTTAAGTCTCATTAAAAGTGTCTATTCTTTGTGATGTTCAGAAGTACAAGGAGGTTTGTAGATTGTGTATCCGTGTGTAATGTACTTTGTCAACTTAAGATATGCATACCCTAACTGATAGCATTCTAAATAGCTAATTGATTTGATATTCCATAGTACCACACTAAGATTCAGTGTTAATACATCAGTGGGGCACTAACAGGTCTACTGATTACCACAGGGTATTTCATACACTGCTCATAGCCACATGAAATTGCTGAGTAAAGTGAAGATTAAGTAGGGTATTGAACTGCTTGTAGCACAAAGAAAACACTGGGAACAGAATGACAGAGCATGATGGAGACTAACACAGAAAGAACTTGTAACTGGGTCAGTCCAATGCGCAAACCAAAAGACAAAATCCAATAAAACCTAAGATGAAAAACCAGAGAGGCTTATAAAGATAGATCCATTTATCATTGTCTTTGTTTTAAATGTTGCACAATCATACTTCCTGTACATGGGATTTAAATACCATCATGAATTATACATTAACTAGCCAACCCGCGGCGTAGCATATGCCGCATAATTATGTATTGATGGGTGAACACTTCCTGAACGACACAGTTGTCCAAATGGGGTGGGTTTGTAGATACCACTGTGAGTGAATGAAAAGATAGACCTCTGGAGAGAGCAACATATAATTGTCCGTGACTGAAAGCAGGATAGTCTGTGACAAAGAAGGCCGCGCTGGTGAAAGTTACTTCGTAGGTAGGGATAAGTGTCAGTACTTGTAGATTAAGGTGTGGCAAGTCTTCGTTGTTGACGCTTAATATAGCTTGCGTACTGAGATGTTCCAGAGTCACAGTTGAGAAACACTTTTTTAATGTCTTTTAAGCACAGGGGAAAAAATGAACATGTGAAACATCCGTAATGTAATAAGCCACCAAGAAAAGTAACATTGCAACAATGCTATCTACGACCCGATCTCTGTAAACAGAAGTGAAAACTAAATCGAGCCCGATGTATTCTTTAACTGCCTTGTGGCGCTGTAGTAGTGCTGCTGCTTTGCAGTAAGGAGACTGTGGAAGATTGTGGTTTTGCTTCCCGGTTCCTCCCTGTGTGGATAGCGCTTTGAATACTGAGAACACCGCTATATCAATGTAACAAAGTATTAACAGGAAATTGTCTTCGTGTAATAGTAAAAGGCAAATTATCCGCGACAAACAAAGTGTTTTACACGCTGCATACCAACCCGCGGCGTAGTATACACCGCATAATCACACCACTTTTTAAATGTTTTTTAAGCAGAGGGAAAAAAATGAACATTTGCAAAATCCGTAACGCTGCTTTCAGTAAGTACAATGCACACGCGTTTAATTTGTCAGCCACTTTTTTGCCAGTCATCTTTTCTGGTTTGGGCTGCTTTTGCAGTGTTACCACTTGTGCATATTAAATCTTGAAATCCTTCGAGTAACTAATTAACTAACTAACACCAACCCACCCACACACACAGCTTGTGTGAAACAAATGCGCCCGTACTTTCATAATTTTGTTGCAGCCTATAGTGGAGTCAGGCACAGAGAAGGTCAGCTGCTGAGAGAGCGTCTCGACTGTTGCAGGGCCTGCATTGGTGAAGCAGGTGAGACGCTAATGAAACAGAGGCACAGGGCTTATTGGTTTTTAAAGACTGCTTCCTTCATTGTGTTTTAACCTCAGTTTTAAAGGATTGTTTTAAGGATCCCATGGGATACCCCTCGCAAACTGTTTTAGACGCTGCATTCAGCAATTCACATCCTCGACAAACATGCCTCTTCTTACATGGTCCTGCTTTGGTGGGCGGGGAAACATTTTCCGTGTTCCTGCAGGACCATCTAAGAAGACGCATGTTTGTCGCGGATGCGAATTGCTGTATGTAGCGTGTAAAACAGTTTGCGATGTTGCACGCGGTTGTGCGTCGTAACCGAAAACTCAACGTGGCTCAGAGCTGCATGCAGACTGTAGCACAGACAAACAGAAATGACGGCGTGTTTTCCGAGGCGTTGCGTCCGAGTTGGTGGGCGTGGCTCTGCGAGTTTTCGTCGTATCCAACGGTCTTAGAGTTGGTGGGCGTGGCTCCTTCCTGCGTGCTTTTATGGGTGTCTTGCCCGCTCTGGCGGCGGCTTAGAGAATTATATATATATATGGTGTGACCTCCAGTATATGCTCCCAGCAACTTATATTTGCATCCTATCAACCCAATTACAAAATGACAGCGGCTATCATAAACCAAGATGGCACTGTAGTAACAATAATAATAACGAATAAAATAAACTATGAAAATAGTCATCTATCATCTATCAATGAATGTAAAATAACATAGGTTCAGACGGGCAAAGGTACAGACCTGCCAGGACCTGACATGGCAGCATCAGCTCCAGCCAAGAGTGTTAGTGGGAGCGAAACTGCGAGTGAGGTGGGCAAGGAGCATTCATTGACTCCAGGAGAATCTTTGGAGCAGAGCATGGCTTTTTTCATCAATGAGCTAGCTATTTGGTAATTTTTGCGTATAGGTTTTTTTTAATATTTTTTTTTTGAAAATCATTTAACAAAGAAAGAAGAAAAGAATTTACATGATTGCTTTTCTTATTCATTTTGTGTACTATTTGGTTTTGGGTTATCTAGGCTGTGTTGATTACACAATGCTACTTTTTGTTCTAGTTTTTGGCAACTTGTAAATTAAGAATAGCTATTTTTTCCCACCTTCTTTTTGAACGTATCTCTCTCTACTATCCTTGTTTATCTTGGTAATGAAAAACAAGATCTGTGCAAATTTTGGATTGCAGGGGGTATCACACACAGTTATTAGTTGTGTATGATTGCCAAGCACCTTAAGAAAAATAGAATATTTTTTTGCATGGTGTGGCGGGAGGTCGGAAGTCTTGCCTGGCCAGGATGCCCAGAGTGTGGAAAGCCAGGGGGAGAGAGTATTTTTGGGACAGTTTATAACCCGGGCTGACAGAGGGCAGCTCTCCTGGTTTCCAGCAGGGCCATGGGTCATGAGCAGGGTAGCTCAGCCCTGATGGGGCCTGTGTCCACCGCCAAGGGGCACATGGACCTTTCCAGGGCCTTATTTGGCCACACTTCCTCCACACCTGGAAGTGTGGCCAGAAGAAGCTCGTTAGGCTCCTGGAGTCCTTCCGGGTGCCCTATAAAAGGGGTCAGTCCCACCATTCAAGGACCAGAGTTGGGAGGAAGAAGACAAAGCCTGAGGAGGAGTGGAGGCAGATTGACTGGCGGCAAGAAGGGACTGTGTATTGGTGCTGGTGATTGTACACTTTAAACTGTCAATCAACCGGGTGTTGTGTTGAACCTGTGTGCTGCCTGTGTGTGTCCGGGTTACAGTGGCTTCAAAATGGTTTACTGGTCTTGAACTTTTCTCATAAAAGACTAAGGTATTATATTCAATGTGTGTACTGATTTAGGCTGTCTGGTATATCTTTTGGATCTTTCCACTTAATTGCTTGGCTTATATTTTTTTTCCACTAGACACGATGGCACTTTGGTCCATCACACAGCATTAGTTTCTGGGAACGTGAACTGCAATTCCTTAGGTATATACACCTAAAAGTGAATATAATGTTAATGTATGTTAATTGAAAACTGTGGGGAAATACTAAAATGTAAGCAGGACTATTGTATTTTGAAATGAAAAGTACATTCAAACATCATCAAAGTGTGTATTCTGACGAGTGAAGGAAATATCGAGTAATGAAGTATATTGAAACATTGGCACTGTAAATAGTACTATTCATTGTTGAGTAAGTCTATGAAATTGTCAAAATTAATATAATGAATTTTTCTCCTTAACAGACTACAATGACATTGCTGTATCCTGTGGGGCGTACTCCATTGAGCTGGCTGTACAAGTCTGTCCAGTTGTCTACTCAGGATACAATGAGACTCTCTTAGTCATGAACAACCTGATTACGGACCCTAATTGCAAGGGGAAGCTCGACATGACCACAAATCCACCAGTTCTCAGATTCAACTTCTCTCTCAATGAAAGCGGCATTTGTGGAAGCAGTTATAAGGTTAGAGGCCAATATATATGTGCATATCATTTTGAAAAGGGGTGACATAATGGTTAGCTTTGAGCCTCACAGGTCCACTGATTTTGAGTCAACATCTGGCTCGTTTATTGCCATTGTGGATATTGTATGGTGTAGTGGCTAAGGAACTAGACTTTACACCAAAAGGTTCCTTGTTCAATAACCACTTCTAATTCACTGTGTATCTTTGAGCAAGTCAATTAACAATTTAGAGCTTAAACTTTGAAACTATATATGAAAATAAGCACAGCTGTTTCAAAGCATAAATTGAGGCAAGTGACTGCTTAGGACCCTGAGGCCAGTTGTGGCTCCCAAACAATTTTGACTTGATTTATTGATTTGATATACTTTGTTATTCCCTGAGGAGAAATTTTCTTTTTGCATGCAGAGCACAGGGTCAGCCATTGTACAGGGTCTTGCTCAAGGCCCATTACTTCTGGCAGTAATAGGATTTGAACCTGCAACCTTCCAGATACCAGTACATAGAAGGGTGACGTGAGATGTGGAGCTACAAAGTAGAATTACAGCTGGGTCAGAAGTATTGAATTTCCAAAGGAACATGCAATGTGTAAGAAGTATACATATTCACAGAGAAATAATTCTTGTTCAATTTCATCTCACAGATAACAAGTTCTCCTGGTACCGGAATTTTCCAAGATTTTTCAAACATTCAGAGTGTAAACATCAGCGGCGTAATTCAGTCTACTGATCCAAACACTGGCGTTGTGACTTACAATCAACAGCTTCTGTACCTTTACTCCTGTACATACCCTCTGGAGTACATTATTAACAACACAAGGATTGATGTGTAAGTAACATGCAGTATTGATAAACTGAAAGGTATCATCCATCTAGTAAATTGCCAGCTTTGGTCAGTTCAAGGTTGTGGAGGTTGCATCAGTCACACAAAAGAACCACCCGTGGATGGCACACCAGTCCGTCTCACAGTACAGTCATACTCACACACATCGTCACTCATACAGGACCAGTCACCATGCAATCTAATTTACATGTATGTAGTATATAGGAGCAAAACTTGATATATCTTGCGAAAAAACTATGTACATACAATGTGAAAATGTCCACAAACCAGCAATGAGAGTGTCTGGGATGGGACAAAAATCCAAGTTCATAAACCACTGTGGCATTGTACCACTAAAATATATAAATGGAAGTAACTTGTTATAAGACACTACCTCAGATAATGTATTTTGAGCATATTCATGAATACATTTTTAGTTCTATTTGCTAGAATATTTGCTTTTCTGCATTTACATGTACAGTACATAAAAATAATTTTACTTTGGGAAACATGAAACATGTTTTGATAGTTCAAATATAAGCTCAGTAAGTGACAAATTATTAAATATATTCGATAATAAATTCTTCACTCCTTAAAAACGTTGTGCAGCACCCTAGATGCTAGGAGATTTAATGCCTCGATTTCCAGTATTTCCAGAGGCTCCTAGGTAGAACATAAAGCAAAGATGCTTTTTGTTATGGATTCTTCAGGTCACCAGAAGCATGACATTCAATTCAAGATCATACCTTGAGTCCAGAACATCCTTCAGCATTGTCCACAATTTGCGAATTTTAATGATATATGGATTAACAAAATATCTTTGTGTGAAACCGGTTTAAAATATAAGTTAATAAAGCCATTACAAGAAAATTTTCAAAAAGGAAGTTCTAAAGGATATTTTCCCAGTAATATACTGTAGTAGCCGTCCCCCATGGCTCCGCCCATGTTGAAGTGAAACAGAACAGCGAGGAAGGCCTTGCCTGGCTCCGTACTCCTGACATAATGCTTTCCCCTCCCCTCAGCCCGCAGCCTCTGTCTCGGATTAGCACAAATATATGAACTATGATTCTTAGCACAATGAGAGAAGTCTCAAAATCAACCAGAATATTCAAGCAAATTCTAGAAAAAAGCCAGATCTAAATCCGTTAAGTAGTTCTCTCGTTTGCTAGCTAAATGGATGTAAGATACGTCACGAGGCTGGCAAGTGAGTGAGGAGTGCCCCACCCCCCTCCCTTCGGTCCCCCCTGTGTCTCTCTCAGATTCGCACAAATAAATCTGTACTGCAAGCGAACTATGATACTAAGTGTGATGAGAGAGGTCGCAAAATAAACCAGAATGTTCGAGCAAATTATAGAAAAAAATCTGATCTAAATCCATTAAGTAGTTCTCACATGAAAAGTGGACAGACAGACAGACATACAGATGTTGTATTTTATATATATATAGAAATGAAAAATAATAACAGTATTCTTTACAAAGTGTGACTCCTTTGTTCTCGTTGCTTATAGTTTGTGCATGGTGTCCATTTTAGGACACCATCTTTCCTTCGAAAAAAGTCTGTCCTCTCTTATGCAAAACTCTATTCATCTTCACACCTTCGGAAAAATGCCATTCTCCCTCCTTGCCTTTGATCTCCACCAAAATCTTTCCCCTACCTCCTACTTCAAACAAAAACGTGAAAAATATAAGTAGGAGGCTTCAGATGGGGACAAGGCAGCCATCAATCATTTTTACTTTAAAGTTAGTTAAACCATCCGATTTCTTACTACTGGCCAATCATTAGAGCAGAAATAAGTGTGTGTTAGTCTTTTTTTTTGTTCTGCCTACTTTCTTTGTATTTATGTGGGCAGGAATACATTTAAAACAGCTAGGCGTGTTCGCCTCTTGTATGCTTTCTCTTTGACAGACTTGATGACCATAATTATAGTAAGGAGCTCCACAAATAGACGGACAAAAGGAGGTGTTGTTGAGGCTTCTCCATTTTTCTTGCCCTTTCATCTTTTAAACTTCCCTTCAAACCATTTTTATATTAGACTCTACTTGATCAGCTCAATTTTTAATGTATTTGCCGAGTTTCTAAGCAGATTGGTATTTCAGAATATCAGAAACCTTCAATTTCTTTTACAATTTACTTTTCTTTACTGATACTGAAGTTTAGTATGAAAACAGGTTTTGAAGAAATTATGAAAAGAACATTAAATCAATTTTGATTTATTACAAGACGAACAGGTCCTGTTCAAACCAATTTAGCATAACCAATCCCATCGGGATTAATAAAGTATCTATCTATCTATCTATCTATCAATCCTCAGACTTTTCTCTTGTTATTATATATGCTTTATAATATGGATTTGGTCAATTTATTTTCAGCATCATTTCATCATGTCCTGCAAGATTACTAATTAAAAGAAATCAGTTTTACAGGACAAGTGACAAGCTGCTAAGTTAATAAGTCCAGTGTGCTCTATGAAGGACTGGAGTCCTGTGTGGGGTTAAATCCTGCCTTGGTGATTATTTTGATTACCATAATCTTTTTCCTAATTTTAGGGTTTTAAGTCCAATCTATTCAATCAATCAATCTAATCTGCATAAAAGAGACTCTAAAAATGTTACTCTATGTATGGTAATACAATAATATTAATAACTCATGTATCTTCATGTAGTGACCGAAAGAACGAGATCGCGAATACAAGCGGCTGAAATGAGTTTCCTCCGCAGAGTGTCTGGGCTCTCCCTTAAAGATAGGGTGAGAAGCTCAGAGTAGAGCTGCTGCTCCTCTGCATCGAGAGGAGTCAGATGAGGTGGCTCGGACATCTGATCAGGATGCCTCCTGGACGCCTCCCTGGTGAGGTGTTCCAGGCACGTCCAACCGGGGGGAGGCCCCGGGGAAGACCCAGGACACGCTGGAGGGACTATGTCTCCCGGCTGTCCTGGGAACGCCTTGGGATTCCCCCGGAAGAGCTAGAATAAGTAGCCGGGGAGAGGGAAGTCTGGGCATCTCTGCTCAAGCTGCTGCCCCCGCGACCCGACCTCAGATAAACGGAAGAGGATGGAGGGATGGATGGATGTATTTTCATGGCAAGGAGAAAATAAAATTAGTTAGAGTCTCCATCAATGCTGACATGTGCTTTCATTACATAAAGAAAATGGCACTGAATGCAAGGATATTTCAAGTTGAGGGAAAAACAAACATTAAATGCAATTCACACAACCAGTATTTTGATAGTTATATTGTGTTATATCTGTTTTGACAGCACTGGGGCCACTATTGCTTTGAAAGACAACAATGGTACTTTTGTCACTACTTTGAGTCTCCAGCTTTTTAGCGTAAGTATGACATGCCATATGGGCATTGCAGTGGTAATCTTTAAAATATGGTGCTACTGGACATACTGGTATGTTTGTAGAGTGCTTAATATATAGAATACTGTAAAGTATCATGAATTAAACACTGAACATTTTGTCATCCTTTCATTAACTTCTTTATTATTTTTGCATTTTCTTTCAGTTTTTTCGTGGTCTTGTTATATATAAAAACACAGGTTTTTTGCTATTTGAACATCACACAATGATTTTACCATTACAGTATTGTCTTCTTGTATTCTGGTTGCTATGGTACCATGCTAAGGCGTGGCTTCACATGCATGTGATGCCATAGGGGCCATTCTATTGAATACTGAACTGCATTCTAGCATTTGAATTTTGTTTACATATACAGAGAAGACTTAGATTTTTTTTTTTTGCAAACAATTATTTAAAATGTAGTTTCTGTTTTAATTCAATATCTATGTACTGGTTTAGTTTTGCCCTTCTTTGTTACAAAGTATTTAAAGTTATAATGTAACAAACCAGCATTCAAATTGACTTGTCTCTGTCTCATGTAACCTTGAGACCATCTCTGCTCTTCAAATTACACAAAAGCTGTACTGTTTAGATCATTCTTCTTTAGGAAAGAATAATATTATCAGAAAACAGCAATATTCATAACTGATTTCTCTTACTGTGAAGTGTTTGTGTGATGCTGTAAGGAAAGATAAATGTTCTTTGTAAATATTTATCTCACTAGAATAGACAAGCTGTATGTCACAGCCTACTTAAAAGTACAGACTTTAACCCCAAAGGAATAGGGGATAATAACCTAGTTTGTTTGTAAATATTAAAGTTAATATATTTAAAACAGTTTACAATACATTTAAAACAGTTTACAAGAAAGGGTATTCTGAATCCGCAGACTGTTAGAGAAATAATGGCTACAGCTATGAAATTTAAACATCTCTTAACAATAAAACACTTCAGTGATTTTATACAGCATAAAGTTGTACAAAAATAGTTCACCATTAGAAGGCATCCCTGTGCATTTCTGTCTACACAATGACATTCAAGTCTCAACTACCCAAAATAAGCGCCTAGTTTCTGCACTCTCAAAATTCCACATTTCTAATTTACTGTTATAAGAATATTACTATATTTTAAGAACATGGATTAGCAGTCAAGGGATCAGTTGTACCTAAATTGCCCATATTCTGAAATTGATCATTTCTGCACTCTTAGATAATTTGTTGTATTCTGATGTACAACTTAGCTAGCACTGCAGTGTGCTTTTCTTTTGACTCTTCATTTACTATAATCAATGTTTGCTTCTGGGTGGCACAGTGGTAGCACTGCTGCCTCGCAGTTAGGAGACCCAGGTTCACTTCCCGGGTCCTCCCTGCGTGGAGTTTGCATGTTCTCCCTGTGTCTGCATGGGTTTCCTCTGGGTACTCCGGTTTCCTCCCACAGTCCAAAGACATGCAGATTAGGTGCATTGGCAATTCTAAATTGGCCCTAGTGTGTTGGTGTGTGTATGTGTGTGTGTGCACGACCTGTGGTGGGCTGGCGCCCTACCTGTGGTTTGCTTCCTGCCTTGCGCCCTGTGTTGGCTGGGATTGGCTCCAGCAGACCCCCCGTGACCCTGTAGTTAGGATATAGCGGGTTGGATAATGGATGGATGGATGTTTGCTTCTGTCAATTTATGTAATTAATTTTATTTTTTATTTTCAATTTTAGGATGCAAACTATACAACCTTCCTTGAAATTCCACCCCGAGGAATCAATTTAAGATCTCCAATTTATGTGCAAGTCAAGGCCACAAACCTAACCAGCAAGTAAGAATGATAAACGTTCTGCATAGCTGTACAATGAAATTTCATAGAAAGGGCAAGAACTCTGACTGCGGGGAACTGTCCTTCATGTACCTCAGACTGGGCCATTCTATTTTGTTTAACCATTTCCAAACCCTATGGGATTAAGAGATATAAATGTACCTGCATACAGTTCTTTTTAAAATATGAAACAGAAAAATAATTAACTTGTAATTTTAAGTACTGTCTATAAAATGATATAAAAGTAAGGGAGAAGTCACTTCATGGAGAACTGCCATACCTCTAACAATTTTATAAAATATGAGAAAGTTAACCCAGCCAGCATATTTTTGAAATAATTTATACTTAATTCAGATCAAACCTAGCCTGAAAGAATGACAAAAAAAATGAGATTATCATTTATATGCATGCGCATATGTATATACAGTATATAAGATGTCTGAAATTTCAGAATTGCATGCTTGTATATATGAATCAAAGCTTAATTATCATGTTTATCATATGTTACATCTAATTTTTCAAAATCTGTGGTGGATATGAGCTAATTTAGATCAAAATTATAAATCTCTCTCAACAAAATGAAAACCTGCATGTGAGAAATGCTTCCATGCAGCAGCATTCCTTGGTCACAGGTTTTGCCTGTCTTCAGTTCCCTAATAAATGGCTACTTTTGCTTATTTATGAGACACCTTTGCAGATAACACATATCTAGTTGCCCTCTTTGGTGTAATATATCTTAGAATGACATTGCTCTATGGGCAAATAACTCAAAAACTTGTTACACTATTAGCTCGTCTTCTCCTCATAAGTATCTGGAGAAGGTTGTACAATAGTATACATTTTAAAGTTGGGAAAAATCTAAATCACTTAACAAGCAATAATTTATTTTTATTTCTTTGGTAGCACTTATTTAATAGTATCAATAACGAATGCACTATATATTATAAATATATACTGTAACATAAAGTTAAAGTAATATTTTCCAACCTGTTTAATGATATTCAGTGTTGTGAGGTTATCATTTGCAACCAAAATAGGCTATATTAAAAAAAGGCACAATAACACTGTCTAACCAGACGTTATGTTGTAATAACAAATTGCAGTTGTGAAGAAAGACCTTGCACAGCATTTACTGGAGCACCATGATAACATCAGCCTTGTTCTAAAAGAGCTCTGCAGAATGGACAGGGTCTCACATTGGATACAGGGCATTTTTCATGATAGTAGGAGACAGGTTGGAGAATATTACTTTAACTTTATGTTACAGTATATATTTATAATATATGGTGTGTTAGTTATGGATGCTATTGAGCATGGTAGCTGATGTTTGACTCATCACTAGTGTTTGACTTCAGGAAGAGTAAAGGCTATCATCTGGCTGAGTTCTTCATCTTGAGAGTAGATGTTAACATTTACTTATTTGGCTGATGCTTTTATCCAATGCAACTTGCAACATTTATGATATAATTGTGTACATTTCTTTTTTGGTTTTCCAATTGGAGCACAGGTCAAGTGACTCACACATGGTCACACAGTGTCAGTAGCAGGATATGAGCCCACAACCTCAGGCTTCGAAGTCCAAAGCCTTAACCACTACATCACACTGCCAGCTACATTAAGATTTACCTGGATATAAATCCTGATTGAACAGCTAAAACAGAAGGCTGATACAAAAGGACCAGAGATGACTGGTGTGGGTGAATCATTTCTGCATATGTTCTATTATTCTGTGGTTGCAAGAGTGGTCTATCGCCTGTTCAAGTTGACGACAACAGGAGAAAGAAACAAACTTAACTAGTTAATCACGAAAAACTCTTTTTTTCTTCCTCCTGTCCACCATTGATAAATACCACTAATGGCAAGTTTGTTTGAGAATATCAGATACAAAAAGTTACAAGGTTTTTGCCTAAATTCCCATGCAATTTTGTATGTTTAGTGAAAAAGAATCATACAGCTGGGTAGATCCCCTAGTATATCCTAAAGCTGAACAATCATTTCCCTTCTGTTTAACGTGCCCAGTATTTACACAATCATCTTTCTTTTGTCTCCAGGTTTAATGTACTACTTGATCGCTGCTACGCCTCAGTTTCTCCATACCCTTCAAGCTCAAATGCAGCTTACTATGATCTCTTTGTTACGTAAGTTCCTTTAAACTCCTTTTGCTAACTCATTTTATGAATTGCTTAAATGAGCATGCCTGGTTCCCGGGACCTACTGTAGTTCCAGCTCTGGTAGTATCATCTGTCTATCTCAAGGCAATGGTGGACATAATGCTAAAACATTTGTTATTTAATTGAGAGATAGCAGGCCTACTTCAGGTGTTTTAGACATGCTGCATATTTTCAATTATGTACTGTTAAACGTTTAATATGACAATGTATTTAAAAAGTCAATCTTTATGTTTTTTTTGCAATATTTAGTCTATTTAGAGAAAAGGAACAGTTTACACACCTTGTCATACTTGCAAACACTTGTGATATCAAAGATTTCTGCTTACTAACACATCTCCTTCATTAAGTAAATTGCCACAAAGGTAATTCTGATTGATTGCTCTATGTTAGAGTTAGAAATTGTGCATGGCTCCCTGCTTTCATTTTCCTATGGGAACTAAAATTATATTTTAAAATTACTCTAGGATGTCCATACATTTAACAACTTTTGACATTATTTTATTAATAATATCTCTGCGTCATTTTGTCTTTAGTTTTTGTCATAGGCACTGCCATGTTTTGGTTGATTTCCATGACACTGGCTAGACTGTTAACAGTAATGGAAACTGTTTCCAGCCTCCTGAATCATCATGATTGTAAGTGGTGCACAACATAAGATGGCAGTGTGCAGTAACATCTATCTATGCTTTGGACAAAATTCAATATTAATGGAAATATGCATATGGTTAGATAGGGAAAAGACTTGGTGTATTTTTATTTTTGATATCGTTCTTTGCATGAACTCTAACGATTCTCTTATATCTCACTGTGACATCCTTTTGATTTTTTTGGTTGTATGCCTAGAGTCAAAACGTAGACATTTCCTCGTGAGCAGTGTTATATTTTATAGGGGCAGCTTGATGACATCACAAGTCAGATATTTTTTGTTTAAAATGATTAGCAATGAATGCTATGGTTACACACAACATGGAAAACAAAGCTAACAAATAAAATAATGAAAAACAAAATAACCGATTGAAAACAAATATTAGCAATGGCACTGTCTGTAATGGCAATCATAAAAGATCCCTCTTGGATGAAAAAACACGGCCAAGTACTTACCAGAACAGTGTATCCTTATATCTCATGTACCACCTGGAAAGGCTTGATGACTGGAGGATCTCCCTACATTTAAGATATGGCTATGACGAATTTTAAACCCTTTAATGAACAACATGGAGTCCAATACAAAGACTACTAGGGTCAGGATGAAAGTCAAGTACTTTAATATGTGTGTCCTATGTTAATATCTTGTAAGGCTGAAAAGATGTATAAGTAATTATACTGTATATATACATTGTGGCTCATAAATATTTATAATATGGTAAACAGTATGTACATTTTACTGTCTTTTCACTAAGAATATGTCAGTGATTGAGCTGTAAGTTGACAAAGGAACTCCAATAAGGTCAAATAGTATTCCATTTCTTTAAACAAGAAAACACCAGTAAATTAGTGTTATTCAGTCTACGCTGTTATTTAAAAATTTCATTTATATCAATCAGGAACAAATGACATAATCTTACCCACTACATTTAACTTTGACAATTTGTTTTTTGTTTTTTTTTTTAAACAGATGTACCAAACAGGAGTTGGTCAACATATATGTTAATGGTAAAAGCCAATATGCCCGGTTCTCTTTCCCTGCATTCCGCTTCACAGAGCAAAGAAATTTAACCACCTCCACTTACTATTTACACTGTATCACCCGACTTTGTGACACCAATGACTGTGCTAACTTGCAAAAGGTAATTTCAAAACCTATATAGTTATTTGCTCTATTTTTTTAATTGTGTGAATAAGAGGTGATATTCTGGTATGGTGATTATTGATACTGTCTCACTACTCCAAAGACCTCAGTCAGCTGAACTTTGTATATTTTGGATTTATCCTTGTTACTCAACTTTTCTTCAAAATCCCAAAGATTTATTATATTAATTTTAAACTCTTGGTTGACCTGATGTGCATGAGTAAATCCTGGAATCAAATGGTGCCCTGTCCAGGGATGGTTTCTAGCTCGTGCACAACTACCTCTTGTTCTATACAAGCCCATAATGAAGAACGCAAGTTCACAAATCCATGGATGGGTAAAATCATAAACATAAAAACATCCCGGCAAATATCTTTAAAATGGCATACACAACCTACATTATAGAACATGGCAAGGAAGGCACATAGTCCCCAATAAAAATTCATACCAAGTATGAATGTTTCTGCATCCTAATATGACTGAAATTAATGAAGGTCTTCCTTTACATGTGTGGTGCTGGGGTCAACTCTGGATCTTCTATAATCCGAAGTAATATTAATGGCTCAAGAAAGGACAAGTACAGTATGTAAATTAGTGAATATGTTCTAATGGAGCCAGAACAACTTGAGTCCATGCTGTAAATACGGGTTGAAGATTCATGGATATCTTCTGTGTTGTATAACAACAAAAAATTAATAAGTAAAGTTGATTAATTGATTGCTGAAGTGTTGAATTTTTTTGTGAGGGTTGCTAGTTTAGTCCTCACCATTAAGTAAGCAAAATTCTTAAGTTCTTAATTAGAATTGTCAAAAAATTTAAACATATTATTTATCCATCCATTTTCCAACCCGCTATATCCTAACACAGAGTCACAGCAGTTGTGATATGTAAGTTACTTTGCATAAAAGAATGATCTAAATAGAACATATAATAAGTTGCTCTGATTTTGGAGAAAACTCCTTAAATTTTCTTTTTTTTAATATTTATTAATCTATAGTTAAAGATTAAAGCATATTTACTCTGAAAATGTTAAAGGAAAATGGTCTCCTGAATATGCTTTCCTCTTTTGGATGCAGTGTAACCGGAAAAGAAGGGCCGCACCAGAACTTACTACAACCTTGTCTCCAGCACTGTTAAATGAACCTTCCACTGTCACTTCCAATCCAATCACTACTAGTGCTGAAAATGGTAAGCCTATCACTTTATTTTCAAAAATCATTCAAAATCAAAACAAAATGCATCCCAATTAAATATCTGTTGGAAAGAAATAAAAAAGAGTCTATTAATTTAATAAATTGTTATGTTGCTCTGACTGTAGGCACTTTTCACTGTGCTGTGTACAGACTGTCTAATGCAAAGCATCACAGAAGTCATTATTAACATGAAGACTGCATATAATCATAATGTTTACCATTAGCAGCCAATGGATATAAAAGAAAAATAAGAAGTGTGCACAAAAAATATTTATGGAGATATGTTTTTTTTTTTTATAAAATGTAATTAGACTATGTCTAAAGAATATGGATCAGCTGGTTGCCCAGGATGTTAATTTGTTATCACACAACAGTTGTAGCTATACTATGAAGCTGGTGACTGGTTTGCTAGGAGTTGACATATTTGTTGGCTGCATTCATGTTCTGAGTAATATTGTAGTTCAACTGCAAACTTAAACAGTTAGTTAACAGTTTTATTCAGAACATTTATATAAATTAAAAGTGGAGTGGTGCCAACACAGATTCCCGAAAATCCTCACTACTAACATCATCTAATTCTAAATAAGTGTTCATTTAGTTTAATTACTCGCCTTTTCGGTGTGACTTCTCTAAAACTTTCTGAAAATCAAATTATTCATACTTTGAGAGACCCCCTATTAAAGTGCTTCTGTTGCTTTCTCAGAAAATATTACAATATTATTGAAAAACAATTCTCTTTAAATCTATCTAACTGGGCATGTGTTATTTAATTAAATGATTAACTCCATTCTTTTTTACCCATGGCCCGTGTTAGGCTGTCTGACCTATAGCAACTTTAGTCACTTTTGTATATAATGGGAAAATGTTTTCTAGCTTCCAATTTTAAGGAATTCCCACAAGAAATTGATCTGTGATAAATTAATATTATGGATTTTTATATTTATATATATATATATATATATATATATATATATATATATATATATATATATATATATATATATATATATATATATATACAGTATATATATTTATACAAGTAACTACCCTTAGCACTTTTGTTTAAATGTTAGTTAGTCCTTGCATTTTGTATGATTTCAGCTTTTTTATTCTTAGCAGCATTTCACTTTATATAACCTCCATAGCTCTACTACGTTTTAATTTAAAAATGCAGATATACCCAAAAAACACAGACTTTTGATGGCGTTTTCCATAGCCATATACAGTATATATATGAAAATACAGGTCTCAGTGTTTCAGTGTAGATAGTTTAAAATGACACTTCGAAAACGCAGTCACTAATTGCACACCAATTGGTTTGGGCTTAATATGAAATGCTCCCAGAGTGGATACTGCTGAATATAATCTCTTATTCTCCGAGTTGTCAACCTTCATGAAAGAAAACCATATTCCAACATAATGGATATAGAGGAGTTTCTTTTCATGTTACTTGTTGTGTTCCTTACCTGTATGCATGTTAATTCTGTTTTGCACAGTTTGAATGCTACATATATGCACAAAAATCAAATAATTTATCAGCCACTACAGTTCTGTGATAAATCATGTGGTGTAACCGTCCCTTCAAAGAGGACACATACTCTTCTTGTTTCTACTGATATGGACATATCAAGTGTAAGCGAATGGTTATGTCATACACATTTTTGGTCGTTTTAGTGTTGGTGGAAATACTTCCATAAATGATGTGAAAATGGAAGTTTCAATGGAGATCTTTTTAGTTTAAAGGAAAAACTACAGTATTTACCTAGTTTTTCAAGAAGTAAAATTTTTTCTGTAACTACTGAAACTTTACAAAAATTTTAATTGAGGCCATTTGCCCAGTGGGGGCTGGGTGGTCTCTCGGCCTTGGAACCCCTGCAGATTTTGTTTTTTCTCCAGCTCTCTGGAGTTTTCTTTTTTTGTTTTGTTCTGTCCTCCTTACTTTACTTTCTGTCCTCCTTTACTTTATTCTTTGTTACTTAGTATTGCCCAATTTTATTTTTGTTTCATATAAACTTTTTTTTCTTCATCTTATTAAGCACTTTGAGAAACACCATTTGTATAAAAATTTTCTATATGAATAAATGTTGTTGTTGTATTTCTTTATTTTATTTCACCTTCACTGTTCTTAATGCATTTTATAATATTTTTGTACTACTAAAACACTGGAAGAACCTCTTAGGGTGGACTTTTGCATTTTCTGCAGTACTGCTCTAAGTGTCTTTTGACATCTCTAAAACCCTTTTTCAACCTGTTACTGTTTTGTACACCTAGGCCCCATCACTTGTCGACAGTCTCCACTTGTTGTTGAGTTGTGTCACAAATCACCCTAAAAATAAAATGACAGGCAGTAGATAGTTTCTCTTTGTTCCATATTTGGTCTCTGTTACAATCCATGGATGAACAGTGAAAACTACCTTGACTGAAATCACACAGAATTGAGACACTATTATTCTGTCTATAATGACATTTTAAGACTTTAAACATTTAAAAGCAAATTTTTACTTTATCAGACATTCATCTATTACAGAGGTTCTTAACCTGGGGTCCATGGAAAGATTTCAGGGGATCTGTAAGCTTAGATGGGAAAAAATCTTTATTTTTGTAATGATGTAATCATCATCATGTAATCATCTTGCCTGAAGAAGGGGCCTGAGTTGCCTTGAAAGCTTGCATATTGTAATCTTTTTAGTTAGCCAATAAAAGGTGTCATTTTGCTTGACTTTTCACTATTTAATGTCTTAAGAACGAAGCACATGTATTACTGCATCATATGTTTTTCTTATTTTGGTAACTTTATTTCAAGATAACTGGTTTCCTTTGCAATTTTATTTTACGCATTTAAAAACATTATTCTGAGAAGGAGTCTGTGGCATTCACCCTACTGGCAAAGGGGGTCCACGGAACAAAAACAGTTAAGAACCACTGATCTACTTCTATAATATTAAATATCCCTAATCCAATTATATGCTAGTGTTATATCCTAGGTTGACAATCCATTATTATTGTTAGATATACTGTATAAACCATATACTGATTATTCTCTTTCTGCACAATACAGCTTAACTCTCATTGTTTATTTTTTTTCCTGGTATTGGAATAAACAAGTTTGAAAAAAATAATGACTGTTTTGTTATACATTTTGTTTATGTATTGATGTGGACATTTTTACAACTTTTATTTAAAATTGTTAAATGTATTTTTCTCTTTATAGTGCTAAATTCAGAAGAGCTCCGTGAGTATTTATTTTGATATTTTTATACTCGTTACATTGACAGCTGTATTGCATTTTCTTACTGTGCCTGCTTCATGTTTATTGAAGAGCTTGTTTTAAAATTAGCAAACTTCCTTTAAATAGAATTGTACAATTTGATAACACCAAACAAGTTCCACGATGGATTTAATTGTTTGTTACAGAATTTCTGCTAAGGTTTACGTGTGGGGATATTGTATAGTGGTTTCCATACAAATCAATGCCTTATTAATGTATTGTTTAATACCTAGACCTAAGGATATTTACTGGAACTGCATGTACAAGAGAGATTATAAAATGACTGCTGTGACCATTGATCTTGTGGACAAGGATTGTCCATTACAAATGAATCTGGCTTTTCTCATGAATTCCTCACTGCATATAAATTTGGAATACACACACATCCTACCATATCTTTGAAATGGCTCTGAATAACAAGTATAACTAGAAAATGAAGCTCAGTAGATCATTTTCTTGCAACCCTTGTGCCAAGTCACTTTGCAATGGAGGTGTGGCTGCTACTAAGGTACACTACCATACTACACTCTACACTACTTCACTATCAAAGCACACACCTTAGCTCACAAGGCCTATGAGAAAGGTGGGTATAAGAGGGTCCAATTAAAGTTATTCAGTGCTCAACTTTAACAAGACAAAAAAGATTAATTTGACAGCTGTGCAGTTGTGTGAAGGCACAAGGAAAAGGAGGAACTGTGGAAACAAACAAAAAATAAATTAAAAAAAAAATATATATATATATTATAGTGCTATGAACTGAAAGCAATCTGAAATATAAATGACTGAGCTAAATATCCTAGCTAGGTGTACATTTATTTTTTAATAATTTTCTTACAGTAGAGCAATGCCCTTTGATGTTTATAGTAATAAAAAATGATGAATGAAATACTGTTAGTCTGTAACGTAAAGCAGTTTAAGCACAAGAAATGCCTAATAGTGGTATTTGGTTCTTGTCATTTTTCAGAAATGAATGACGCAGCCTGGAGTCATGCTTCTGCCATATCACTCGGCTTAGGAATAGCTGTGGGATTCCTCTCCTTTATCTTTATCGTGATGATAGTTATCACTTACTTTCTTTACACAACAAGAAATCAAGAATCTGGTCTTACAAAAATAATGAATAACTGAAGAATTCATGATCTAGTTTTTATAGTTTCTCTCTCTCTGTTTTAAACTACAGTAGCTGTTAAATTTCACATTGACACTGGGCTGAGGTTCTGGATAATATTACAGATACATTATGTCAGAAAATATTAAGTACAATTTTATTCTAATAAAATGCTTTTAATGTGCTTATTAAAGAATAGTATTTTATTCTATAACTAGTAACACTGCCAAGTTTTCTGAACTTTTTAAAACATTTGTATATACTTTAATAGTTATTCAAGAAAAAATAAAATTTGCATCTTAAGTTCTTATTTTTAATATCATGCTTATTTATATAGATGCTTTTAATTTTTGGACAGAAAAATTACAAATTAAAATTAGTCGAATTTTAACATTTTTTCTGAAAATTGATTTATTTACTTAATTTATTTTTATACCCTTTAAGCTAAGATCTTCCTGGATATAATACCAGTCCATCACAGGATTCTTCAAAAGATTAGTTACAGTCTCATGGTGATAATTCAGAGATGCTGATATTTCTCATAAATATATAGGGGACTTACCAGCCCTGTTTCTAAAGCAAACCATCTTGAAAAACAACTACAATTGGTAACTTTTATTGTTGCACTAGCTTGCCATCCAGCCAATATATGAATTGATCGTGGTATATTCAACATCATCACCATTCTTTATATTTTTCTTGGAAAGGGTGACAGTAGCAGAATACTGAGCAGGACTGACCAGGCCTTCCTATCCTCAACAACTTACTCCAAACCTTTTTTTGGAATGTTCTGACACTTCTGCAACAATCAAGATGTATAATTAGTCCAGCATGTCTTGGGTTTAGCCCTCAGTTTTCTCCCAGTGTGCAAAATTCTAAATATAAAGAATGACAAATGCTCCACCAGTTGTTTACACACAAAATAACTCACTTGATTTTGAATTCTAAACATGTATTTGTTGATTGTATGCATTTCCCTGTCTTTCTCATTTTGGCATTGTGTATCCCTGTATGGTGCTCAGCAGTCTTCTTATTATTCTGGTGTTCTGTCTTGTGCAATTTGCCTTTCTCTCAGCAGTTATCACCGCTCTTCTCTGTCTTTCAGCTATGTCACTTGCATACGTCACTTTACCAAGATTGCCACTACCTAATTTTTTTAATTCCCAGAACATATCAGATTATAAATTGTCAATCAAAACCAAGATCAAGGTTATCACCCCACTAGTTCAATAGTAATCTAGTGACAGACAGAAATTGTACAAAACTATTTATTAGAACAAAAAAAGACCCAGGTAAATAAACAATGACAAAAAGACTATGCAAACTAATAAACTTGTGTTTTTCTGGGTCTGACGTCTGGCTGGGTGGCTAGCCCACTTTCCAACTCTAATTGCTCTCCTGTTTGTTCCATTTTCCCTCTCTTTCTGTTTCTATCTCTTTCCATAAGTCTTTTGTTCTCTCATCCCACAAACAGGAGAACTCTCGTTTCTACTAATGCTACTGATTCCCTTTTCTGGAGTTTGGAATGGTTTTTGAGCCCCCAAGGGAATTCCTTCTAAGGAAGCCTTCTGGACCACGTCAGGGGTCAGGAGAACCCCTGGACTTCTTGAATCCAACTGGGTAGAGCTCTGTATAATGGTGCCAAGGATTCCTGTGGGTCTAAATCACCAAACCACACTTGTTATACAGGTTAAATCCACAATCATGGACACAAATCTATTGATGCTGGACTTTCTAAAGAGATTTTTTGTGATGCGAATCATGATGCCTCTTAGGAAACGGTCTTTAGAAACTAGGCAAGGTCTCTTAGGAACTGATTCTGCCTGCAGAGATTCTAAAATGATGGTGTAATGCACTTAAGAATTAAAAGGAAAAAAATCAAAATCTTTTCCAGGCAAGGAAATAACATTAAATGCACATCAAAATTATGCTATAAAAATACTAAAAAATTATGCTATAAAATATAAAATTATACTAAAAGCTCCTCTTAGCATATTATGCTTTTTCTGTTACATTATGGCTGCGGTGGGTTGGCACCCTGCCCGGGATTGCTTCCTGCCTTGTGCCCTGTGTTGGCTGGGATTGGCTCCAGCAGACCCCCGTGACCCTGTGTTCGGATTCAGCGGGTTAGAAAATGGATGGATGGATGTTACATTATGGGGCTCTTTTCATTAGTTACTTTTGTCAACAAATATTTCTTCAGGTTAGGGAAAGCTTTTTGCTGGGTAAAATTTTATCGTTATAATTAAAAAAAAAAAAAAGTTGACCCCAGTGGATTGAACTTTTTTTTCATAGGATTTCTTTCACATATGAGCAACTATAGCTAATATTTAAATATTATAAGTATTATTACTATTCCATCTCAGAATTCTCAGGTGTATAGCAGCATTAATATAATAAACTAGCTGTGTAAGCCCGTGCTGTAAAAAGCCTGGGCTCCTAGAAACTATGGATTCTGGCACTTCAATCAATCAATTGCTTCAGTTATCCATTAGCAGCTAAGCAAGGTTCTCTTTTCTCAGTGGTTTCATTTTGCCGACGTGCTCACCTCCATTGTCAATCAGCAGCTAAATGAGTTTCTCTGTCCTCGGAGGTTTCGATTTGCTGATGTGCTTGCCTCGCTGGTGTATTAGCGGCTAAGTGAGTTTCTCTTTTCTCCGTGATTTCACTTTCAGACAGAGTCACTTTCTTTGAGATCCATGCTGTAGCCTCACACTTCCGGGCTGCCTCGCACTTCTGGGCCGGACAGACACACACTTCCACGTGTAGACATTTATATATAAGATGCATTACTGGTGCACTGTAATGCCCTATACCAGACATACTATGATAATGATTTACCTGAACTTTGAGAACCTTTGATAATTTCAAGTCAATCACAACTTTTTGGAACATGTTAGCAGTGACTTTATGGTGTCTTTAATGTAGCTGTGATGATGGAAAACATGAAACTTGAATACAAGTGACACAACTCTAGAACACAATATGTTGTAAAAACATTAAATTAAGAAACATCACCTTTAACATCCCCTTTAACAATTGTGAGAAAATAAAAAGAGCAGTCAAAGTTAGAACTGAAATCAAAAGTAACACATTTATGTAAGATATGTTTTATCTCATGCTTTGATAGTTTATTAAAACAACATTCTTTAAAGAACTAAATGCAAAGACTACCTGTCACGTTTCAATAACATCCTAAAAAGAACTTAAATTGGTAGAATTTTTCACCAATAGATCAATCTTGAGACCACTAGCATATTTACAATAATAGCCTAGTGGAAACCTTCCCTGACTAAGCTATTGGCTCAGTCCTGACCTTGACTCACTCAAGCAGGCATTAAATGCTTTGGCCGTAAAACTAAGTGCAATAGCATGGCATTTGTAAAAAGTACAATATGTGATTTATAACATTCAGCTCTAGACAATAAACATGGAAATGGCCATTAGTGCCACAGCACATGCAGAGTAACATGATGCATCATTGTGTAATTCTGGGAAGAAGGCAAGCTGCCATCGGTTCCTGCAGGGTGTTCGCTACAAGGACCTTATCAGATACCTCAAAGCAAGAACTATTAAGAAGTCTCTTCAATCTGCTTTACTCTTTTATTTTTTCTGAACCTGACTGCGTAATTGAAATGCTGATTAACTTACAGCCCAGATAACCTAGTTCATTTTAATTTTTTTTAGAATATTTCTTTTGTGAAACTGTCATTGAAGTCTATAAATCCCAGTCACGATGTTTCATCAGTGTATGAAATTCTATACAGCATTTTCTGGAACAGAAAGTGAACCAAGATAATGCTGTAGAAGCTGGCTGTGGGATATGGCCGGCCATTCATCCCAGCCAATACCCCCAGGCCGCTAAATGGAGCCCTCCTTGCAACATGGAGATGCCCCGAATTCCAGCAGGGCATCATGGACTATGGAGTTTTAATACACAGCCCTGCTGGATAACGTCGGGGCCGCCAGGGGACGCTGCAGGGAGACACAGACAAGTTTATTTTCCATACAGCCCGGAAGTAAATCCTAGTCACATGGTTGGAAGAAATAAAGTGCTTCCGGGCTGATGAAGAAAAGAAGTTTTTACCTGACCCAGAAGTGATAGAAAGTCACATGGAATGAGGGACAGAAACACTTCCGGGTCACGAACTATAAAGAACTCTGGGAAATCCCTGACAGACGAGCTGAGCTGGGTGGAAGGGTGGCAACACGTCTGGGAGTGGAGGATTGTATTGATTGTTTATTTGAGATTATTGATTTATTGGAGTATAGTGGAGTGGAGGGTGCTTTGTGTACTTTATTATTATAATAAAATATTAATTTTGGACTTTTATCTGGTGTCTGACATCTGGTCTGAGAATTCAAGGGGTCACGGGGACCCGTAAACTGTCACACTGGCAAAATGTCAAGGGGCATTTCCATGATTTGATTAGGGTATTAAACAAGAACAAAATTTGAAAATAGTCCAACAATCTTCATCAATAGGTAAAATTGCTTTGTAGGCTGAATGAAATTCATTATTGTTACATATTAGGTCATTTTTAAATTCTTTATTCAGTTTTTCAGCCTGGTCATTTTACTCATGATGATATGCACCCATTAGATTCATTTTTATTTCTACGTTTCAATAAAAGCTTTGCAAGAAATGAGACAAATTAAGGGTTCTTTAACTTATATGAAACTTTCATTAAAATAAAAAAATATACTTATTAAGGCTGAAAACAGTTTGCAAAGAAGCATCTCTGAGGCCAGCCTGATGTAATTCAGAAGTCAAGCCAACTCATGCATGGTGCCTCTCAGGTCTAGATGGCTGTCATCTCTCTGATTCAATGGAGTTTCTCATTTAATGTCAATATTCCAATGTGTGATTTCAAACCCCATGTTATTCAATGTAATTGGTTAATTGTTCTAAAGATTGATGGCTTTGTTCAAAGGCCTTAAACATGGAAGTATGTGCAAGACACTTTTCAAGAGTGTTTGTCTGTATTATATCCAGTTTCCCAAGGGCTAGACACATCTCGCAAAGTCTCTGATTTACAAACTAACCAGTCATTCTAAACAAAGATTATTTTGTGTTATACACTGAGACAAAAAGAAAATATGTATAAACTTAGACAATATATATTTAGAATTATAAATTAAAATAATATGTTTAATTAATAGACCCACAGCTGTTGCTCTATGAAAGAAACATCTGTGAGTAAAAGGTTATCTTTGTAGAAAAAAAAATGTTCATAATTCAGCATCAGTTCAGTTCCAGAGCGGTGTGGAGGGAAGTAGTCAAGGCTGAATAACGCAGACATGATATAATAGAGAGATAAACTGTATACAAATTTGTCAGCCTGTATACACATTTTCAATCAGCCATTCATTTACTCATTCATTAATCCCCCAAAAGTGTCTTACGTCATATAATCATCGTGTGAGGTACATAATACAGCAACTTTGTTGTCAGTGATGTTTATTCTTCATATCTGCTGTGAGTCAACACGGACTAAATTATTACCTTTGTAAGCACTAGGGGGCTGCCCCCTGCTCACTTCGCTCGCCAACCCCGTGCGGGCGCTACGCGCTAGCCACTTCGTGTATGGGGAAGCGGATGTACAATTTGAACAGATTGTTATTTTCATGGGAATCGTTACATATGCATAATAGACCTAACTATTTTACATTACAGCGAATAATTAACCACAGTGGGTATGGCATACTGGGGTACAAACTATCATTCAAACATTATAGGATGTGCAATGTCGGAAGATTTTTTCAAACATTACAGGTGGCTGCACAGGACTTTGATCAGATGATGGTGGCGCAGAACACCACCACAGAAAAGCAGTAAAGAAAACAGAAAAATAAAGATTAATAAAGATTTTAGGTTCATTGAACAGTATGATAATTGATCTGACATAATTAAGCCTAGTTAAATCATTTTCTTTGTTTTGTAATGGTGTCTGCTTTTATTTAGCAAAAATCTGCCAATATGGTAAGCAAAATGTATTTGACAAGTGTCACACACGTGCGTTTAGGAGGCAGTCAAAAAACCTAAAGGTGAGTGATACATCGTGAGACAAGGGGTTGTCACATGGTACTTCCCTAAATCTCTCAATTTCTCAGCAGAAAAACCGAAGAGAAATAAAACAGCTTATTTCCGGGTTCCAAAATGGCTGCCGAGACATCACTTCTGGTGCCATCCTTGATGATATTTCCGGCCACTACTGATGACATCACGTCCGTCAAGATGACGTCGCTTCTGTCTCTCCGTTTCGACGTCACATCCTGCTAACCATTTCCTCTCTGCATCATTAATTACTCTATATAAACGCCATTTTGTTCACTGTACTTTGTCAACTGTCAAATAATACTTTGCTTTTGATCATTGAACATTTTCCTTGCATGTTTTCTTTTGTCCGGTGGACAATATACAGGGACGGTCTTTTTTTATTTACGAAGAATTCTCCACACAAGATACTGTATCTTAAAATAACCTAAATAATTTTAAATATAAATTTATTTTTTGCAGCGTTAATCTCTGCTTATATATATTATATAATTTACATATATATAGCTTATACTCTATGCATATAGATAAGAGGCTGTTGGCCAATTGTGGTTTGGCTTATTGTAAAAAGCGTCATAGTGCACCTGCAGAAAATAAGTATGGCCGAACAATAAGACAGTGCAGCCATTCTATGCAACTCAGAATTCTCATTTTGTAGATAGTATTTGAATAAAAGATCAAATTTTGATTTAGAAAAAATAAAACATGTTCACTGGTATGAATCCAGGTGTAGCTTGTGATTTGCAGCTAATGTTCCTGGCGTTGGCTCTAAACCTGTGCATCTAAGCAAAAAAAATTAATTAATTCACTAAATATATGGATGTTGTAAATTTTCTAATTTTTAGAAATCAGAAAGAAATGCTGCACTAACTGACTGACCTGCACTGCTTTTCTTCACTACACATTGATGATTCATCTTAAATTTACCATAATGACCGAGGAACAAGACCTGAACACTGTCCTTTCTAACATTATGGCCGAACTACTTACCTTAAAGGTACAAATGGGCGAGACTTGGACTCAGCTCACAAAATTCGAGGCTCGTGCTGCAGCCGCTGTACGGACGGAGGCCACTCGATCTCTACCCACTCAACTGACTTATTTAACTGAGGGGGACGATGTTGAATCGTATTTTTGGTTTTTGAGCGCACCACTAAGCGGAACGCGTGGTCGAGGTCGGAATGGGTATACCTACTGGCCCCCTACCTGAAGGGGATAGCGCAGAGGGCCTTTTATGATTTAACTGAGGAGCAGGCCGCTGACTATGACGTTTTAAAAACCGAAGTGAACAGCAGGCGAGAGAATGGAGGGAGTGGCCATTTGATCTCAAATGGCCGCTCCGCATGCAGGCGTTCGAGGCATGGAGTAAAGTGTGTCGTTGGCTATGGCCCAATATTAACAATTCCCACAAGATGGCCGAGCTATTAGCGTGTGAAACCTTGGTTCATGCCCTCCATGACAATATTGCCCAGCAAATTTTGAAAATATGGACACTTTGATAAAGATTGCGGAACGTCACTGGGCGGCTTGTAAATCGGAGCAATCAGAATGGTCCTCTTGCCATACCCAATTTGCACGTGGAGGAGCCCCTGAGTCCTCTCAACAAGTTCCCGAGCCTGCCATCCATCAAAGGGACAAACATTTTGGCCTCCCCCGCTGTTTCAAGTGTGGGGAGGTTGGACATCTATCCCCAACCTGCACAAATAAGCCTATGGACTGTTCACTAGTTAAGGGAGAAATATACTGTGCTGTTGTGATTAACCCTTTGTCTCTTCCTTACACAGGTGCAGTTCTTATAAATGGTGTGACGGTAAGGGCGATGTTCAATTCCAGGAGTAACATTTCCATTGTTGCTTCCCAATTTGTTTTACCGCGACAATGGCTTAAAATAAAAACTAGCCTCCGCTGTATTCATGGGGACATCCGGTATTATAAGACTGCTAACTGTGTGGTAACAGTAGATCACGTTACAAAAAAATTAACCATGGTGGTATTACCAGATCCCCCATTTCCAGTCATAATAGGGAGAGACTGGAAGAAAATTAACAGCGGTAAAAACACAACTGCTCCTGAGAAAAATTTGGGCTTAATAATGGAGTTCATCTACTCCGACTGCCTCCACGGCGTGTACCACAGCCACCAGAACCCATGTGGGTACTGAGTACGATGGAGTTGATGTCCCATTATCCTCTGCGGGAGCTAGCACAGTTAACGTAGAGGACGTGGTGACAGAGACTCCTCTAATTGAGGTTACACGAGACCCTATTCAGGATTTATCTTCCCAATTCTTAATTACCCCGTCATCCTTTAAAAGGGAACAATGGAACGATGATTCCTTAAAATGTGCAAGGAATGCAATAGTGTTAACTGTGGGACATACGTCCATAGATCCCATGCCACGAATGCCTTTCTTTGTAATAAAAAATTAACTCTTGTATCGAGTGGCAGAACACGGGGGTGAAGTGAGAACATTACTCCTAGTACCACATACTTATCGGTGACAAGTATGTGAATTAGCGCATGCCCACCTTCTGGGAGCCCATCTGGGCTCCAAACAAATGCTAGGGAGAATTATTGGCCAGGGATAAATGAGGAGGTCCAATGATTTTGCACTTCTTGCCCCGAATGCCAACTTCGTCAGATTCCTAGGAGGGACCGTGCTCCTCTTGTCCCTCTTCCCCTTATTGACATTCCCTTTGAGCGAC
Source organism: Erpetoichthys calabaricus (assembly GCF_900747795.2). Lineage (NCBI taxonomy): Eukaryota > Metazoa > Chordata > Cladistia > Polypteriformes > Polypteridae > Erpetoichthys > Erpetoichthys calabaricus. Next base: position 209,019,426 of record NC_041397.2, on the reverse strand, counting down.
TCGGCATCAATCTTGTAGGACCTTTAGAACCCTCGTTAAGAGGTCATAAATATATTTTAGTTCTAGGAGATTATGCCACTCGATTCCCAGAAGCTGTTCCGTTGCACTCAGCTACTTCTAAAAACATTGCACGGGAATTAGTAGGGATATTCACTTGTGTAGGTATCCCCAAAGAGGTTCTTACGGATCAAGAGACGCCCTTCACTTCGGGGACGTTCAGGGAGGTGGCTAAATTACTCAAAATAAAACATCTGAAAACATCAGTTTATCATCTACAAACAGACGGATTGGTAGAACGATTTAATCAAACTGTAAAACAGATGTTATGAAAAGTAGTTAACGAGGATGGGAGAAACAGGGATCAGTTACTTCCCCTTGTATTATTTGCCTATCGGGAAGTCCCACAGGCCTCTACAAGTTTTTCTCCATTTGAATTACTGTATGGAAGACAACCCCGTGGGCTATTGGATATGTTAAAAGAAGAATGGGAAGAAGAGGTCCTTACTACCTCAAATATATTGGAATATATTGCGCAATTATGCGATAGATTGGAAAAAATTAGACCCGTACTAAAAGAAATTTTGGAGAAAGCTCAAGCAGCGCAGTCTCGTTATTATAATAGAAACACCACCATTCAGGAATTTGTCCCGGGTGATCGTGTAATGCTGCTCATTCCAAGTTCACATTCCAAATTATTGGCACATTGGCAAGGCCCTTACGAAATTAAGGAAAGAAAAGGACTTGTAGATTATTTGGTTAAACAACCAAATCGTCGACATAGTGAGTGAGTGTATCATATTAATTTGCTGAAGCTGTGGAAGGAAAGGGAAATTGATCCCTTCTCTGGTCAGCCTCACTCCCTTTTCATAGCAAAGTCATGCCTTAATTTTGGACCTGATTTAACAACGGAACAAAAACAGGACCTAGAGATAGCTATCCTGTTATTACCGGAAGCAGTGAACGAGATACCAGGACGGACTGCTCTGATTGAACATGACATCATCACTGACCCGGGGGTAATTGTCAGAGAAAGACCCTATAGGCTCCTGGAGGCAAAGAAGATGGAAGTAGAGTTGGAAATTAGATGAATGCTAGAATTAAGGGTTATTGAAGAAAGTTATAGCCCCTGGTCTAGTCCAATTGTCTTAGTTCCTAAGCCTGATGGGTTATGGAGGTTTTGCAATGACTTCTGATGACTTAATCAGGTCTCTAAATTTGATGCGTATCTGATGCCGCGAGTGGATGATCTACTCGATCAGCTAGGTTCAAGCATTTCTAGGTTTAGCGGGCTACTATCGCCGTTTTGTACCTCGTTTCTCAAAGATTGCTTCGCCCTTATATAATAACCTAAATAGTCTTAAATATAAATTTATTTTTTGCAGCGTTAATCTCTGCTTATATAATTTACATATATATAGCTTATACTGTATGCATACATATAAGAGGCTGTTGGCCAATTGTGGTTTGGTTTATTGTAAGAAGCGTCATAGCGCACCTGCTGAAAATAAGTATGGCCGAACAATAAGACATCTTATGCAACTCAGAATTCTCATTTTGTAGATAGTATTTGAATACAAGATCAAATTTTGATTTAAAAAAAATAAAACATGTTCACTGGTATGAATCCAGGTGTAGCTTGTGATTTGCAGCTAATGTTCCTGGTGTTGGCTCTGAACCTGTGCATCTAAGCAAATGAATTAAATTAATTCACTAAATATATGGATGTTGTAAATTTTCTAATTTTTAGAAATGAGAAAGAAATGCTGCACTGGCTGACTGAGCTGCACTGCTCTTGTTCACTACACATTGATGATTCATCTTAAATTTACCATTACTTGACTAAATGATGTCTGGCTGGCTCAGACCTAACATTCAAAGAAAAGTCATCCAGTGTATCAGAAATGTTCTAAATATGCAACTTTCCACTTTAAGATAAGGGAAATTACTTTTGGTGCATACAGCTGCTTATTTTGTTAAAGCTGCCGCTATAAAGCAGTCAGTGTTTAAACATTCATCCATTGGAGATGTACTGAATCTCTGCTGTTTTGATCAATAAATTACTGTCCTTCTGGGAGGATCTGCAGCCAGCTTGAATGGAAAAGTGCCAGGAACAGCTGTCCTGGATGAGTACTGTAGTCTAGTTGACTCTGAAGCGCTCTTTCTTCCTGATACCATAAAATTAGAAGCACTCACTGATTGTTTGCTATTTTGGATACCTGTGGGTCTGTGGCTGGGAAATTAGGAGCCTCTTTTAAATAAATAAATAATTGATCTCTGTGTGTGTGTTTACTCGCACAGCTGTGGGAGGTTGGTGAAGTAATTGAGACAAGACTCACCTGTATGTGAGGGCGCAGTCTCTCTCTATTCCTTCATCTGCTTTCTGCAGTACGAGATTGAGATGTTGCGCCCTTGGAGGCATATATGGGAGAGCTGGCACGAGAAGAAAAGGATCAGAAAGGAGAAATGAAAGAAAAAAGAACAGAGGTTAAAGGAAGGAGAGAGAAAGAGGCAGGAGTGAGTGAGAGCCGCTGGAGATGGGTGGAAGCATGCAGACAGGAATGGAGAGAAGTCTGTTTTAACAGGAAAGTACCAGGGCTGAATTACAAAGGACAGTTTCCTGCCTGTGTTTTTAACCTTGTTTTTAAGGATTATTTATTTGATTGTTTTTAACCTCCACATGGACATTGTTCTTTTAATGGGATTATTTATTTATTGAACATTTTGAGCACTGCACTATTTATTTGGACACTGCTTTTGATTGTTTTAATAAAGGCATTGGAAATGTTTCACCTACTATAGTATAGTGGGATCTGCGGCTAAGAAAATATGGCCGTTTTGAGTAAATAAATAATTGGCTGGATCATTCTCCATGGATGTGCATGCTCATGCAGCTGCTGGGAGTTTGTGGAGTAATTGGGGCAAGATGCACCTCTACGTGAGAGTGCAGTCTGTCTCAGTTGATTCATCGGCTTCCTGCGGTGTGCGACTGAGATGCTGTGCCCATGGAGGTCTATAAGAATGAGCCAGCACAGAAAAACGACAGAGAACTGAGAGAAGAGAAAGACTGGAGATTGAGAGAAAGGCAGGAGCAGGAGTGAGCCGGTGTTGAGAAAAAGAAAACAGATCAGAGGAGTGAGAGGAAAACAGACTGCCTAGTGACCAAGGCAGATATACTCGAGACACGAAGAAGATTATAAGGAAAGGAAGACAGAGAGACATACATATTCGGTATATCTGTGGCCTTCCCCTTTAAGAAAAATATAAATTTCCTGTTGAAGTTCAAACATACAAGAAAAACATTAGCACGAGAGAGCCATCGCAAAGTGCTGTAGTACAACAAAGACGTGTGTTCAGATCCCATATCCTTCAACAGCCAAGTTTTTATAAAGTTTACTACATTCACTACATTTTCTAAGACCTGGTTCAATGTAGGACTCAGATATTTTGACACGGGTGCTTCCCTGTTAATAACGCAATGGGTCCAAAGTGCATCAGGAGCTTTGCTTCAAATAAATGCCTGCAATCCTCCATAACAGCCGGACATAGAACGAGCACCATCAGTACAGACACCAACACACTTAGTCCACTCCAAATTATTTTCAGACATAAAAGTATCAAGGATCTTGAACAAGTCTTGAGCCTTACCAGCAGTGATACAAAAGGGAAGGTCTTCTACAATACAGTGGAACCTCGGGTCACGACCATAATTCGTTCCAAAACTGTGGTTGCAACCTGATTTGGTCGTGACCCGAAGTAATTTACCCCATAGGACTGTATGTAAATACAATTAATCCGTTCCGGACCATACGAGCTGTATGTAAATATATATTTTTTTAAGATTTTTAAGCACAAAAATAGTTAATTATACCATAGAATGCACTGTGTAATAGGAAACTAAATGCAAAAACATTGAATAACGCTGAGAAAACCTTGAACAGAGAAAACTAACATTGCAAGAGTTCATGCTACAGCCTTACGAACCACTCGCTGTAAACACTTTTTTTAATGAGTTTTAAGCACAGGGAAAAAATGAACATTTGAAAAATCCTTAATTTATACAAAAACTAACCATAAACAACCAAGAAAACTAACCTTTCATGAGTCGAGTTCTGGCATGAAGGAAATGAGGAGGAACTGGGTGGAGACGAGATTACAGTTTTGAGGTAAAGTCTGTGATGATGCGGGTTCGCTGCATGCTCCCATCTCGCTTCCGGGAGCCCTTAAACCCGTCACCGTCGGTAATGTTACCAATGAGCACGACAGTGAGGCACTACAATGGAGCAAGGGGATGGTGCAAAAAGTGCCAAGTGCTTTTATGAAAATCAACAAAACAACAATCAACAATAAAGTCCAAATTAAATAAAGTGCAGTGCTTTCAGAATCCTTGAATAAATAAATAATCCCATAAAAACAGAAGTGAAGTGGAGGTTAAAATCCAATAGAAAAAAGTCTTCATTAAATACAACAAGGTTAAAACAATGCTGGAAGCAGACTCTTTAAAAACAAGCCCGGTGCATTCTTTAACTGGTGACCCTCCTGCTTCTCCCTATCCAGGCTTCGCAACAGGGGAGCCACTCAACCTGCAGCTGTCCTTCCTTCTTCCTTCTGGTCTGGAGGCCTCCCGATCCCTGGCTTCGGTCGTGCACTCTCCAGACCAAGACTTGGCTTCCATGGCGACCAGGACGCCCACGTCAGGGAATTCACCGCCCAAGCCTCACGACTCCCGTTGGCTTCTCGGCCTTACGCGGCCAGCCGTCCTTCTACTGGTCACTCCAGCTCTTTGATCGCTCAGCTGGAGTGACCACTTCCTTCTGCCCCATCGAGTGTTGGCCAAACACCCCTGCTTGGGCTCACTGTCCAGCTGCCTGCCTGCAAGCACGCTCTCGCTCACAAACACCGGTTCTTTCCACACTGCTTCCTGCTTACTTCCTCACTCCACAACCTCCGTCTTTCTTTTCTTTTTCCTCCCTTTAGCCGCCTTGCACTTCTATTTATGAAAAGAACGTGGCAGCTGTAGCAATCAGCAGCCCCAGGACCAATTACGGATGTGGACGGTTTCCCACCTGTACACTTAGGTGAGAAACTCCCACACCATGAATTCCCCTAGAGCTGCTTCAGCCACTCAACCACCACGCCCCCTCGCTAAGCTGCAAGCATGGCGATTATCTATTTAAAACTGGCCTCTTGACCTGAGCTGTGGACCCGCTATACCACAAAGTCCCTCTGCGCTATGCATGTCTGATCGAGAACAATGTATATACTGTACAGGGAGAGACTGAACATGTGCAGAAATCATCGGCGTGTACAAACCGGAAGGGAAGGGAAACTGGCTTGTTCGTCACCCGAGTGTGTGGTCATGAACAGATGTAAAAGTTTGGCGAATTTTTTGGTCGTAACCCGATTTGTACGTGTTCCGAGACGTTCGTGACCCGAGGTTCCACTGTATTACTACCATCTATAAACCATACATAGCAAATCAAGTGAGCATCATTATTATTGTTTGTTGGCCTCATCCAGCTGCAACCTAAATTCCTTCCCTTTTACTTTTTGAATTAATTGATCATTGAGGTCCTCCGCTATGTGTTGCATTCTGCGACTGATGGTGTTATTGGACAAAGGCACTTTTGAAAGCAGCTTCCCAACAGACTCACCGATCATAATGTTCACCATATCTACAGCAGCTGGTAGAATGAATTCTTCTGCAATGGTATGAGGCTTCTTACATTTTACGATTCTATGTGCTACCATGTAAGATGTTAAAGCATTGCTTGGTATTGATACCAGCTTATAAAAACTACCTTTTTGTTGATTTAACTATTTAAACTTTCTGGTAAAGTAGTTATGATATTTACTAACCATGCTGGGATGATTGGTTTTTAAATGGCAGTTCAACCTACTTGGTAGCATGCACCCTGGTGCCAAAACTTTCATACACAGTACACAGTGTGGCTTCTCTTCACCATTGACTTCTGTTGACGTAAAACCAAAGTCCAAATAACTGTCATCATATTTTCGACATTTGCGCTTCTTCACATTGTGGTTGAGGTGCCACTGGTTGACAGTGTGCCCTCTTTATTTTCACTCTCACAACACTTATTACTTTTTAGTAAAAAACAATCCATTTTTAAAAATACATACGAGAAGAAATACTTCAAAAACTTCACTTGACTTAATCACAACAATATTCAGTTGATATTGACAGCTACGTGTACAAAGTACCGAGAAAGTTTGATAAACTACTAAAACAACTGAGAAACTTAATTATTGTAGAGTGCCATCTAATAACAATTTGTAGAGGCTTCCATAAACAGTTATTACTAAGTGAGTTCCTGATTTGCTCCAGGTCTGCCAGATGTTGCGTCCTATCACATTGAATTGACAATGGAAATACAATTATGAAAATTTTGTAATATTTCGTGGCGCTCCTGTGAGGGAGCCATAGCTCCCCAGTGCACACTTTGGGAACCACTGGCATAATCTATGTAAAATAGTCATCTTACAAGACTGGGGAACAGCTAACTGTTCTGTGTAGTCTTCACAAAGGCAATACAATATCACATGGAATAAGCAGTGATTTTTTAAATAATAAAACATATAGTTTTGAAGTTCTGCATGTCATGTTGTTTATAATACTCTTCCTATGCCAAAATTTAAATATGTTTAAATTCAAATTCCAAATTTGTGTTTTCCTTTTGTGATTGAACATATTCAGGGTCTGTATAATTTTGCATGCTTTGATTTTCAACATTTTGTTATTATCAGAGGAACTAGTAAGTCAGAGTGATTGCCAAATAGTTCTTCTAGTTTCTCAGTAGCAGATACTTCACAATTTTCATTATTTTAAACATAGATCCATCCGTCCATCCATTATCCAACCCGCTATACCCTAACTAGAGGGTCACGGGAGTCTGCTAGAGCCAATCCCAGCCAACACAGGGTGCAAGGCAGGAAACAAACCCCTGGCAGGGCGCCAGCCCACCACAGGGCACACACACCCACCCACACACCAAGCACACACTAGGAACAATTTAGAATCACCAATGCACCTAACCTGGATCAGTTTCTAAATTAACTTTTGAACATTCTTCAGTAGCCACAAGACCCTCTACATGAGCCACATTCTCAGTTTTTAGAGGAGCATTAGAATATTTTTCCTGACATATCTTAAGGATATGAGGAATAATACTTTTTCATATCCCTATCAACAGCGGCCACAGACAAGAGTATGCTTTTCACCTATATTTTAATGGAAGTAAAATATTTTTTAAGTCATCGTGGGTGCACCAAATGCTCCAAACCTTAACAGCTTAGTTTTTTTTAACAAATCCTGCGGGAGTGTACACAGATCACTTCAAGAGTCCAATAAAGCAAATGTTTCTTGCAATACTAATCCCACAAATATAAGAAAATCATCTTCTGTATTTTGGTTGGAGTAACGGAATAACACACCTTTGCCATGTTGATATTGATAGATTGCAGCAGTGAAAAATGATATTCATGAGTGATGTGACCCAGTTGACCACAATGCAACTGCATTCATTCAAAGCTATAGTGCTGCCTCAGAAACGCCATCTTTCTGGATTTTTTCAGACTCACACCCTTCAAAAGGGTGGAACTGAAAGAGCAACTGGGCTTTGTGTGCCATGAGCAGATCTTTGAAGGCAGGATTTTGGTATAAACTCCTCCTGAGCAAAGCTTCCTGCTTACCAAGCTGAATGAGGTTGAGGTAGTAAGTTGTGACCTGGTGTCAGTTTAGGACAGCCTTCCTCCTTCCAAGAGGCTTATGTCCCTTCCAGGTCTTTTAACGAAATCCATAAGTGTTATGGTATTACATGAATTATGTGCTTTATTTTTATATATTTCATGTTATGTTTATAATTACATACTGTCTCTTTAAACTGAGAAGGTTCCATTTTCCTTGTGGTCAGAGCTGGGCCACCTGTCAAACTCTGTTTAAGAACTGCCCCCGGCCATAAAAAGGCCACGGGAAAGGCAACTAAGGTGGGAATCATTCAATATTGTAAACTGTGAGTTTTTTTGTTTATGATTTGACTTTCTGTTTTTTTTTTAACATTGCTCTTGTTTTAAGAATTTTGATTATTGTATTGTGTTTTGGGATTTGTTTGCTGAGGGCTGCATTTTAGTCAACTCTTCGTGCTTTTTTCTGTTTTTCAGAGCTTTTCCATATATTTTTGAACTTTTGAAAATAAAGCCTTTTCTTTGCAGAAAGATTCCTTGTTCTTTCAGCTTGGCACCAGTGGTTACACCCCTCTGGTCGGGCTTTTGTTATATGTAAGACATTTCAGGGTTATTTTGGGGCTTCATCCCTGTTTGGCCTACAAAGCCTGAAGCCTGACATTGCAGTAGGGAGCCCATCAGAGTGAGGCTCTATCCAGGCTGGCAGAGGAGGCCTGTCATGGCCAGTGAAGCCTTCTACAGGCCTCACGCCCTTTTTACAATAATGGAGGGTGCATTTCATAACAATAAGAAACTGCCGATGATCTCCTAACACAGGAGTGAGTTGAGGGCTGCCATAGCTTCTACTACTAAGATCATGGACCTCAAGGTGGGTCGGACCGCAATGATAGCCCAATCATCTATACCCAGCCAGGGTCATGGTTCAAAAGTGCCTGCATCTCATCCCCGATTGAGAAGAAGGTTGAGGTGGAGATCAAGTGGATGTCATACCTGGGGGTCATTGAAGAAAGCTGCAGCCTCTGGTCAAGCCTGACTATTCCCCAAGCCCAACAGAAATTAGTGTTTCTGCAATGACTTCCATCAACTCAACCAGGTCTCTCTTTTTTGACACCTATCTCATGCCAAAGATGGACGACCTCTTGATTCCTAATTATTGTTTTTAAAATACTTTAAATACCAGGTAATGCAGTATGTGCTCAATTACAAAAGAACCATACATCATAATTATCTAGTAATTATGTCCAATCCTATCCATTTGCCAATACCCAAACCTACTTTGTGTATTTAATAAAAATACCTTAATTCTTCCCAGAAGTTACTTTAAACAAAGCCACAGAATAGTAAGTACTCCGGTGAGTCAAACTGACACAAATTCAATGGTTGTCAGAATAATTCAAATGATACAAAGATATCATTCTGGTAATTTCATTTTATTCCAGTGTTCTAATTTAAGAGTCATTTCGACATGCAGAGTCATTGTAATAATTTGCCTTATTCCTTAAATGTTTAACTTAAGGGATTTAAATAACAGCCCAGGAAACCTTTCCCCACTGTTTTAATGCTGAACTGATGTTTTATTTTTCTACAATACATAGGAAAAGCTTTCTCCCATGAACAAGTACTGGTATTAGATTTCATTTAAATAAGCCTTCTTTATAGTGGGGCTGTGCCTGATTTATTTTTAAGTGTATCAGTATCCATCTAAACTGTTAATTAGGTTTACTATAATTATAACCATTTGACGTTTTCTTAAAATGCAAATACCTTAAGAATGTTATATTCTTCATTTTAAATATGCTGTTTGGGAACAATACACTTTAGTGATATTAGCTCCTATGGGAATCTATGGGAAAAAGAACACTGTGGTTTATGATTCATTGCTGCTGGGCAAAAAAAAAAAATCTAAAAGCAGTTGTTACAAATGTCAACCACAAGATGTCATCCTTTTACTTTTCATAATTCTTTTATTCCCCAGGAGTGTTCTATGTAGGAAAAATTAATGTATTCCTTTGCATATTGCTCATTTACTCAAGAGAAATATATTGTGACCACAAGGGGGCACCACTAAGCCCCACACCACAGACACAATAATACCCCACATAGTCCCTGGTTCAAATAAAGTATTTTATAACAAATCACCAAATGTGAAGAAATAGCTAAACACAATTACAATCAAAGTGTCTCTTTCTCTCCTTCTGCTCCTTCTGTTGAGTGTTGCCCGCTGCCTCCTAGTTCACCTAGGTGAGGAGGCAGGCTCCTTTTAGGCTGTGCCCGGAATGTTTCCAGTGCCACAGTGTGTTCTCTTGGAAGCACTTTCAAGTCACATGGAAACCAGAGAGGTCCTGTGCCCTCTAATGGAACCAAGGAGCTCCAACAGGGCTGCATTTCCGGTCTCCGATTCCCATGTACCCCTTCAGGTGTCCAAACTGGGCTGCTTCGGGAGGACAACTACCACCTGGCATAGGGGGAATGGAACTGCTCCTAGCCTCTGGCTTCCACTGGTCCATCTATTATATATCTCCAGCTGGGCAAGAAGCTTTTCCCTTATCCAGCCGGCATGCCCATCTCTCCTACATGTTACTTACAATATGTATTGTAAAGTCTTAAATTGTAGGTTTGTTGCCATAACCATGCTAGTCATGTAGAATGATCTGATGATGGTTATATGAATAAAATATTTATATAAAAATATAATAATTGAAAAAAAGATAGAATGGGTGAACAGGAGAAATCTTTGAATCGCATTTCATTTTCAGAAAAGACTGTGATGAAACGTGAACAACTCATAATGGACAAAGACATGCAGGGAATGAGGCAGATAGGACAATATGTACTGTTCCTGCTAGGATAAGCACTCTCTATCTGTAACACTATAACTACCTATTTGCTATTACAAACTCTATAATTACATCTAACAGAAACAGAAAAAAAATATATATATACAGAAACAATAATGCGGTAAATTAATTTTCATGCATGCATTCATCAGCCTTTGTGCAATCCCATGGGCTCACCCAAATCAATAAAGAAAATAATTTCATTACAAAACACAATAACTTTTCTTGGGTTATTGATTTTTAAATTTGCTTATAGTTTATGGACTTTCTTGTAATTCAGAATCTGAAGCCTCAATGGACAACTGCCCCATAAGGGAAACAAGGAAACACCCCACCCCAACCATCCATCAATTCATCCATTTTTCAAACCCACTTATTTAAACCACAATGACCAAAAAGATCTGGAACCTTTAACTAGTATGATGAGTTTTAATATACTTCTTGTATGTACTCAGTTTCATGTATAACCTAAGACTAAATGAAACCAAAACTGAATTGTTATGGCAAAGTGGTTCAGCTGATGGTAAGGAATTGGGCATATTGGTAAGGTCTGGTCCCACTTACAGTGAAGACTACATTCCACATCAGTGATTCAAGGGAAATAACGGTAGGGTGTGTGATTTGGTGTGATGGGGGACCAACATAAAAACTGTGCATCACTTAAAAAATGGTTATGTATACTTTAATGACATTTTGTATTTACTGTACATTAGTACTCTTCATGGAAGTTCAAATATAGGCTTCATGGAGTTCCAAGAGTTTTACTGGGGTTGTTTAGGGTAAAAAACATGCATTATTCCAAAACAGCTGAGTGAATATTAATAGAATTCTGCATGTATATTACAGTTAACCCTATTTTACATACTGTATACAAGCTATGGAGTTTCAAAAGTTTCATCATGAAGAAATGTACAATAGAGGGACTAACTGGCAGTTTTGCCAAGCTAACATGCTGTATCAATGATTCAATTATTTAACCAGCCATCCAGTTTTTTAATGTGAAATTAAACCTCTATTTGTAAAACTACTCTAAACCAGGAAATACAAAGAAGTAGCATTCATGGTTCCAACCTAACAAGGAGTTTTAGTCATTATAGACTCCAATCATACACAAAAAAACAAATTTTCAACTCATGAGAGCAGAGTAATTGATCATTACTATAGGTAGTAACAGACGCGACAAGTGCATTTCAGATAGTATAAAGGGTCAGCATTTACAAAAAATAAATAAAAAAACACATAAACATTTGCTTTCTTACCTTAATAAAAATTCAAATGTATTAGAAAGACATCAGGTGCTTCTAGTATTTCATAAGAGCACATATTATGCCTTTGTTATGAAAAGTGACGTATGGAATTTTTAGTTAATATATAATCTTTACAATTTATTACAAGTATATACTTAAATGAAGTTTAACAATGAATTAATTAAAACATAAGTAAAAGGATGAGCCACTAAGATAGCTGCTAAGGTTAAAATAAAGTAAATGAGTAATGAACACCCCCTAATAAAGTGAGGACAAAGCAGTGAGAAAGCCCAAACACCCCTATTTTGAAGTGGTGATAACATCAATGGGAAAACCCACAGGACAACCCCATTAATGAAGCGGTATTTACAGTAGTGGAAGAATCAACGTGGTGGCTGTAGTCAATTGGGTAAGATGATAGAATTCTGCATATTAAGAGTCATATGACATGATGTAATAGATAAGATAATGCTAATGGAAAAGCATAAAAGAGAATTAATTGTTTAATTAATTCCTCACTGCATGGAGTAAGATATTTGTGCATATCTGTGTGCAAATAAAATTAAACGTTAGGTAGAGCCATGCCAACTTCTGCTTTAGGTCCTTGTAGGGTAGCCCTTTGGATGTGTGGATGTTTTGAATTCCAAATAAATGGGATTATGATATGGCGTAATTTCGCTATTCATAGGGAAATTTTAAACTTGTTGTGGTGTATCGGCAGCAAAAAATATAGGAATACATTTTATTAGGGTTTCAAAAAAACGTTAGGGGGGCGCAATTAAAACTGTTGTGAAAACTTGGGTCGCAAATACTTAAAGGCTGAGAAACATTGATCTATGCACATCTTGTTTTAAGTTTTCCATGCAGACAGCAACATTTTGTTAAAAAAGAGCTTTATGTTTATTTGTGATGCTTGCCTCTAGGTATTTAAACTGATCAGTGACAATAAAAGGGAAGGTGATATTTTCTGTTCAAATCCTTCTCTGCTAATCCCCTTTATCTCAGAAGCATTTTGAAAGTAAATAGCCAATAGCTTAATGGTGATTGCAAATAGCAGTGGTGACAGGGGGCATCCTTGTTTAGTATCATATTCTGGTTTGAAGTAGTCTGAAATAATGCTGTTAATAGAAACTGTAGCTTCTGGACTGGTATACACTAGTTTGATCCATGTACATATGTTCAGGCCAAACCCAAATTTGTTCAATGTAGTAAACAGGTAGTCCCATTCGGTCATATTGAATGCTTTTTCTGCATCCAGAGATAATAAGATCTCCGGGGCGTCAGACTTCGTGGGAAACTATATTACATAAAACAGGTGTCGAAGACTGGAAGGTAAGTGTCTGCTTTTAATAAACCTTGTTTGGTGTTGTGATATTATCGAAGGAAGCACTTTCTCAGTCTTTCTAGATTGAACTTTGGAGAGTATTTTGACTTCATTATTCAGAAGTATGATTGGTTTGTATAATGAATATTGTAATAAGTTCTTATTTTTCTGGATTTAAAACACAGTTCAAGTCTCCGACCATTATAATTTAATGAATGTTAACATTAGGAATATATGCAAATACATTTTGGATGAAGTCTCTATCGTCCACATTGGGTGTGTAGATATTTAATAGAATCACTTTACAATTAAATTAATTACCCATAATGATAACATATCGACCTTCAGAATCAGATACTACATCTGATACTACCAATGAAATTGTTCTATGTTTTATGATTCCCACACCTCTAGGTTTCTTTGTAATGCTGGAGTGGAATATTTGGCCAGTCCAAACTTTTTGCAACCGAAATTGATCCTTGCTTAATAAATGGGTCTTCTGTGAAAAAAACTATCTTGACGTTTAGACCTGTTAGGTGAGAGAATAATGTCTTTCTCTTTAATTCATTACTGAGACCTTTGACATTCCAGCTCACAAAGTTCACTGTTTTTTAATAGAGACATTGCTTCTGAACTTTTGTTGACATTTTGTAGTCTTAAATTAAGGTTGTACATTATTACATAAGATAGCTTTAACCTTAACTTCCAATTATCCAGGAGTTACTGCTAAGTAGCCTATTGTTGTGTTGGCACTTACAACTGTGGAGGTAAAAAGGATATATTAGAAACAACTTGCTCTTTGTCATCCCCCTCAGCCCCCCCCCACCCCCCATTTTGCCTCCCCACCTGAGGCTAGATCACACTTCATAAAGTCCCAGTCCTCTGACATACCTAGAAACAGAGTACGTCCAAAACAAAATAAGCCCCTCAGCAGCAGTGTAGAAGGATTAAAGTAGAGATATCTATTGGCAATACAGTGCAAGCCTACACCTGCTCTAGAATACAATCTTAAACAGTCCCGAAAGAATAAACCCAGGGATTAATGTTACACAGTACTCTTGGAGAAGCAGATAACGTATAATAGTACAATCCTAATACAATAAACCAAGGGTATGATGTTAAACAGTCCCCTTTGGGGAGAAAAAAAAAGTTTATAATTATAATTGTAATTAAAAGTATAAAAAGAGAAGGAAACAGAATATATAATTATGGCACAAGACTCATTGCAAATGGACCAAATTGCAGGTAATATCTTCTTTGCCTTGCCAGGACATGATTTGATTTACGATCATATTTCAAAAAGTGTCAGGATCAATTTTCTTAGCTCTTTTTCTGCTTCATCCAGAGAACTAATAACATAGAATTTGCCTTAAATATCCAGTCTCAATTTAGCAGGATACAAGAGGCTGTATCTGATTTCGGCTTTGTGTAAGCACTGTTTAATGCTGTAAAACATGGCACGTTTAGCAGCTGTTGAAGGTGAGAAATCAGGAAAAATATGTTTGTGGTTATTTTCAAATATAATCTCTAGTTTCAGTCTGAGAAGTGACATCAAATTTAATTTAGATTGTAATTTGTCAAAATGTACAATGATGCTTCTAGGTTTTGAGGCATTCAATCCACTTATGTGGTATGCTGCTGATATCTCAATGCCTGATTTAAAGTCCTCTCCAATTATTTTAGAGTATAGTTCAGCTATGAATTTTGCCGGGTTTGAACTTTCATGGTTTTCAGGGAGACCTTTGATTCTGATTTTATTCCTTCTGTATTCATCTTCTAGTAAAACTAGTCTGTCTCCAAGCACTTTGCATTCGGAATTTGCTGGCCTTGTTTTTCATCAGCAGTAGATGCCAATTGTTCAACCATTTAAGTACAAGTCGTGAATGTTTGCTTAATGTCTTCAAGCTGGGCACCAAGTGCTCTAAATATATTTTCAAACTTACTCACATATTCCTGTATTTTTTCCTCAATTTTTTCTAGCATGCCTTTAAAGGTTGCCTCAAAGCAATTACTTAAATGTTTCTCCAGGTCTTTAATATCCTGATGCAGCTTCTTGTTTTTCTTGGTTATGTCTGTTATATTTTTCCTTATATCCTTTATATCCTCCCAAGAACAATAGTTATTGCAGTAATCATTGTGTTGATTGTTACCTTCAGCCCAGCCTGTTCGTTTCAGTTTTCTCTGTCCTTCTGTGCTTCTGTACCAAGCCTGGTTGGAGTTGGTGCTGCTGACTCATGGAGGTAGTTGACAGTGGGGATAGTAACGCCATGCTCAGTTCCAATGAACCTTCTGGAATCGACAAGTTTTTATGGCCCAACTCACTTGCAGTTTCACTCCCACTTTTGCTCACGGCATGAGTCGATGCTGCAGCATCAAGTCCTTTTGCCTATCTGTTCCAGGTCATTCTCTGGCAGGCAGTACCTTGAATCTGAACTTGAGGCTTGTTTAGACATAGATGAAGCTTTAGCGGTCTTTTCTGTTTCTTTCTGAGCCCTTTTTCTGGTACTCATGCTAGTATATACTTTAATTTACTTTAATTGAAGTCTCTAAGGTCCAATAAATACAGGATACCTCACAGTGATAGTAAAAAAAAAAGGTAAAACAACACCGCTGATAATGGAATTCCGCCTCAGATGTCAATCTCTGAAACGGACAAGACCAAATACCCTAATTTCCTGATTTTAAAAGGTACTTTTCTGAAATAAGCATTTCGCTTAGTTATATTATATTCCAATAAATAGGTCTAAGATTGTGAGGCTGAATATTATACATGGCCAGTTCCACCATTAGGGTGACTTGGGTGTGCACCCTGTGGTTCTGCTTACCAATAAGCTATAGTATATGTGAGAGAAAAAAAGGTCTAATAACAGAAAGTGTCCACATTTTCACTGACAGTAGGCACCCAGAGCAATCCACTGTCCAACACACACCCATACCCCACTTCAATCCTCATGATTACAAACCTATACAATCAGACATAAATACAAATCATTTAAAAGATAAACAGGAGTTCTGGTTTGTTGACATGTGAGGGACATAATCAGAGAAGGTGCCTCGTAGTTATGAGATTGTACATTCGATGTTTTACAGTACCTGCAAAATGAGAAGATGTCCATATGGATGGTCATTCAAAATAAGAGCTCAGTGGTGCATGTGGAAAATAAAATGATCAAAACAAAAGACCTTGTTGTTCTGAAAACTATCAGACTTTTTTAAAAAAATCTGTAAAATAATGATTTCAAATAATACTTTGAGCAAACTGCAAATGCTTATAGTTGAGACTAATGAGAATGACCCTACAGATAGTGAAGAGAGGGCTAGTATCACCACTTCTAGTAGCTTTAGCATTAATTTGCAGTTCTGTTCTTAGGAGTCACTGACAAAGGCATGAACAACCATCAACAAATTGCAGACAATGAGGCAACCACAGGAGATAAGACGTATGAAGCAAAGCCAAACCTTAAGGTAGAAGGACTGCTTTCTGGTCTTTTCACTTTATTTAGCTCCAAAACACTTACTTACATAACACCTTTTTACCACAAAGTAGCATAAGATTTTTAAAAAGTTTAATTTTGTTAATTGTGATATCAGAAAAAAATTTGAATTCCAGCAGATGTGATGATGCACTTACTGGTAAGTTGAATTCATTGCAATACACCAAATGAACAAAAAGGAAAGGTGAAGTTGACCCAATATAACCTTCTTCTACTTTAATTACAGCACTCGACATTATTTGCATATGAGATGTTCATAATTTGTAAGTATATCGACATGTCTGGTGGGGGTATATTTAAGTAGAGAGGAGTGAGTCAGTTAAAATCACTGTTGCTTGAACAGTTAGTGATATTATATTCTAATAAACAGGTAAAGTGTAAACAGGTAAAGTCTAAGATTATGAGGTTGAATGGAAAAAACTATAATATGTGTGGCTGGATCTACCACCAGGGTGATTTGGGTGCACACCCTTAGCATATGAGAGAGAAAATAATGCCTTATATCAGGACAGGTCCACATTTTCACTAACAGTACAGGCACCCAGAGCAATCTGTTGTCTTGCACACACCATTGCCCCACTTTGATCTTCGCTGTTACAAACCTATCCAATCAGTCATAATTAAAAAGCATTTATAATAGAAAATGATGAGTCATGTCTTGTTGACTTGAGTAGGACATAATCAGAGCAAGTGTCTCATAGGTCTCTTATGAGATTGTACATTTAATACTATAATGCCAGATCTCTGAGGAAACCACACAGGTGAAGTCCATGCAGCAACTGAGGAATGGGGTGGAGCTGTGACCGACAACTGACATAAAAAGGGACCAGGACAGTTGCCTACACACAACCCTTGAACAGCGTCTGTGAAGGAGAGACTACACGATTGGTACTACAAGACCGGACAGTGCCTGATGTGGCAATGCCTAAATCCTTTTGATCAATGGTAGCAGCGTCTCCCGTGGACTGCTAAGCAAGAAATCCAGAAAAATGTGGCCATACAATGGGAGTTTGAGGCGGCAATTTAACATCCAGCAGGGCATACAATAAAGGAAGTATTTAACAATTATTCAGCTACCTTCCTTTACATTGGGTCATTACAATAAGTTACTAAACCACAAAAGAGAAAATGGATGGTCATTCAAAACAAGAGCCCAGTGGTGCAACGAAAAGCAATAAAAGAGATAGAAGCAAAAGACCCTGTTTGGCTGAAAACTATACCAGACATTTAAACAAGCAGATAAAATAATGATTTGGATAAGTACTTTGAACAAGCAAATACTGTAGTTGAGACTAATGAAAATGACCTTACAGATAATCAAGAGAGACGCCGGTAGCAACACTTCTAGCAGCTTTAACATCAATATGTAATCTAGTTCTGTGGAGTCGCCAACATAGATGTGAACAACCATCAATGTGGCAGACAGCGAGGCAACTGCAGTGACCCCAGCTGAATGATGGACACCTATGTCTCAGACTGATGGTTTATGAATGTTTATTACCATTTCCGTGACCTTTTCATAAACGCACCGTAAGAGATATAAAGGCAAAGTACAAAATAAAAAGCATGTAAATAACCCAACTTTTGTAACCTCTGTTTTACATTTAATACAAAGAAATGAATACCCTGTTCGCTTTTCAGCAAGGTTAGTTAACTTCAATATGTTGTGATGAAAAGCTACACAAGTAATTACACAAAAAAAAAAAGTCAGTTGAATCCTGTAATCTAAGCTCTGCTATAGCATCATGTATCCTTTACACACCCATCAAGTCATTACAGATTTAAATATGATTTCTACACTGACAGACACTTGATGACATGATTATTCATTAATTAAACAACAAGCTCAATGAAATAAACTAACCGAAGAAGTGAGTGACAAGTTGTAGAAAGAGCTGGGAAGCAGATCTTAGCCAGTGTCTAGCAACATTACCAGCTTCTCAGCACAGTATTCAGCTACAGATGGTTTGCTGAGCCATTCACCTTTCTTACCTAGCTTGCAGTCGCCAAAGTGGATTTTGACTCTCCTTAAAAGTCTGTCTTTATCAGTTGTAGTCTATATAATTCTACTTAAATACCATTCAGCTCTAGAAAAATCATCTTTCATTATTATGATGTCAACTTTTTTCAGGTTTCTTCTTGGTATGTGCCAGAGCTGTCTGAGAGCAATGTTATAAATATACTCTTTTCGTCGCCGGCTTCAGAATTGCTCCGCAAGATATTGAACATGTTCCCATTTTTTTCCTTGTGTACATGTTCTCTTTAATAAACTTTCCTGGAGGAGGCAGGAAAGCAGTTGATTTTAGAGTAAGCAAGCAATTGGAGTTAACACTAGAATTACCAAAGCTTACGAAAAAACTTAAATCTGCTCGCACCTCTCCGTCAGCATCTTTTGTCTTGTAAATGTGTCAATAAGCCCAAGCAGCAAGCAGCCTGCTATACCACCCCCCCCCCCTCCCCCACCGCTGCAGAAACTGCAAAAACCTCTCCCAACTGAAGCCTTGTTTATCAGGGAGTTACGTAGTATAGGCTAAAAAATATATCGTTATTTCAAACACATGCATTTCATGTGTGTTCCGTGTCTACAAAGATCTATGTACGTGTAGATGACAGAAATGTTGCACACATATCTAAAAGACAAACTTTTTCCATGTTTTACTACAAACTCCAAATTTTTGACATGAAGTGTATAATGTGTGAAGACTGAAATCTAAATACCAAATAAGTACTTTCACAAAAGGTACAATTATAACAGAACAAGTGCGCTTTTATTCAAGAGTATAACCGGAGAAAAAGAAATTGCGTTAGTGTACGTCCTTTTAGTGATTGCTTTGGTGGTACAGCAGTCAGAGCTGCTGACTTCTATTCAAAAGATCGCCGGTTCGAGTCTTCATGTGTCCCAGAAAAAATGTTTTGAGTAGTGAGCTGCTCTTACTGTTACTAATATACAATAAAAACATATATTTGATTTGAGTCTGTAACAGCCACTGTAAATGTATGGTACTTGTAAAGGTTAGCATTTTTTTATTCAGTTTTATTCGCTCAGTCGCGTTCACACTCACCCCAATCTGACCCTGCTGATTTCAAATAAAGACGAGCTATAACAGAGGTGAACTCAGATCAGAGAAAGAGAACAGAAGCCCTCCCCACAAGAAACGTTCACTTACATATAAGAACAACGCAGCTGCACCAGGTGTAAAGGCAAAAAATGGCACAGTTTGGATACCAGACGAGGTCAGGTGTCATCCTGTCAATCAGTCTGCCCCACACCTGTCCTTCAAAGAAATGGCACGGCTTACAGAGCTCGTCAACGTATCGTGCAAACTCCTGTTTTTGATTATGTTTTGTGATTGTCTTTACATGTTTCTGATTATGTTTTGTGATCGTCTTTACATAAGAAGCATTTATATGTTACTTATATAAAAGCCAAATTGAATGTTATTTACCTTGATTAATTTACTTATTTTCCTACAGCGTAAAGTCACAAGTAGAGCGCAAAGCTTCCTCTGTTTGATCGACAAGGTCATGCTCACAAATTACATGTGTAATGCTACAAAAAATGCCTGCTGACACTTTAGTACACGAGCAATGGTGCAAGAATGCAGTTAGACTTCTTTTTGGGCAAAACACCATCCAGATCTAAACACTAGCGTGGTGAGTTGCTTGCATACCAAAGAGTCTATAGCTAGTGGTGGAAGATGCCGTCGCACTTTTCCAGTCACTGTACTTTGTATATAAAAGTCAGATCGATTGTTATTTACCTTGATTTATTTACTTATCTTCCTTGATTTATTTACTTATCTTCCTACAGTGTAAAGTCACAAGTAAACTGCAGAGCTTCCTGTGTTTGATTGACAAGGGCATGCTGACAAAGTACATGTGTACTGAAGTGACTTTAGCTGCAGGTGGAAGCTCCTGATGCACCCTACGCAACTGTGTTTGATCTTATTCAGGAAAATATCCCAGTCGCCCCACAGGAGAAAGACTTTCTGAGACTCTTCAGTACGCAAGCGACTCTCCACGTTAGTGTTTAGATCTGGATGGTGTATGTGCCCAAAAAGAAAGTCTAACTGCATTCTTGTACCATTGCTCACATACTAAAGTATGTTTTTATTGTATAATAGTAACACTAAGAGCAGCTCACTACTCAAAACATTTATTTTGGGACACATTAAGACTCAAACCCAGTACCTTCTGAATAGAAGTCAGCAGCTCTTACCGCTACACTACCAAAGAAGTCAAGATAACAAGCCACACTAACCCGATTTCTTTTTCTTTGGTTATAGTCTTGAAAGAAGCGCACTTGTTCTGTTATATTTGTACCTTTTGTGAAAGTGCTTATTTGATATTTGGACTTCAGTCTTCACACATTATACACTTCATGTCAAATTTTTGTCGTTAGTACTCAAACATGGAAAAAGTTTGTCTTTTAGGTATGTGTTCAACATTTCTGTCATCCTACATTTACATAGACAGTAGATCTTTGTAGACACGGAACACACATGAAATGCATGTGTCCCCAATAACGATATATTTTTTTAGGCTATACAGCTAGATGTACCTGACTCCCTGATAAGCAAGACTTCAGTTGGTAGAGGTTTTTGCAGTTTCTACAGCGGAGGGGGGGATGGTACAGCAGGCTGCTTGCTGCTTGGGATTATCGACACATTTACAAGACAAAAGATGCTGAATGGAGAGGTGCGAGCAGATTTAAGGTGGGACAGATTTGCGAGTTTTTCGTAAGCTTTGGTAATTCTAGTGTTAAGTGATTCAAGACTATTCAGGTCATTAAAATTCTAAGTGGTGTGGCAACCGGCTGGGGGTGGTACCCAGCTGGGTTGCCCAGGAAGACCGGAGGAGGGCCTGCGCCTCCTCCAGACCACGAGGGGGCATCCGCCCTGGTTGTGTTGGGGGCCACGGGTACAGGGCTGTGAAGCCCAACCCAGTAGGGGCCCGTGGTCACCGCCAGGGGGCGCCCCAATGCCTGGAAAGCCCTGGACCTCAGCACTTCCGCCACACCAGGAAGTGCTGGGGAGAAGAGGATCAGGGACACCTGGAGTGCTTCCGAGGATGCAGCCAGCACTTCCGCCACACTGGGGCATGTTGGTGGGAGATTGCCGGAACACGCCTGGAGTACATCCAGGTGCTTATAAAAGGGGCTGCCTACCTTCACAGAGAAGCTGGAATCGGGTGGAAGACGGATGAGGTCTTGGAGGAGAGACAGGAGGCGGCCTGAAGAAGTGAGGCATAGTGTGGTTTGGCCTGGACTTTGGGGGAGTTTGGGGTTGTGTGGCACTTGAGACTGTAAATATTAGTGGTATAATAAACGTGTGGTGGTGACTTTAACATGTCTGCCTGTCTGTGTCCGGGGCTCGTTCCACAGTGGTTAGGGGACAACTGTTTACATTGTCATTGCCTCATATATAAAAGTATGCAGAGAAGAGTCATCTAACATTCCAGAAGAAAGTGAGAGAGAGTGGTGTTAAGCATATTTTTTGCTGTTTTGATAGGACTTTCCCAAATGCCACCCATCTGGCTTGTGGGTGGTGCATTGTTGTTAAAATTACACTGTTTCCAAGAAAGAAGGGCTATTATTCATTTACTGTCAACTTATTTAAGTGCTTCTTTTAGTTAATTTTTTGCTCCCAGAAAGTAGCTTCCTTGACCTTATTTGGGAAGCTGCACCAAGTATAGCAATAAAGCAGTGGAGGCTACGTTCTTTAGTAAGAAATGGTCCAAAACAATCCATTCCACAATGGTGGTGAAGGATCGACTCATTCTGGAAGTAAGTTGGCCATTCTTTGCTCTTCCCTGGATCTCCTCTGCTTCCTACAGGTGATGCATTGATGAATATGATGTGTTACTACACAAGTGATGGAAGGAATCCAGAATTATTTGATCTACTATCATTAACTGTAAGACCTTTCCTTTGATGCTTGAGCCTTTCAGGACAATGAGCAATTAACAAAATTGTGATGTGATGAATCTTAAGCATAATTGTGGGATGTTTCATTGAATCAGAGAGAGAGCTACAAAATCTTCCTCCTACCTTGAGCACACCATTCTTATCTATAAAGACATCAAGAAAAAACAGACTATGGAATAGCAGTTGAGCTCTTTTAAGTATCTTTAGATCATTTCTCTATACTTGTATTTGCAGTGCTTTTATTTTAAATTCTTTGAATTCCCCCTTTTTTCTGTTACTGTGGAAATTTCATCTGATTTGTCTTTTTGATTTCTTTTAAGAATACATGCCACCACTCGAATAGCACCAGACCAGGATAAAACATTGACCAGATGATCTACAATGGCTTGCTTGCTCTGTGGCTGTTGTGATTAGCACTTGTGACACTCTGAACCCAAGATCTCTAACTGACAGTTCTGGGATCATAACTGACAGGGAAGGTAATGCTCTTTCCCAAAGAAATTTGGGTCCTGTAAACCAGTTTGACTGGTAAACCACTTTAGTAACAGTGAGGCCTCTAGAAGCATAGTCAAAAGGGTTTTCAGGAGTTGGGACATATCTCCATTGTTGGGGAGTTGTGCTCAGGTGAATATGTGGAATTTGTGTGCCTCAGTACAGAAGAATTTATCAATATAGTGATATTCATCAATTTTGTTCCTCAAGTGTGTGGAAGAAATGACCATCACCCCCACTGGGTGATCCCCTTTCTCTTCATATAATTTGAAGGTAATGAGCACAGGCAGGATGAAGCATCAACCACTCTTCTTTATTTTCTATAAGTCTTGCATGTGAGTGGCAACAGTTCTCATAAACACCCGCATTAAGCTGGCAGCAAGTATGTGTTACAAAGAGGAACTAATACTGTGTTCCTATATACACTTTATCAATTACACAATAGTTCCAAAAAGTAATTGTATGAGCAAAGATCTTTACCATGATTGGTTACATTTTGTTGCTAACAGGATATGGCAAAACTGAATCATCTAGTATGGTCTTTAGTGACCATGTCCACTAAGTTTGCTGGCAGTCCATCAGCCCCACTGATCCATGTTTACGTGACTTGAAACTCATACTAAGCACTTTGTTACAAACTGGCCCATTAGTTAGTTGTACAACCGATTTATTTGTGGAGAACACAGTTAACCACAAATTCCCCGTCAGTCAAGCAGGCCCTGTCAGCAGGAATCTTGCTAAACCACGAATGTCACAGTAAGTGCAATAAAACAAAATACCTTTACACTTTATTTCTTATATTTTGAAGCCATTTTTGCTTGTATCAAAATGTTAAACACTTGTGTTACTTTTAATCTATTTTCAACCTGCATAGTTATGCTACAATTGAAATCCTTATAACATAACATTTAGTACATACTTATTTGTTACAGCCAACTTAAAACTTTTTTCCTAATCTTATCCAAATATTTCTTTAATGCTCAAGCTCAATTACTGTATAATATTCTTGGATGTCATGAAAGGGTTATCATATTTCATAATCATTCATTAGTGTATGCTTAGCAGGACAAAAGATTAAGCATTAATCTAGGAAGTAATACTGTTAGTTCAACCTTTTGACTCTGCACCTTCATCTCTTGCTAGGTGCACACCAAACCAGGGTTCCAATTTTTCTTCCACTAGAGATTAATAATTTTAACCAAGATCACTGCAGCCATCAATTCTAACCTGGGAACAGTTTTAACATTTGTAGGAGAGGTACATTTATTTCCCATAACAAGGGTGCAATGAACATCTTTAAATTCATTCTTAAGTCTCATGTATGACCTCTGGCAACCAAAAAATGAAAAAGCTCAGTTTGTATGCTTACATTGTTCAGACTGATTAAATCATTGTTCCAATACTCCCACTGTAGCCGAAGGTCATAAAACAGGGAATCACCCATGTATTTGCCGTGCCTACACATCTCTTGGAGGACTCTTTTACCATTAAAGAGGAATGGAGCTACAAATACTGAAGAATCATACAAAGAGGCAATAGTGGAAAGAAATCCGAAACGAGTTGCAGGTTGAATTTAATATGCTACTGAAATCCTAAGGCTCTTTCAGTTGGCAAGTCATCAGGTGCAAGAATGAGATTTTTTAGATAGCCGAAGCTGTTTTTCCTTAATGCCTTCTTGCAGGTTTCTCAGGAAAAGGATGCCATCTTGAGAGTCTCTTTTCCTCCTCACTGGTGTCTTTGAAATCTGACTCCAAATTACAAATTGTATTTGCAGGTGAGATCAGGGACTGGGGTTGGGGGGCTCTTTGACTATGACTCTATAACACAGACTAAAATTACTAGGTGAATCCATGTGTAATGATTAGGACCCTAAAACACTCCATCCTAAGTCTGTGTGCACAGCATAAGGCTCTTCATTTTCACCCTCATTTACCTGTCTGGACGTAAATGCCCTTGAGCAGTTATAACCTATAAGATGCCCAACTTCACAGCTTTGCAGTGGAGGGATTTCATTTGCAGTTTCCAACAGATGATTCCATTTCATGATGTTTCATGTTTACTGTTAATTTGAATAAAAGTGTGCTCTTTCTGGTGAAATCTCAAGCACACAATATTAGATTGGACACCTTCCCTTTTATTATCGCAGATCAGTTCAGATACCTAGGGGTAAACATCACAAGTAAACATTAAGGCCTTTATCAACAATATTTTGCTGTCTGCACGGAAAAACATAAGCAAGGCTTACATAAATGGTCTACCCTTCATCTCACTTTAGCTGGAAGAATTAACACTGTCAAGATGAATATCCTTCCTAAGCTTATTTTTCTATTTCAAAGCATTCCAATATACAATACATTAGCAAACCATTTTTAACAAGTTATAACCTACTAGCTGTGTAAGCTCATGCTGTAAAAAGCCCAGGGTCCTAGAAACTATTGAAATCATCAGAAAAAAATAGAAATGTAGAGATGTCAGATAATTGAAAGGAACTACTCTGGGCATCTCTCTCCTAGCAGGTTTTGTTTTGCCGACGTGCTTGCATCGCTTGTGCATTAGTGGCTAAGCGACTTTGTCATTCTTCTAAGGTTTTGTTTTGCTGATGTGCTTGCATCGCTTGTGCATTAGCGGCTAAACAACTTTGTCTTTCTTCAGAGGTTTCGTTTTGCTGACGTGCTCTCCTTGTTTGTGTATTAGAGGCGGGAGGAAAAGTAACTGGAATACCGTTTTGCCGATGTGCTCTCCTCGCTTCTATATTAGCGGCTAAGTGAATGACTCCTTTTTTGAAGGTTTTGTTTTGCCAACATGCTGGCCTCGCTTGTGTATTAGTGGCTAAATAAGTTCCTGTTTCCTTAGGGGTGGAGCCCTTACCCCAACTCCACTTCTCACTTCCGGGCCGGACAAACAGACACACACACTTCCACGTGTAGATGTTTATATGTAAGATAAGATGCCCAGCTTCACACAGTCTTGCAGTGGTGGGATTTTACCTGCAATTTCTGACAAATGATTCCATTTTCATGCTGTTTCGTTGTTTACTGTGATTTCACAAGCAAAAAAAAAAAAACATGAGCTGAAAGTTGAGAATTCACAGGAATGTAAAATTCTTCCAATGAAGCAAGAGCGTATTCAAGAAGCTACCTCAGGTGACACAACTATTTCAACTTGTGGACTTGCATTCGTGTCCTATTATGTAAGGAGAACATGCATTGCCTTGAAGCTTTCGAATAACTTTTCAATTTCAGTATGTGTTATGTAATGAACATCTTAAGGTTCATCAGAAAATCCTAACAAGTAATCAGGCATGTTTTTCGAGATCTTCAGACAAATTAGAATCAAGGACTTTTTAAATCACATTTACTGTCATATCACAAGCAAAAGGAAAAAAAAAAACGTGGTGAAATTTGACAATTCACAGCAGTGTAAACGCCTACCAATGAAGTGACAGCACGTACAAGAAGCTGCCTCAGGTGACGCACCAATTTCAACCTGTGGAGTTGCATTTGTGTCCTGTTATGTAAGGAAGACTTCAACTGGCACAATGTCAATCGAACTGAAAGTCAGTGACATTTCACAATCAAAGTTTACACAGAAATCAATATGAGGGTACACCTTTCCCTATGGATCACTGCAAAGACCAAATTACATTCTCATATAAAAAGTTTTTCATCTTTACATATGTCCTGCTTGAAGAAAAGAAACGTGCAAGAGTGCACGTTTCTGTGGCTCACTTACAGGTAAAAATTGAGCATGCAATGTTTGATTCTTTAAAAGTATAAAGATCAGAATATGAATGAAGTATCATGCACAGGTGCCTTTATATATAAACTGTATAAAATAATTTAACAACTTTTTCAAAAACATTTTTGTCTCAGTGGCTTAGTTCTCACTTTTCATGTGTATGTTATGCAGCCTCCCAGCCGTTATATAAATGATTGGTACTGAGGGCAAGCAGAAAGATTAACCTGTCATGTCCCAAATTGAAAATGTATTTCTTTATCTTTTCATTAGAACAATCTAGACTAGAACAAGCCATTCAGTCCAACAAATCTTCATAGTCCTAGCCACTTAATTCTTCTAAAATAACATCAAGTTTACTTTTGAAAGTCCCTAAAGTCTTACTGTCTACCACGCTACTTGGTAGCTTATTCCAAGTGTCTACCATTCTCTGTGAAAAGAACAACTTCCTATTGTTTGTATAAAATTTACCCTTAATAATTTTCCAACTATGTCCCCGTGTTTTTGATGAACTCATTTTAAAATAACATTTTTGATCCACTGTACTTATTCCCTTTATCATTTTAATCACTTCCACCATGTCTT
Organism: Erpetoichthys calabaricus; assembly: GCF_900747795.2. Classification (NCBI taxonomy): domain Eukaryota; kingdom Metazoa; phylum Chordata; class Cladistia; order Polypteriformes; family Polypteridae; genus Erpetoichthys; species Erpetoichthys calabaricus. The sequence goes on along the minus strand of NC_041397.2, from coordinate 208,992,088 downwards.
CTCATAATCATCTTTTAGTTAAACTGAAAAGGCTCCACTCTTTTAATCTTATCTCATAATTCATGTCCTGTAGCACTAGAATCAGTGTAGTCGCTCTTCTCTGGACTTTTTCTAGTGCTGCTACTGTATGTCTGTTTTGTAGCCTGTACGCAGTGCTCAAGATGAGACCTCAGCAGTGCATTATAAAGCTTGAGCATAACCTCCTTGGACTTGTACTTCTACACAACATGCATATATAATGTAACATTATGTTTGCCTTCTTAATGGCTTCTGAACACTGTCTGGTAGTTGAGAGTGTTTAGTCCACTACAACTCCTAAATCTTTCTCTTAAGGTGTACTTTCGATTTTCAGACATCCCACTTTGTATTCAAACCTAACATTTTTACATCCTACATGTAATACTTTACATTTAGCTTTCTGAAGATAGACATTAAACTATAATCATTAAAATGTGTCATCTTTTCTCAAAATATTTTCCCTGCAGATATGTCAATAATTTGTTTTATTTTGTTTTTCTTTTTTTAGGTATGAAGTTTCAACCCTTATGAGACACATGTTGCTATTAAACTCAATATACTTCATATCAATACAAAAGATCTGACACTGACAAAATTCAACAAGCTTCCTCTTGTTGCAAAAGCTCTTTTCTCAAAATAGCATTACAGTATTGAGATTGTGAATAAATATGGAAAGATATTACTGCAGACATCTCATAATGTAAGAAAACCAAATTCATACTGGTGTAACACTTTAGTTTAGGTACTGCAAAAATGTATCTATTACTCCTTTGCTGCTATGTAACAAGACTGGTTTTAATTACACTTAAAATATCAGTAAATAGATTATTCATCTCTCAGATTTGTGGCATTTGAACGGCCTCTGAAACACCAGTAAAATGACTTGGGAATATGAACGATTCATAAGCTTTATACTGGACAATGCACTATCAAGAGAAAAGTGTCTCACTTAAGATACCTCTGAGCACTCTAAAATGGTTATTTTAGTAAGCCACATTGCTTACAGGTGAATTCCCACTTTACTGAGGCTTTGTGCATGTTAGTTGCTCCAACAGAAGCCTTTAAATTTGAAAAAAAGAGAATACTTGTATGTAATAGCACCTCGATCACCACTCAGAAAATCGATTGAAACTGGCTTGCAATTTGTGCTAAGTTCTTGGAAACTCTGGATACATATCTGTTTGAATTTTTCATGATTTATAAAGTTTTCCTTTAAACCTGTGATATTTAACTGCTTTATTTGAATTAATCTGTAAATTAGAATGATGTAATTAGGGAATATAAGAACAATGATATAAATATAGAAACAGTTGCATACCACCCTGCCTCGTTTCAGCTTTGGAAAGACCTTTCCTTGTAAAGCAGATGTTCTTTACATCTCTGATATTTGACTGTCTTATTTATATTTATCTGTAATCAGTGTACAAGAGCCTATAGAAACAGCTGATCAATTATCAACTGCCCACCCTCGAACAAGGCTGCATTCTTTATAATCCATGCAAAGTAAGGGAAATCACACAGCATGTGGATTACGCATGGCAAAAGAGGGCATTTTTGTCAGTTTCACTGACCACGAGAAGCTTCTTAGGTGTGTCCATACTTGTATCATCGTATCCTTACTCAGGAGGCTCTGTCAAGTTTGATCAGATCACATGGTTAGTTTCCAGGCTGCCCACTGGCTTGGCTGCTGTGCATTGGACTGTGCTTTGGGGAGTGCTGTCATTTGGCATGCATGGGGTGGTACAGGGAATTGAATTCAGGTTGCCTGGTTGTGAGGCAGGACATCAGGCTAAGGCAAAGTATTGCTTTATTTCACAAGGATGCTGCCTATATGCTCTGCACATGTGTGCTTGGGCTGTCTGGTAGCAACGAGTGAGAGAAATGTTCAGCAAACACGTAGCATGTAATCGAGTGACAAAAATTGAACAGCCATAATATGGATGTTGTTAGAGAGGCAGCACCAATCAGGATGCATGTCTCACGTTTCAGTGTGCACATCCCAGTATGCACAAGAGCACATAGTATTATGGGATATTAGCTGAGTTAAAGAGATGCTTGTGTACTAGTTGTCTTTGCATAGAGAAATAGTAATTTGTAATAACTAAGAGTCCATATTATACTGAATAAATAAAAAAAGTGTGTGTTTAATGACCAGAAGAAAGTTAATTTGTACTTATCTTGCATTATCTCTTTGTTATACAGTTAAGCTGTAACACTGTTTAAAGTGTACTGTTTAGTATTTCCATATTAATAATGTGTGCACCAGTGATATTTACATACAGCAATATCTATTTCAGTAATAATTTCATGTTACTACATTAATATAATACTTCACTTTAAGTTTGTTGATACTGTTTATTGATACACCTTATTGCTTTAAATTTCATACTGCCAACAAGTTATTAACAAAACTCATTTGAGAATAATACTGACATCTAGTGGACTTTTTGTGTAAGTTACTAATGGGATTTTCTGTAGCCTTTCTTTATTGTAGACCATACAAAAAAAAAGTATACTTCTTTATATACCATCCAGTAAATTAGCCATAATTTTCTTCTGAGCTGCTGTGTGGAATACTCTAAATCATTTACCAGTGTTCAGGTTGACAATCAGGAGTGAGCACTACATATCCCAAACTCCTCATAGGCATGCTACAGATGTAATTTACTTCAGAGCACATGAGGGACTAAATGTATATTGGGAATTGCTGAGAACTGATGACCGAAGCACACATGCACATGAGGATACCTGCAGCAAGCCGGCACAATCTTTGCAAAATAATCAGATTTGTACAGTAATGAAATAGAAATAATTTGTTCATACTTGAACATGCTTTAAGAATATTTCTGCTTTATTTGAGTGTAAATTTTTCTGTCTACATTTAATTTTTACTTTACTACATTTTCAAATACAAATGACTGCTTTTACTAGAATATATTTTACTGGATACAGTTTTTACTGCAATATTAGACCAGAAAACAATAATGCTATGCAACTACATACAATGTTTTACTTATTCATCTAAAATACAGGCTTCCACTGCTTTAAAAAAATGTAATATATACAAAGAATCTGGGATCATTTTCAAATATGCACTTCTGGTGGTAGCACCCAATCATTTACACACTCATTATAAGTAGACTGTGGCACAGTCTGCAGAACAGGGAGGATTGGTGTCATGCAATCCCAATCTCCATTATTGCTGTGGAAAGAACTTTCCTCTATTTTCAAAAAAGTCATTCATGGAGACCAGATGAGAATGCAGAACAATTCTTTATTTGCACAAAGATATGCAGAAATGTGTTAGTCCATGGAGTGAGCAATCAATATTACAATTCACTTATACTGTATTTATACTATTCTATTACCATTACCTCATCTAACACATTCAGTCATTTGACTCTTAAAAGGCATAGCTTTATTATTTCAACCAATCATCTAGTGCCACCAATATTTTCTGACTCCTTTTGACTCGCCCATTTACTTGAATGCTGCCTCATAAATAAGGGTGGTCTGCGGACTTTTCTATTGACAGAACAGCTTCATAGGAGGGGTCCTTGGGCTTTCCTATTACTTTATCCTCGCTTTCTAGAGGGGTGCTTGTTACTCATTTACCTAATTTTAACCTTGGAAAATCAAGCTGGTGGTTTCTGTGCGATGAGGCAGACCTCACATACTCAAGCTTTAAGCCATGGTTAGATTATATATTAACTATTGTCACATCTAATACTGACATGATCAGGCGCTATTCCATTTTCCTGAAGACATAATTACTGTGTCCCTTACATAAGCAACCAATGAGTTCCTAAAATGTGAAGTTATTTCATAACTACAGAATCTTTTAGGCTCCTGGAATTGGCCAAGAGCCTGGTGTCCAAATTGTATTAACTAGGCCCATTGGTGACATACTACCCTTCCTATTATTTACCACTCTCATTGTTATTTCTGGAAAAGATATACATGTTGCTTATGAAATGTGCAAAAAGTATGGTTCTCTTCACTTTCCTCTTTTTAATTTTGGAAATTAAGGTGAGATATGTTTGCATTCAGGCTGCAAAATTGATTATCAGACCCATGAGAAGCCCCTGCAGAGGTCTTTAGCAATACAAGAGACACAAATTCATCTTTGGAAAACAGAATGGTAAAATGTGCTGGATTGCTCTTATTCTTCTGTCAGTTCTGGGGGTTGATTTTTTACTTCTTTTTGTTTTTGCTTATTATTATTCTTTCAGTGCTTTTCACAATGAAGAATTGCTTCGCTGCAGTTCTTAATTGTAACCACAATTGTTTAGTAATGTAAATTCTCTCAGTTTCACATATGTGCCCATTGTATTCCTATTCAAAGCAACATTTATAAACCTCCTGTTATCCACAATGGGCTTTAACCTGTTTTCCCTTTTTATACATTTACTTGGCATATAAATGCCTCTTTGCAAATGCACACCTTGTTCTAATAGCGTTAGCTTTCACTGGCCTTTTGCTGTACTTATGCAGCACTGTGTCGCATCGTATGCCAAAGGAAAGTGCGGAGGTAGGGGGTGTTTTAAATGTAAAATCACAGCATGCAAGAAACAAGTCTTTGAAACCAGCTTGACAAAAGTTATGGTGGATGGGGGGTATCATAAACCTCTTACATTAAAACTAAAACTAGATGCGAAATCCAACATTCCTATTCTCTTTAGGACTCTGTCAAGTACCAGTGGAGCACACAACTAATCAAACTGACTGCATGCATATCAGTGATCTGTGCAATTTTAGTGTCTACACATTTAGAGACAATGCCCATTCTGTAATAATAAAAAATATCTATTTGGAACATATCATCCCCAGTTAGTATTTTTAGGTATCTGTCCTACAGTGGCACTTTTTGTTAAAACTTATTAAGTGGAACGCTTTGTTAAAGCTGGGGTTAATGTGCTACAGCCAGATGAAAGATGATTTGTGAGAATTCTCTCTTACAGAGACGACTCACTTGGCAGATGAATGATATGCAGATTCCTGAGAAGGGGAATGGAAGTTGGGTGGCACAATAATGTGATGAGTAGTAAGATTCCACTTCCTCTTTTCAGATTCCTCTGGGATTTCTTGTTTCCATTGACAGTCCACAGACATGCTGTTATGTTGATTGGTGACTTTTAACTGCCCTGGTGTGGATGTGTGTGAGAGTGTGTCCTACAATGGACTGGCATTCTAGCCAGAGGTTGTTGGTGCCTTGCACCCAATACTGCTGGGATAAACCAATCTCCCTGGCAACCTGTAATGGGTTAGTCTGTAGTGTCCCAACACCTTCCACATTTTTTGCATGCTTTATTACAGTATGTAAATGTTGTAAGGTTTAGTACTTCATTGTTATCATGTTACGACTGCAAGTGTGTGTGAGCTCTCTCAGCCTGTACTCTGTAAAGTGTGCCATAAGGAATAAATTAAAATTAATTGACTTGAATTACAGCCTGGACATTCTCCCCCTTTTCTCCAAACGGAGTGGTACACCATCCAGAGATGGTTTTTGCACTTTACCCAATGCTGCAAAGAAAGTCTCTGTTCCCTGCCAGCCAAAGCTAGATTAAGCAGATTTAAAATGGATGGATGCTAAATATTTTAAACTGTTAAGGTAAGAGCTTGATTTAGCCAAGTAGTTTACCTTAATATTGTTCAATTGAACTCCAAATATTTCTTCTTTTTACTTCTCTTTGATTAATAGTGTAATGCTTATATTGATATTTTAATCTGTATCTTTTTTAAATTAAATACAGAACATCAAATACCCCACCATACCCCTCCCCTTAGGTTCTGCTACATTAGCTTCTCTGAATTAGTTAGCAAGTGTACATACCGCAAATTGCTCTTTGATAAAATTATGTTCTATTTAAAAAAAACACCTTATTATAATTACAAATGTCTCTCTTTTTATTGATCATGAGGATTTTCAACTTGCAAACTATAGAAAAATGCAAAGGCAAATCCCAGGAAACTCTTCACACTTTATAATGCTAGTTAATTAAAAGTTATGCACAAATTGTGCACTGTGATCAAGTACTTTGATTTGAAGCCATGTCTCAAGCAATTGTGTTCCTTTTTCACCCAAAAAAGTTAAAATATAAATGTAACAAAAACAATTTCCCTCCAAGAAGGGATTGCAAGGTTGGCAAAGTGTTTCCAAGGACAATAATAGAAGGGAGTGCCAGAGATTAGGGAAATGGCCAAATAAAGTCCACTTTGAAAATAAATGTGGTGTGACATGGGTTAGCAGATGGTCATAAGCTATATGGTTGTGCAGCATGCCAAGGAAGGGCTGCATAGAGAAGATAGTCATGGAAGGATGATAGTGGATAGCAGTCAACCTCATCAAGGGACTTGTAGAGTTATGCTGAAGAAAGAAGACTGACAACATTCATGAAGTTTCTGTAGGCTTCTGCTCCTTTAACATGAAAAGAACACAGGGGTATAGTTCACTCAGAGGCCTCTAAGAACTTTTGTGGAAAGAGGTTCTGTAGTTTTACAGGATGTCACTGACACCAGGCTGCAATATATAAGTCTGCTTTCTTCCAGAACCAATCTGAATCTGAAGCTTTGTTAACAAAATGGCAGATTTCTTTTTAGCATTCAGTCTGAAGTCAGTTCCAAAAGTGAGTGTGGAATGGATGGGCACATGTGGAAACTGTGTCTGGAGAGTCTGCAATTCCTAACATTCCTCAGGAGTACATTCGTACCTTATCCAAAAAAAAGATCCTCATCAGGGCTGTATGAGTATAGAATGATTAATCAGTATAGACTATAAATAAGACAAAGAGTGATTCAGGCCGCATGGTCTTTCATATTTATTTTTGAGCTCAGGTTTTAAATGGAGCAATACCACAGACCCCAACAATTTATTGGTGTTTCTTCATTTTGTTTTACACCATCTTTTGGTAGAAAATTTACAAGAACACAAGGATGGAGCAAGCAAACACAGATGAAATGTCAAAACATCCCAGAATTAAATCTGATTTATTCTGTAGTAGGCAGAAACACTTTGTGCTACTGTACTATCTCGTTATATGTTATGTGCTATTTATACTATCTATAACTTCTAAATAAAAACCCTTTGGGTTAAGTATAGTTGGATTATCAGACAATAGCAGTAAAGTACAAAAACATTAATTTCCATACATAAACACACATGAAGGTAAACGGACAGTAGACAATAAACAAAATAATGCCAATGCAAAGTCCTGTTTAAATGAAATTATATCTTTAGCCTGAAGAGATGATTTTAAAATAAAAGGTAAGGTATGACCTTAGAGGTGAGAAGGAATTGAGTAAAGTAAAGAAGGGAGGAAAGAGACACCTTATTACCATTTCATCTTGTTGTGCCCTTTTTGTTACTCTCGGCTCATAAACCCATGTGGGCTGACATGCTAATCAGTGAACCTGTCATTGCCATTAATAACCAACTCATTCCTTGCTCTACCTGACAGGTTTCATTTGAGAAAATGATATGTACGCTGTGACTTTATTTTAATTTTAAGGGCATCCATCAAACATTGACATCATTAGCCTGTAGTGATCATTTGTATTCTTAACTCATTCCCAAAGGCAGATTTAATATTGGATTATTAATTGATTCATTCTCATCATTTTATCATTCCACTTTTTTATTACGGAGTTACAGGGAGCTGCATCCTGTCCTGACAACGTCGAGCACAAGAAAGCAACCCTACACTCACACACATAGACAAGTTAGAACAACCAGTTCATTCAAATTTCATACTTTTGGGAAGTGGAAGGAAACTTGAGCATGCTGCGAAAAACTCACAAAAATGTGCTAACTCTACACAGACAGTAACCAGTTGTAACAAAGGCGCTATATAGGCACCTGACCCGACACAGATGGACACGGAGGCACGTATAAAACAAATAAAGACTTTTATTTTTCTTCACCCGTGGGCGCACGTCTTCCCCGTGACCCACAGGCAATACACAGTCCCAAACACCACAAAAGCCCCACAACACAGTTTTCTCTCTTTCACCACCACTCCTCCTCAAGCTTAGTCATCCTCCTCCCGACTCTGGCTCTCGAGTGTTGGTGACTGGCCCCTTTTATAGCCCACCCGGAAGTGTTCCAGGTGTTTGACCACCTGGTCCCAATTGCACCTCCGGGTGGGGCTGAAGACTCGTCCAGCCCGGCTGTTGAATCCAGACAGCCCCCCCTAGCGGCAACCCCGGGTCCCAACTAGGCTGTGGAGGACTCCATCTCCCATGGAGCCCGGCGGGAGGTTGGGGAATCAGAGACCGCCAGGGAGGCTGCCACCAAGCATCCCGGGGGAGGTATTGAGCTGCCTATGGTTGCTCCCCCAGAACATAAGCAGCAGGGGGACCCAGCCACTCATCACACAGTCCTTCAGTGTGGCCCACCACCCCAGATTATTAATTTATGTGGTATTTTTATAGGATTCTCCTTTGATAGTGGACATCGCTTGTAAACATTTTACGTGGTAAGACTGTACATATTACTTTGACAAGATAACAACAAATTAAGTAACTTGTTCAGAGTGACATATTGAAGCAATTTTCACCCCTGAGCCTTTAAAATTGGAGTGCATAGCCTAACTTATTTCATCCCCATGAACTTTGGAGTTCTCATGGCCCTCCAATTTCTGTATTTCTTGTCTTCATTGTCGAATCCCAGTTCAATAATAATAATAATAGCCTGGCACTGATGTATAGTGGTTAGAACTACTGCCTCACTGATCTCGTGTTTAAGGTTTGAATCCCAACCAGGTTGTTGTCTTTATGGAGTTTGCATATTCTCCCCAGAAGTGTAATGGTTTTCATTCTCTTATCCCTAAAGACATGTGGTGTAAGGCAAATTGGTAATTCTAAATTGGCTCAGTATGATTGAGTAAGGGTCCAAAAGACAAACTGCCAGGTTATGAAGTGGCACCTTGTCCAAGGCTGGCTACTACCTTACACCTTCCAGCACCCCAGTGCACTGAACTGGATAATGTGGAATTGAGAATGTTATAATAATAAGAAGAAAACAAATTTATTTATTTATTTATACAATGTCTTTCATAAACACCAGTCGAATCTCCTGTTAGAGGGCTTTTTCAATAAGAATATACATAATAATGCAGCTATGCAGAATGGTTAAGCAATGTACTCATGATAAATTTAAAGAAGGATTTAAACCTTCTGATAGTTGCTTGTGTTCTTTTAATTCAAAGGACAAATTCACTAGATCTCCATCCTAAGATACTTTACAAGTACAAAATTGTAGTACAATAGCTTACATTTATTTTCCATGATCCGTTAAATGAATTGCTAAGGGTCACTCAAATGTGGGAACAGAACTGGCAGACCCAACAGTCTCATGCCTTAGCCAATGTGCTACACTGTGTACTAAACAATATACCAAATGTTTGAAACCAGAAGAACCAGCAGACAATGTTCACAGAGACAGCCATGGCAAAATATCAAATAGCATTTTCACCTGACAAAGCACATTCTGGGAAGGGAGCCAGGAAAGGACAGTAGCAGTGCTTGGGATGTGAATGATCAAACAAAAGGTGCAGGCTGAATATTTCACCGCTGGAGAACTTGTAAATAAAGAGGTGCCCACTATATCTGGAACTGGGCAGTTCTCAGACACTCATACCCCAGTTTGATATGTTGCATGGCCAACAAAACGCATGGCTATATAGTGTGATGTCAGTGTAGCAGACATCTCTAAGACCAACCTAGAAGCAACAAAAAGCACATATTCTCCGGCAGCTCTCAGGACAAAACCTCACAGACAGTATTTAAATAAGAACAATGATTTGCTAAATTTTCAGAAACACTGTTCTGGCTGTAAGTGGAAATCCTAATGTTACCTCCATACAATAGCTGTTTCACTTTGCATTGAAGAATAACTTAGATAGCAGATCACAAAGGGAAAAGACACCAACTGCTTCTTGTTCCCCACCCACACTGTCATGACATTTGCAGCCTGGAATGTGCCCACTAACTCAAAAAATATTTTGACACTGACATTAAATTATATTTGTCTAGGCTAGTTAGAGACAAGGACGTAAGGGGCTTTTATGCATCTTTCCTGGAATGTCAGTTACATCAGATACTGCCACTTTTGATTATTGATGTTGTTTTGGAATGGGCAGTGTAGGCATAGTAGGTCCCCTAGACCTGTCTGCAAGAGTGCACAAATATATTTTAATTAACAATAGAATATAAAACCTGATATTTTGAAGCCATTCTGTTTTGAGTTGCTCATTCTATGACTATCACTAGAAATTAGTTGGACTCTTTGCAAGCCTGGGTATCCTCAAAGAGGTTCTTACCGATACTGATATCTTTAAACAAAAACCTAGATTGTTGCACATAAAACACCTGAGGACCAGTATACCATCTACAAATGGATGGCTTGGTTGAAAAGTACTGTCACATACATTTATTAAAGCCACCAAAAAAGTGTGAAGAACCCTTAGTCGCCAGTGTTCTGCTCATTGCTTCATATGCAGAACATCAAGTTTCTAAACTTTAGTTTTCCTACAAAACAAAAAGGCAAAGTCCTGCAGGTAACTCAGAAGGTAGAGTGGATAACAAACCAGAACTAGCTTACCTGATCTTTTATGATATTATCACTGATTCCTAGGCTGTAGTGTGGGGGTCCCTGAGGTTAAACAGGTTGAAGTCAAGTTGGAAATCAGAAAATACTCACCCAAGTAGTTAGCAAGAAGAATTCTAGTCCTTGGTCTAGTTCTGTTGCTTTAATTGCTGGAGATTTTTCAATAATTGCTGTTGGCTCAACAAAGTGTGTTGGTTTGTGCCTTACACTATGCCCAGAGTTGACAGTCTTATCATGAGGGTTGGCAAGACCAATTTCCTAGATACATTAGACATGGTGAAATGCTTGGATGGCAAATATCTTTCACCACAATGGCAATACCATGACCTTCCCTTTGGGCTACATGGAGCTCTGGTGACATTCCTACTTCTGGTGGACAGACTGCTTAGACTTCATAATGACTGTGGTGTAGCCTAACTGAATGACTTCAACATCTGGAAAGAACACCTACACCACCTGTTGGCTGATCTATAAACCCTTCATGAGGCTAGCCTACAGGAATTGTTTCTTTGGATTAATAGAGGCTAAGTGAAGAATCATTTTGTTTCATCATTTTTTTATTATTAACAGGTAAAAAAATGTTATTGCTTCTCCACTGATATCATACAGGCACCATTCTTGTGAGATTCCATTCAAGGAAACAATATTTTGTAGAGGACATAGAATGTAAGGACATTTTTACCGCAACTGTTTAAGACGCTGGTACAGATACATCAGCATCCAAGATTCTGGATTGTACCTTATAAAATATTACTAGTTGAATAGGTAAAGGAATTTAAAACAGTTAGGTAACTGATACTATAGCATCCTACAGTATTTACATTTACTGCTTTGGTTTTATTTTAAAGTATATTGAGACCAATATCTGCATTTGGAAATCTATAGCACATTTCCATCTTTATGCCTTTGTCCTTGCAGATTTTTCTTTGAAATTTAAATTTCCTCACTATATTTTGAACAAGATAAAATAGCACACATCAGTTTTTAAAACTATTTCAATATCATGTTTTGGCTGCTGAAAAGAAGACATCACAATGAAGGAAAGGTTTGGAGAAAAAAATCAGCAACGCTTTAAGTACTTTTCATTATCTGTCATATTAAATCACAAGAGTTCTTTTTGTCTAGACCCAGCCATTTCCTTCTTCAGAGACAGAAGCCTTGTTAAGGAAGCCACATACAGTATATGAGACTTTGTTACAGCTGACAATATTAATCAAAAGGAATCAGCCTGAACAGCTTAACACGCCAGGCATCGCCATGTAGTAGTTTAGAAAAGGTAATTAGAAAAAAGGCTTTCTGGCAGCAGTCACTTGCAGATTTAGCTTATTATTATCATTCCTCTTCCATCTTGGCAGTCATTTGAAAAGCAGGTATTGATAATCACAAACAAATAAGTACAGTATTTATATGTATTTTTCCCTTAGTAAGTTGCTGACCTTTTAACGCAAAATGAAGAATCTTGCCATAAACACCTGCCCTACTATTAAAACCACATCTAGGAACAGATTGCCAATTTTAATTACACTTGCTTTTTTGTTTTTTATTTGTGTTTCACAGAAAGAGAAAAAAACACTGCTTATTTTAAATAACTAAAGAGACCCAGCAATGAGACCACTGTGTTTCTCTTTTTTTTCTGTTTCCGCTATAAAATGGGCTGCTGTGCTCAGACCAATTGTAATAATACTTATTCCTCACTGAACAGGTGTCTCAGTCTTTCCAAAATTAATCTATTTTTTACTGAAGGGTTGGTTCATGGTTTGCATGCAGTCTTGCTGGGATATGCTTCGTCCTCCATGAAACTTAACTGAATTGATCAGGTTTGAGAATGTTATGCCATTTGAATCTGCTTCTATTTGTTTCTGTTGGTAAACAAAATACTTTATCCATAATGAGTGAGGCATTCCTGTAGCCCTCGCCTGTGGCGTAGGGAAAATAGATTTGAGATAATGTTGGTGCTACCAGCTACCTACTTAACTCTCAATTCTTGCAAAGAAAATGTTAAAATACCAGTTTATCTCACAAGGAAATCATTTAGCTATACTGTGACGGTTGGAACGTTTCCTAATATTGTAAAGAGGAAAACTGGCACCACTGCAGTTTTGCATTTGACCAGCAATTCCATCTTTGCATGGAAATGGCAATGATATTTCAACACTGCGGTACTCATATCAAGTGACTCAATATGTTCCACTAAAACACACTCCATACCACTACACCAATACCATGATTCTGCATTGTTGTTACAAAACATAATGGATCCATGGGCTCATAGGACTTCATTTGCTTGTCACACGACAAACACATATTTATGATTTTGGATAATGCAAGGGAACCTGGAATGGTTTTTGGCTAGCATATCCCATCTCTGAGAAAGTACAGTATAACGAGCTATGGATACTAAAATACCGTATTGCAAACTCAATTTCTAATTATCTGTTAGTTGAATGATTGAAACCAATGTGTTACTTTGCTGACCTCCATTGCCTTATTGAAGTTTTCTGGTTTGTGAATTAAACTCCCATGAAATATTTTTTTCTTTTTAATGTATGTGGCCATATCAAGATTTGATCTTCCTTTAAATGGTATCTATATATAATTGTGATGTAATTGGAAAAAAGGGAAATTAAACTTTGCAATCATTTATTCAACAAGAAATTAAAAAGTATTATACTTCTGCCTGTGGAAAAGGTAAGTAAACCCTAGAAGCTGATATTGTTGTGCTACAGCAAAACACAAATGGTAAAAAGGTGTAAGGCCTCCAAAACAAGATCCAGAATGTAGGAAAGATTCTCCACTAGCCTGCCCAAATGAAGCTCATTCCCAGGCAACCTGACTGCTTATTCCAATGACTAGCTTCAACCTACACCAGGCCAAATGGGCATTGGCTTCAAAAGTTCAAAAATATAAGTAATTTCACAAAAAATATTCCCAAGTCCACCCAAGGGAGGATGACCATAAACCTCCTCTGGGGAATGTAGGACAAAGTTGGTATTGCCCATTCTGTTAGGCTTTTTAGTAGCATACCATATTACTTCCGATTGAGCGAACGCTGGCATGACTGGTTGCCGCTGCTTACCGGTAACTTTTTTTACGATTAACTTACGATCTAATGGACTAAGCAATTGTTTTCATTTTGGGCAGATTTATTCGTTGAGTTTTACTTTTCAGTCATTTAAAGCTAGACTGATTTCTAGCTCGACTGGTGATTTGGCTGTGTATGGACTACTATTTTTCAGCCTATCCCTGCTTTGAGACTTACCTGGGTCTGTTCTCCGGACATCTGAGTTGTCTGCGTGTTCACTTAACATGTGGACTGGTAGGATATTTATTTGGTTTGTGTTTATTTGGTCCCTTCTGTCACTCGCTATCCAACCTGCAGCGGGCCTGCTTCATTACTCAGCTGCTGAGCTCCTCCGACTGTGCTTCCACCTGTCCGAGCCTCTGCTGACTGGGCTGTATCTCCACCCGAACATCATATTCCTTCCCCATCGGAGATACATCCACTGTGGGTCCCGCCGGAGTGTCCAGGCTGACACTTCGAAAATAATAAACTCCATCTGGTCTAGTTCTCGACATCCTCCACGTAACTTAGGCAGAGTCGCTGACCAGAGTGTGTTAGCCAGCCTACCCCGGTTAGCTGACACCGATGCTAAATGCGATAACGCCATTGTCAACTTCAGTTTGTTGAACATCCGCTCACTTACAAGCATGGGGCATCTCATCCATGATCTCCTCACTGATCGTAAGTTTGACTTTTTCTGTCTAACCGAGACATGGCAACAACCTCATGACTTTTCCCAACTTAACGAATCCACTTCCCCGGGGTTTGTTTACATCTCTCAACCCCGTGGCTCTGGCTGGGAAGGAGGTCTCGCATTAGTATATCGTGAGAACTGGAAAGACCTGCCGTTGTCTGTTCCTGCCTTCAGTTCTTTTGAATCTCTTGTGTGTCAATTAACTGGACCTATTCCTACTATTATTGCAACTGTTTACCGGCCCCCTAAATCAAATAATGACTCTCTGAACAACTTGCTGTTTTTCTTACACACTTATCTACTGTTTCATCAAACATAATACTTCTGGGGGATTTCAATATACATATGGATAATATCAATGTCCCTATTACTACAGACTTTACATTCTGCCTTGAGAGTTTTGGATTCCAGCAGCATACTGATGTTCCCACTCATTCCAAAGGACATATCTTGGACTTGATTTGCTGTTCTGAGGTTACCCCACTTGATTGTACTGCAGATGAACTACCCATAACCATCATTTTCTTATTTTATTCAATGTTAAACTTGCACTTTACAATACTAAGTTTTCCCATCTCATGCCTTTCCGTAATATTAAGAATATTAACTTAGACTCTCTTTCCTCTAGTACTGATTCCCTTATGGACATTCATAATTTATCCATTCCTGAAGAACTGGTCTCACACTATAACACTGGACTTAATGGTATTCTTAACTCTCTCACTCTATTAAAAACTAGATCTGCTTCTTTCTCCTTCTCTGCTCCCTGGTTCACGCCTGAACTTCGGCTTTTGAAAGCCAAAGGCCGTCAACTTGAACGGTTGTATAAAAAAATTGGACTCTTTTTTCACAAAGAGATGTACAAAAACCATATACTTTATTACAAGGACTGTATTGCCCAAACTAAATCTAACTATTATACTCACATTATTTCTTCCAATGAAGGCAACACCAAGTCATTGTTTTCACTGCTTAATAATATCACACATCCCCCGGATTCTTTACCTTCTCACCTTTACTCAACTGATTTTTGCAATTCCCTTATGTCCTTTTTTAATGAAAAATCCAGAAGATGCACCAGTCTCTCAGTATGGATTCCTCCAGTACTTCATTTGAATTTCACCCAATAGCTTACTCATTTTCCTCTTTTCAGCTTCCTACTTTCTCAGAAATCTCAGATCTTGTCTATAAGTCTAAGCCATCCACCTGTCAACTGGACCCCCTCCCTACTGTTCTGGTCAAAGCCTGCCTTCCCTCTCTGGTCCCTCTTATTTCTGCTATAATCCACTCTTCTCTCACTACTGGTACTGTTCCTTCATCTTTTAAACCTGGTGCCGATCCGATTAATTTCAGTAATTTTCTTCCTATTTCTAATCTACCCTTCATTTCCAAAATTCTCGAAAAAATAGTGGGCATTCAACTTAATTCTCATTTATGTCAAAATAATCTGTATGAACAGTTCCAGTCTGGTTTTCGTCCCCTCCACAGTACAGAAACAGCACTTATAAAAATTACTAATGACCTCCTTATGGCAGATGATTCTGGTTTAATTACTATTCTCATCCTTCTTGATCTGAGTGCAGCCACTATTTGTCACACTACTCTTCTCAATAGATTATCTTCGATTGGCATTACCCACACTCCACTAGATTGGTTCAGATCCTACCTCTCAGGCCACACTCAGTTTGTTCAGCTTAAAACTTTCACATCCCAACCCACTGCTGCTACTTCAGGTGTGCCCCAGGGCTCTGTCCTGGGGCCCCTCCTTTTCATTATTTACCTCCTTCCCCTTGGAAATATCTTTTGTAAATATAACATTACCTTCCACTGTTATGCTGATGACACCCAGCTCTATCTCACTAGCAAACCGACTGTTTCCTTTCCACCCTCCTCACTTATTGATTGCATAGTGGAAATCAAATCCTGGTTTTCTTCAAATTTTCTTAAATTAAATAGTGCCAAAACTGTGGTTCTCCTCATTGGTACAAAATCAACATTATCCAAAACTGATCATTTTTCCTTTGTTATTGATAATTCCCCTGTCTCCCCTTCCCCACAGGTTAAGAGTCTGGGTGTCGTCCTTGACAGTACTTTATCCTTTCAGTCCCACATCAATAACATCTCCTGGTCTGCTTTATTTCCACCTGCGTAACATTAATCATATTCGCCCCTCCCTCACTTTCCACACCACTGCTATCCTTGTTCACAGCCTTGTCACTTTTCTTTTCTTTGGTCTTTCTCACAAATCTCTTTATAAGCTTCAACTGATCCAGAATTCAGCTGCCCAAATCAAAACTAGAATCCCCTCTATTTACCATTTCACTCCCATTTTGCAGCAGCTTCATTGGCTTCCAGTTCAGTTCTGCATTCAATTCAAAATTCTTCTGTTAACTTTTAAGGCTATCCACAACCTTGCCCCTCCATATCTGTCTGACCTCCTCCATGTTGCCATTCCCTCCCGTACCCGTAGATCCTCTTCCTCCTTCCACTTGACTGTCCTCTTCATCCGTCTTATGACTATGGGGAGCAGAGCATTTAGTTGCTCTGCTCCCCAGCTCTGGAACTCACTACCATCTGAGCTTAGAAATATTGAATCATTTTTACTTTTCACTTAAAACTCATTTGTTTAAGACTGCTTTTTCTCTTTGATTACAATTGCCCTGTCTGATTTTAATTTTTGTATTTTAGTTTGTTTATAATGTGTGCTTTATCTATTGTTTGGTGTCCTTGAGTATTCAGAAAGGCGCCCACAAAATAATAAAATGTATTATTATTATTATTATTATTAAAAAGCCTGTTAAGACAGCAGATTTAACGGGGATGCAGAAATCCAGCTTCATCTTCCCCAAATTTGGATTCTAAAGTAAGTGACCTAACTCCAGTTAGTACCAATCTCAGGCTATACTTCATCTGATAACAAAGGTGTAAATCAGAGTTGAACTGATATCTTTTCAGAGGCCCCTTCTGACCAGAAGATGCCAAATAGACACCCAAGTCCAGAACAAACAATTTAATGAGTGGCAACCGTAGCAGGCAATGATTTTGTAGCTGTAAGTGACTTTAATCTAATCATGAGAGGATACACCTTCCTTCAAAAACTAGCTACACTCATATCTCTCTGGAAAATCTCTTGGGCACACTCTCTGAAATGACCTCCTGCATGCTCAGAAACTCTCCTATCTGAAAGCTAAATGCTGATGAGCCGGTTTGTCTTCGTAGAGAAGGAGGCTGACAGTCTCTTTTATTTGTGGACCTGAAAGATGACACCCAATCTGCCAAGCCAATCACCATGCCAGTGGGATGAGTAGACTGAGAAGCAGCTATTACTTCAAGAAGGGAACTGATAACACAGCAAAGGGCCTAACTGTGGAAAGCACAGAACACCACAAAGGACAATGAAGAGAACAGCATTTCAATGCAAGAAGATAGTTCCACTCGAACTTGGAGCAACAAGAACGACAATATTATGCAACATCAGACACCGCCTTTAAGGACTTGATATAGTAAAATTGTTCATCTATGTCAGGATAAATTAAAACTCTATAAAGCCAGCAAACAGCCAGCTTCTTCTATGTTATATGTATGCCTGTGTCATTTGTCTTGTTCCTTCCTGTCTTACATGTCAATATACTGTATATGCAGTTATCACATTTTTATAATCCTTGTGTGCTTATCAATAAACTGTATTATTCTGTTTATTAAAACGAGTGTGCTTCGGTTACTTTGATATAAGTGTAATGGCCGGAGACCACCTCCTACAACAGAGAAAGGTAAGGTAAATAAAGCAGAAGCTTTACCAGATTATTTAATTAATCACTATTCACACTATATCACACTATCATTGCTGAAGGCAGAATTGATAATTAATTAACCAAGGTAAATATCTTCATTTCCCTTAGTGTGAAAGTGCAAACAAAGAATCTTTATTAACAAGAAATTCACTGAAAAAAGGGGAAAACAGAACAAAAGCTCAACACAGCCAAACATGGCCAAAAGTAGTTGCTTAAAAATGGAATTCACACTAACCTAGTCCTAAATCAAATCCTAAAGCAAAATGTCAAAAAGCCAGAAACAAATCTAAAGAATAGGAATAAAAAATAAGAGGAGAACTCAACAATGCCAGTGCATACAAATTTACAACATAGGGACTACAATTTCCATGAGGCTTTGTAGGACTGGGAGTAGCCCCTCAATTGAGATTGACAGGTGTTCCCACCTCTTGGAGAACCACTCACAAAACACATGGGATGTAGCAATAAAAGACATAAAAAAAAGGAATTTAAACTTAAGAGGTATTGCCATTTGGATAAAAACAACCTTGAGTATGCATTTCCTATAACTGTCTACCAGTCTCCGAGGTGAAATGGAAGAAAGTTTTTCCTGCTGCTGCATTCAGAATTCCTTCAGCTGTGCAATGTTGGATGGGCGTATTGTGTGCATGGCCCATTTCAAATACCCTCCGAGCATCTTGGTGGGATTCAGATCTGGGGCCTCATGTACTGTATAAACAGTGCATACGCACAAAAATGTTGTGTGCGCCCACTTCCACACTCACATCACAATGTATAAAAACTAAACTTTAAAAAGCCACACACATTTTCACGCCAGCTCAATCCCTTGCATACGCAAGTTCTCCACTCGGTTTTACAAACTGGCAGCACCCAGCGTCAAAACAGTGGTATTGTTCCTGTGTGGTTTCCCTTTCATTTTTAGATTCACATCCCTGATGCGGCTTTATCAAATACACTGAAATTAACAGCATTTTGTTTTTTAGTTCAAGGCATCTGATTGTAATCATCTTGTAACCATATAATGGTGCATCAAATGGCCAAACTATTCCAAATACCATAGCTACTTTAGCGTTGTTACTCTCAGTGCACCACTCGGAGTATTTTAACCCAGTGTATCTGAGTGTGGGATCACAGCTATACAGCAGCTGATTAGCGAGCTCAGTGTCAGATTGTGTGAAGAGCGGGGAGAATTATCAGGATACAGCTTCTAGCACACGTTGCCTCAGCCATGGGCACAGTCTATTTGAACTTCCCCCATTCGGCAAACGCTTCAGACCCTTTCCTGTACGGACCTCGCGGTTCAGAAACAGTTTCATCCCAAGAGCTATAAACGCACTCAAACAGTCCATCAAGTGCTCCTGGTAGAACTGTTTATAGATAGATAGATAGATAGATAGATAGATAGATAGATAGATAGATAGATAGATAGATAGATACTTTATTAATCCCAAGGGAAAATTCACATACTACAGCAGCAGCATACTGATACAAAAAACAATATTAAATTAAAGATTGATAACAATGCAGGTAAAAACAGACAATAACTTTGTGTAAACTTGCATAATAATAGTAATATTGCACAACCTGAGCCACTTATGCTTTCATATTGTATATTTTTCACTGTTTTTAATCCTATTATTATTGTTGTTGTGTTGTTATTTTACCATTTTATAGGAAAATTAGTTTATGGAGGATTTGCATATCGAATCTCATTGTACCATACAATAACAATAAAGGAACTCAATTCAATTCAAGTCGATTTAGATTTCCAGGCACTATCTTCTTAGAGCTCTTGATATAATTTTTAAAATGAAATGCAGTAAAGTATATATATATTACATTATACAGATACATTTTTAACTTCATTTAAATAATGTATATTGTTAATGATTAAAAATATGCAAGGACTCAGTGGTGCAGCGGTAGCGATGAGCTGCCGTCCCGTTCAGGGATTGTTCCTACCTCACACTATATGCTTGCTGGAACTGGTGCGACCCTGGATGGATAGATGGATGGAATAATTAAACATGTACTACAAAGATATTTCAATGTTCCTTAAAAGTTTTGAAGAATCAGCATTTTAAGCTTACAGATGGCTTGACATTTATTAAAGAGCTGATTGTGTGGCGATTGCTTATTTGGAGAAAGAAAAGGAAGGTCAGGAATTGGGGGTTACTACGTTTGAAAGAGACAGTACTGCTGCAATAAATTATTTTATTGGGGGTCGCACAAGGGGCAGCAAGTATTTTGAGGGAGGCAGGAACAATCTCTGGAAGGGGCACTAGCTTGTCGTTACCATTGCGCCAACGTGCCTCAATGTTTTATACATGCTTTAATTTCTATCATCATAAAATGATATCAAGTATACATCTTTGTATTTAAATTGTTCAGAGAGCTGTAACATCATGAATGTAATGTATTCTGTGTCCTATCGGCATAAGAGAAAGCCCGTTTAAGAAGTACATAGTGATTCACACACATAAGAGAACATATAGAATACAAAGCTATTTTAGTTACAACGGGATTTGAGAAACTATTAAATTAAACTATTTTAAGATGACGTTTATGATTAAAGTGGAAATTTCGACCTTTTTTTCACACTGTGTCCCAGTTTTTTTTCTTTCTTTTCTCTGTACCCTAATACACTTCCATATGACACTCAGACGGTGGGCTATGACTCACCTTTTCACTGCGACTTTAATATCTGACCACTTATTTATTTTGGGCACTGTGTGACTTGAACTTCTGAGTTTCTCCTCCACTCTGTGACTCGATCAACTTCCTTTTGTTGTTTATATCACTGCTTAAACCAACAAATAGTATGTTTTTCCTTGCCTCTACTAGGTATTTGCTGAATTTCTTCTTTTTCCCTGTGCTTTTTGCCATTGTCTTTTCACAGAACGCAAAACATAAGGGGCTATTTATATTGATTTGCATATTCAAAGAGGCATAATTCTGGGAGGAGTTGGCGTGGGGCGGCAGACGCATGCACAAGCTGACCGGGATTTATGGAGCAGAAGAACATGAAAGTTGGCGTACACAAAGATTTATGCATCTGGATTTTTTTGTGCGTACGCACATTTCCGTTTTTGTCTGTATGCCTTGTTTTAGTGTCAATTCTATGCACGGCGTTATGCATGAGGCCCCTGGTTTTTGAGTTGGTCATTCCAAAATACCTCCAAGTTTTTTCTTTTCAGCCATTCCTCGGTGGATTT
Source organism: Erpetoichthys calabaricus (assembly GCF_900747795.2). Taxonomy (NCBI): domain Eukaryota; kingdom Metazoa; phylum Chordata; class Cladistia; order Polypteriformes; family Polypteridae; genus Erpetoichthys; species Erpetoichthys calabaricus. Next base: position 208,970,703 of record NC_041397.2, on the reverse strand, counting down.
GCTAGTATGATTAGAGTCATTATCATGTTGTAAGGTTTTTTTTGATCGAGCTTCAATCTTCTGACAAATTTTCTCATGTGATCTTCAAGGAGCCTCTGGCATAAAAAAAGAGTGCATAGTGGATGCAATAATGGTGAGCTGCCCATGCCTTGCTGCATCAAAGGAGCCCCAAATCATAACATTTACACAACCATGCTTTGCAACTGAAATCAGGTTCTTCTGGTCACATGCTGTTTTTGGTTTTTGCCAAACATATCTTGTGATAGTATGGCCAAATAACTCTATCTTTCTTTCATCTGTCCAGAGCACACTATTCCAAACGTCTTGGTCTTTGCCTAAGTATTCACGGGAAAACTTTAGTTCCTATGTAGGTCTAATTCATGTTGTCTTTTACTAATGGTAGACTCTTGCACACTGAAATCAACAGAAATTATGGGGTTCTTACAGACTTCTCTTAGCATTTTACATTCTGCGGTTGGGCTGTATTTTTTGGGGTGGCCTGGCCTGGATACCAAGGTTATTATAGTTAAGGAAAACTAAAATCAAAACTGAAACTATTACTAAAAAAACATTTTTGTAAACTGAAATAAAATAATTAACAAAACTGAAATGAAAAACTAAAACTTAACGAAAGTAGCTGGAAAGACTAACCGAAATGAAATAATAATTTACTAAAATAGTTTTAGTTTTCGTTTTTGAATGAATATTCTTGCCGTTAGTCTTTAACCCTTGTAAGTTTTAACTCTAAATCAGAAAGTCATCCACCGCGAGCCGCCCGCATATATTCATCCAGTGGAGGGTGGCTGTTCACACAGCATTTGCGGTGACAGAACAAGCTGAGTGCAGGTGCATATGAAAAACAGAAAGCGATTTGCATGCCACCTTTCTTTGTCCTTGCTAGCTTCCACTAACATTAAACTCATATCCAAATCTGTTAAGTGTACAGTTCTGTCTGATTGTGACACAAAACTAACTCCGTAGGCGTTCCATGCCATAATTACTAAAACTGAAACTAATATATATATAAATAAAATAGAAATGTCTTTGTGAAATAAAAACCAAACTAAAACTAAAAATACACTAAGGAAAGCTAAAACTAAACTGAATTTCCAAGTAAGGTCAGAAAAAATATAGAAATAAAAACTAATATAAAAAGGCAAAACTATAATAACCTTGCTGGGTACTGCCCTGGAAGAAAATAGGCCAGAGAAAGGAAAAGAAAAGTAATTTCTTTTGGATGCCAGAGCAGTGCTAACAGTTCAAATAGGCCGCAACATGAGAAAGCCCACCTGCTTTCTTAAAGCCACACTAACGTACTATAATAAATTCGCAAAATAGATTAGGAAATAAATAAACAAAATGAAATCAAAACCAAGACGATCAAGAATCAAATATGAAAACCAAAACACAAGTTGTAGTAGTAATAGTACGTAAGGAAGACTTAAGCCATAATTCAATCAGAAGCATAACAAACTTAATTATATGCTCACACAATCACATAAGTTATTAAAACAGGAAAACACACATTCAAAAGTTATCTTTGATTTGAAAGACTTCCAAAACAGCAAAGTAAATTCTCAGCAAAAAGTTATTAGACAAGTAATACAGTTTTAAAGTTGCCAATTGTTTGAAATCTACTCCACCTATAAGTGGTCTCCTGGATAGTGGAATAGTTGATTTATGGTTGTTTAGAGATCTCTTTTAATCTCTTCCCAGACTCATAGGCATATATGTCCTTCTTCTTGAAAGCCCCAGAGAGATCTTTCAATCTAGGCATAGAGATAACAGAATCAAAGAGCAAACCAAACCAAATGTCTGAGGTATAAATAATATTTATTCCTCCAACATATTCCCTTATGATATTCTAATCAATTGGACCTGAATTAGTGCACATGATTCTAATTTTAGGTACCTGAGGTAGTGATAAATGTAGAGGTTTGCTTTACATTCCTCCAAAGTGTCATGATGTTTTGTGTTTTTTTATATTACATCACCCCAATCAATAGATACTGGTAAATAAAGATTACATTTTGGGCTATTCTAAAGTAAACAGGGAAAAGACTTGTTGAAGAAGTTAGAAAATATACACATTTATTTGATACCTCATCACAATACTGCAAAGAAAATCAGATGACGGCCAATTTGTGGCACAAAATATCACTTTACATCAGTTTGGAAGTTGGCAAATATATGAAAAAGTGGAAAAATGTGAGGGTTAAATACATTCACCTATGGAAGAAAATGTGTAGCAAGAGGAGCGGTGCTCCAGGAGGGCGAAAACTGCCAGCATTGTAATGTATTGTTCACTTTTTTTTTTTTTTTTGTGCTACAAACATCGCCAACTATTGTTCAGGCATATGCCTTCAATGCAATGCGACACAGAAATATAAATGGCTTTCAACGGTGTAGTAGGCTACACACATAGCTATGGCGTAGGCTCAATGCAGTAGTATAAATCAGGCTTTACATGTGGTAATTCTTAAAGTAGAAAAGTACAAACAAACTGTAATTGCCTTTACTTCACTATTGGCACTTAGACTTATCTTTCTCGACTGGAAGAATCCTAACTCACCTATTTTAAGTCAGTGGGAAACTGATGTTATATATTATCTAAAATTGGAAAAACTCAAATCCTCACTTATAGGATCTGTTCAAAACTTTTTCAAAACCTGGCTGGATCTAATCAATAACATTTTAGAATAAGCATTTCAATTGAAGAAGCGGATTCTCTGCCCTCTTTTTTATTCTATTTATTTTTATTCATTTATTAAATTATCTATTTATTTATGTTTACTAGTTTAAAGTTTTACTCTGTTGGCCTAGATCTCTTTCTCATAGGTGGGGGTTAATGTTTTCAAACCTAGTTCTGTTAAACTTGACTTGCTTGTATGGAATATTATTTGATTTTAACAAAATCAATAAAATGCTTGTAAAGAAAAAAAAATTAAAAATTAGATCTGTTTTTAAGATATGTAAGATTTCTTTATTTTTTTCACTTCCTTTCCATCCTCTCTTGAATTTTACCAGTTGATCCACCCTCCTCGCAGCTGTGGCTGATTTTGTGCAAGGCATCTTAGATTCTTAACATTTCCATCTGTTTGGCATTGTGACCTCCTCGCTGCAACAACTCTTTCCTAGGGATAAACTTTGAAGTACATTTGTGCCTCCTCCAGAGACCATTTAAAGAAGAAAAAATTAATGACATATTGTATTAGTCATTTGATTTAAACAACTTTGGTTTAAAAGAATTACATTTGTTATTGACTCAACAACTAAATATGATTATAATCTTCCTCAGTGACTTTCAAAATCTGTCATTCAATTGCAGATTTATTTAAGGATTGATCTTTTTGTGAGTTAACTAATCGGGACAAGATAATATCTTTCTGACAGATCTCTGTGAACATTTCAGTAGTGTGCTGAAAAAAGCAAAATCTGTTTTTCCTGTAAAAACTGTAATAGGGTACCTGTGTATTAAGGAGGTTTTGAAAAAATATTTCCAGGCCACCATTTTTAAAAAAAAGAAAGAAAGAAAGATTCTTTAGAAACAAAAATGCATGGGATGTCACACTTTGCCACATTCCCCTTCACCACTGGGCCAAGCACTTTCTGTTTGCCTCTTTTCAGATGCTAGGGAAAACATTCTGTGTAAGTTTGTGAGTGTTTCTCAGTTTGCCTTTCATGTAATTTTTGCAACGGCATATTTGCCATCATGATGTGATCATATTTCTGTTTCTGTTTAATAATAAGATATTTGATAAAGACTTTTATCTAGATAAATATCTTGGGAACAAATCTCACAATGAGTCTAGAAAAGTGGTTTCAACTACATTAAGTGGAAAAGAGGAGGAATGGATAAAGAAGAATGAATAGATTTTAGTGAAAAAATAAAGTGCAATATTATGAGGGCTATAACTGCAAATGTCTAACTATCCTTCCTCTATTTTGAAATCTGCTCAGAGTCTGGTGGACCCAAGGCCTATCACAGCAGTAAAGGGTGTAAGGTAAAAACTGACACAGGACGGGGTGCCAGATCCATCACAGGACATAGTCATGTATACACTTATGCCTAGAAGTTTAAATTGGTATTTACTATATTATTGACAACCAAGATACACATGCTGAAAATACAGAAAGACAAAATTCTCTCATTAAAGGACAGGCTTCATTACTTTCTCAGGTTAATCCATCTAGTCAGCTTTATTAGAACTTGATTAATCCAACTGATTGTTCCAGAAAGCTGGCGCCAGTTCCTGAATGACGAATCAGTTCATTAATCTACAATGTCAGGAGTAACTGCCAGTTCCTCTAAGCATTAACTATTACTGGCGAGCTTTGTTGGGCTGAATGGCCTGTTCTCGTCTAGAGTGTTCTAATGTAACTCTAATGTATTATGTATTTAGTCTTAAAAAAGCAAACAAATGTAAAAAACCTACCCAATGTTCAGTGTATTTTATAATCAGGTATTAACAATTATTATGTAATTTTTTGCATTTTTCGCAATTCATTATTAGATCAATTTATTTCAAAGGTGAGTTTCTTTCTTGTACCAATTGCTGCTGGAATACACTGTGACTATGATAGGACAAATCTCAAGTTTTTTCTAAAAGCCTACCACTACCTAACAGTTACTATTCATGCATCCAGCCACTCAACACAGGGTACATACTGTATTAAAACCCCCAGACACTTCCACTGAAAGGGCACCCTGTGACATTAGATCATTGCATTAATGTTTTATAAATATTTTCAATTTTTTAAAGAAAATAAGTTAATTTATCTTTACTATTAGACATATATAAGCGAAAGATGTGTGTGTGTGTATGGAGCAGTCTGCTCTGCTCTCGCTCAACCACAGCCACTAGATGGCACATGTATGCACCGCACTTCTCACTGTGTGCAGCAAACTCTGCTGCACAACGACAACATTGGTGTAAATGAGATGAAGAGACACAACGTTGAAATGAAACAAATGCCACGGCTCAACAACATGCAAGTGATACACCTCAGAAATGTAGGGCAAGGTTTGAAGACTAAAAACATTGTTTATCTGGAGGTATTTTCTCAAGACAAAGACTAATAGGACTCATATACCAGCGATACGGTTAAGATATGGGATCACCTGTGTCTTCTTACAAAAGCCAGTGGGGCACCAAGCACAGGTGGGTCCATGTCCTCTGCCCTGGGTAATTCTTAAGAGTTAGCTGACGCCTCTCCAAGTTCACAAATATAGTAAAACTGCTAGGGAGTCTTTTGGTTGTTTTTTGTCCTGAAGATCACATGCTGCTAATCCTTGTGATAAATAAATGCTTAATTTTGTGAGGGTGTCAGGGTGACCACCTAATTCTAAACCTTTTAGTGTTAAAAACACAAATCAGACAAATTTTTAATGCATGATAAATTGTAGTTAATGAACAATAAGTCAAGTGCTCTCCTTCAGCTATGTGGCAGGAGTGTCCCCTAGCAAATCAGACAGAATCAAGTGAATTAAGTTGATCAATTAATGTACCAGTTATACTGTAGAGCACCTTCCACATCACACAACATTATAGAGCACCTACCAAAGAATACAAAAAAATAATAAAGTACAATACTGAATAATCTAAATATGTACCATATATACTCGCGGATAAGTCAGGCGTTGAAACCCAAAAAATCGATTATAAAATCAGACCCCAACTTATACGACCATGTGGTCACGTAGGCACAATACATAGAAAAAAAAGGCAGTGTGCTCCGTGGTTTCTCTCTCAGGTGGGCGTTAGCATATCATAATCTCTTGGACCAGTAACGTGAGTTTTCCGCATTCGACTTATACGACTGACATTATAAAATATCAGAAATTATATGGTAAAATCAAACCCCGACTTATCCACGGGAGAACTTAAACGTGAGTATATACGGTAATGAATTCCTCCATCCATTTAGGGTTGTGGTTTGGAGTATATCACAGGGTGCAAGGGAGGGATCATCACATGGCACATGCCGGTCCAACACATGGCACATTCCTGTGAATTCCCACAATCACTCATATTGTCACAATACAACCAAATGTATATGTCTGTAGGAGGAAAACAGCAGTAACCAAAGAAATATCTCCACACCAATGAAGAAAGTCCAGCCACCAAACAGACAGCGACATAACAAGATTTGAACCCATTGTCCTGGAACTGTAAAAAAGAAATGCTAGCCATTTTACCACTGTGCAGCCCGCATAATAAATCACAGGAAAGTAACAACTAGGACATAACTACAAAAGTAAACAAATTATTTTATTTTATTTTACATATTGCAGGACACACTGACAATATTAGATTAAGTGCTAGAAGTGGGCCAGTACTAAAGCAGTATACAGTGCCAGCAACCTCTTCCAATTTCAACATAAAGTTCTTGCCCCTTTCCATAGCATACTGGGGAGGACAGGAACCACTTCCCAAATCTTCATGAGAGAATCCAACTCTGTGATTGAATGTCACTGTATCACCATAAAAAGAGTAATGCCAGTAATTTGGTTCCACTTCAAGCACTGTTAATAGGTGATTGAGAACCAAATCATCTGGATTTCCCATTACATCAAAATGCCTGACTCCTGTATACTCAGACAAATCATCTTCTCTCACCTGATCCTAAGTCAGACAACCCGAGGTAGCTAGAGGAAGAATTTCAAGACATCCTCAAAGCTTAAATTAAAAACACTGGACCAGCTTCACTAAGGTGGAAACCCTGCTCATTCAAAGTCCCAATTTTTACTGCAAGATTAACAAAGAGGCATTCAGTTTTGAACTAAATTCCTCTCTGATAAGGCTGACATAAGATGACAATGGATGGAAGATAAAATTACATTTATGAAAACTGTCATGAAAAGTAACATCCTATCCTTCTCACACAAAGATCTACGGTTTGAGGGTTGAACTCACCAGCCATCCAAGGATATATATATATATATAATCCTGTTGAGTGTCACTCTGTGTTCATGAGAAAATTGCCACTTTAGTAAGGTCCAATGCTATTCATTCGTAAAATGTTAAAAATAACAGGATATAGGGTTGTATACCATGAATTTCCATGGCTTACCACAGTTCACCTTGTTAAAGCCACAAGGACCCACAGTAATTTACAGAATACTATGGTATGTGCAAATGGTACACCTATGAGAAAAAACAGTTTATGGTACATGATGTACAGTGATAGCAGTACAGGATACTATTGAACTTATTACTGACTAGCCGTCCCCCACGGCTTCACCCGAGTAGAAATGAAACAGGACAGCGAGGAGGGCCCTACCTGGCTCTCTACACCTGATGTCACACTTCCCCCTCCCCTCGGCCTGCAGCCTCTGTCTCGGATTAGTATGAATATATCACTCCTGCAAGCAAACTGTGATTCTTAGCGCGATGAGAGGTCGCAAAAACAACGGGAATGTTCAAGCAAATTCTAGAAAAAAGCTAGATCTAAATCCGTTAAGTAGTTCTGTCATTCACTAACTAAGTGGATGTAAGTTACGCTCCGAAGCTGGTAAGTGAGTGAGGAGGGCCATGCCCCCCTCCCCTCGGTCCGCTGCTCTTAGATTCATGCAAATAAATCTATACTACAAGCGAACTATGATACTTAGCGCGATGAGAGAGGTTGCAAAATCAACCGGAATGTTCAAGCAAATTATAGAAAAAAAGTAGTTCTCTCATGAAAAGCGGAAAGATAGACAGACAGTCTAGTGATAAATATACTGTATTATTAGGTACCTTGGGACTTCTTTAGTAGAGATTAGTATCAGATGCTAGGCTAGAATATGCAAATAGCATTTGCCCAAGTAACATCTTTGGCAGGTAAACCTTGATTCTGAGACCTATCATTATGGGGCTTTATAAGTCGTCACTTATAACGGAAACAAGTAATGAATGTTTACAAATTAAAAAAAAGAGGAACTTTATGTCCAAAAATGTAGTTTTACACATTTTCAAAAACTGGTCTTAACCTAGCAAAATCAACAGAAAGAGAAGAACATAAGGAGATGAGCTCACAAATCTGTAAGTTTCTGCATGGTTTATAGTACTAGGGTGCTGTACCGTGTTAGCCATTATGAATGTAGAGAAAAGCCAAGCAAAATGACACCTTTTATTGGCTAATTAGAAAGATTACAATATGCAAGCTTTCGAGGCAACTCAGGCCCCTTCTTCAGGCAAGATGTAATGCATGGTTTATATTAACAATATAAACAGTCACTCAACTGGTATAGTGAACACTAGATTGGATTATATTATATTATATTTAATATAATATAATATAATATAATATAATATAATATAATATAATATAATATAAGTATACAGTACTTTCAAACAGCTTCACCACCATCAAAAAATAAAAACATAACATGAGGGTAAATCAAAAAATAAAGGCAATTTAAAAATGAAGCAGTAAACACAATGTATGGAAGCTGACACAATACAACACATTTCTGATGGCGTATAGGTAGTTCGAACATGCATAGAGCAGCGCTCTGCCATTTGTCTAATTGAAGCCAAAGTCAAATAAACATGGATGCTCCACTGTGGGATTGCACTTTTGTTGAATATTGCACCGTAGTGAGATTACTTTGGGGAGAGGAAGAGAAAACTGTTGAAATGCACCATATTCACCAAAGGATGTTGGTTCAGTAAGGAAGTGAAAACAGCATGACTCGTGGAGTTACCATCAATTGAGCCCTTTAGTAGCCTCCCATGCGCATGTGTGAGACATAGTATATATTGGATGGGTCAGTTGAGCATAACAAAATACTTGGACTCAGTGGTATAATTGAATGTATTGGGATATAACGTAAAAAATAAATTACTCCATGTAAAATTAAATTAAATCAAGTTAAAAGATGACCACAATCAGTAAAATATGTCAAGTATGTAAGCTGCGTAAAAGGTCAATAGTCATAAATAAGTTCTTTGGCATTGTGGTTACAATAAAACCACTAACTTTTTCATTCCAGTTTCAAGCAAGCAAATATATATGCTAGTAAAAAAAGTCTTGCAAAACAACAGCCATGCAGTTACCATGCATGAGCCTGACTCCATAGATGCTGGTACAACTGCCACACCCACATTCCCTATATTTACACCCACAATTCAGGCCATTAAACTGTGTTTGACCTCATGAGACTAAGATACAGCAGTTTCCCTCTTCAGGCAGTGAAATCTAAAACAACGCGTCACCTAAAGATTTTTTCTCCTCATGCACTTATTTGGTCTAGGTTTGAGCGTCTGCTCAGTATCTATGAATACCTGCACACTAGGCTGCTTGGACATTTTAATCCTACTATCTCTTTATTTTTTGTATTCCCCTTGTATGCTGCATCATATTTTATCATTTTATATTTTATCTTCTTATATTTATCTTTTGTTTTCTGTGTTGTCCTTGCATGTTGCACCATTACTATCAGATAGATAGATAGATACTTTATTAATCCCAAAGATTATAATTATTATTCCCAATTATCAAGACAAGTTCCTAGTACATGTTAGTGTACCTTGCCAATAAAATTAATTTTGAATTCCCAGCAACCCCTGCAGTATTACACTATTGGTCAGATTCAGAGGGCACAGGGGTTGCAGAGAAGGGGGTTAATTAGGCAGATTCTTTAAAAAGGAGCCAAAAAAACATAGAGGAGATTGCGATCAACAGTCTGTAATTATCTCTACGCATCACACACATTATTAGAGTAAAGCTTCAACTCCCTTGGATTACAGTTTCTTCTGGTTTTATGTGCTGTCCTATGCCTGCTTGTCCATGTGGTTTCATCAAACCTTCATGCTGCAATGGGAACCTGGTAGGACAAAACTTAACATTTCCTTCAGAGGGCTGTTCACAGGGTTTTTCATTCCACACTCCATTGTCATCTGCTTCTGTTGTACTCTATTGTGTTGGACTTTATTGTTAGTGTTAATTGTTTACTGTGTAGTGTATGTAAATAATTATCATTGTCAGAGAACTGGGGAGGGCTATTGCCTACGTGTTTTTGTGTAATATTGCTTTGTTTTCACTTCAGTATTTGATTAATATATTCTTTATTTTTCGATTCGTTGATCTGCTGATCAGTGTCTCTGTGTGTGAGTGTAAGCATGAGGGGTCAAGGCTGGGTGTGTTTCAGAGGTCCCCACAATAAAATAAACAAATCGCCATCTTTGGAAGGTGTGAATCTGAGCGTCCTCTCGACCACTACAATCTACTACATCATCATCAAGTTTATGAATAGGGTTTTTTTGTCAGAGTGTATTGTGGAGTTACGTCAACTCTTCTGCTATCCTACAGTCAAACAAGCTATTTCATGTTGTAACTGTTTAAACTTTTCTTTGGTTAAGTGGTCTGCTACTTCACTACAGACAGATCTGATGACTTTTGCCTCTCTGACATTTTTGCAGATTGTTTTTAAAACTGCAATGCTGCAGCAAGTAGTGAGAACTCAATTTTATCCACTGTTTTGTGGTTGGTAGAAGTGTTAGGACTTTCTTGTTCGCCATAGAGATTCTTATTTAAATATTTGCTAGCTAAACTTTGCTTCCATAGCATCAACAATATGATACCCCAAAACTATTACTATAAACACCACATGTTTTACTATTCTTGTCAAACATTAGGGAGCAGGCAGATAGCAGATGGTAAGATTACCTAGGTAATTTTAACAGCTTTAAAATTATCAGCTCGCCTATGGGCTTTAAGGATTCCCTTGACATTAAAAGCAATGTCAAATAAGGACATAAACTGAAGCAAATTCATTTTGAATGGTTGGATGGAACAAACCCATTCTTACCCTTACTTCAGTTTGGTAGAATTAGAATCATAAAGGTTTAATAAACTGTATGCAATAAAAACAGTAATAGCAAATCTAATATGATGCAGAGAAAAGGAAGCTTTCATGATCTATTTGAACTTTGATTACTGACAGAATTAGGAAAAGAGTAACTAAAAGAAGAAGCTGTAGAATTAAAGAAATATAGCCCAAGAGTTGCATAATGAAAATACTCTTAGTAAGTAAGGTTACTACAAGAAGATTTCAGGCATCTAGCAGGTCTATATGTATAACAGGCAAAATGGGGTGCCCAAATTCTAAGAGGTCCACTGTTCCATTGAAATCCTGGACTGATAGGCATGTGTCTCTAAAGTAAACTAGATCTGAAAGAGAACTAAGGTTGCATGTGCTCTTTAGAAGAACAATGTATTATAGGAAGATCCTTAATATAATGTGACTATAAAGGCACAAACCTGAATATTTACAACATTTCTAAACAAGTAAATATAGATACTTCACAAACACATAGTAAGTTGTTGTTTTAAGACATGTGAAGGAATGAGACACAAGCTTGTTTTTAATAATGCACTTTAAGAAATGTAAGCGCGGTGGTGACTCTGAGGCTAGGGATCTGCACTGGCAATCAGAAGTTTGCCGGTTCGAATCCCGTAAATGCCAATAGGGACTCTGCTCTGTTGGGCCCTTGAGCAAGGCCCTTAACCTGCAATTGCTGAGCGCTTTGAATAGTGAGAACAGTGCTATATAAATGCAAAGAATTATTATTATTATTAGATGAAATAAACATGGCATGCAGTATCTGATGTTAATAATTCAAAAAGACAAAAAAAATGCTGCCTTATTGCTAGCCATAGTTACTTGACAAACCAAATAACTGATGCCCTTTTGCAGAGAAACCTGAAAAATCTTATGAAGCTACTGTTTATTTTTTCTGAGGCATACCTTCATGGAAAGCTGACACAGAGTAAACATAGTTTTTTTGTGCAATGGTCAAAAGTGCCACACTACATCAAACTTTTTGTGGCTCCCTTTTTTAATTATTTAATTGTACAGTGTTTTATTACAATGCATATCAAACAATTGAAGTTAAAAATGAAGAAAACATGCAACCTGAATGCTTCAGATTAAAGATTTGATTGACTTTTTAGCTGGTGCGATCCCTCTCTTATTAATTCACTTGAGGTGTTCCTTTAAAGTGCAAGACTGTTTTTTTCCTCTTAGGCCAGTTGAGATGCATTGTTAGTTTATCTGAGCTTAAATTTTACACAATCTTCTTATACAATATAATAGTTATAACATTATATTAGTATTTGCTTTTACATAGCATATCTCCCAATATGCTTCAATCTGTTTGCATTCATCCCAATATTACATTGAGCTTTTCAATTTAGTCTTATTAACATTAATGATTCACGTAAAAGTTGCCTCTAATCTAAATAAGCACAGAAATTTAGCATTGTGAGTATTCACTTTCAAACTATAAAATACAATATTGTTCACCCTAATACCCTATTCTATACAATGACATTACAATACTCAATTCACATTTTTCCCATTCAAGGATTCATGGACACAAGATAAGAAAATAATCAACATAATTATTAGGGACTCCATTCCATTTGGGACTCTAATCCATTATTTTGCACACTACTTCTTCCAAATAAACTAACTTGCTTGTGCTTGGAGTAAAGGTAGAAAACCAGAGTATATGAACAAAAACCCTTACAAACTTGAGAAGAACATCCTAGTTCCATTTAGGTAGCACTCAGGCAAAGATCTGAACCTCAGACCCTGGAGCTGCAATACTGAGTAATATGCAACCATGTTGCTGGCCCACTGCGTCTCTGTACTGCTCTCCAGCCTTACTTTTTCAGATTGGCTGTGTAACTGTTTTAGATCCAAGGGAAAGATAACATAACGTGGTAACAACATAACATGACAGACTGATTCTGAAATTATGCAAGTCTCCTGCAGGACACCCACACAGACTATGGTGCTGCTGAGGGATAATAAGGGTGGTGTTTGCAGGGTCCATGTGCCAATATATACTTATCCAATAAATCCTTTACACAATAGCAAGCAGCTTTCTCTGATATGATTGAAATAAAACGTAATCAAGAAAATTAAAAACAAACATGACAGAGGTATCACAACATTTCTTTCTATTAGAAGAATTAGCTGTTGAAATTATTGTAGTCACGCTAGTACATTTATACTGAAGTATCTAGATAGACAGACATACACGAAAAGCTTAATTTTTTGTTAATTACGAAAGTCCTTATAACACTTTGCTGAGGCCTCAATCAAGCTATCAGCATCACAGAACAAAAGCATATACACTTTCATTCCTCACAAGCACAGGATGTAATTAAAATGAAGTGAGGTGCAAAACATGCAAATGATGCAAATGTGTGATAAGAAGGCCCACAGCGGGACATTAAAAATGAAGTGTAAAAGCTTTAATAAATTCACACTGTAATAAAAGGTTAACAGTTAAACATATTAATCACAGATATTATAATGTGGAATATGTAGAGCTATGATCAAAAAGGTTCATCTGAGAAAATTAATATTAGCAAAAACACCCTATAAATAATTACTAAGAACAGAATATGTAGGGGCCACAGGTTAGGTCTGTAGGTTGCAATTCAAATTTGAAATGTTACTAAGTTATTAAAATATATAACCCATTCATTAAGGTTCTAAGTATTTTCATGCCAAACAGAAGTGTAGTGTATTCTGGGAAAGATGAAAGGCAAAGCATTCTGAAAGTATTTTACATAGAAAGTGGAGCAGGATCATAGAATATTTTGCAGCTTCAAAAAGCTTTTGATACCCATGGGAATCAACCTTAGGCTTGTGTGATAATGAATTAGTAACTTTTTGTGTGTTATAAGAAACTGACCACCCTTCACGTATAAAGAAAGTGAGTTGTGTGTACTTAATTTGGACAAGAAAAAGGAGAAAATGAGAATGACTTTTACTAGACCTTTTATTAGGCCTTTTATTACTGTTTTTTTTTCAAAAAGAGTTCTTAATTCAGTGTCTGTTGCAAAACGGGAGCTTTCAGTTTAGTTGCTGTCACATACACTTATAAAGAGCCATTCTTTACCTACTCAAAAATGAAAATGAACACTTTGAGAGGAGCTTTAAATGGGGCCTGCTGTCTGCTGCTGTTTAGCCACTGGACACTTGAAAAGAGCTCACTTTCTCTGGCAAGAAATATTTCTTTTCATTTTTGATTACAAATACAGTGGTGTGAAAAACTATTTGCCCCCTTCCTGATTTCTTATTCTTTTGCATGTTTGTCACACAAAATGTTTCTGATCATCAAACACATTTAACCATTAGTCAAATATAACACAAGTAAACACAAAATGCAGTTTTTAAATAATGGTGTTTATTATTTAAGGAGAAAAAAAATCCAAACCTACATGGCCCTGTGTGAAAAAGTAATTGCCCCCTTGTTAAAAAATAACCTAACTGTGGTGTATCACACCTGAGTTCAATTTCCGTAGCCACCCCCAGGCCTGATTACTGCCACACCTGTTTCAATCAAGAAATCACTTAAATAGGAGCTGCCTGACACAGAGAAGTAGACCAAAAGCACCTCAAAAGATAGACATCATGCCAAGATCCAAAGAAATTCAGGAACAAATGAGAACAGAAGTAATTGAGATCTATCAGTCTGGTAAAAGTTATAAAGCCATTTCTAAAGCTTTGGGACTCCAGCGAACCACAGTGAGAGCCATTATCCACAAATGGCAAAAACATGGAACAGTGGTGAACCTTCCCAGGAGTGGCCGGCCGACCAAAATTACCCCAAGAGCGCAGAGACGACTCATCCGAGAGGTCACAAAAGACCCCCAGGACAACGTCTAAAGAACTGAAGGCCTCACTTGCCTCAATTAAGGTCAGTGTTCACGACTCCACCATAAGAAAGAGACTGGGCAAAAACGGCCTGCATGGCAGATTTCCAAGACGCAAACCACTGTTAAGCAAAAAGAACATTAGGGCTCGTCTCAATTTTGCTAAGAAACATCTCAATGATTGCCAAGACTTTTGGGAAAATACCTTGTGGACTGATGAGTCAAAAGTTGAACTTTTTGGAAGGCAAATGTCCCGTTACATCTGGCGTAAAAGGAACACAGCATTTCAGAAAAAGAACATCATACCAACAGTAAAATATGGTGGTGGTAGTGTGATGGTCTGGGGTTGTTTTGCTGCTTCAGGACCTGGAAGGTTTGCTGTGATAGATGGAACCATGAATTCTACTGTCTACCAAAAAATCCTGAAGGAGAATGTCCGGCCATCTGTTCATCAACTCAAGCTGAAGCGATCTTGGGTGCTGCAACAGGACAATGACCCAAAACACACCAGCAAATCCACCTCTGAATGGCTGAAGAAAAACAAAATGAAGACTTTGGAGTGGCCTAGTCAAAGTCCTGACCTGAATCCAATTGAGATGCTATGGCATGACCTTAAAAAGGCGGTTCACGCTAGAAAACCCTCAAATAAAGCTGAATTACAACAATTTTGCAAAGATGAGTGGGCCAAAATTCCTCCAGAGCGCTGTTAAAGACTCATTGCAAGTTATCGCAAACGCTTGATTGCAGTTATTGCTGCTAAGGGTGGCCCAACCAGTTATTAGGTTCAGGGGGCAATTACTTTTTCACACAGGGCCATGTAGGTTTGGATTTTTTTTTCTCCCTAAATAATAAAAACCATCATTTACAAACTGCATTTTGTGTTTACTTGTGTTATATTTGACTAATGGTTAAATGTGTTTGATGATCAGAAACATTTTGTGTGACAAACATGCAAAAGAATAAGAAATCAGGAAGGGGGCAAATAGTTTTTCACACCACTGTATATAACTTGCACCAATGCCCAGATCTAGAAATGGGCAGGGTTGGGCAATACCCACCCAAATTTATGTTCAGCCAACCCAATTGGTCAGCTATATTCTGCACCATTTGAAAATGCCAGTCACATTTATTTTCTCCGCTCTTGTCACAATTTCCTTATTTCTGATTTTCTGACTGAACGGAATAAATAATGGTGTTGCCTTAACACTCCAACAAATGACGATCGAGTGTGGAGTATTTGTGGATGCATGTTATTTGGAGAAGAATATTTGTGCATTTTTAATAAAGCTTTTTTGTTAAAATTTCTTTTATTGTTGCTGCAGTTTATTTTAATGTTAGGTTGAATAAGAATATGCACTTTAAGTTTTAATGTTATTGTTAGCTTGCTAACTCACTAGGACACTATTTAATATTTAACCATTTTAACTATTTAAAATTACACATTTACAAAAGTTGATATTTTGTTGTTTGTATTTTGTTTAAACAAAATTACCTGATTAAAGTCCATGCAGGGCATCCCTTAAAAAAGTCATAAACACCATGCAGCAATTTTTGGTTCCCATATCAAAGATTCTTGCCAGCAATTCAAGCATTTGCTGTTGTTAGCTCTAACATCCAGGCTTCAGACTGACACCTTCAGATCAAGTGGGCAGTTCAAGCAGTAATATTACATCTTCCCTGCCCATTTTGCACCAACACAGTGCAGGTAGCGGTATAGTTCTTGTGGCTGAAAATTATCTAAGTGATCTAAATCATCCTAACCAATACTAAAAGTCTTTCCTAAACGAATGTTTACTTTGACGTCTTGTGCTTTTTAATATGAGCTGGTACCAATCACGACCGTGGTTGCAATACTTAGTCAAACTAGATGCACATTTCTGTTTCTCTGGTCAGAACTTGCTTGCTGGTGTAACTGATAGAGATGTGGTATTCACCAAGATAGGATATACTAATTGGGGAAATTCTCCTCCTGACAATTATGTAAGTCTTTAAACTGTGTGCCAACAGATACAGGTTTATAAGGAAGCATTTCCTAAGCCTCATGTAATGTATGTAACTGCATTGGTGATGAGTGTATCCTCAGCTGCATGTGAGAGTTAATTTTGTACGCTGTCACTGTGTCACTGTGCTATATCACAGGAACAAAGAATTTGGTGATTTTAATTTATGAAAAATGAATAATGAAAAGCATGCACATGGAAGAGTTGGTTATAGCTTTTGCCCAAAAACAAAAAATAGAAGACTGATGTGTTGAAGTGAGTGGTTAGAAGCTGCATCAGGATTAATAGCAGCTTTCTATTTTTTCCACTTTTGCCTATCAAATAAACAAAGTTTCCACCTTTGCTTGCAAAGCCAGTTTATTTATGGTTTTGTAAATTTTAATTTTTTTGTTCTATTTGGGGAGGATCAGTCTACTATATTACTGTTCATGATACATGTTTTGTTCTTATCAGTTCATTAGTATGAGTTCCAATTTTGCCTTTAATATGCCAGTAGATAAGTCAAAGTTTTGTTTGATAAGCATTATCTATCTATCTATCTATCTATCTATCTATCTATCTATCTATCTATCTATCTATCTATCTATCTATCTATCTATCTATCTATTAAGGAATATAACAAAAGTTAGTCCCCTTGTAACTTTACAAGACACTGAAAAATTAATTCACGCTTTTATTTTTAGTCGACAGGACTACCTAAGAAAGACATAAATCGTTTGCAATTAGTGCAGAATGTAGTAGGCAGAATGTTAACTAGTAAAAGAAAATTTGATCACATCTCACCAGTTTTAGTGTCAATGCATTGGATAAGCCCTAAATAATCTTGCCCCTTCCTATATTTTGGAATGTCTGTCACCTTACACTCCAACTTATAACCTTAGATCTACAAATGGAGGTCAGCTTATAATTCCAAGAGCCGAGCTGAAAAGAAGTGGTGAGGTGCTGTTATGGACCTAAAGTCTAGAATGCTTTACCTATAGAAATTCATCAGGCTAATACTGTGGAACATTTCAAAAACTGCTAAAAATTCATTACTTTAATTTGGCTTTTTCATAGCTACTTTTCAGTTGTATTCTTAATAGGCTATATGGATATAGAATTATTATATTCTTCAAGGATATGCTATTTGTACTAATCCCAACTATTCTCTGCCGGGTGGACTTTTGCCCTTGGAACCCCTGCAGATTTTGTTCTTTTTCTCAAACCTAACTCGAGTTCTCCCAACCTTCTGACCTTACCTTGTTTGTTGTTATTTATTCTTTAATATATATTGCCTAATATTAACATGTTTTCTCTTCTTGTAACTTTCTTTTGTCATCCTGTAAAGTACTTTGAGCTACATTGTTCTATATAAATAAATGCTGTTGTTGTAATGAAAGACTGTGAGTGATTGTGCAACTTTTTCAATGAATATTTTCCAATTGCCAACTGAACAGAGACAACAGTTCATCCAGATGCGGCAACATTCAATATTGTCATTTATAACACCAGCAGCAGGGAGGTGAAAAGCATATGCTAGAGGAAACATTACCGTGTTGGGAGACGAGCACAGAGTTGGCTGAATCATACAAAAATGTTCTGTTTTTTTTTTTTTTTAAATCTTCCTAAAGTGACATGATTATGCTATTTTACAATGTGTGTGTGATCTCAAGATACACTCTTGGTGCTGTGATACAGAGAGTTCATAAATATTCTCACAAAATGTTCTCTGTACTTGTATATTTTTTCCCATTATTTTCAAATATGGAGAATTCATCTACATTCTAATGTTCTGTTGTAACTTAGCTTTAGCCTTGTTAATTTTGTCTCCCATTATTTTTTTTAATCTTCCGAGATGCAATTTTGGTTCTTATGTGTGTGCCACCATATTGGCTAACAGGTGGCATTTTGCATGCTCTTGGTGCTAGGGGCTGTGTCACTAACATTCACATCATGTGATGTCACAGGCACAATGGTATATAAGTCGACTTCGTAAGGAATTCATTATCCAAGTTTGTGGAGGTGTTGTTAAAGTTCTGTTTGACTTTGATTTTTGGGTGTCCTCTTTGGCTGATGACAAAGTTTTATGTTCGTAGTTTCAACCTTTTGTGTTTAGTTTCATCTGGTCCTCTTGTTCCTTTTCTGTCTACACAATTTTATGGTGTTAAAACACTTGCTTCACTTCAGATCACAACTTCTTTGTGCAAATTAATATATGTCATGATTGTGAATAAAAACTTTTCATTTGAAAAATACTGGTGCACTTTTTTAGGTGGGGTGAGGTTGGGGTAGGGTGATGGTGGCAGCAACAATTATTTTTAATAACTGTAGGCCCATATAAGATGGATGTATCATTGAATTAGGATCATAGCAAAAGTAATTGAATGAAGAGATAAAAAGCCTGTTTATTCTAAGTGAAATGGAGACCCCTGAGACTACAAGACATTTTTCCAACTGAATTGCTCATATAAATACTTTAAATCCCTTAGGTACAAATTTTTATTGTCAAATGTCCAGAAATATAGTGTTTCTATCTCAAATGTTTCCTTGAATGTGTGTCTCTTAATTACATTTTATTTACATTTTAGGTGATTAAATTAGGTATGTGGGTAGTGTAAATTATTGTAAACATAGGGAGGCGTGTGTTTTATTTTAATGCTCAATATAATTTACTGGAGAATCCTCAGCAGTTTCAGCCAGTTTTGCTGTTTATGCACAAAGTGACAAGATACTTTTGTTGCAGTGGTGCATTAATTTGAAAATACATTTAAAGCTGCTGAAATTGCATTTAAGATAATGCCTTTTATAATAAGGTTTAATGTTAACAGAATACAGTATTTCTAGACATCTTTTGGCTTGTCTTCCTTAATAACAGGGTCTAAGCTTTTAGACTTTTTTCATTCAAATATTAGAAATGAGGCAATGAAGAATTTAGTTCAAAAGGATAGATAATGTGGTGTGTGTTATTTTAAGTTCATGTATTAATGTAATAAAATATTCTTATTTGTAATCAATTTTATTACAACCTCTGTCAAAGGTGCTATATAGGCGTCGACCCAACACAGACTGACAACAGAGGCATGTAAAAATGCAACAAAAGATTTATTTTTCTTCAGCTGTGGTGCACGTCTTCCCTGTGTCCCACAAGCCCTACACAGTCCTCAAAACACACACAAATGAAAACACCTAAAAACCACACTCTTCTTTCTCCACTCCTCCCAGGCAGCTTCGTCGTCGTCGTCGTCGTCGTCCTCCTCCTCCTCCCGACTCCGGCACCTAGAGTAGGGGCTGCAGGCTCCTCTTATAGTACCCCCGGAGGTGCTCCAGGTGCTCGTTGACCTACTTCAGGCTGCACTTTCGGGTGTGGATGCATCAGAGCCCACACGGGCTCAGGGAGCTGTGCAGCTCCCCCTGGCGGTGGCCACGGAGCCCAACAGGACTGAACTCCGGTGTTCCAGGATTGTGGCCCTGATGCAACCCAGAGAGGCTGCCACCAAGTGTTCTGGGGGATGTAGTGTGCAGCCCATGTCTGCTCCCCCAGATTCAGTGCCAAAGAGGCATCCTGGCTGGGCATGGGTCTGGGATACTGTAAAACTCTACACCTTCCCCTTGCTTTGAAATAGTGGTGTGTGACAGTCCCTTTTGAACCCAAACCATATGTAAACCAAAATTCAGCCAGTGCAACGACGACACTTACACAAAAGAGATGGGGTAACATTATGCCAAGTGCTTTTAGTTTTATGAATCAGTTTCAGGTTCAAAACCCCAAAGTGCAAATTGTGAAACCCATTAAATAAATGTGATGATAAAATCCATAATTTAAACCTAATCAATAGTGAAACAAGATCTTCTGCGGTGATCGTTAATCTTTTCATATCAGCACACTCTCTTTCTTTGTCCCCAGTTCGCCCCAACAGATCTTTCCAGCTGGTGGCGATACCAGCACCAACAGTTGTTTTCTCCTAACTCCCATCCTGCAGACTTTCACTAGTGTCTGTGAAAACACATGGAGCTGGACCTCGGTCATTCTTCATGCTCCCTCTATGCTTTTTGGATCCCTGAGAGCACTCGATTCCAGTCCCTGGTCCAACATAATTGCTCAGCAGGGAAAAACCTCAGAGTGCCATGGATCCACTCCTGCACAGGGGCTGACCACACTGCCTTCTCCCTTCTGCCTTTGTTCTCTTGCTTGTCCTTATCTCTGGTTATTTTCTAAAGCCTTCTGCTTCTCTTCCTGCTCAACTCTTTTTAAACTGCATTTGTTGACACAGGTGGTGTTATCACAAAACCAGAATGCTAATGAGGCAATTTGCTATCGTGCATCTCCATGCATGAATAATTAACCATTGCATCACTTACACTCTGGAGCCACTCCTCTTCACTACTGCTTAGCTATGCCACACCCCAAGCATAAATGCACTGCATAATCCTAAAACTTCCACTGCCATCAATGACGGTTTGTGATGGGGGTGGTGGGATGCTGTCTCCACAAATATTTTTAAAACTCTAATTAAATTAATTAGGTAGTGAGAAATAATCATGAAATAAATTTGTTTATTTGCGCAACATGCCTGGTATCAGCACATGTCAAAATTCATTAATAATTAGTTTCTACTTGTTCAATTTTTGTGTGAATACCTATATTTCCTGAGTGAAGGACACCGGCCAAATGAGAGTATATGTAAGTCCTTGATCTTTTGGCAAGCGGGTGACCTGAGGCAGCCCTTTAATTGGTTGCATTTAGATTTTTCCAGGAACATGTCCCTCTGTGCCCCGGACACTGGCACATTTATTGAAACTGAATTAGCATTGTTTTAGGCTTTTTAATCTAATGTGATTGGACAATTGTCAATGCACTATCTCAGGTTCACAGTTCACATCTGCCATTAAAGTAACTATAGATGAATGAGTGTGAATTTATGGAGATGGCAATTTCAAGTGGAACTTCAGAAATCAAAGAAAATTTGGTTATTTCTTTAATGAAACACCTCTTCATAAATTGTTCACTTAAAGAAAACAAGAAGATAAAGGAGCTTGGACCGGACCGACCTGACTTAAGAATTCAGCAGCAGGCAAGTGATCGATGACGAGCATACACACTGACTTTTTCCTTGTCTTGTTATGACAAATGGAGTGGACGTGGTGTAGGTAATGCCTTTTTTTCTTTCCCTGTTTGCTCTTTCAAAGTTTCAGAACCAAAGCATTGTGAACAACGATGGGGGTACGAGACCTAAAACATCTTTCTGAAAAATGCAAGTGGAATGAAAGTAGCCACAGCCATCTACACCAGTTTTTTTCAATTAGTGTGCTGAGGAACAGTGGTGCGCTGTGAGAACCACACAGGTGGTATACGTGGGTCTGAACCTGAGAGGGACAAGCTCCATAGGTGATCAACACCTGTCTGAAGAGGACAAGAGTACCTGGAGAAGCTGGCATAAAATCATCCTTTTTTGATTGCTATGTTACAGACACAGCACTTGGAGCTCTTCAGACGCGTCTCCAGGCTGCTAGAGCGTACCTGCATTGGTGTTTGGTCGCCAGCGAATCTCGTAGAACCAGTGGATAGTGGGCATATGAGTTGCCTCTGAGGCAGAGAGGGTAAGAGAGTATGAGAGAGTAAGATAGTGGCATACCTTGGGATGTTTTTGGTTACAAAAAGTGTGCCACCAAAGAAAAAGGTTGGGAAACATTCATCTAGACAGTAACATGAGGCTATTGTTTTGGCAGGCTTAGTGAAATGACTCAATTTAATCAGAAAATAACTGAGAAATTATCAGGCCTGAAGAAAACGAGGACAAAATTTATGTTCAAATAACTGAAGGATACTGATTTCAAAGGCAAAACAAGGCAGGTTGGGGGTGAGCAATGCTTTAAGATGTGAATTTGTGCCCAAGTGAGGTAAGCCTGGCAAACCTGCATAGGATTGGGCAGACTAACAGCAAGTGTAGAATAAAGGTAGGGTGGGAATGACACTGTGGGCAAATAATAAACTGGGATGTAAGAATTGAGGAAAATCAGAGGACTAGTAATTGTATGATGTGGATTTATGGAATACACTGGAAATGGACAAGGAATGGGCACTTTATTAGCAGACGCAGAATAAGATTTGGATTGGAATTATGCTATGGGTACATTATAGGACAGATGGGAGTGCACGTTATTGGAAGACTACAGAGGTGGGTTTGTGGACAGTATGGTGTGGGTTTTGGCTGAATGTGGATTGGGCAATTTAGAGAAAGGTGTAGTATAAAATTTGGGTGGCAGGTGTACCTGTTCTTTCCACATTTATAGGGCAAGTTATGGGAAGAATAAAAGGGACTGTGAATATCATGGACTGAAGTTTTGGAGCACAGTAGAAATGGGAAAGTTAGCATCAGATTGGCAGCATGGTGGAAAAAACATTTTAGCCTGGATTTGTTCTGTGTGTTTGGTACTGAACAGGCTAAGATGTGCTTTGACACTGTGATGAGGATCACAAGAGCATGTGGAATGACCACATAGATGATAGATATAAAAGGCACTATGTAATAGATAGATAGATAGATAGATAGATGTGAAAAGCACTTTATAATAGATAAGTGCTGCTTCAGTTTGTCCCACTAAAAACTATGCACCCCCCACCCACACCATTTTTTTCACCAGCTGCCACTGATTGCCACAGACCTCTCTTGATCACAAGGGATTATGACACGGAGCAAAGTATCTATAAAGTATTTAGAGTATCTCAAAAAAAGACTATTCAAAATCTTGTTTGTTTTTTACAGTGCTTGTGCACTAGACTGTTAAATAATAAAAAATTAAGATTTGAATACTCATATTAAAAATAACTAAATATCTACTCTCTATATGCCTATATAAAATCCCAAGCCAAAAAGTGCAACGATTTTGTGCAATGATTTTATGTGACGTTTTTATGTGGCATTATTTGTCACACTTTAAATCAGGCTTATTTTAAAACCTACATATATATGTGTAGTATCATTCTTTTGAGAATTTATCGAACTTTAATGTGATGTTGTTAGATTTTCAGGTTCTTATTCCATTTTTACATTATAAACTAAAAAAATATCAAGAACTCGCATCCCACGAGACAAGACTTTGTGCCAAGAGATTTAACCATGCCAGGGGCCGGAAATTAAAGACAAAGAGTAGGACAGCTGCTGTACAGGCTTTTAAATGTTTGAAGCTCTGCGTGAGATGCAGATCACACGGCACGGCAGCAAGCCAGCAGCTGATCGAGCAAAGAGGAGGTAAAAAAACCAATTTGTTTCCCATTGTATCACCGTTTAAGGGTGGGTTTCGGAAGAGAGACCGTGTCTCCTTGGGGTGCATTCAGCCCCCCTCTTTACAATGCGAGCGGCAGAGATGTGAAGTGGCTGGTGCATAGCGCAGGCCGGGGGTGTTAGTGAGCGAAGCGATCAGGGGGCTAACCCCCTAGTTTGAATATATTCAAACTCAGGTTAAAAGGTCTAAGTGTTACTCCATGTATGTTTGTGCTTAATGTGCTCTCTGTATGCTTCATTATTATTAATATTTTTACTCATGGTGCATCTGCAAAGCATTCAGTGTTTATGAGTTGTGAATTGACACAGCCTTCACTTGGAAAACATGACCCTTCACAAAAGTGGTATTTTCTGTGCGTGGAAAGTGACATGATCAAAGAGAAAAGTGTCACCAGAGCACTTCACATGCATGTAATGCATTTATGTGAAACCCATACAAAATAGCTCATGATTACCTAAACACATTAAATGCATTTGTTAATTTAGTCTTCCACATCCTGCTCACCCCCTCTACCCCTCTGCTCCAAAACGTGTCTTGTCCTTGAATGCAAAACACATGAAATCAGTGCCCATCTATGTCTTGTACAAGTCAAGGCATGGTGAGTCTATTTATCGTTCACAAATGGAATTAGCTATGTATGAAATATTGCATTGAAATATTCTTTAATTATTTCTTCCTTATATTTTCATTTTACTAACAGTAACTTTAAAAGTCTGTTACTAAGTTAGAAAATAACGCACAGCAAAATTTTAAATCAAATCACAAGAAGTATAAGGTATAGTTAAAAAAAATGTGCTTTTGGATGGTAGATCAAGGGTGCGGAGCAGCCAGATTTGAAGTTTATAGAGCTGAGCACCAATTGAACATTGTAGCATGGCGTACTTGGCAGCGGGTTCCAGTAGTCAAAGAATAACATACAGGATTAAATAAAATGGGATTCTTTTCCCCTTTTACAGATTCGTTGTTTTAGGAATTATGTATAAGACAGCAGACTCCAAAACACAAATGGTGGTTGAGGTAACTAAGTATGATTCCCCGACACTGAAAATGCTCTTTAAAATGATCATTTTAAAGCCATTATTAAATTAGAAATATGTCAGTTATTTCCCATTATATTTGAGAAAGGAAACAAGCTGTTGTTTATGATGAAGAATTATTAATGGCTTTAATATGAAACAACAACAAATCAGAGATATAAGGTTCAAGAGTAAAACAGAACAGGCTCAGAAGCAAAAGGGTGCTGGGCAATTGTTTAAAATCCTTGCACCTGTTAACCAAAAAGCAGAGCAGTGTGGTAGCAATATCTGTACATTTTATAAATGATGATTCAAATTAACAATTAAAAATTTTAATAATGCTGATTGTGGAAGTGATGGGCAAAACACTACAGAAATATTGTAGTATAATGTTATCTGGTGTAACATAATGCTGAATTTAAGTGCCAGGTAAAATAAAGAACTATTCTTTTACAATAGAATGTCAGCATTTTCCTTCAAATATGAAATTTTGACATTATTCAAATATTTATTCAAATGCTGATATATACTGTATTCAGATGTCAATGTTAAATCTGACAGCCCTATTGTGCACTTTATAGTACTTAATATTAATATTGTCCTTCTGATATTATTGGGCACTGATATATCAGATGGATGGTGTGTCTCTACATATGCGTTGGTTTCGCTGGACCCTGCACCAATAATATTCTGCTAAAACTCTACAAAGCAAAACACAGTTATTTGTGTGTGTACAAGACTGCAGTTTGAATAGGCACTCGCCTTGACTGATATGCACAATGACAGAAATGAATTGAGCATTAACAAGGTACATGCTAAACAAAATGTGCTTCAAAACTAAACTTCATCCACATTTATCATCCCGGTGACCAACAATATGGCAAATTTAAACACAGAGGACACATTTGTTTACCTGTTAAAATGCTGTATTCAATGTTTTTCCTATGTTTCCCCTAGTCTTCAATCCTGCCAAAATGGCTGCTACACAGTCTACTTTAAATGTTCCTCAGTGTCTTCACTTTGTTGCTAAGGTTGTCTTTGTTTCAATGGGCAGGCATTCATGCAGTAAAAATCAGCAGACTTTAGTTTTCAAATGGTTATACAGAGATTACTTGATGGAGCCGTTACACTGTGAGTATGCAGGTAAGTATTCACATTTTCAGCATCTGCTTTCTTATCAAAGTGATGTGCAGGCTATTATTTAGTCTGATTTTTGAAATGCCCAGCCCGTCAGCTTTCAGAAAAGCAGACGTTTGTTTTTCTAAGGCATATAGACTTGTCTCTATAAATTGCAGTGCTTACTTGATTATTTTTCAATAAATGCATGCCAACCTGCTGTGTCAACTCAATTTTGTGTTTTCAAACTGGCAGAACTTTTTTTTAGTGTAAGTAAAAATCCTTCAAGTACCCATTGCCTGCACAGCATGGATATTTGGCTGCAGTTTGGCTCTCCCAAAATACACTTTGGACTCCTATGTTACACATGCTTACAAAGCAGATATGTTTATTTTTGCACAGCGCTGTAATAAAAACTACAAATTGTGAGAAAAGCTGTCAAACCAGTTGTGTGGTTTCCTTGGTCAAACATGTTGCATTTTAAAAACTTTATACAAGCAGACAATTGCAGAGGTAAAAAGGTTTTAGACTATTTAGGGATACTGACATTTTACAGTACATCAATCAATGGGCTCAGCTAATGGGCCAAAGCCCTGATCTGTTGGCTTCCAAACAGTTTTAATTTCAGAACAGGTACCATTTTTAAATGTCAATAATTTTTTCCAGTAATATGACTTATAATTGGTGCCCTTGTATAGATGGTGTTATTAAAATGCATGCACATGCTGCTTTTTTTGGTGATGGTCACTCATCTTGTTTTCAAGCCTGTCTTAGCTTATTCTCCTCCCTGCTGTTTTGCATTGCCATCAGAGTCTGCTAACTTGAGAGTTAGTATCAGTCTAATGACAAGTAGTAATCTGGGAGATATGCAAATTTAAACGTTTATGTTGGCTAACAAGTCTAAAAAAATAAGTACAGTAATAATTCTTCAGTCTTGTTCATATGTTCAAATCATCTAGTAAAGCATTTAAAAGCCAAAAAAAGTAAGACTAAATAAATAAAGCTTGATAAGCCCATGGCAAACACACTTCTGGTAATACAACAATAATAGTCTACGTTAAATAGTACATTCTATATGCAGACATATGTAGATAAATACATTTCAGTTTAATGCATGCATTTCTCAGGATATATATAAAAGTGTGCACTTTATTCATTCATTAATCCTCTAAAAATGTTCTATTTAATTATTAGTTGAGAATACCTAATATAACGACTTTATTGTCAGTGAAGTTTATTTTTCATACTTAAGTCAACACAGACTATATTAAGTTTATAATCATTAATTTGCCAATTAAACACTTGTGCTAATGTCGTCTGAAGTATACAGTAGACCCCAGTTCAGAGTTTGTGGCCTCAGTCGTTTGCGGATTTTTCCTTAGAACCTAACTAATAATTGTTAGCGAAAACCGCAAAAATCTTCCGCAATTTTTTTATGCTTATTTTCATGGCAACACTGTTCTGTACAGAGAACATAAAGCAACCGTAGAGTAAAACGCGGCTTGAGATGGTGAAATTAGCCAATCTGAGAGCGTTATTCATTTCTCCTTGCTGCTGATTGGCTGCTGCCCCGTGACGCATCTCCGGCAGATGCAGCCCAGCATTCTCGCATCATAACAGTTTACCGTGTGTAGCTATCTCGAGTGTTTCGCTGAGTGTTCTCATATTTTTCGTTTTGTTCTTCTTAAACCCCTTAGATGCCGCCCAAACGCCCTGCACCTTCTAAGGCTTCTGGCAATGAACCTAAGCGCCAGAAGATACGACTCCTCCTGAAGCACCACTCGAGGAGATGTAAATCCTCTGCTCTGCTGTGCAGTCATTATCTTCATTACATACCTTCATCGTACTGCACAGCTAATTCATTATCATCATCATCTTCAATCAATATCATTCATTATTGGTGAGTACCTGTACATTTTACTGTATTTTTATTAAGTTAAATTAAATTATTACATATTTACTCCATACCAAAGAAAATGACAGCGCATATCAAAGAAAATGCGCTTGCATGAATTACAGTACATATAGGGGTAACATCGGTATTTTACATTCTAGCACTGCGGGAGACATAGCAGTACAGTACTGTACAGCATATGGGTTTAACTTTACATTCTTTTTTTTAGGGTAATGTACTAAGCTGAGTTTGAAACGAAATTAAAGTGTTTTGGGGGCATATTTAGGGTTTAAACTATAAAAATAGTAATTTATTGGCATTTTTTGACCACATCCAAAATTTCCGGTTTTTCACAATTCATGGGTGCTCTAGGAATGTAATCCCCGTGAATTTTGGGGGTCATCTGTAGATGTAAGAGACTGTCAGAAATACCAGATATCACTTAAACACACTAACAATATCACAACTATGTGTATTAGTAATTGGTCATCTCTACTTCCCACAAATCAATATTAATATTTTTCTAAAAAATCCATATTGTTTCGGCCCTAATCAGTGGTATCACTAGACCTGGTGTCACCCAGTGCTGCAACTAAGACTGAATTAAGATCCTCACAGGTCCCTGGGTGACTTGATGAACAGATCTCCTTAACAGAGAGTTAATCATACTTCAAACAATGCAGCACAATAATTCCCACTATTATTGACACCTGGAGACACGACTGTTGCATTAACTGGGGGAGTGTGTGTTAAGGGTACCAGTCCCCCTTGTTGATGTTAGCCCAAAGAGACTTGACCATTTCATTGAACATTCTTCTTGGTGATTTCTGCATGCAGACACATGATCTCTCTGTCAAGCGGGGACTAGGGGTCCTTGGTGATTTGAGCCTGTGGACACTTGATCATCGAATGCAATGTGAAAATGTGTCCCCTTATTGATTTCAACCCAAATAAGACAATGTACAAATATTCTATAAATAGTCTTTTTGGTGTCACCCCCTCTGATGGTGTCACCCGGTGTGGTCCACACCCCCCTAGTGACATTACTGGCCAAAGTTTTTGAACATACAGTTTGAACTTTTAGCTTCCTTCTTTCTATCTCCATATTTTATCATATTGTTATATACAGGTGCTGGTCATAAAATTAGAATATCATGACAAAGTTGATTTATTTCAGTAGTTCCACTCAAAAAGTGAAACTTGTATATTAGATTCATTTATTACACACAGACTGATGTTTAATCAAATGTTTATTTCTTTTAATTTTGATGATTATAACTGACAACTAATGAAAGTCTCAAATTCAGTATCTCGGAAAATTAGAATATTGTGAAAAGGTTCAATATTGAAGACACCTGGTGCCACACTCTAATCAGCTAATTAACTCAAAACACCTGCAAAAGCCTTTACATGGTCTCTCAGTCTAGTTCTGTAGGCTACACAATCATGGGGAAGACTGCTGACTTGACAGTTGTCCAAAAGAGGACCATTGACACCTTGCACAAGGAGGGCAAGACACAAAAGGTCATTGCTAAAGAGGCTGGCTGTTCACAGAGCTCTGTATCCAAGCACATTAATAGAGAGGCGAAGGGAAGGACAAGATGTGGTAGAAAAAAGTGTACAAGCAATAGGGATAACCGCACCCTGGAGAGGATTGTGAAACAAAACCCATTCAAAAATGTGGGGGAGATTCACAAAGAGTGGACTGCAGCTGGAGTCAGTGCTTCAAGAACCACCACGCACAGACGTATGCAAGACATGGGTTTCAGCTGTCGCATTCCTTGTGTCAAGCCACTCTTGAACAAGAGACAGCGTCAGAAGCGTCTTGCCTTTGGACTGCTGCTGAGTGGTCCAAAGTTATGTTCTCTGATGAAAGTAAATTTTGCATTTCCTTTGGAAATCAAGGTCCCAGAGTCTGGAGGAAGAGAGGAGAGGCACAGAATCCACGTTGCTTGAGGTCCAGTGTAAAGTTTCCACAGTCAATGATGGTTTGGGGTGCCATGTCATCTGCTGGTGTTGGTCCATTGTGTTTTCTGAGGTCCAAGGTCAACACAGCCGTCTACTAGGAAGTTTTAGAGCAATTCATGCTTCTTGCTGCTGACGAACTTTATGGAGATGCAGATTTCATTTTCCAACAGGACCTGGCACCTGCACACAGTGCCAAAGCTACCAGTATGGTATCCCTGTTCTTGATTGGCCAGCAAACTCGCCTGACCTTAACCCCATAGACAATCTATGGGGTATTGTGAAGAGGAAGATGCAATATGCCAGAACCAACAATTCAGAAGAGCTGAAGGCCACTATCAGAGCTACATGGGCTCTCATAACACCTGAGCAGTGCCACAGACTGATCGACTCCATGCCACGCCGCATTGCTGCAGTAATCCAGGCCAAAGGAGCCCCAACTAAATATTGAGTGCTGTACATGCTCATACTTTTAATGTTCATACCTTTCAGTTGGCCAACATTTCTAAAAATCCTTTTTTTGCATTGGTCTTAATTGATATTCTAATTTTCCGAGATACTGAATTTGGGACTTTCATTAGTTGTCAGTTATAATCATCAACATTAAAAGAAATAAACATTTGAAATACATCAGTCTGTGTGTAATGAATGAATCTAATATAGAAGTTTCACTTTTTGAATGGAATTACTGAAATAAATCAACTTTGTCATGATATTCTAATTTTATGACCAGCACCTATAGTGTACTGAAGTAACTTTGAATTTCACACTAAAGTTTATTTTCCAATTCAAGTGGTGATGTTAGTCTCAAATGACTCTTAGACAAACAGGTCATCAGAGAACACTTAATGATAATCCATAGCCTTCAACGTACACTTCTTCATCACAGCATGCCCATTCAATTTATTATGAAAAGTTCGTTAATACTTACTTCGTTCAAAATTAACATGAGTTATTATTTTAAAAAAGAATTGTTTCGTTTTCAGGATACTCTTTGAAACCTAAATTTTATCCAATCCTGGAAGAGTTGCTGTGTATATTATCAAGCCTATCAGCTGCACTGCAACAGATCTTCAAGCAGGAATATAGGATCACTTGTATTTAGCACAAAAACAACTATAAAGACTAAGAATTGATTTGTAGAATGTTATATAGGACAAATTTAACAGTTTAATCAGTGCTGAAATCCTACATTGCATAAAACAAATGCAAAAAACAAATAGTTTTTGTAAGCATAATGCATTTTAAAATGATTCTTACAATATTTAACTGGAATATGCATAATGTCTTTTTCTGGTTTTTTTTCATAGTTTTTGAAAAAAAAAACATAACTGTAAAGAATCAGATGTACCTATCATACTAATCTAAGTTTATTTAAGCATGAATAGGGCAGTGATAAATTTATAATAGTTTTTTTTTTTTTTACAAATAACTTACTTATATATATATTAAATACTGTTCTAGCTTGTTTTATATTGCTTGGTTACAGGCCATCAAGCACTTCATCTTTGATTTCCCTGCAGCTTCAAAAGCAGTTAATTCAACTGCTGTTTTATGCAATGGTAGTTTCTTTTCTCTCTGGAATGAATCGCAGACACACAATAATTTACTTTGTGTAATATTGCTCACACTCTGTTACTGCATGATTCCATAATGTAAAATTAATCAATGTAAATGCTAGTTTAATTGTCAATTCACTTCTTTATTAAATTGCTCATTCTACAGATTGTCTAGACATAGTTTTCTGTACCACAAGTACCTCCTGTTAGTGTATCAAATTTAGTTTATGCAGGAGTTCCTTATATACTGGAGTTTGCCATCAGTTTACAGCATTATTTTTAACATGATGTAAAAAGCACTGTATATAGTAAATATGGTGCCAGCAATGACCACATTTAAGATTTTCAGTCTGCTGATAGTATAATGGTAAAACACTTTCAGCTTGTCATTTTTAAAACCCTATTTGATTCTATGTTTATGTTGTTAAGCAATGCAAATGTAACTTTTAACATCATGAACATACTTAGTGATACTTTTTAATTTTCTTTTTTATTTCCAGCATTAAATCTTCATATTTTAAATTGTTAATTCTCTTCTTCACCATACCCTTCAGTTTTTTGTATCTCCTAAGAAGAGACCAGTGTCATTAAATGTGAATTGAATGTTAGACCTTCAGTTATTTTGTTACTGTTTTTACAGTGAATTGGATGCATTTAAAGCAAAATAAACAGCATGGACAGAACTTAGCTCCATCTATCAAAACCCTCATTATCCTAGGTCTTATTCTTGCCACTCTAGCTTCCACTTATAACATCTCTTCTACTACCATAACTATGCTGAACTCCAAGCTGTTACTCTTCTCTATTACACACATGCTACTTACAGCTAAAGGCCCTCCATTTGGACCAGGGGACCTTGTTAAAGACAATTTAAGATGGTCCCACTAACTTTATTCAGGAACAGATAATGTATGACATAGTAATTTTCAATCACATAAGAATTCAGTTGAACCACAAGAAATTCTTTAAAGCCACATTTCATCTGTGAGTCTGGATTAGATGTAAACATGCTGAACACTGGTAGTAGTTGTAACACTAGTAAGTAGTATTTGTCATTTTAACATGAGAATCTACGGTATTGTCAAGCATACATGAGTAAGGGAGCAAATACAAGTCTAACACCTTCTCTTTTTCCTCCAGGGATAGGAAGAATTTGGATCGCTGCTACTGCACTATAAAGGACGCATACCAAGCTTTACCTAGCATGCCGCTAGATAATTCTGACCATGTTGTGTTACAGTTGCTACCCACTTATAAACAAAAGCTAAAATTAGCTAAACCACTAAAAAAATCTATACGTTCATGGACTGATGAGTCAGTTGAATCATTGCAAGATTATTTGGACAAATTAGGATGTTTTTAAAAATGCTTGTGAAAATATTCATGAGCTGACTGACACTGTTACTTTTTTACATCAGCTTCTGTGAAGAGGTTTGCATTCCCAGTAAAACTATTATGATTTTCAACAATGGAAATTTGTGGTTCGCCAAAGCACTAAAGAGTTTATGTCAGGTAAAAGAAAAAAAAACATAAAACTGGTGATAAAGATGCCCACAGACAGGCTAGGAATAGGCTAAACAATGCAATTATATATGCTAAATGGCAACACAAAAATAAACTGCAGCTTCAGTTTTCAGCAAACGATAGCTCCTCTGTATGGAGAAGCTTTCATTCTGCTACAGATTACAAAACAACATCTCCCAGTGCTTACTCAGATTCATCACGTTCTGATAAACCTAACAAGTTTTATGACAGATTTGAACAACAAGGTGCTGTGTATCTGCAATGCCTCTGTTCCTCCACTTCTGAAGTGGTTTTGACACTATCCACTTCTTCACAAAAGCCTCACCCCCTTCTTCTTTTTCTGTTAAAGAATATGATGTCTGGAAGCTGTTCGCAACACAGAACTGCAAAAAGTCAGCCGGTCCTGATTCTGTCTTACCCATAACTATCAAACACTGTGCTAGGCAGCGCACTCCCCTCCCCAGTGAGGGCAACTGACTTCACCCCTTCTAGTCTTTCACCTATAAAGCCTTCAGCTGCCAGAAGGAGGCGTTCAGTCTTGAACGAATCACTCCAAAAGATGGAGCTCCTCTCACCCTGACCCAAACCATATGATTACCTTAACCTGAAAGCTTTCTCACTTTTTGATTCTTTTCAGTTCTGTATTGGTGTACATAGCGACCCTTTTTCGTTACTTTATTTAGCAGAAAGTGTCCGAGATTGCTGATACTGTGAAACCAACGGTTTTTACATTACAGGAGACCTGTTTTGCTCTTCAAATAATGTGCTTCTGCTTTCTTTGCACTTAAATAACTAGTGATGCAACACTGGTTTGTGGAAGGGTGGTGAATTGATTCATATCGCTTATTACCTTAATCCGCATGCATGATGAAATAGTAATTTTAACGTTGCCCACACAGTATCTAAGTGTACAGATCCATTGAAAAGTGGTTGTGCTGTGTGATGCTATTCAGAAGTATAAAACTTGGGGGTTGGTGGCAGAATTGGCACTCCAGCCACCATAAAAAACCTCACACTGGTTCCATTCCATCTGAACTAGTGTGGTGCTGAGGTGTCACCTATTGCATGGCTGCACTCGGGTCCTAATCTGGGATCTTAAGTTGGTTTGTCATGTGGTAGGTGCAGCAATGTGCTGTATCAGTGCCTGGTCCTAACCTGCTGGACCTGCTGCTTTGTATGATAAGATTTTATGTTTAAGACAGGATTGTCCTAACTGATAGCATTCCACATAGCTATGTATTCCACATTTTACAGAACCAGACGAAGATTTGAGTGTTCCAAAAGCAGTGGAGTACTAACACAGCCCGCTGATTACTACAGGGTATTTTGTACACTGCTTGCCGCTACTTGTTGAAATTTTTGATCGATAACAGATTATTTAAAGTGAAGATTAAGTAGAGTGCACATACAGCTGAATAAGTGCTTACAGAACAGTAAAATGTAATATATAATGTAAAAGGAAATTAAATGAGCAAAATTAATGTATAAAACTAGTGTCTTCAGGTATGACATTCTCCATTTAATTGAAAGAATTCTGCTGGATGAGGCTTATTGATGCCTTTGAGAATTTCTAAGACTTAGTTTAGACCCTGTTGTCGATCGAGGGAAGGACATGACTCGGAAGAAATGTTGGGATGCCAGCTGGGCAACCCTGTTTACTTGCAAAGCAAATAATAACTGAAAAAGGCACATAATAATAATAATTCTTTACATTTATATAGTGCTTTTCTCACTAGTGCAAAGGGTTAACAAAACAAAGTTTAGCCGTTGGCCTTAAAACAATAGGCTGTGGAGAGCGGTCCAGTCACAGGTTTGTTGCTCGGTAATGAGGTTAACTCATCTCCTGAATGAGACACCCTCTTTCACCTTGCTTCTATAGCTCCTGAACCCGAAGGGGCATGGTCAGATGCCCTCAGTTGGCATCTTCTCTAAACTGTAGATGAGAAGAGAGATATGAGTGCTACCAAATGCATCCCCTGGTGTCCTGGAGCAGTAGTGCTTACCTCAGATGGGCCCTGAAGGGGACTCTCAGTTGCCCATGCGTGTCAACCCCCAACATAGAAATCTCAGCCTAAGACCAAAAAGATTTAATTCCCTGATCCTGTCAGAGTGGGATATGTCTATTAGACCCAGGGTGTATTGGGTTGCTTTTCTCAGCACAGCTTCTAGAGCTGTGATGTGTTTTTTTTTGTAAAGTGCTGACCACAACTGCTTTTAGTAAGACCAAGATGTGGTCTCATTAGGAAATTGCATGGTCAAAACAAAACATCCCTTGATTTATGTTCGATAGTATTTACAGTGCAGTATAACCTAATAATGTGTTAGTTTTATAATTGCTTTTTCACATTGCCAAGATGTTGGGAATATTGTGTCAGCATAAATCCCTAAGCTGTCTTCAGAGTTTTCTTCCTGTAGTTAAGCAGTACCCATTTTATATTTATAACACTGGACAACAAATGTTTTCATATGTTTTGCTTCCCAAAAAAATGTTTCAATGGACATCTTTCAAGCTGAACACAAATATAATTTCATATTGACTTAATCATATTGGAATTTGGAGAAATGTGAAATTAATTTTTACTGAATTTAATGTATTTAATTGCTTAACTGAACTGACAAATTGCATTTGTTCAATTGAGCTGAAATATTTTGCTGCTGATTTTCATTTGTACTCAGCATCTGATACTTCTCCTTTCATTGTTCAATAATACTCGTCCAGCACTGATGGATTCCACTTGCGCTGATACCACTTTTCAATCGTTGCAATGTCCTGGTAAAACCTTTCAATGTGTTTGTCACTGACTGCACCAGGATTAGTAGGGAAGTAGTCCAAATGTAAATGCAGAAAATGAATCTTTACTGAAATGCTGAACTTCATGGTTTTTTAAATGCTTGAACCAGCTGGACGAAGTTTGGTTCCCTGTAGTTGCCCACAGAATTCTCAATTACTTTCATAAATGCTTTCCATGTGATTTCCTCCAGCCCCACTAACAAATCTTCAGATGATGTGTCTGATTTGTGGACCAACAAAAATGCCTTCCCTGATTTTGGCATCAGTTATTGCATGGAAACATCTATCTCAAATATTGAAATTTTTCGCTGTCATTGTTCATTGCTCTCACAAAGTTTTTCACAAGGTTTCCAGGTTTTACATATACACTGTATGTTTCCAGGTTTTACATGAAGAGGAGGCAAAATATCTTTGCAGGATCAACAAATGGTTTAAGTGGCACACTTCTGCCTTGGAATCAACTGGTTAGGGCACGGGTGTCGAGTGGCTGCAGGTTTTCATTCTAACAATTGACCAGTTTTCACTGCTAATTATCTCCTTTACCCTTAATTTTAATATCCCTGTTTTTAAGGATTCAGTCCTCTCAAATGATTCTTTTCTTCATTAAATGGCAGCCATATAGAAATGAGACGTCCAAATGAGCCAATAGATGACCAGCTAAATTGGGCCTTCAAACTCCAACCAATTTCACTCCAACCAGTTCCTTAATGAGAAGTCAATTCTGGCTATTAATTAAACCTGTTTAATTCCACGGCTTGCTGCTGCACTCATTCTGCCACAGCAGATATTTCCCAAACTGTTAGTTTTCTGTTTCTGTATTGACCTCAGAAATCAACATTACCAAGACCATCACCTTTCTTTATGTTCAGATAATGTGGTTAGCTGGTCACCTGTTTGCTCGTTTTGTGTCACATTATTGTTTGGCTGCTAATTAAGGAAAAAAGAACTAAGGGGTCTGAACCGAGTTAATTTAAACTAAGGTGAAAGAAGTTAATTAGCAGCAAAAACAGGCCACTAATTAAGAAGGTGGTTAGAATGAAAACCTGCAACCATTGCGGCCCTCCAGGACCAGAGTTCGACACCCCTGGCTTAGGGCATGGCCAGTTCTTTTTAATTTAATGTGACTCTTCTGCAAACTGTCCCATTCGCAAATGAAACAACATTACTTGGTATATCCATACTGAAGTCTAAATAGCAGTGCCACTACTTTTACATTACTACATATGTTCCAGTTGTGGTTCTGTATATGTATACAGGCAGTTCCCAGGTTACCTACGAGATAGGGACTGTAGGTTTGTACTTAAGTTGAATTTGTATGTAAGTCGGAACAGGTACATTATTTTAACAAATGCTGTTGTTGACCGACTGTAACCAAGTGCTCTGCCAATGAATGATGGAGTTTCACCTCTTTTTGACCTTTTTATTATTCCTACTTTATTTTCCATGGTGATGGTTTTTCTCTTCTTTACTATATCACCAGCACTTGCATCAGATTTGTGTTTCAGAGACATTGTTGAAGGGTGAAGACAAAAGGTTAAGATGAGCTCTTCTGCACAGCACTGTACACGCTATCACAGCAGATTAGGCACCAGTCGTCAACACGTGTGATGTATAGGGTGGTCCAGATCTAATTATGAAATTTTCATTACACTATAACTTATTCAGTTTATTACATAGAAAATCACCCGAAAAATCCCGGACCATCGAGAAGTGTGCGAACTGACGACATGAAGAATCGTCTTTGCGCCAAACTGGAATCGTCCCTGCATAAATTAAAGTCATCCAGACGATCTGGATCTGTATTATTAGATCTGGACTACCCTGTACTGACAAGAGACAACTTCCTGCTATGTGCGTAACAGTACAAGCAGGCTTGCTATTGAGAATGAATGGGGGCAGTGAGGGGTGGTTCATCACCAGCCCACCTCACAGTCACCTCCACTACAATATGCTGCCTGCAGCGTACACAGCACCACCGCCTCCATTCAACACGCAGCCATCCGAGGCACACTACAATGCTACCCCCCGCTGCCTCGTTCAACCACAACCGGGTCACCGCTTGCAGCATTACCAGCCGCGCACCTGGAACGAACAGGGCAGCCGTGTGTGGTAGGCGGGCATTGAAAGCACTTGCCGCCGGGAGCCACCGGAGGGACACTACACTGCGTGAGCAGCGAAATCACCCCCCTCCAGCCTCCGTCCAGCCACCGCTTGCAGCGTCCGCAGACCGAAGGTGACGGAGCGGCAGTTACTGAGGCGCATGCATCAGTAGCTGCGGCCCCGTTCGTATGTCATAGGTCGAATGTCCATAACCTGGGGACTACCTGTACTTACAATATGAGAGAAAATCACAAAAATACTCCACAACAAAACTGAACATAATAGTAAAATTTAAAGGTGATTTTTGTGATCAGCAGGCCAAATTCCATAAGATACACACAAAAAGTGTTCAAGAAGCTGTGGCAGATGGCCGGGCCCTTGCCTGGCTGGGACACCTTTTCTTTATATGATCCAAGGGAACAAGCAGGGACTGAACAATACCTCCACCGGGACACTAGATAGCAGCCCCCCGTTGGTGGCAGTGGTGCCTCGGATTCCCACAGGGCTCCATGGGAGATGGAGTTCTCTACAACCCTGTTGGGATCCAGGGGTGCTGCCAGGGGGCACTTCAGTGGTTCCTGAGCCCATGTGGGCGGCTGTTCCGCCACACTTGGAAGTGCAGCCGGAAATTGGTCGTCAAACACCTGGAGTACTTCCGGGTGGGCTATAAAAGAAGCCAGCAGCCACCCCTCCATGAGCCAGAGTTGGGAGGATGGAGACAAAGCTCGCCAGAGAGTAGTGGTGGAGAAAGAAG
The DNA here is from genome assembly GCF_900747795.2 of Erpetoichthys calabaricus. Taxonomy (NCBI): domain Eukaryota; kingdom Metazoa; phylum Chordata; class Cladistia; order Polypteriformes; family Polypteridae; genus Erpetoichthys; species Erpetoichthys calabaricus. The sequence goes on along the minus strand of NC_041397.2, from coordinate 208,932,060 downwards.
AATTGTATGGGCTTGTGCTTATTGGGACTTTGTTGTGCCTGTGGGAACGGGGAAGACATTGCCCATAGGTGAAGAAAATAAAATAAAAACATTTTATTTGTTTTATCAGTGTGCCTCCTGTGTCTGTCTGTGCCGGGTTGAGCGCTGGTATAGCAGCTTTTGTCACAAAGCAAAATCTTCATCATTCAGTGTAATTAGTGCTTCCTTTTTTCTGACATGTAGCATTTTGAAGTGCTCTATATTAAAGTACAGTTTTATTTTAACTTTCTTTGCTACCATCAGTATTTTCAACTTTGATGTGAATATAACCCATTTTGACATGCCTGGCATACTGAATGTTGAAATTTGTTATGACAGAGCATGAGCGATTTTCAAAGTTGCACAGTCATTTGAGTAAAACTTTTGAGTAACAGTTTGATCTGAAATTAATTTTTTGTGATTAAATATTTATTGCATATTTAAAAAACAGTAAATTAAACAGTTGCACAGAACATTTATAATAGAAGCCATAGTCACAAAAACACCCACCCTACACCCTAAAGGTGGAAATTAATATTTAAAGGAAGGCTTAGGTAGAAGCAAGGTGCATGACATGACTCCTGAAATGAGCAAATTAAAGTCATACTCTGCCCAAAAGTTACATTTTGTTAAAAGCTACTTACCCATGTACTTTGTAGTGGTGGCTGAGAAAAATTTCTCATGTTTTTATGAAAAAATTAAATACTGAATATTCCAGCCCAATGTGGTTGATAGGTGAGCAGCACTATATATACAGTGTCAAATGCTGTGAACAAAGTCAGTGAAAAAAATTCTGATGTAACTTGTGTTGCATTATTCACATGTTCAGTAACCATTTGTATGGTCAAAACATACAAAATGTATCAATTTTTGCTAAAATATTATTAATATTTACTTCCTGAAAACTGTGTGTTATATGTAGACAAGAAAGTCATCATTCCCACATTGGGCATTTGAACTAAAGACTGGTTTCTTCACCAGTGAATGAGGGGGAGAGACAGATCGTTCAGGTGGAGTATTCCTTTAATAACATAGTTCCTAAATTTGAGTTAAATGACCTGTGTCCCCATTCACTGCATTATTTTGAGATTGTTCTAGGTCAGGGGTAGGTAACGTCGGTCCTGGTGAGCCGCAGTATGTGCAGGTTTTTGTTCCAACCCAGTTCCTTAACGAGAACTCAATTATTGCTGATGAAGCACATATTGCTTAAGTGACATTTTGATGCTTCATTTTAGTGGTCTCGCTTGTTAAGGTTCTCCAACCTTAATTGCTTATTTCAATCTTAAACTGCTGCATTCAGTGTTTTAATTGCTCCTTATTAGCAATAAGATGTAAAAGACAAAGCAGCCAGCAGTTCTCCAGCTAGCTTTTTTCCAATTACATCTGTGTGTGTTCATCATGCACGGTTTGATTTAATAAAACACTTAATAGAAAAATGTGACAGACTGAAAATGATCTGTTTTAGGCTTCATATCATTTGGATGATATCTTTGGAAAGGAAAAAAATCTACGATATAAGAGCCTTACATTGCACAGACTAACAAGCCGTAAAATTAAATAAGGTCTGAGATTGGCAATGATTGGTTTCTAATTAAGCAATTGGGTTGGAATGAAAACCTGTAACCACTGCGGCTCACCAGGACCGACGTTGCCTACCCCTGTTCTAGGTGAATGTTGAACTTCATAACAAATCTCTTGTCTGCAATGCTGTTTCTATTTTCAAAGGGCAATATCCATTGAACCCTCTGTCCCCATATCCAACATTCTTGTCTATTGTTTGGAGCCTCACATATCTGATAAGTAAATCTGTTACTGATTTTACTGACTAACCACCTCAATATCCTCCTGTCATCTTCTTCCAGTCCAGTGTCAGATTATGTTGCTGACAGAAAATCTCAGATTAGTCATAGCATTGCAAGAAAATGTTAATTGCTCATAACAATGTGGCCTGGTCTTTAAATAAATCATAGTAATGGAAAATCACAATCTGCATTAAGTCACAATACACAGGTACTTGTTACGCTGTGTTTGATTGCCAGGCTGCTAAGTGTTTGTGTGGAGTTTGCACATTCTTCATGTGAGCACATAGGTTTTTGGCAGCTAGTCAGGTACTGTATATTATTAAGATGAACAGGTGAGAGTTCATGGTGACATTACATTTGCCAGGAAAAATGTTAAAAATTTGCCCCTCCTCGAACCGCCACCTTATCGTGGTGGAGGGGTTTGCGTATCCCAATGATCCTAGGAGCTCTTTTGTCCGGGGCTTTATGCCCCTGGTAGGGCCACCCAAGGCAAACTGGTCCTAGGTGAGGGATGAGACAAAGTGCGGTTCAACATAACCTCCTATGATGAATAAAAAATTTGGACAGCGTTTTCCCTTGCCCAGATGCGGGTCACCGGGGCCCCTCTGGAGCCAGGTCTGGAGGTGGGGCTCGATGGCGAGCGCCTGATGGCCGGGCTTGCACCCATGGGGCTCGGCCGGGCACAGCCCGAAGAGGCAACGTGGGTCCCCCTTCCCATGGGCTCACCACCTATGGGAGGGGCCAAGGAGGTCGGGTGCAGTGTGAGTTGGGTGGTGGCCGAAGGTGGGGACCTTGGCGGTCCGATCCTCGCCTACAGAAGCTGGCTCTTGGGACGTGGAATGTCACCTCTCTGAAGGGGAAGGAGCCTGAGCTTGTGCGCAAGGTTGAGAGGTTCCGGCTAGATATAGTCGGGCTCACCTCGACGCACAGCTTGGACTCTGGAACCAATCTCCTTGAGAGGGGCTGAACTCTGTACCACTCTGGAGTTGCCCCCGGTGAAAGGCGCAGAGCGTGTGTGGGCATACTTATTGCCCCCCGACTTGAAGCCTGTACATTGGGGTTTTCCCCGGTGGACGAGAGGGTAGCCTCCCTCTGCCTTCGGGTGGGGGGACGGGTCCTAACTGTTGTTTGTGCGTATGCACCGAACAGCAATTTGGAGTACCCACCCTTTTTGGAGTCCCTGGAGGGGGTGCTAGAGGGCATACCTTCTGGGGACTCCCTCGTACTGCTGGGAGGGACTATGTCTCCCGGCTGGCCTGGGAACGCGTCGGGATTCTCCCGGAAGAGCTAGAAGAAGTGGCTGGGGAGAGGGAAGTCTTGGTATCTCTGCTCAAGCTGCTGCCCCTGCGACCCAACCTCGGATAAGCGGAAGAGGATGGATGGATGGATGGATGGATGGATGGATGGATGGATGGATGGAGGAAAAATATACAAGTAATATCCCATTCCAGGTTGGCTCCTGACTTGTTACTAATGCTGTGGAATAGTCTTTGGGCTCTGGATTCTGCATATATGTGAAAATGTATGAATTAATTTAGATAAACTGAGGTTCAGAGCATTCTAATGATGTATAGTTGTCTGTGATTGGTCATTTGTACTACATGTCACAGCTGTGTGTAACCGACAACAAATGTACTATAATGCCTAAGTAACAGTTCAGCTTTATGCTCAAAGCTCGAGTCAGATTCTGAGCAAAGTTTTGATTTCATTGCTTATTGATCAGTACATAAAGAAATCTCCAAGTTGTAATTTCCAAACACCTTCTTTATTGCAGCAAAATCTCCATCTCACAACTCTCCTTATAGGAACTCTCCTCCCATTTCCTCTCTCAGTTCTTTCTATCATTTCTTACAGTGCCATGTAATGTCCAATATTAATAACATTATTAATGCAACTTAAGAAACGACGTGTTTGATGAAGGACTTGAGGCAACGCTTGATTTGTAAGTACTACTTAGTATGAATCTGAAGTATTGTGGCATGGGTTCAATTACTATACCCAGAGGCTGTCTGCTGCATGTTCTCCCTGTTAGTTTTCTGAGCAATGCTCTTTCAACTTCAAATTAGAATACACCAGGAATGTCTCTTAGAATACTAAATGAGCAATTGCTATGCTGTACTTGTGCCTCTCGAACTTTTACACGAATAACCCCGCCCGATTGAATGTCGCTGCATCACACTGCTTGCATCACTGTGTCACAAGCATATGAGAATAAAAAAACGGCTTCAGCTAGTGACTTGTGCATGGTATAATTTTATCCACAGAAGTAATCGACTGCTGTGCATTATTTTTTTTATCCCCTTTCTAATTGCTTGACCCACAGCTCCCCCAACATTGCCCAACATTGGGAAGGGAGAAACAAGCGCAATTACAGAAGAGAAATACAACTGAACAGCAGCCAGGGCCCGAAAGTGTCAAAGAGAGTGTGATTAGAGACAGGATAAAAAATCTTGCAAGGCTGTGTCAATCCTTTCGGTGGCTTTGCTGGGAAAAATTGGGGTGTGGATTATAACATGAACAACGCTCATATGCGCGCAAGCCAGCAACAGCCTCCTGCAACTCAAAATTGGTTGAGAAACACTGGTTTAGGTGCATGTGTTTATATGACTGCCTCTGTACTCAGGGCTTTCTGTTTCCTGCCATGTGTCCAGGGCTGCCAGCAAAGACATTGTTCCCACCTCTGTAACCCAACACCTGTTGAAGTTAGTATGAAAATGTATGTATGGATTTAGTTTATTCCAGACTAGACAAAGAGCCCGTTTCGACAACATAAGATGAAACGGGTATGAGTTTGTGTCAGCAGTGTATGAAGAACAAATGATAAGTAACGAAGAAGTTGTTTTGTAATGATTGTAGTCCGCTTTACTCATTACTGTACAGGCTTGTACTGTTAGTTGATGAATTTTCCAGGCCTATAGTATAATATTGAATGATGAATGTTCCAGTACAATATGGAATAGTAATAAGTATAAGCACCACAAGCCTGATATAGGTGTATTGAATGAATGCGTAATGCCTCGAGCTGTAGTCGAAATCGCCTTTCAGGCCTCTAGAGCTTTAATCAAAGTCGCCTTTCTCTTTGAATTTTTGCGGCCGTAAATCCGCCGCCTGCAGCGATGTTGGGGTTGGATGTCTGTCTCATAAGGTTTTTCGGCCAGCTGTGCAGAAGGCGACTGCGCATTCGGCTTCGGACGTGCGCACGGACGTGAGTGAGTGAGTGAGGAGGCAGGCAAATTATGTATTAAGATGTGAAATGTAAGTAGAAAGCAATAACAACAAGAAAAAATAATTAAATCAAAACACACTGAACTTCCGTGGGGCAACTACAACAGAAGGCAGGAGAAGCCATGTGAACTGCAGCAGAAAAACCCCAATCTAGTGCACAAAATAAAGTTGCTTTATCTACTGGTAAACATAAATTGTTTAAAGGAAAAATAATTTTGTAAGTAAAGGTTTGGATTAGTACATAATTATATGTTTATAATTACATATTGTCACTTCAGAGTGATATAAAGTGTTTGTGAGTATACATTTTTCTAAAAAATAAAATATATATTTATATATAACTGCATCTGCAGTACTTCTTTTAAGATATTGTTTAGGTGCAAGAGACTAGATGTTTCTAAAAAGTGACATAATTTTTTTAGAAAGGTAAATACCTTGTGCCAAACAGTATAACTTTACAGTGCTATGGGATATGACACATAAACTCGGCAAAATGATAGCTGACAGACTGGGGCACAAAAGAAAATTGATTCCAGGGCTGCACTTCATAAATTGGCTTGGTTATATACTGTAAAATCCAGTTTTGGGAGAGAAATCCCTAAAGCACAAATTTTGTTATGTTTTATTTAGTTGATATGGTGTAAACAGAGGTTTTTTTTCATATAAATACTTTTCTTTTAAAAATCTGAAGTTTTGTACTTGCTATTCTTCAGCCAATTGCAGCTCCTATATTACAATAAATGAGTAATAGTCACTTGTTTTGGGGTATGTAATTTAGGTGCCATAAATCCAAAAACCTCTCGTGTATAAGGGGTGTCACACACGTGCGCATGGGAGACAGCTAGAGGGAACAATCAAATCATGCCAGGCCAGGGGGCGGCGAAGTACACTAATCTTTCCTCTGATATTCCTGCAGATCAAATATGGGAAATTCTGCCTGAGTCAGCCCTGAAGATGTCACTTCCTGTTCCAGTTCCATGATGTCACTTCCTGCTCTGGTTACAAGAGCCTCATTTCCGGTTCCGGGCCCAAGAACCCATTTCCGGTTCCGACCCCCAGATGACATCACTTCCGCCGACGTCCTATAAAAGCAACACAACCTCCATGTGTATTCAGTTCTGTTTTGGACTCAAACCTGTTCACAACTTTGCTTGTATTTGCACTTTTGCACCCAGGGATTAAGCATACGGGTGGCTGCTCCAAACCTTTTTTTGCGTGAAGGCCGATTATTTTCACAGGGGTTAAATTATTTTCGGCTTTGGGAAAAAAAAACATGTTTTAACAATTCAAATACAGACTTTGTAAGTGGAATATTAATGCAAAATATGTTCAATAATAAATTCTTTGAGGCTTAAAAAGTGGTGTCCATTGCGCAGTTTCTGGCTTTGCTATAGGCTCCGGTATGGGCAAACGTATAATATGAAACCATGATGCTTTTCTTTATGGATTCTTCAAGTCACCAGAACATTATGATTTTGCACCTGGAACATGCTTCATCATTGTCTACAATTTGTAAACTTTAATGATATATAAAGTAGATTTACATCAAAATCCCCATTGTAAATCATTGAAAGAATATTGTCCTGTTAATGTATGAAATATATTGATAATTTTGTTCATCTAATGCGACTCCTTTGTTTTCTTTGTTGATGACACATTTTATGTATGATTTCCATTTTAGGACATCCTCCTTCCTCTGACAAAACTATATCTTCCCTCCAGCAAAGCTCCATCTTTCCTTCCTCTAAAAAATTACTTCTTCAAAAGTCATCCATTCAAACAACCGCCAGTCCCCAAAGCTGTGTTTATCATCTTTACCTTTTACTCCCTACCCAAGTGACCAGAGACATAACAATGACCACTGCTCTCTCATCAAGTATGCTGATGACACTATGCTGATAAGACACATATCTGCAAATGATGAAAGCCATTATTTAAATCAAATGGATTGTTTGGTCAATTGGTACAATAAGAACTATCTTACTCTGAATGTCAAAAACACCCAAGAAACAATATTTGACCTTAAGTAACATAAATCTTCATGTTTACCCATTACTGTTCATACATTTTCATTACGTCATTTTCCAGATAGAAATAGTGACTGAATATAAATACTTCCTTAGTAAATACGCTAGATAAAAAATCTTAAATGGAATTCAAATACATAAAACATACTCTAAATGCAATCAGCATTTCTCCTCTGTAAATGTAAGACATTTCATATTAGACAAGGACCTCATGTTGTCCTTTTACCGCAGTGTCATCCAGTCCGTCATCAATTTCAACTTCATTTTCTGGTTTAGTAGTCTGACAAACCAAAATTTACAAAAGCTCCAGTAGATGCAACTAAAGTGATTGGGACTGATGTAGACAATTTTCTGTGTGTCAGAGGGCAATGTTGAAAAAAACTGGAAATCTTCTCAGCTGATGACAGACACCCACTAAACGCAGAACTTAATTTTAGTAAATCAGGGAAGACAGTCACTTTGAAAACTCAGACAAATCACTCCAGATATTTCTTTCTTTCTAGTGCCATGTGTCTTTTTAATAAGGGATATCAAAGATAATACCAGAAGCACAGAGTTCTTCTTACATATCATGTACCAGTTTTAGTTTAAATGTTCTGTCAAACTGCTACCAGTAGTTTTAACAAATAAAATTTGTTTCTCAAATAATGTATACATTTTTAGAATTTCTGTGTAAATTTAAACCTGTCTTGTCTCTCTTTGTTTGTTGTATTTCATTTCTGTTTGTTACTGGAGGCAACTGAGAATCCAAATTTCATGTTGTCTTGTGTAATCATGATTAAATAAAAACCTTGAACCTTGAACCCTGAACCTTGTACCTTTGACAACACGTGATCTTCCTCCAGGCAAAACTATCTCTGCCCACCCTTCTCCATAAAAACCCCATTCACTTTCTGCCATCTGACAAAATATCATCCTCCCTTCTGCCACTGACCTCCAAACAGATCTCTGTCCTCCCTCTTGCCTCAGACGAAACACATGAAAGAGGAAAGTGGATGCTTTGGAATGGCAACTGCCAGTAATTTTTATGATGAAGGCAGTTAACCTTTTTCCTACCAGCATGACAATCCTATTTTACGCGTCTCATTCTCACTTTGCATTTACGTGGGTAGGAATACATTTTAGGCAGCAAATCATGTTCATCCCTCGCGTGCTTTCTCTTTGAAAGATGACAGTGAATTACATTAAGCAGGATAGAAAATAGATGGATGGGTGGTTGTGTTTTTGAAGGTTTACTATTTCCCTTTCCTTAAACCTCCTTTCATGGCATTTAATTCATCCATTTCAATGACACTGAATATGAGAATGGAAACAAAGCCAAAACGTAATACATTTTGAAGAAATTACAAAAAGTGCACTATATCAATTTTGATTTATTATAAAACCAGTTAACCTCCTAACAAACCCAACAAAATGCTAAATCATACTGTGGAATTCCGCTCAAACCAATTTCTAATTAAGTTACTTAAATCCTGAGGACAACCAATCCTCAAATGTTTCACTGGTTATGATATACACTGTAGAATATCGATTTGGTGCTTTTATTTTCAGCTTCAGATTATAGTGTCCTGTGAGACATCAAATAAAAAGTAATAATTTTTACAGCACAGGTGACATGCTGCTATGTTAACTGGAAACACTGACTTTTCCCATGTGCCTTAAGAATGACTGTAGTCCTGCTTGAGGTGAAATCCTGCCTTGGTGATTATTTTGACGCAAAAACATTACATAAGAATTTTAAAATTAATCCACTTCTAATTTTAGGTATGTAAGTTCAACCAATTGTAAGTCAAAATAAATTCTGACATATATCAGGCCTTCAAAGAGAGTCACTAATAAATACTATTTTATACATGGGCTCAGAAGATACATTAATATTCATAATTCTTCATAACAAGTTCATAATAAAATTAGCTAGTGCTCCTGAGCATTGCTGTAAGTGTTGGCACATATTAATTTTTTTACATAAAGAAAACGGCATTACATATAAATTTATTTCAAGTCTAGCGAAAACAAATATATTAATTACATTCACTAAGCCAGTATTTTAATAGTTTAATATTTTGCCTCTTTTTATAGCACTATGTCTACTGTTGGTCTGGAAGATAACAATGGTAGTTTTGACACTATTTTAAATCTTCATCTTTATGGAAAGTTTTATAAAATGTGCAAGGCAGTGGTAAGCTTTAAAATATCATAATGCTGGATACACTTATCTATTTGATAACCTGATCAAAGGCACCTTATAGTGCCTAGTTTACAGATAACTGTATATTATTACGAGTGATGTTCAAAAAGTTTCTGCACTTTTATATTTTCGTTGGAAACAGTGAAGGTGGGAGGAGTAGTAATTGGACATTAAAAAGTTGGTACGACACTGGGAAAATTGCATCGCAAAGGAAGGTGACTATGTAGAAAAGTGCTGTAATTTGTTTTTGAAATTCTTAATAAATAGAGTTTAAAAAAAGTTTTTGAACATCCCTCGTAGAAATTAAACATTGTACCTTTATGTCATTTCATTTATTTCTTTATTATTATTGCATTTTTCTTCTGCTTTTTCATTGTTGTTGTCATTAATCATATAGAAAGCATAACATTTGTATTTTTTTTTTGCCTTTCAAACATCACAAATTAATAATTCTATTGTTCTGACATGTTGGTATCTTGTCATGGCACCAGGTATCACTGAGGCATGGCTTAATGTGCTTGTGATATCTGCAGTGGCCATTTAATTGTTTGTTTGCAAGTCAAAGAGAAGACTTACTAAAAGAAATTTGGTTTTTCAAGCAGTTAAATACAATTTAGTTTCTGGTTGGATTCCACATCTGTATAGTGGTTAGTGGTTTGCCAGTCTTGGTTCCAATGCCTTTGAAAATGTCCTAGTATAACGATCCAGCTTTCTCCTTGACTTGCCTCTCACTCTCTTGAGACCATCTTTGCCATTCAAATACCAGCTGTGTTGCTTAAATCATATTTATTTAAAACTTTCAGAGTGGGTGTGAGCAAAAGATGAAAGGTAGAAGCCTGAACATAGAGAAAAATCACCTAAAATGCTTAGTTTGGTTTTATCCAGTAGATGGCAGCAAAGAGCATGAGATAAACTGAGTCCCACATGCTTACATTAATTTTCCTTACAGGCCAGCATCAAATGATGGTAGTCGCAACTTGTCAAAAGAAGAGAGTACTGCACAAATGTCCCCAAGTATGATATATGCTGTGATATGGAAAACTTGCCAGAAATTTAACACTGGGAGCCCTCTTGGTTGTCAAATTTAAAAAAAACATGTGGGGTCTTGCTGGACACTACTGATTTCAAGCCAACTGGTAATTTCAGACTGTTTTTATTTTTCCAGAAAGTGTGGAGACGTCTTGTGAGTCATCCATACATTTCCATTACGTCATTTTCCAGATACATATGAGAATAAGAAACATAAGCCACACAGTGTCACCTATAATAACAGACAGAAAAAAAAATGTGTCAGCCTTGAAACATGTAAACGTTGTTCCTTTGTAAAAGTGACAATGACAATAAAGATCCATCTATCTATCTATGTATTGCAACCAGAATGAATTACCAACGATTGTAATTAGTTGCTAAAAATGATCATCTACAGAATGTTCACACATCTGTTAGTTGTATGTTTTTCACAAGTTAAGCAATAAGATAAGCCTCCACAGAGTTAAGAAAGATATAAACTGACATGACATATATATTTTATTCATAGCTGATTTGCTTTACTGTAAGGTTATATTTTGTAAGAAAAATGACATGTACCTAGTAGACGTTTATTTGTCACACTAGAATGAAAGTTTATAAAATAGACTTGAGTAGCATGGCACAACCAACTTAAAACACAGACTTTAAAGTAAAAGGAACAGGGGATAATAACATAGCTTGTGTGTAATTATTGAAATGTATATGTTTACAACAGTTTATGGTTTATAAGAAAGGGTTTTCTCAATCCACAGTGTTAGGAGACACAATGGGTAAATCTGTGATATTAAAACTTTCCTACATTAGAGCACTATTATACTTTTATATAGCTTATGATGTAAAGGAAGGCAGGGATGAACTGGCTTCCCAACTGGAATGTATGGTTCCTTGCCTGGCCAAAGGAGCCATGTAGTGGAATGATGACTGTCCTTACCTGGATGAACAATGGTCCCTTTCCTGGCCAGGACTATGAAATGGAAAACCAGAAGGATGGAGCCTGTCAGGACTACACTAGATGGTAGCATTCCTTCACTGAATCATCCATGTGCACACCCGCAGGATAACCTGGGATTTGTAGTCCCATTTTGAAGCCCTACTAGGTCCCATGGGTGCAGCAAGGGGAAGCTAACAAAAATGGATTCTGCTTGATCTGAAAGGGCTTTCTCTGTAATATCGAGACACTTAAAAGTACTCACCGGCCCGGTACACAAGAAGCCACCTCTCTCTGCTGAGGGAATTTGAGTTGGGAGTAAAGAAGGATAAAGCTCTTCTGAGTTGGTTTAGAACAAGGAGGGGAAAGACTGATGCATCATATGTGTATGCTCCTAGAAAAATCCTGTAAACGTGCTGCCTTTGAAATAAACCGGTTATTTGAACCTGGAACTTGTATTTGTGTAGTTGTATTGAGGGTTTGGGATTCCAAAACACCCCATAGTGGCCACAAAGGCTACAAGAAAATAGTTCACTGTTAGCAGGCATCTCCATGCACTTCTGTCTACACATTGATGTTAGCGTCAATAATTAAAAAATAACTTCATCCAAAATAAGTGCCTGATTTCTGCACTCCTGAAAGCCCATATATCTCTCTCTATATATAAAATCTAACGTCTGTCTGTATGTCTGTCTGCTTTCAGGAAAGAACTACTTAACGGATTTAGATCATGTTTTTTTCTATAATTTGCTGGAATATTCCGGATGATTTTGTGACTTCTGTCATTGCGCTAAGAATCATAGTTTGCTTGCAGGAACAATTTATTCATGTTAATCCGAGACACAGGCTGCTGGCCAAAGGGAAGAGGAAGCATGACATCAGGAGTAGGGAACCGGATGGGGCCTCCTCACTCACGCACCAGTTTCCGTTTGAATCGCTGTAACTCTGGCCATGTGTTGGAGCATACCTTGCATCTTAACTAACGATACCTGTTTTGTTTATTGATTTTTAAAGTTTGTCCTGTTTCACTACTACGTGGGCAGAGCTGCGGGGGACGGTTAGTTTCCAATATATTGTTATAAAACTGTTATTTATTGTATTTTAAGAACAAATGATTAGCCTTCTAGGAATCAGTTAGGTTTTAAAATGGTCATATTCTAAATTTTGCCACTTTTGTTTTCATATCATGGTACTGGAGAGTGGTTATGCATGTTGGCCTCAAATAAGAATTTCATTACACTCTCTACATGCGACAATTCTACTGGTACTGCTAGTTAATTTGTATTGTTTTCTAATGGATAAATTAGTACTGCAGTGTGCTTTTTTGACTCTTCATTTACTATTTAAAATTATCAACGTTTTCTTCTTACTGATAAAAAATAACCGTGGCAGCTGTTATTTATTTATTTATTTATTTTCAGCTCCAGGAGGTAAACTATACAACTTTCTTCCAAATTACAAACAGAGGGATTAATTTAAGAACAAGTCAAGGTCACAGACGTAAAAAGCAAGTAAATCATGAATATTTTTAAGGTTGTGCAATGAAATGTAAAGGAAAGGAAAGATCAATATATCGATTGGGTGATATGTTATTAGCATGGCAGGACTGTTCCTTATGTACAGCAAACTGAACAGTCCAGCTTTGTTTAACTAAAAGGGAGGCATTTACATACAGTACATATAGATCTTTCTGAATATGAAACATAAAAAGAAGTCAGGAGTCATCTTATGAAGTACTGTATTGCTGTAACTCTGACAACTTTACCAAGTTTAAAGAAAGTTAACTGAGAAAGCATGATTTTTTTTATATTTTTTAATTCATTTCAAAAGCTGAAATTGCTGAGTTGGGCGTCCTGGAAAAAACTGGGTGGGCAAGCCATAAGTCTGTATACCACTCTTGTAGAACTATCACTAAAAGAAGATTATAAATTGAGTGAAACATTGCTTAACAGGCAGTTCAAATAAGATTGAATTATTTAATGAACTTTAAGAATTTCCTAACCTACATTTATACTATGCTTTTAAAAATGTTTCTTTAATGGCACTTTATTGGGGTTTGCAGTTCTTTGCATCTCCATTGCTTTAAAAGAACCATTTCATGGGAAATATAATTTGTTCTTTAGGCTTTGAAAAGGTTCTGAATGCATGGAGATTGAGACTTTATAGCTGGCAAAAAGAGTGTCTGACCCTGGCTTTTAAGTCAGGACCTTTATTATATCTACAACAAAAGACAACAGATATCGTCTGTCTATCCTATAAACCCTGTGGTAGCTATTAACTATTATACCTCTACTTGATATGTTTTTCAATAATTCTTTAATTGTTGCTTCCATTCATTAACCCAGTTCATGCATTAAGTTTTTTTATTTATAGTTACTTTTGGCACTATTTATATAAAGAAATAATATTTTGCAGCTCCCACTGTACATTGATTTCTAAAAATACATATGAGTGGGGACTCAAAAATTCTCATAGTTGTTAAAAGAAAAACTTTATTATAAAACTTACAGAAATTGCCTTTTAGTCATATTGAAAATACTCTCTTTAAGATGCAATGCATTTGTCCCACCACATGCAACATTTTCTTTACTGTGCGTCTAGACTCACCTACATTTTTTTCATGGTAGAAAATCTTCTTTCCTTCAGGCTCAATTTTGAATTCAGGCAAAAAAAGGAAGTCAGAGGGTGTAAAATCTGGCAAATATGGGGGGTGCAAAGCGACAACCACATTTTTGGTCAAAAACTCTTTGGCAATTTTCATGGTGCAAAATCCAGTTTGGGGCGTGTTACATTTTATCCTGATGCTTTCCCATTGATGCCTCAGCAGTTCCCTGTAATGTGGCTGAATAACTGTATGTGCACCAGGTACAAATTCTTTGTGATCAAGTTCATCTATGACAAAAAAACGTTATCATAGTCATCTCTTGAAAATCTGCTAGGAGAAAAAAAAATCACCTAAGTCATGTGCATGATTGTCAAATGAACTCCAGAAATATGCACTCGATCAACTCAGTGTGATGCCACTCAGTGGACTGATTAAGCAGACTGTAGGCATTCGATACCTAGTAGTATTTCAATAATTACACCCTACACCGATTGTGGGAATTTTTGAGTCCCACCCTCGTATTAAACATTTACATATATATTTTATATCATTTTTAATTTTCGTGAGCACTCTTGATTAAATGTTTTCTGGTCCTGACAATTTGTTTGATTTTAGCCTTTCTGTTCCTACTAGCACTTGACTATATCTAATCTCCTATAAGTGATAATTTACCTGTAACTACTGAAACTTAATAATAATAATAATAATAATAATAATTCTTTACATTTATATAGCACTTTTCTCACTACATGCAGGGAGGATCCGGGATGTGAACCCATGATCTAATTACTGTGAGGCAGCAGCATTACCACTTTAGGAAAATATGAATTGAGAACATTTGTGCTTCTCTATTTTACTTTACCTTCATTGTTCCTAATACAATTCTATAGTATGTTCTTCTACTGCTATAAACTGAAACTCTTAGGGCTGACTGTTGTATTTTCTATGATATTACTCTCTTACCGACTACCTTTTGGCATTTCAAGAATCCTTTTAACTGTTATTGTCTTATGATCTGAACAGCTTTTGTTGGTTATGGACTTTAGTTTGAGTTTTTTTCTCAGGGACCACCGTAAAAATAAAATGGCAGACATTAAACAGCTACTCTTTGTACCATACATTGACCCAAACAAAACATAAAGACACACGGAATATCCAAAAGTTTTGCAAATAGGAAGCTCAATTCACTTGCTAAACAATACAGACTCAAAACGAAAATAACATTGACAACAATGCACTTTATTGCATAACTGACACCAAAAGTTTGTGATATCATCACTTTTTCAAAAACTATGAAGGCTGCTGATTTTATTCCTGCTGATCATGTTTAAATTCAGAATGAAGTCAGTGTGAAGTGGACAGATGAGTGCTTGCGTGCTTTTGGTTTGAATTAGCATTGAGTATAGTTATCTGTGGGCGGCACGGTGGCGCAGTGGGTAGCGCTGCTGCCTCGCAGTTGGGAGATCTGGGGACCTGGGTTCGATTCCCGGGTCCTCCCTGCGTGGAGTTTGCATGTTCTCCCCGTGTCTGCGTGGGTTTCCTCTGGGCGCTCCGGTTTCCTCCCACATTCCAAAGACATGCAGGTTAGGTGGATTGGCGATTCTAAATTGGCCCTAGTGTGTGCTTGGTGTGTGGGTGTGTTTGTGTGTGTCCTGCGGTGGGTTAGCACCCTGTCCGGGATTGGTCCCTGCCTTGTGCCCTGTGTTGGCTGGGATTGGCTCCAGCAGACCCCCGTGACCCTGTGTTCTGATTCAGCGGGTTGGAAAATGGATGGATGGATATAGTTATCTGTTGACTAACGAAGTACAACTATTTTTAGGCTGTAAGTAAAGCAAGTGAAAGGGTTTAAAATATTTTAGTCCAAGCCTGGGGAAGTGGGGCAGTTCAGTTTAGGGGGCGATGTCCCCTTTTGCCCAGTCTGGCACACGGCTGGCAGTCATACATTATTGAATTGGTCTAATTCAGTTATAGCCCAGTTAGCATGGGAAGTCAGGCAGAAACAAACACTGAATGGGGCAACTGTTCATTATTTTTATTAAATATTTATTTTGTATACTATGGATCTGCTTTCCCCACAATACAATTTACCCGTGATTGCTATCATTTCTTTTAAAAGGGTGTTGGAATAAGCAGGTTTGCATGAATGCATGTTATAAATTTTGTTAAAGTATAGATGTAGTCATTTTCATATCCATAGTTTAATATTTTTATAGTGTTGCAGTCAAAAGAACTGTGGATTTATTTTGATATTCATACACATGATAGCCGATAGATGTCAGCTGTATAAAATTATCTGTGCATATTTATTGAAGAGTTGGTTTTAAAGTTAGCAAACTTCCTTTAGATAATATATTAAAATTTGGTAACACAGCTAGTTCGTTCACGGATTTCATTGTTTCAATGATTAATGTATGGGAATGTTAATAATTTATAGAGTTTCAAACACAGACATGGGGAAATCATCTACTGTAACTGCATTTATGAAAGAAATTATAAAGTGAGCACCAAGAGATTTGTTTGACTGCTATGATCACTGTCCTAGCAGAGAGGGATTGTGTGTTTAAAAGAATATGCTCAAGTCCTACCGTATCTCTGAAATTGTTTGAATATCAAGTAGCACTAGAGAATGAAGCTTTAAGCAGAATATTTTTCTGCCAATTCTTGTGCCAATTAATTAATTTTGCAAGGAAGGTGGTGTTGCTGCTAAGCAGGACAGTATAACAGTTCACATCATGTCACAGGGTCTAGAGAGTTGGGCTGAATAGGATCAAATTAAGCTATTTAAGGCTAAACTGTAGCAAAAAGAAGGAAGATTAGTTTGACAGCTCTGCGGTTGTCTCTGAAGAGAAGAGAATAGAACATATTATGAACTATAAAAACAAAACAAAAATGTTTTGGTACTATAAACTGAAAGCAATTTGAAAAATGAATGACTATACTGAATATTCTAGCTTTGGGTAAACTTCATTTTTAACAGTATTATTAGATTATTTTATTTTTAGAGTAGTGCAATGCCCTTTGATGTAGGAATTGATGGTTTTAGTGAAAAATGATGGAGATGCTGTTAGTTTATTACTTACAGCAGCACAGGAAATGCCGAACAGTGGTATATGGTTCTTGTCATTTTTCAGGAATGAATGACGCAGCCTGGAGTGATGCTTCTGCCATATCACTTGGCTTAGGAATAGCTGTGGGATTTCTCTCGTTTATATCTATTGTGATTACTTACATTCTGTACAAAACAAACCAAGCACATGGTCATACCAAAATGATGAGTAAGTGAAGGCTTTGTGTTCCAGTTTTTATAGCAGCATTTAAACAGCACACTGATAACTGAGCCAAGGTTCTAGAGAATGGTACAGATGCAGTATGAAAGAAAATATTAAGAACAATGTCATTCTAATAGCAAAATGCCTTTAATGCACTGATAATAGAAGAGCAATTTTAAACTATTAACAGTAATGCTGCCAGGTTTTCTAAAAAAAATGTAAAAACTTGTATATATTTTAATAGTATTAATGAAGAAATAAAGTGTGTTTAATGCGTTATTTTTAATAACATGCTTATTTATTGAGACATTTAATTTAAAAAAATAAATTCAAGTTAACGTTATGATAACATTTTTTGCAAGTTCTTCTTGATGTTTTCCCAATTTATTTCCTACATCTCTCCATCCCGAGTTTTTCTGGATATGATACCAGTCTATCACAGGATGCTCCATAAAATTAGTTACACTCTTTGTGATATTTAGAGATGTTGATTATTCTCATAAAAATGGCAAGAACTTGCCAGACTTGTGTATAAAGCCAAACCACTGGGAAAACAACGTAAGCCCAAGTTCTGTGAGACTGTAACTTTTACTGTTACTGCTTGCCATCCAGTTAACATATCAATTCATTCTTGTATATTCAACATCATCATCATGTTCCTTCGTTATTTATTAGGGTGGCCATAACAACATGTTGATCTAGGCTGGCTAGGCCTCCCTATCCCAGCAAACTTCTCCAGTCAACAAATGTAATTCCTCCAGTATGCCCTGGGTCCACTGCTTGGTTTTCTTCCAGTGAACCATGCCTTGTATACTGTCACACACGTGCACTTGGGAGGCAGCTAAAGGGCTTGAATGAGGGCAATTCAGAATATAACCAGGATGTGGCATTGTGCACTGACTCTTTTTCTTGCTTTCCTGCAGACCATTCATGGGAAGTTTCACCTGGCCCTGTTGATGTCACTTCCGGGTTTGGACCTATAGAGGAAGGCCTTGCCGGCTCTGGCCCCCTTGATGTCACGCTCGGGCTGGAGCCTATGGCTGAAGACCTTTCCGATCCCAGCCCCTTTGAAGTCACTTCCTACCCTGACCTTTAAAAGCCTCCACCTTTTCCTTATTCCCTCAGTTCTGTTTTGAACTCCAATTTGTACACATCAGTGCTGTCATTTATTTGCAATTTGCAGCCAGGAAAATAATATATGGTTGGCTGCCCCAAACCTTGCTATGGCTCTTTGTGGAGTTTGTGACAATACCTTTCTAATGATTCCCAAAAAAATCTAAATTGGCTCATTCTGATTTGGAGATGCAGTAGTTCTTCTCCAAGGATCTCCCATATTGCTGAGATCCTCCTTGTCACAGACAAGGAACCTGACAAAATCTATTTTTTGACATGTCAATTGTCAGTTTTATCCATGGAATTAGTTCATACCTCACCACGTTGGACCAGTACATTTGTAAAACTGCTAATGCTACTGTTGCACTAATCTGTTGTTCTATCTAATGGTTACCTCCACTTAGGGCAACTGGTTATTCCTTATCTTCAAGGAACATGACATTCTTTTCTGGGTAGGGACTTTGACCTCATATTTAATTCTCAACCTAGCTGCAGTATCTGATGAGGTCAACGACATCATTTGTAATTTGAAAGCAAGATGCTGAATTGGAGAGGCATAAGCACCAACTAAACCGTAATGTCCATTTAAAAAATGCATATACATACATATATATATGCTGTAAGCAACTCAGAAGCTCAAACACAACAAATACAGTAGTATCAGAGGTATTATACAAAACACAGTCCGGAGACAACTTGGCAAACAGACTTTTTTATTCTTGTACTTGAACAAACAGTACTGGAGCTTTATTTAAACACACAGCAAACTTGACAATGTTATAGCTGTTTTGTTCCACTGGTTTATTGTCTGGCTGGGTTGTTGGCCCACATTTCTATTATAACTGTTCTACTGCTCACTCCTTCCACCTGCTGTCTCTCCTTCTATCTCTCTCTCACACACACTCTTTCTCTCTCACTTACTCTTCCTGTCAGGGTTATTATTGGTTCAATATTATCATATATACTATTAATATATTTGAGAATATATTATAACATTAAATTACTGAAAGAACAAGTCTGCCTATTTTTTTACAACATAACATTACGTTACCTCCAGGGTTCTCACAAAAAGTAAAACCTTTGCAACTGGAGTCTTGTTCCTGAACTTCTCCTCAGATCTCTACTCTCAAAGACCCCAGAGTCTTCCTCAGATACCCTTTTGAGATTGAGGAAGCATTTGCTGTGACAAGCTTATCTGGTTGTTTTCCTTCATTTCCTTAACCCTGTGTTGAGCTTTGAAGAATAACACATATGGATGCAAGTAAGGATGAGATCTGGAATCTTTTGTGTACCACAAAGTCCTCTGTTGTGACAAGTACTAGGATCAGGGTAGTGTGAAGATGGAGCAGCAATGTTATTCTCAGCATGCTCCTCTAACTCCTTGCATCCTATAAGTCTTGTAAGTTCTTAGTATATGATGACCAGGAACTCTTTTATGTACCTTTTAAAGAAGAGACAGAATAATTCACATGGGACCAAATGATTAAATTGTTGTTGTTGCCATATTGCTGACTTGTGACATGGAATGAATACTGCATGGCAGTCCAGTGGATCACACTGATGGACTGTTAACTACGTTAAGCAACAGATTCTTAATCACACCACATCAAGTTCCTTTCTTCAAAAGTGAAGATTTTTGTGAGGAAATGTTCATGACAGGTGATATGACCCTCCTGGTAAGGAAGCTCATGGGAGCCAGAGCGCTTGGAAAGAATAAGGATTCCCAAAAAATAAAGCTGTTGCAATACTTTCAGATGTTTAGAATATTAATAATTAAGTGTATAAATATTTTAAACCTGAATTGAGGTAATTATTAATACTAAAAATCCCCATCTTTAAATACATTGTTTTTTCTGCTACATTTTCTGTTACATTTTCATTAGTTATGTTTAGTCAACAGATATACTGATTACTTTCATGACTTATTGTGATTAAATGAGAAATATTACTATTCCACCTTACATTTCTCATTGTTTTTTGCAGTGTTAGTATTATGAGCATGTACTGTACTTCTGGTGGACTGTGTTTCCATAGTTTACGTAAACATTGCCCTGTGCCAGACATACTAGAGTTTTAAATATGTACTTCAATTGTCCTGTCATTTAACCTTTGATAAATTCATGACAGTCATGATCTCTTGGAATCTGTAAGCAGTGATAACCACATGTGGTGTCTTTAATATAGTGATGATAACAGAAAACATGAAACTTGGAGATAAAGAAGAAGTGTTTTTATGAAGCCAGACACTTTCCAAACAAAGAAAAGCAGAAGTTTGATGAGAGTAAACAAACTGACACACTCAAGAAATGATGAAATCAGTAGCAACCTGAAAATAATGGACACTGGTTAAAATTTTTCATCAATAGGTTAGTTCTAAGACCATTAATATAATCACAATAATGTGGAAACACACCCTTATTTTACTGTAATAAGCATTAAATGCCTTAGCTACAAATTACAGCCTAATATCATTACATCTATAAAAAGTACAGTATATGATTTTAATATTCATCTTGTTAATTTAGCTAAACATGGAAGTGACCACGTCCCAAGAGCCAGCTTCTGTAGCCGAGGATCGGATCGCCAAGGTCCCCGCCTTTGGCCACCACCCAACTCACATTGCACCCGACCTCCTTGGCCCCTCCCATACGTGGTGAGCCCATGGAAAGGGGGACCCACATTGCCTCTTCGGGCTGTGCCCGACCGAGCCCCATGGGTGCAGGCCCGGCCACCAAGCGCTCGCCATCGAGCCCCACCTCCAGGCCTGGCTCCAGAGTGGGGCCCCGGTGACCCGTGTCCGGGCGAGGGGAAAACGCCGTCCAAAATTGTTTTCCATCATAGGAGGTTTGTTTGTGGTTCCTGTTCCTGTGGCCGTAAGGTGGTCGGTGCCTGTCGTGGCGGCAATCCCCGAACCCGTTGGTGGACACCGGCGGTGAAGGATGCCGTCAAGCTGAAGAAGGAGTCCTACAGGACCCTTTTGTCCTGTGGGACTCTGGAGGCAGCTGATAGGTACCGGCAGGCCAAGTGGAATGCAGCTTTGGTGGTTGCTGAGGCAAAAACTCAGGCGTGGGAGGAGTTTGGGGAGGCCATGGAGAACGACTTTCGGAAGGCTTCGAGGAGATTCTGGTCCACCATCCGGCGTCTCAGGAAGGGGAAGCAGTGCAGTGTCAACACTGTATATGGTGGGGATGGTGCGCTGCTGACCTCGACTCGGGACGTTGTGGGTCGGTGGGGGGAGTACTTCGAAGACCTACTCAATCCCATTAACATGCCTTCCAATGAGGAAGCAGAGCCTGGGGACTCAGAGGTGGGCTCCCCCATCTCTGGGACTGAGGTCACCGAGGTGGTCAAAAAACTCCTTGTTGGCAGGGCCCCAGGGGTGGATGAGATACGCCCGGAGTTCCTCAAGGCTCTGGATGTTGTAGGACTGTCTTGGTTGACACGCCTCTGCAACATCGCATGGACATCAGGGACAGTGCCTCTGGATTGGCAGACCGGGGTGGTGGTCCCCCCTCTTTAAGAAAGGGGATCGGAGGGTGTGTTCCAACTACAGAGGGATCACACTCCTCAGCCTCCCTGGAAAAGTCTATTCAGGGGTCCTGGAGAGGAGGGTCCATCGGATAGTCGAGCCTCGGATTCAGGAGGAACAGTGTGGTTTTTGTCCTGGTCGCGGAACAGTGGACCAGCTCTATACCCTTAGCAGGGTCCTGGAGGGTGCATGGGAGTTTGCCCAACCAGTCTACATGTGTTTTGTGGACTTGGAAAAGGCATTCGACCGTGTCCCTCGGGGAATCCTGTGGGGGGTACTCCGAGAGTATGGGTTACCGGCCCCCTTGATAAGGGCGGTTCAGTCCCTGTACGATCGGTGCCAGAGCTTGGCCCGCATTGCCGGCAGTAAGTCGAACCCGTTTCCAGTGAGAGTTGGACTCCGCCAGGGCTGCCCTTTGTCACCGATTCTGTTCATAACTTTTATGGACAGAATTTCTAGGCGCAGCCAGGGCATTGAGGGGGTCCGGTTTGGTGGGCTCAGGATTGGGTCACTGCTTTTTGCAGATGATGTTGTCCTGTTTGCTTCATCAGGCCGTGATCTTCAGCTCTCTCTGGATCGGTTCGCAGCCGAGTGTGAAGCGGCTGGGATGAGAATCAGCACCTCCAAATCCGAGACCATGGTCCTCAGCCGGAAAAGGGTGGAGTGCCCTCTCAGGGTTGGTAGCGAGATCCTGCCCCAAGTGGAGGAGTTCAAGTATCTCGGGGTCTTGTTCACGAGTGAGGGAAGAATGGAGCGTGAGATCGACAGGTGGATCGGTGCGGCATCCGCAGTAATGCGGGCGCTGCATCGGTCTGTCGTGGTGAAAAAGGAGCTGAGCCGCAAGGCGAAGCTCTCAATTTACCAGTTGATCTATGTTCCTACCCTCACCTATGGTCATGAACTATGGGTAGTGACCGAAAGAACGAGATCGCGAATACAAGTGGCTGAAATGAGTTTCCTCCGCAGGGTGTCTGGGCTTTCCCTTAAAGATAGGGTGAGAAGCTCAGTCATCCGGGAGGGGCTCAGAGTAGAGCCGCTGCTCCTCCGCATCGAGAGGAGTCAGATGAGGTGGCTCGGGCATCTGATCAGGATGCCTCCTGGACGCCACCCTGGTGAGGTGTTCCGGGCACGTCTAACCGGGAGGAGGCCCCGTGGAAGACCCAGGACACACTGGAGGGACTATGTCTCCCGGCTGGCCTGGGAACGCCTTGGGATTCTCCCGGAAGAGCTAGAAGAAGTGGCCGGGGAGAGGGAAGTCTGGGCATCTCTGCTCAAGCTGCTGCCCCCGCGACCCGACCTCGGATAAGCGGGAGACAATGGATGGATGGATGGAAGTGACCAGTAGTGCCACAACAAAAGCAGAGAAGCAACATGTAATCCTAAGGAAAAGGACATTGTCTGGGTTCCTCCAGGGCATGTACTACCAGGATTTTATGAGATAAGTCAATGTGAGAAGCAGGTAGAGGTCACTCTATTCTGCTACTCTTTCTTGAATGTGATTGTGTAATGTAAATGATAATTGTAAACATTTTTCAAACTTATAGCTTAGATGAAAGATAATTCATTTTTAATTTTTGGACATGGTTTATAAAAATACCTAACAGTGTTTTTAATCCCAGCCACTTTCTTCCATCAGTACATGAAATTCAACAGCATGTACAGATAAAGGTGAAGTAGCTGACTTGACATGAAGGGGCAGAGCTAAGATTCAATTAGGGAATCAAAAGGAAAAATTCCAGTAGAACAAGATTTGTAAAAATGCTGTGAGTCTCCAGCTATATGTAAAATTATGATTATATAAATCATATGCAGTATGTTACATCTTAAATATTTTTCGAGTTCTTGATTATTTTAGTCTTCAGGATAATATCCATACAAATAAACATAATATATTCTGTAATCTATAGTAAGGTTTATTTAACAGTAGAAATGGCACATTTGAAATTCCAATACTAAAACAGTAGTATAGGCATGAGGGGATGGTAAATCTGTAATGAAATCCACAGTAAAATGTGCCTACCACCTATTAGGACTAGGTAGTGGCTATAGAATCTGACAATTAAAGGATTTAGCTTTATTGTTTAACACTAAGCCTTCACATTATTTTCAGCATCTTGTAAGAAAGGCCACAGGAATTGCCTCATTAAATTTATTTGTTAGTTTTATAAATTCTTCAGTAAAAAAATCATGACCCTAAAAACAAAGATTCCCTTCCAAGCTGGTGTAGTGGTGGTATGGCATAGAATGTAGAGACTGAGTGAGAGAGAAAGCTCTGCTGATATCATCAAGAAGCAGGCAACCATAAGAACTGCCTCGTTCTCTTGCTATAAAGTAACTGATTGTGAGGCCTTTGTAATGCCAGCAGAACACTGGTATATACTACTGTTTAAATGTGTGACCAGGGATGGGTCATAGTGTAGTGTAGACAAAACACTTGGCGTAGTCATCAGGATTTGCACTGTAGAGAGGGTGACGTGTAGTGACAATGCTACACAGGGGCGAGTCAGAGCAAGAGAGCTCAGCTGATGTCACTAGGAAGTATTCTGCTTGCAGTACATACAGTTAGTAACTGTGTATAAAAGATTCAGAGTTCTTTTATTGCTCTTGCTGTAAAGGAACTGCTTCTGAGGGCTCAAGCAATCCAGACATTGTGGGATCTCGGCTGTTCTGACTCAGAATGAGACAGTGAGCATTTTTAATGAAGAGGATCAGGAGATTGAGCATGTTTAAAAAATAAAGTTGAAGTCATAACAAAAAGACTAACTGTCATCAACAGTTGAAATGTAACAAAAAATCTAAGACCTAAAACCACAAGCAAGATCTTTAACCAGGTAAAAGTTTTATCATAAGAATCACACACCAAAACAGTTTTTATCTTAGACACCAGAAAGTGTATGGAATCGATCTTTATATCCTTGACCCGTAATGATATACGTAGTGTGACCCTGGACATCACCCATAGTAAAACTGTAGCAACTGCTACAGCAAAAGTTTACAAAATGGTGGCATCCAAGGTCAAACACCATGGCGTTAAAGCAAAACTATAAATATTTTCTACTTTTTCATATCATATAATGAAAAAAAATGTTATGTTGTATTTCTGAAAGTTCAAAACCCCTAAATAGATGCATTCATTGTGAAAAAAGAATCAGACCATTCAAAAAATGAATCAAAATGCTAAATTATAACAAAGGCCGATCAACAAGTTTATAAAGTGCAAAATGTATGACCTGGGATGGATCATGTTATGATTTTGCAGCAAAACATATTTGAATGAATATTAACACACAAGGAACCATATTTTGTGGTGATTTTTTTTTCTTGTGCTTGTAACATATTCTTAAAAAGTCCTCAGGATTGCTAACTTCCATTATATAATTTGTTTCAGAAGGGATGATTGGTTCAGGTTCTCTTTGAGTTTGTAAAATTTAAACTTGACAACATAGAACATCTGCCTTGATGGCTATCACTTGGACTGAAAGATTTACAAATTTAAAGCACATTAAAAATAGCACCTACCAATCTTGTGTGGCATTCACACATTGAGGTGTTTTCAAATAGATATTTCTGATCATCAAAAATGGTAACTCAGTTCCTTATAGTCAATATTATAATTCTTCAAGAGATAGTCTAATGACTAAAGGTTCCCTGTAACCCACATCATAATTAGGTTCTGCCTGATTAAGTTTATAAGAAAATTACACAGAGGGAAATATCATTAGGAGTGTATATCAACAACCCCATGGCTAGATGTGTTTACATCAAGATTAATTTGTAGAGAGCTTTCTGGATGGTAGAATAAATTTATGAAATGCTTGATTTCCATCCATCCATCCATTTTCCAACCCTCTGAATCCAAACACAGGGTCACGGGGGTCTGCTGGAGCCAATCCCAGCCAACACAGGGCACAAGGCAGGAACCAATCCTGGGCAGGGTGCCAACCCACCGCAGGAAATGCTTGATTTGTTCAGGCAAATGTTTTTTCTTGATTTCTTTGTTAAAACTTTTGATTACAAAAACTTCCTAATAAAATATCTGTAATAGTTTGAAAACTCTATGAAATGTTTTACTTGCTTAACTGAATTTGTCGTTTATCAGTTCTTCATTTCTTTAGCTGCATAGTTACTGAAGTCCTGACAGAATATCTGACAGCCTCAAACACATACTTACTCTAGTTTAGCAAAGAATTGCTTATAGCTTAAAGGAATACTCCACCCAAAAATAATATTTTTTATGCTACTTACCCATGTAGTTTGAATTGATGGCTGAGAAAAATATGTTAATCTCATGTTTTTGTAAGGATATGGAGATGACATAGTTTTTGATTAAATGGTGTCCAGTGCTGAAAAACAGCAAACAATATCAAAACTGTCCATGAAAAGATCTCCAATTAACTAAGTTATTCATGTCAAGTGAAGTCACCCAGTTGTATGTTCACAACAGCATTTTTTGCTAAAGTGGTAGTAAATTAATACCTCCAAAAAATGAAAATATGCCACAAACAAGAAGCCTCTTTACAAGGGCATCACATGGGCTCATGATTTTGAATTAAACACAGGACTCTTGTCCAATCAATGAGAGGGGTGGTGTCATATCCATTCTCCACAAATCACAAGGTTATTTTTTTTATTGGCCATCACTACAAACTACTTAGGGTAAATAACAATGTATGAAAAACATTTTTTGGGTGCAGTATCCTTTTAAAAATCTCAAATTTCTCACACATTTATGTGAGTCTGCTGATCTGGAAAAGTAATAAGATTACAAAACAGAATCCCCCAAAACATCATTAACAAAAGACTAGAAAACTGCTGGGGTGTTGGCTACATCATATGAGTTATTCATAGTGCCCAGAAGAGGTGTTAAATGCAGCTTTTCACTCTTCTTCTCTTATGTTCTGTTCAAACTATACAAGCTGTGTAAGTCTAATTTTGTAAAATTGAATTAAAAGAAATTAAATTAACAGAAAAAGGTTATTATTTTTGATTGAACTTTAAAAGCTTATTGTAATCAATATAATAATTGAGAGAGCAGTCATCTTAACAGCAGGATACAAATGACCTAAATTATTGTGAGGACAAAAATGAGCAGATGATGAATATAGTTGTTTTAACAGCAAGGCAGGGCTTTTAGTCAAAACACAGACAAAGGTATACATCAAAAATATCAGGAAGAAAATTCAAATGTAAGAGTCAAAAGGAGCAAACATAACATTTATTAGCAGAAAAGTTTTCAAAATGTAAATTTTGGTAAATTTTCCAATAGCTACACTAAGGTTTATTTTTAAAACGTTTCTTTAATCCACTGCAAAATACCACTGGGTGCCACTATTTTATAATGAAAATCTAATAACTAGGCCTGATCACAATTATTTTATATGGCAACATCTTTTCTAAATAATCACTTGAATTCACAATTCACAAGGTTTTTTTTTTTTTGCAATTTGGATGCTAATTATTAGAGTCGTTTCAATCTGCTAAACTGAGTGTTTCAAATTAAGATGTCAGTATTACAGGACATTCTGACTGAACTGTATAGCAGCACCTAGATTTCATTACAGAGTGGGCCTATATTTTTCATGAGTTGACCTCATGCTATTGTTATCACTTTTTTCTATAATTTTTTTTTAAATATACATTTTTAAAAATGCACTGTTGTTGTGTCATGTTTTTGTTCACTATACTTTAATACTAATGCTATCATGTGCATGTAGGGGACAGTTTAAGGCCGCGAGTGATGGCATTTCTCTGCCACTCGAACTGAATAAAACCTCCCAAACAAATTAGACAATTTCAGCATACATAAATTATCTAGTCATAAATAAATGCAATGTTGTATCTGTATCAAATGAGCTGATTATCTATAGAATGCTAGCATAAGATTTAGACTGATAGGTTTTCTTTAGTGGCACTACTTGCTTGCAGTTTAGCACAGAGTACAGGTGGAATCCTGTTGTAACGAAATTCATGGGAACATAAAAATATTTCATTATAATGAATATGGGGAAAATATGTATACTGTTGTAACTGGGGTCGCTGGCAATTCACTATCTTTAATGACAATAAACAGTTAGGCAAGTGCAAAGTAATTGGTTGTCTTCTGCAGGATTAGGCTTACCGCGTAACATGCTTGTGACACAATGTTTAGAACACTTGACCTGCTCTTCCTCGGACTCTCCTGGTCTGCCACAGTGGTGATTCTGAGCCACTGGTGTTCTTCTAATCTGAAGATGGGAGCTAAAGCAGGACGATTCCCTCCATGTTGCTGCTCCCATCTCAGTGTGCTTGAGTACTGAATTAACAGCTCCTTTTTTGAGTGAAGTCTTGAGACTGTACCTTTCTTCTCCATACAGTAACAAAGTATCTTTATTTTCTTGGAAACCTAGACTCACCTTCCAGTCTCTTATGCCACTCTGTGACCCAAGCTTGACAATACCTGTATAAAAATACGACGCTTATTAAACTGCAAAAAATTTTATATTTGAAAATGAGATGTTAGATTAAACTTTTTTCTTTTTTTTAATAGAAGTACAGGTATGAATGCAGAATGAAAATGAGACATTAGATGTAACTGTTTTAATAGAAATACAAACACGTTTCTAATTTTTTTTATCATTCAGGTCCCAACATCCAATCTTTAACTTTGCCTTCTAACTTTTTTCAGTCTTTCAAAACTATTGAGAGCATTGAAGGCGTAATTTCGAATGCTTTTGCTATGTCATTTGTCTTCATTCCAGATTCAACATTTTGAAGGATTATTCATTTTTTTCAGAAAAACACTGACTGTTTCCCACTTTTGTTGTTCATCACAAAGAAAATGAGAAGTACTGTGAAACTCGAACAATACACTATCTGCACACAACACAACTACCCACACAGATGCTAGGTGGAGCACTATATGATGTTACCTGTATGATGTTGCTCCCACACTCTTGCTAGGCCTCACCGAGACTGCCTAAAACTGGAAATTTAGCAATAGACTATGTGAAAGGGTACAGCCCGGACACAGACAGGATGACACGTTCTTAAGCATCACCCCACGTTTATTTACAACTATTATTTACAAGTCACTGTGCACCGCCACCAAACACCCCCCACAGTCTCTCAACAGTCCAGGCTTCTCTTCTAAGCCACCTCAATTTCCTTCTCACACTTCAGGCCTCTCTTCGCCCACCTCCTTCTCCGACCTCGTCCACCTCCTCACCCGACTCCAGCCTTGATTGTTGGGAGGCAGACCCTTTTATAGGCAGCCGAATGCCGACCACACCCAGCCACCTGTGACAGTACTCCCCCGCTAGCTGAAACCTCCAAGGGCCAGCGGACCGATCCGCGAGGACTGGCCTTCCTCGGCGGCAAGCCGACACTCCGTAGCCTAGGGCCCAATCCTGAAATCCAAAAGGAAAAACAAGGGTGGAGGCGTTGCCCTGACACAGCCCCTCGGCTCGTCCTCTGTTTGGCCAACGGTCTAGGCCCTGATCAGCACCCTGATGCTCCCTCTTTCGGCTTCCCAGCCCGACAAGTCCTCGGTCCTCGCCACGGGACCACCAGCGGGAGCACACGTGCTCGTCTCCTCCCAGCCAACGGGTATTTCCTCTGCTTCTTCAGAGGACGGCCCTTTGAGGGACGCGCGCACCCAGCTGCACGTCCTCCCGTGTCGGAGGAACTGGCTTTCTCAAGCCGCTTCCTCCTTTCAGTTTGGGACGCCGTGATGGTTCGAATCTGCCCATTGTAAGAGGGCAGACCCAGCCCAGCTGGCGTCCGGAGCTTCATAGGGTCGGTCTCTCTTACCTTCCCCGCTGTGCCTGTTCGGTCAGAAGCTCCTGCAGCGCGCCGATCCTCCTTCGCCTGCGGCTCCTGATCTCACGCCACTGCCATCCCTCCTGACTACTACGTCTCTGCCTGGAGGGCACATCGCTCGGCCGGCAGTGATAGTACAAGCTGCAGCTCTTCTTGCAGTTCCTGCAAAACCGCTGCCAAGGAGAGAGAAACAGCCGGCGGTAAGCTTACCTTTCGAGCAGCGCCACTTGCCGACTGCTCTCCATGGGCCCTTCCCTGCGGCCCACTCGGGTTTCTTCGAGGCACGAGATGGACATTCCCTGCTCCTGCCTCCGACCAATCATTGGCGAGAAAACAGGACACGCTGTCCAATCCCATGCCTGTCACGAGGAGGGACTTCTGGTCGGCGGCCATCTCGTCCTCCTCTCTCACAGGGAGACGAGATTCCGGGCAGCTCCACAGCTTCTGCAGCTGTTGAGTCTGCAGCCCTTCCTTCTTGGCAGCTCCTCCTGCTGCCGCCGCGTCTTTGAGCCGCCCCTGAAACATAAAGTCCAACAGTGGAACGCTAATGGTCCGCGACTCTACATTTCCCTGCGGGGTTCGGTGCACGCCGCCCCTGCGGCACGTGGGTGAGCTTCCCTGCTGTGCCGGGCCTTCCACAGACTTTTCCAACAATACAGGTCCGCACCTTGAGCCAGGAGCAGCATCCTGCCGGCTACGCCACTGTGAAAGGGTACAGCCCGGACACAGACAGGAGGACACGTTCTTAAGCATCACCATACGTTTATTTACAACTATTATTTACAAGTCACTATGTGCACCGCCACCAAACACCCCCACAGTCTCTCAACAGTCCAGGCTTCTCTTCTAAGCCACCTCACTTTCCTTCTCACACTTCAGGCCTCTCTTCGCCCACCTCCTTCTCCGACCTCGTCCACCTCCTCACCCGACTCCAGCTGGGAAGATTGTCGGGAGGCGGACCCTTTTATAGGCAGCCGAATGCCGACCACACCCAGCCACCTGTGACAACTGTCACTTTATTTTGGTCTAGCAAGAAACAAACAACCTGTTGCAGGTTAAGTGAGACTCAGTGAAAGTGTAATTACAGCGTTAAGTATTTTTTGCATTACATTATTATCTTATCTTATGAAACATTACTACCTTCTTCAGCTCTGATTCTATAGTTAGTATTCTGCTGTGGCACCTGGTACCACTGCTGTACTTCCAAGGTCTTTTCCACCCCTTGGCAAGACATCTGATACACTCAGAGCCTTCAGTCTCAAATACTAGTAAATACTATGCTAACTACTCCAATAGTCATCTTCAGTCAAATAAACTGGTAATGCATAGCTTGGAACTCCAATGGGGATCACCAACTGCTCTTCTATAGATCATCTGTATAATATGGCACTCAACACAAAATAGGGGTGGCTTTTACATAATATATGTACTAAGCAATTGTCTTCAGGGCACAGTGGTTTGCGAGTGACATTTTAACCTTTGTATAGGGCAGCAAAAAATCTAGAGCCAGCCTGGGTTTGGGAAACCCACAAAGAACAGCTAGTATATTTCGTATAAATTCATTGCTCTCAGAAAACTTAACTTCAGTTTGAATAAGCTCTACTGATACAGTGATCCCTCCTCGATCGCCGGGGTTGCATTTCAGAACCCCCGGTGAAAGGTGAAAATCCGCGAAGTAGAAACCATATGTTTATATGGTTATTTTTATATTGTCATGCTTGGGTCACAGATTTGCACAGAAACACAGGAGGTTGTAGAGAGACAGGAGCTTTATTCAAACACTGCAAACAAACATTTGTGTCTTTTTCAAAAGTTTAAACTGTGCTCCATAACAAGACAGAGATGACAGTTCCATCTCACAATTAAAAGAATGCAAACATATCTTCCTCTTCAAAGGAGTGCACGTCAGGAGCAGAGAATGTCATAGAGAGAGAAAAGCAAACAATCAAAAATCAATAGGTGCTGTTTGGGCTTTTAAGTATAAATGTCAGAGAGAGAGAGAGAAAAGCAAACAATCAAAAATCAATAGGTGCTGTTCGAGCTTTTAAGTATGTGAAGCACCGTGTGGGATGCATATCGCTTGACAAAGCAGCAGCAAGAAAGCCCAGCAAGAAAGGGAGCAATGTGATGGTAGTCTTTCAGCATTTTTTAGACAAGCGTCCGTATCCTCTAGGGGTGCGAACAGCCCCCCTGCTCACACCCCCTCCGTCAGGAGCAGAGAATGTCAGAGCAAGAGAGAGAGAGAGAGAAAAGCAAACAATCAAAAATCAATAGGTGCTGTTTGAGCTTTTAAGTATGTGAAGCACCGTGCGGCAAGCATATCGCACAACAAAGCAACCACAAGTAAGCCCAGCAAGTAAGGGAGGAATGTGAAGGTAGTCTTTCAGCATTTTTTGAGGAGCAGCCGTATCCTCTAGGGGTGCGAACAGCCCCCGTGCTTACAATATATTTGAGGATTTCTATTTAATATGTAATACGTGCTCTGATTGGGTAGCTTCTCAGCCATCTGCCAATAGCGTCCCTTGTATGAAATCAACTGGGCAAACCAACTAAGGAAGCATGTAGCCTACCAGAAATTAAAAGACCCATTGTCCACTGAAACGCACGAACCAGCGAAAAATCCGTGATATATATTTAAATATGCTTACATATAAAATCCGCAATAGAGTGAAGCTGCGAAAGTCGAAGCGCGATATAGCGAGGAATTACTGTATATGTTTTACTGATTTGTTATTTACTTATTTCAGAGGAATAAATGTTATATATACAGTGACTTGCAAAATGTTTTACACCAATTATTACATATTTTCTGCTTTCTGTGATATTTTTATTTCAAAGAACTGAAATCCAGAATTACTTTTTTAATGTGACATAATGTTTTTGGAGAAAAAAATCTTAACAAGAAAAAAAAAAATTCTGAAAGGTCTGTATATGTTCGTATTTCACAATGTGTAGGTACAGTATAGGTACTAGTAGGTACAGGTACTACAGTATAGTATATGGTAAGAAGTCGCTTCCTGCAGTTAACAATAAGGAGCAGAATAGAAAGAAAGTGCAGCCATCCTGTGCAACTCATGACTATGTCATTTTGTAGACATTATTATTAATTTGTTTTGAAGAAATAAAAAGTACATATTGGCTCCCCATCCAGGTGTGGCTTATGACATTGGCCCTGGATTCTTTTTTCTTTTTCTTTTAGTATCAAGTGAGGGATACCTAGAGTTGCAGCTGCAAACATTTCTGCTCCTTTTCCCCACACATTTATAATTCATCTTGAATTTATCATTAGCAGTTGTTTGACTGAATGATGTCTGGCTCGCTCAGCCCTAACATCTGAAACAAAGGTATCCAATGTGTCAGAAATTTTCCAAACAGACAACTTTGCTCTTTGAGATAGGGGAAATTGCTTGAGGTCTATATTGTTGCTTCTTTTGTTAAGGAGGTAGCTATAACGGTCAGGGTTTAAACCTTCAACCATTGAGGATGTACAGAATCTCTACTCTTTCCATCAATAAATCACTGTCTTTCTCGGGGGATCTACAACCAGCTTGAATGGAAGAGTGTCAGGAACAGCTGTCTAGATGAGTACTCCAGTCGACCCTGTCTGAAACTCTCCTCCTTCCTGACACCATATAATCAGAAATATTCACTAGTGGTTTGCTGTTTTAGGGTACTGAAGATAAAGTAAACCAAATGACTAGAGTTTGTTTAATAGTTTCTTTGAGGTTAAATAATTTGGTTTCTACACCTAAGTGGTGTAATATTTTGGTAAGGTTGAATGCTTTATAGGGTTTTATATCTTATGTATACATTAAACGTAATAATGAGGCCTTATTTGTATTGTAAAACACATTGTGCATAAAGAAAGCTTATAAGTACTTGTTATCTTTTTCATATCCAGTTCTAGTGCATCTACACATCTGATGGTTTATGGAGCTCTCAATTAGTCATTGATTTGAAATAATTGCTTGCTTGACTAAGCTTTCAAAAAGCCGTGTTATATTATTTCACTATGAAAAATAGACTTTATGATTGATTCTGTTGGTTTCTCAAAAGCTAGGATGCAAAAGTAATGTTCAGCATGTAATTGGAGCGAGTTATTGACAGACACATGCAGAAGTGTCATTATTGGCAATTGTATCCACTAGAGTGCACAATAAAAGCCAGTGATTCTAAAGTGAAAATGGAGTGCGGTTTAAACTAAAAAGATTATTGTATTAATGTGCTCGTAATACAAAGCAACTTACAAGTCCAAATTTAAAAGCAGTGTATTTGACCTTTGATGATTAAAGGAAAGGTTTGGTATTTTTTAAATCAAAATTGTTTCTTTTACTATCAGAAACTTGGATTCTTAAATAAAGCATTATTTATTAATTAAGAAAAAAAAAGTTTCTATCACAGGCTTAAAATGATACTGTGTAGGCCCCTAGAGAAAAGTGCAGAATTAACAGTAAACATCGATGGTACCACAGAAATATTCTGAAATCATGTCTTCATTTGTTAATTTAAATTCTGCTAGATTTTTAACGGTCTCTGATATTTGTTGAAAGAGATTTTGTGCTTGCAATTGATGATAATTAATATTCTGTTGGAATCATTTTGAACACTTATGTAGAGGTTGTCTTTTGTTTCTTTTTCTTGGGACATCTACCTCACGTCTGCAAACCTTTGCTACTTTATATTGATTAACATGTCATAATTTACATGTTCCTGCTTTACTATTGTACATTTCTTCATTAATCAAGTTTGTTCTTCTTGTATGCTTTGCTCCAGCTTCTCCTTCTAATCTTGCCTTTCACCATTCATGTGATTTATTTTTAATGTGCTCTTTCTGCAGTGGTTTTTCATGAATCGTTACCATTATTGGGGGATGTATAGTGTTAACATACCCTTAATGAGCAATGATCCTTCCTTTCAGCCACTCCAAAAAACGTATAAATCTCTAAAACAACCCTTATAGTGAGTTTTGCGGTTGCAATATCTTATGCAAAATTAAGTTTAGTGTCTGTTTCGAGAAAGGAACCTGTTTCGCTTACTGGTACCTGGTATTTTGAGATGAATGAGATGTCACGCATGTGCACCTTGGGACCACCTTCCTAGTTCTGGCAGAGTAAGCGGTTCTTTCCACTGTAG
The DNA here is from genome assembly GCF_900747795.2 of Erpetoichthys calabaricus. Lineage (NCBI taxonomy): Eukaryota > Metazoa > Chordata > Cladistia > Polypteriformes > Polypteridae > Erpetoichthys > Erpetoichthys calabaricus. The sequence continues at coordinate 208,897,397 of NC_041397.2, read as the reverse complement.
CATCGAAAAGCTGCCTAAAAAGGGCACCTAGCTCCAACCCCGAGCTTCTAAGAAGTCTCTATCCCTTCCATTGCCAACAGAATAAAACCCAAATGGCAAGGAGGCCTGGCATCAGATGTTGACCAATGAGAGGGGAGGATAGAGATCCAAATCTCAAACAAAGTCTACCTGTTGTAAAGGCTATTAAGAGCCACAGTTTGTTTTCAGATAGATAGATAGATAGATAGATAGATAGATAGATAGACAGACAGACAGACAGACAGACAGACAGACAGACAGACAGACAGATAGATAGATAGATAGATAGATAGATAGATAGATAGATAGATAGATAGATAGATAGATAGATAGATAGATAGATAGATAGATAGATACTTTATTAATCCCAATGGGAAAAATGTACTTTTAAATGTATTTTAAATGTACTTTTGTTGTAATAAATGGGGTGGTCTTGCTGGCACCCCAACTTTTAGTCTGCCTGTTTCACAGCTGTCATCGGACAAGGATGGTGGTGACCAACTCTGTGTTTGTCAAACATGTAGAAACAGAGATTGTCATATTATTGAACTTAACTCTGACTCTTTTGACCTTACAACACTACTTACATAAGCAGACTTACATTGACTTGTTGGATTTAATAAAGTTAGAAAAGCTTCTCAGCTACAAGGCAATGCGCCAGAGATAAGGCACTGCCCTGACTAATTAGCATGCTCTTTATTTGTTAAAAAAGAAAATCTAAATGACAGTAACCACCTCCTGTAGAGACCCCTCAATGCGGGGTGTTTTTTTACCTTATCCACTACCCAACCTTTAATTTTTTCCATTACCTCTTTTTTAGTGTATAATTTTAAAGAGAAGCAGCTAGTATGACCCATCTCTTTTTGCTGGAAAAAGTCTGTGCTCGCTTACTTATTTGCAAAAGCTTAGTGGATGCAGGAGCCAAGGAAATGAATTTCCATTGCAAGTTAATGATGTGACAGAAACATACTGACCAGTTTACGTACTTCACTTCACACTGAGAGCACAAAAATTTTTTATACATTAAATATTTAAAAAAAATGTCTAATCTTCAAACAAATGGATGTTGTAATAACAATGCTGTACCTCTGCATTTCTCAATTCCCTTGGACAATCGCCTGAAGTGTGGCACCTACTGTTGTAGTGCTGGGCCATGTTGGTTTGATGTGACATTACCAAGTCGCTTCAGTTGCTTAATGTAAATATCAAGGTTTAGGATTATCTCTTGAACAGCTTAACTGATCCTATAATGACAATTTGTATCTTTGTGTCAGTTTTACACCTAGAGCATTTTTCAGATATTTTAGGCTTACCACTAATGGAAAATGCAGTTAGCAGTCCACAAAAACTAGCATTAGTGGTGCAACTTTTACTTTTGTACTAGCCATGTGACGCACAACTACGTTGCGCGTGTTAAAGTTGTCTGTGAAGGGCTCCCTGTTTAAACGCGGCTGCCAGTCGTGAACTGGGCCCTTCGTCGCACAGCATTATGATTTTTTATAAGGGAAACAAAATTACAAAACAAAACCCTTGGACATTGATTCGATAGGAACGGCCTACTCGGAATCACTGTCCGAATAGTAATTATGTGGTGGTGTAGGAGCATTTCTGCTTCTCTCCGTTCACAGTCTGTCTTGTTTTCACGACTCTGTTGTTTCCTCTCACGATCTCTTCTCAACCTTTCTCCAATCTCGCAGGTTGCTTTGTGGCAATCCAAAGAGTAAGGAAGAACCAGTGTTTCTTTCTTGAACTCCAAACGCCGACTGATGGAAAATCACAGAAGTGTGTCCGACTTATATACTCTGACTGCCGACTCCAAGAAGCGGGTGAACATTCGATTTGGACAAAGTGCTGCCAACGATGGTGGATAGAAACAGAAAAAACCACAGTCTCGACAACGAAGCAGGTGTTGACAGCAGATCTAAACACAAAGCACGGTGTCGACGCCAGATCTAAACACAAAGAGTGGTATCGACAGTGTTTGTAAAGAAAAGTAACAACCAAGGCAGTGTCAGGGGAACATGAATTCGCGGACAAACAAAGATCAAGATCCAAATGAAGATTATATATAAAGATTAGTTAATTTAAAGCACAACAATTTGTTTAGTTTGAATATCTGTGTTTTGAGGTGTGACTGGAGTACTACAGTCTTCAGTACTATAAGCCTGGAGGAGATTCTTAATGCAATGCCTATGTTTTAGCTGTTTCTCTACTGCCATCTAGTGCTTCTTCTTCTAATTCATTCACGGACAAACAAAGATCAAGATCCAAATGAAGATTATATATAGAGATGCTTTGATAAAAGGTGATCTCTTACCAAGTTGTTATGTAAGGTATGTACATATATTTCAATAAATTGTACAGGGGGATGTCTATGCAAATTGATAAACACCAGTCTTGACGCATGTCCGGTGAAAACATTTTAATGTGGCGGCAGACTGGTTGGCTTCATTTGTATGAACTCTCTTATGTAGTGCACTGAAGTAATGGGAATAGGTTTATACAGTTTACAGGAGTTAACTTTTAAATGCTTTTGGAGAGGGTCTCAAGATGTATGAAGGATGACTTTTGAGCAAAACTTCATGAAAAGGTTTTCAAGAATTGTTTAGGCTAATATAAGGGCAATGAGCTCTGACATGACTAAGAACACGTTACTTTCTTTCTACCCAGAAGGTAAATGAACCTGTGCAGTGGCACCCAAATCATTGGTAGTTAAAATAAGGCTGTGCAATAATTCAAAGATATCATTCTGATAATTTTATTTTTTTCCCCAGTATGTTTATTTATGAGTCATTTAGATATGCAGAGTCATTGAAGTAAGTAGCATTGTTCCTTAGATTTTTAACTTAAAGGCTTTAAACAGTAATACAGGAAACCTGACTCCATATATCGTTTTAATACAATTCTGATGAAAACCTCTGTATATGCAAGTACTGGATTATCAGGATGAAATGCTTATAAAGATCAGGTGGATATTACAGACTTTATTTAAGATGATCTTCTTTGTAGATGTGCCTGATTTATTTTTGGGTCTATTGTTATCTGTTTAAATCCTGCGTTTTGTGTGCAATAACTGCAGTTTGAGGACAACAGACTTCAGTAACAGTAGCTCCAATTGAAATCAATGGGGGAAAAAAACACTAGTTTAAAGATACCTGGCTGCTTGGCACTCTTCTATGACTGTAATTTTCTAATAGCAGTTCATACAAGTTTCAACCACAAGATGTCATCGTATTACTTTCCATAATCATTTTATTTCATAGGAAAGTTCAGCTGAGGAAAACTCCATGCCATCCTTTGCATTTTGTTTTTTATGCAGGAGAAATATATTATATGCAAGAACAATATTTCTAATTTTCTAATTTCATTGCTAAACCAGTGCTAATGACATGGAATTTGATTGGATAATGCTCATTTAAGTAAAAGACCTAGTTAAAAGTAAAGAAATGGAAACAGAAAAGCAAAAATCAGTGGACAGCAGAAATATCAAAATTATCAGACGTCAGGAACCGGGAAAGACTGTGATCCAGAAAGAACAACTTATGATGAAGGGAAAATGCTACACACATGGAAATGGTTTAGAGAGGTTAATATGTACAAAGTTATTCTTCCAGGATAGTCTCTCTCTAACTAAAACAGGATAGATAGATAGATAGATAGATAGATAGATAGATAGATAGATAGATAGATAGATAGATAGATAGATAGATAGATAGATAGATAGGACATGATAATATAAATAGATAATAGATAGATAGAAACTTTATTAACCCCAAATGATTACAGCAGCAGCCATAAAAAGGTTCTAATATGAATATAACAAGAATTGTTATAATATTAAGTATGTTAACAAGGTAAAAATACACATATAACAAGATGTATCTCTAAGTAGATTGATAAAGTGTAGGTATTTACTATTTGGAAAATGATTAGAATTGCAGATATTTGTCAGTTGCAATTTCACAGTACAGGGTGTCAGTCATTGGCACAGCATATTGCACAGTTAAGATGTCTGCTTGACCTGCTCAGAATCATTTAGCACACAGGGAACAAGACCACCTGAACCGAGGGGTGACTCATTATAGAGCCTGATGGCTTAGGGTAGACCTCACGTAACACTCCTTGGGGTAGTGCGGTTATCTCAGTCTGTCACTAAATGTGCTCCTCTGCTTAACCAAAACCTCATAAATGTAGCAAGAGTTGTAGTCCAGGATAGTAAGTAGCTACTGGAGTGATCTCTGTTCCACCACTTCCTCCAATGAGCCCAGCCTGATTCCCAAGATTTAACTAGCCTTTTTAATCAGTTTATTTAGTCTTTTGGAATCCCCTACACTAATGTCATTTTCCCAGAACACTATCACATAGAAAAATACACTAGCAACTAAGACTGGTAGAAAACATGTAAGAGTTCTGCATACACTAATTGACCTCAGCTTTCTCAGAAAAGAGAGACGACTCTGACCATTCTTGCATACAGCCTCTGTGTTGGTGCTCCACTCAAGCCTGTTGTTCTGATGTGCTCTGAGGTACGTCTATGTCCTTAACACATCCACATCTTCACCTCTGAGAAATGAACTAGCGAGGTAAACAAAATGGGTGGGTGGGAGTAAATACCTGTATTGAGGCCTCATCTACAGTACTGTGTGCAGTTCTGGTCTCCATATTACATAAAACATGTAGTGGTGCTAGTGAAAGTCCAGAGTCTTTAATTTAATATTGTTTTTGTATCAGTATGCTGCTGCTGGAGTATGTGAATTTCCCCTTGGGATTAATAAAGTATCTATCTATCTATCTATCTATCTATCTATCTATCTATCTATCTATCTATCTATCTATCTATCTATCTATCTATCTATCTATCTATCTATCTATCTATCTATCTATCTATCTATCTATCTATCTATCTATCTATCTATCTATCTATCTATCTATCTATCTAAAGGAACTAGGCTAACTCCAGGACTGCAAGGCATGAGTCATGAAAAATGATTGATAGAGTCAAACCCTTTTTGTCTAAGAAAATGGAGATTAAATGGTGATGTCATTTAAATCTTTTAAATTATGAAAGCAATTAGTACAATGGATCACAATTGTTACTTTAAATTAAGCCATTCATCAAGAACACATGGGCACCTGTTAAGGGTAGATTTCGAACAAGTGTTGGAAAGTTCTTCTTCACACAGAAAAGCATAGACACGTGGAATAAATCACCAAGTAGAGTTGTGGAGAGTTGTATATTAAGGACTTTCAAACTCTACTTTGTAGGCCTGAATGGCCCGTTTTTGTCAGAATTGTTGTTGTGTTCTAAAGTATCATATCTATTGCTATTACATATACTATGATTACATCTAACTAAATGAGAAAGTAAAGTTAATGGAAATCTAGCAAAACATATACAGAGACAAGACTGCTGTAAATGAGTTTCCATGCATGCATTCATTATCAGACAAGTAATCCAGTTAAGAGCTGAGGGGTCACAACTATCCTATTAACATCTGTCAGAAGGCAGAAGTCAATTCTGGAGGGTGCAATAGTCCAGTGAGTGAACTTCAGCAGAATATAAGATTGGAGATAACCAAATGGATGACTGACCTAGTAAGATGAAACATAGTAATTTTGAAACCAGCCATTAACTTGAAATAATTATAAATTTCAATTCCAAAATTCTCAATGGTATTAATTATGAAAAGGCCTAAAATGACAAAATTAAAACATGTCTATTACATGAATACAGTAATAAAGTTTGTAATTGAATCTGAAAAAGTCTGAATTAACATAAGATGCCCTAATTGTGGGGTTTCATAAAAATATAATGATTTACTTCATGAGGTAGATGTGCTTAACAAACAAGAGTAGTTGTGCCAAACATTTGTAATATTAAAATGTGTGCTTCAGTTTAAATGTTTAAATATTCTCGACTGTAATTGAAATACATCATTCTTCACCCTCTGATAGGGGGTCATAGACAGCTAGAAACCTAGTAAAGGATCAAAAATCAAAAATGACATAATTGTATATTGCTGTCCTTAAAATGTTTGAAATTAGTCATTTTTAACCTTCTGGGAGTGGCTGTTAGATGGATAAGACCACTGGTAAAAAATCATATCAAAAATATTATCATATTTGTGACCAGCAACTTCAAAACCACCCTTGACCACCCTAACCCACTCTCACCTCGGAGTACTGCACCCTCCACCCATCCTTCTGCTGATACCAGCATAGGAGAGAGTTTCCCCCCACCCACAATTACAGCAGCGCAGGTAAGCAGAGAGCTGAGGAGACTTCGTGCCAGCAAAGCAGCGGGTCCAGATGGAGTATCGCCACAACTGCTGAAGGCCTGTGCATTGAAGCTGGGGAGTCCTCTACAGCGCATCTTCAACCTGAGCCTGGAACAGGGGAGAGTCCCGAGGCTTTGGAAAACATCTTGCATTACCCCAGTCCCAAAGGTATCACATCCTTGTGAGCTGAATGACTTCCGGCCTGTCGCTCAGACGTCGCATGTGATGAAGACCATGGAGCAGCTGCTGCTTCACCACCTGAGGCCACAGGTCCACCACGCACTCGACCCTCTGCAGTTCGCATACCAGGAGAAGGTGGGAGCGGAGGATACCATCATCTATATGCTACACCGATCCCTCTCCCATTTGGACAGAAGCAGTGGTGCAGTAAGAATATGTTTCTGGACTTCTCTAGCGCCTTCAACACCATCCAACCTCTGCTCCTTAGGGACAAGCTGACAGAGATGGGAGTAGATTCATACCTGGTGGCATGGATTGTGGACTATCTTAAAGACAGACCTCAGTATGTGCGTCTCGGGAACTGCAGGTCTGACATTGTGGTCAGCAACACAGGAGCACCGCAGGGGACTGTACTTTCTCCGGTCCTGTTCAGCCTATATACATCGGACTTCCAATACAACTTGGAGTTCGGCCACGTGCAAAAGTTCGCTGACGACACTGCTATCATGGGTTCCATCAGGTGTGGGCAGGAAGAGGAGTATAGGAACCTAATCAAGGACTTTGTTAAATGGTGCGACTCAAACCACCTACAACTGAACACCAGCAAAACCAAGGAGCTGGTGGTGGATTTTAGGAGGACCAGGCCCTTCATGGAACCAGTGATCATCAGAGGTGACTGTGTGCAGAGGGTGCAGACCTATAAATACCTGGGAGTGCAGCTGGATGATAAATTAGACTGGACTGCCAATACTGAGCCGACTATACTTCCTTAGAAGGCTGGCATCCTTCAACATCAGCAATAAGATGCTGCAGATGTTCTATCAGACGGTTGTGGCAAGTGCCCTCTTCTACGCGGTGGTGTGCTGAGGAGGCAGCATAAAGAAGAGGGATGCCTCACGCCTGGACAAACTGGTGAGGAAGGCAGGCTCTATTGTAGGCATGGAGCTGGACAGTTTGACATCCGTGGCAGAGCGACGGGCACTGAGCAGGCTCCTGTCAATAATGGAGAATCCACTGCATCCACTGAACAGTATCATCTCCAGACAGAGGGGCAGCTTCAGCGACAGACTGCTGTCACTGTCCTGCTCCACTGACAGACGAGGAGATCGTTCCTCCCCCACACTATGCGACTCTTCAATTCCACCCGGGGGGGTAAACGTTAATATTATACAAAGATATCGTCTGTCTGTTATACCTGCATTATTATCACTCTTTAATTTAATATTGTTCTTTATCAGTATGCTGCTGCTGGAGTATGTGAATTTCCCCTTGGGATTAATAAAGTATCTATCTATCTATCTATCTATCTATCTATCTATCTATCTATCTATCTATCTATCTATCTATCTATCTATCTATCTATCTATCTATCTATCTATCTATCTATCTATCTATCTATCTATCTATCTGTCTATCTAGTATAGTGCCTTTCATATCTATCTATCTATCTATCTATCTATCTATCTATCTATCTATCTATCTATCTATCTATCTATCTATCTATCTATCTATCTATCTATCTATCTATCTATCTATCTATCTATCTATCTATCTATCTATCTATCAAAAGAGCATAAAACAACACTCCACACGCTTATATTATATATATATATGTGGCATGCATAACTATTCTTTTTCTCTTTATCATAAGGGTGTACTTTCCTGCACAAAATGTGGTCCAAAAATGGCCTACAAAATGAGGCTTATCCAGGTCTAGAGGGCCTAAAATGTCTTGCATGACTTGTACCAGTTTTCTCCTACCGGTTAGTCAGGAGGCATCAGACAAAAAAACAAAACTGAAGTGATTTCAAAGCATTGATAAGTAATTTTTATGAACACAATAGGTCAGGGGTCCTGGTGCACTTTTGTGACTATAGGTTTTCATTCTAACCCTTTTCTTAATTAGTGATCTGTTTTTTTCTGCTAATTAACTATTTTGCCTTAATTTTAATTGAACTACTATTTAGAGCTGAGACCCCTCAATGGTCTATTTTTTTCCTTAATTGCCAGCCAAACAATAATAAGATACAAAATAAGCCAACACATGACCTGTGTCCATCATACACACTCTGAAAATAAAGAAATGTGAAGGTCTCAGTATTGTTGATCTACTTACTGTAGGTCCACAGAATTTTCAGTGGTGTTCTAAGAAAAAAATGAAAATCAACAGTTTTGGGAATACCTGCTACAGTTACCTGGGTGTGTTGTGTTGTGTTCAATTTTTAAAATTTTATTGGCACACCCACATTTACCAAGTATTGTGGTAGAGACTAGGGGCCTCATGTATAGTGCCGTGCGTAGAATTCACACTAAAACATGGCATACAGACAAAACTGAAAATGTGCTTACACACAAAAAATTCAGTTGCATACAACTGCGCATAAGCATCGTTCCACACACTTCCCCTTTATAAATCCCAAAGAACATGAATTTTAATGCACATGCACGTGTCTACAACCCCGACCAGACTCCTCCAAGAATTTAGCATATTTCAATATGCAAATCAACATAAATAGCCCCTTCCATCCAGTGTTTTCTTAAAAGACAATCGCAGAAGCACATGTAAAAAAAGAAGAATTTCAGCAAATACGAAATGGAAGTCCTGCTCAGTGAAGTGAAGGCAAGGAAAAAAGTACTATTTGGTGGCTTTAATCTCGAAATCTCTACTTTAATCTCATAGTTTTTTTGTCATTAAAGTAGAAAGTTGTAAACTTCATCTTAAAATTGATGGTTAATTTACTAGAGTTTCTCAAAACCCTTTGTAAGTAAAGTAGCACATTAAATGTTTCATATTCTAAGTGTTTCCTGAACCAGCCATTAATCTGTACGTGCTTCTTAAACAGGCTTTCTGTTATGCCAACCAGGAGTTGCACAGGCAGTGATTGCCACACAGAATACATTACATTCACCCTTTAGAAGAACATCCATTGAATTCTGTGTCTGTGTCCCCAACCACCAGCTCACAAATCCAACATTTACACATTATTTCAATTAAACCAATGGGATACTCATTCATACATCTAGCCTTTTGGAGCCTTGTCACAACTGCCATAAATGTTCTCTGCATTGAATATACAGCTGCTTTTGCAATCTCTTTTTAGAGATATTGTGGCAAGGTGTCCTGGGAATTTAATGGATGTTTTTTCTGGATGAGCGTTCTTTATTCTTTATTTTAGCAGTACTGTCTCTGTCAAACATACCAACCCCCAATTTATGTCCTTCTGTTTTCTTTCTCCACATAACCAATCATGAAAATTATATCAAGTATACATCTTAGTATTCTAAAATGTTCAGCGAGCTGTAATATCATAAATGCAATGTATTCTGTGTGGCGATCACTGCCTGCATGCTCCTTTCGGTGTGTTGCAGAAAGGATTAACTGTGCCCCCACATGTTTAATTATTAACAGTATACATTATTTAAATGAAATTAACAATTTATCTTTAAATGTATAAATGTATAATGTACATACTTTAATGCATTTCATCATAAAAGTTATATCAAGTATACATCCTAGTATTCTAACAGCACACAACTCTAAGAGAATAACTCTTAGAAACCAGTCATCATCATCTGTAAATACATGCTCTCTTCTGTTGAATTGAATTGAATTCCTTCATTGTCATTGTGTGGTTCAATGAGATTCAATATGCAACTCCTCCATAAACTTATTTTCTAATAAAATGATTAAAAAAAATAATACAATAAAAAAACTGAAAAATATACAATCGGAAAGCATAAGTACAATATACAGTACATGTACATATAGTGCAGATAGTGCAAATGGTTCATAAAGTGGCTCAGGTTGTGCAATATTACAGATGTAGTGCAAGTTCACAGTGACTAATTGTAATTTTAAGTACAAACAGTTCTGCTGGGAGCTCTTGATGGACTGACTGAGCGCATTTATAGCTCTTGGGGTGAAACTGCTTCTGTGCCTCGAGGTCAATGCAAGAAAGGCTCTGAAGCATTTGCCGGATGGGAGAAGTTAAAATAGACTCTGGCATGGGTGAGTGGAATCCATGCAGATGCTGGTGGCTTTCCTGAGGCAGCGTGTTCTATAAATATCCTCCAGGGCTTGAAGCTATATTCCCATAATCCTCTGCGCTCTCGACACAATCCGTTGTGGAATTTTCTGTTCAGCTGCTGTGCAGCTGTTATACCATAAACAGATACAATGGGTTAAAATACTCTAGTGGTGCATAGAGAGTAACAACGCTAAAGTAGCTATGGTATTTGGTATAGTTTGGCCATTATGTGCACCATTACATTGTTACAGAATTATTGCAATCAAGTGCCTTAAATTTGTAAAGGATATGCAATTAATTTTGGGGTATTTGATAAACCCTGTATCGTAGCACTGGTTTAACGCCAGGTACTGCCAGTTTGCAAAACTGCAAAGTGTGTACATATGGTATGAGGCTGCTGTGAAAATGTGCATGGCTTTACAGCAACTTTAGTTTTTATATATCTTGAAGCGAGTGGGGAAATGGGCATAAGCAACATTTTTGTACATATGCTCCGTTTATACATGAGGCCCTAAGAGTGTGGAGACCTTCAAAACGTGAATAAGAATGTCAGGCTTTATATGGCTGAATTGCCTGTTCTCGTTCTAATCAGTAAAGAAAATCATTTTATTACTCTGCATAAAAAATATATATAAAACTTTTCTCAAGTTTTAGAATTTTTAATTTGCTTATATTTTTATGGATTTTGTAATTTCCTATGTAACATGTGGAGGATGTCTCAAAGCCCAAAACCCCAGACACAACTTCAGTGACTCAGTTCCAAGTTCAGCTGACCATTATTTTTAAGAAGGTACCCTAAATAAGCTTCATCCACTACACAAACCAATACAATAATTTTTTCTTTTTTTTCCTGTACTCCTCCCAGGCAAGCTTTGTCCACCTTCCCCAGACTTCGACTTCCAGAGTAAAGGGAGATGGCTTCTTTTATGCTGGACCTGTGAGTACTTCCAGTGACAGAAAATTGGATGTTCACTTCAGGGAGGGCCCCCTGGTGGCATCCAACAATGCTGTCTTTAGGAATTACATTTGCCATGTGGCCCTGCTGCTGTCCAAACTGGAACCATGCCAAAGGAGCACTGCTACCTATCAAAGAACAACTATTTTTGGCAAGCAGTCTTTCCATCCATCATTTCTTAAAAAACCACTTCCTATCCCAGTCGGGATGTCAGTCCTTCCATTACATCTATCACACCTGCAATTCTAAAGGTAAGATCTCAGTAGACAACTGCCTCATAGGGAACCTTAGTGACCAAAAAAGGTTTGGAAATTTTGATTATTGTTCACAAGTTTTTGAACCATATGCTGTGGCGCAGTGTAAAGGGGCTTCGTCTCTGCCGCTGACGTCCAAGGTTCGATTCCCTGAGAGGAGAGCAGTAGAGTGTGTACGCCTGATGAGCCCAAAATGAGGGCGAAACACGTACTGCGTACTCTTTCCCCTCCTTGAACCGTCACCTTATCGTGGTGGAGGGGTTTGCATGTCCCAGTGACCCTAGAAGCTCTATTGTCCGGGGCTTTATGCCCCTGGTAGCGCCACCCAAGGCAAACTGGTCCCAGGTGAGCGATGAGACAAAGAGCGGTTCAACAAACCTTCTATGATGAATGAAAACTTTGTATGGTGTTTTCCCTCGCCCGGACGTGGGTCACCGGGCCCCCCCTCTGGAGCCAGACCTGGAGGTGGGGCTCAATGGCGATCGCCAGGTGGCCGGGCCTGCACCCATGGGGCTCAACCGGGCACAGCCCAAATAGGCAATGTGGGTCCCCCTTCCCATGGGCTCACCACCAATGGGAGGGGCCAAGGAGGTCGGGTGCAGTGTGAGTTGGGTGGTGGCCGAAGACAGGGACCTTGGCGGTCCAATCCTCGGCTACAGAAGCTGGGTTTTGGGACGTGGAATGTCACCTCTCTGAAGGGGAAGGAGCATGAGCTAGTGCGCGAGCTCGAGAGGTCGAGAGGTTCCGGCTAGACATAGTTGGACTTACCTCGACGTACAGCTTGGACTCTGGAACCAATCTCCTTGAGAGGAGCTGGGCTCTCTACCACTCTGGAGTTGCCCCTGGTGAGAGGCGCAGAGCGGGAGTGGGCATACTTATTGCCCCCCGATTTGGAGCCTGTTCATTGGGGTTTACCCCGGTGGACAAGAGGGTAGCCTCCCTCTGCCTTCAGGTGGGGGGACGGGTCCTAACTGTTGTTTGTGCATATGCGCCAAACAGCAGTTTGAAGTACCCACCCTTTTTGGAGTCCCTGGAGGGGGTGCTAGAGGGCATATCTTCTGGGGACTCCCTCATTCTGCTGGGAGACTCCAATGCTCATGTGGGCAATGACAGAGAGACCTGGAAGGGCGTGATTGGGAGGAATGGCCCCCCCGATCTGAACCCGAGCAGTGTTTTGGACTTCAGTGCTTGTCACGGACTGTCCATAACGAACACCATGTTCAAGCATAGGGGTGTTCATATGTGCACTTGGCACCAGGACACCCTAGGCCTCAGTTCAATGATCGACTTTGTGGTTGTGTCATCGGACCTGCGGCCACATGTCTTGGGCACTCGGGTGAAAAGAGAGGCAGAGCTGTCAACTGATCACCACCTGGTGGTGAGTAGGCTATGATGGTGGGGGAGGATGCTGGTCAGGCCTGGTAGGCCCAAACGTGTTGTGAGGGTCTGCTGGAAACGTCTGGCAGGGTCCCCTGTCAGAAGTAGCTTCAACTCTCACCTCCGGCAGAACTTCGACCACGTCCCGAGGGAGGTGAGGGACATTGAGTCTGAATGGGCCATGTTCCATGCCTCTATTGTTGTGGCAGCTGACCGAAGCTGTGGTCATAAGGTGGTTGGTGCTTGTCGTGGCGGCAATCCCCAAACCCGTTGGTGGACACCGGCGGTGAGGGATGCCGTCAAGCTGAAGAAGGAGTCCTACAGGACCCTTCTGTCCTGTGGGACTCTGGAGGCAGCTAATAGGTACCGACAGGCCAAGCGGAATGCGGCTTTGGTGGTTGCTGAGGCAAAAACTCGGGCGTGGGAGGAGTTTGGGGAGGCCATGGAGAACGACTTTCGGACGGTTTCGAGGAGATTCTGGTCCACCATCCAGCTTCTCAGGAGGGGGAAGCAGTGCAGTGTCAACATTGTATATGGTGGGGATGGTGCGCTGCTGACCTCGACTCGGGATGTTGTGGGTCGGTGGGGGGAGTACTTCAAAGACCTCCTCAATCCCACTAACATGCCTTCCAATGAGGAAGCAGAGCCTGGGGACTCGGAGGTGGGCTCCCCAATCTCTGGGACTGAGGTCACCGAGGTGGTCAAAAAACTCCTTGGTGGCAGGGCCCTGGGGGTGGATGAGATACGCATGAAGTTCCTCAAGCCTCTGGATGTTGTAGGACTGTCTTGGTTGACATGCCTCTGCAACATTGCATGGACATTAGGGACAGTGCCTCTGAATTGGCAGACCGGGGTGGTGGTCCCCCTCTTTAAGAAGGAAGGGTGTGTTCCAACTACAGAGGGATCACACTCCTCAGCCTCCCTGGAAAAGTCTATTCGGAGGTCCTGGAGAGGAGGTTCCATCGGATAGTCGAACCTCGGATTCAGGAGGAACAGTGTGGTTTTCGTCCTGGTCGCGGAACAGTGGACCAGCTCTACACCGTTAGCAGGGTCCTGGAGGGTGCATGGGCATTTGCCCATCCAGTCTACATGTGTTTTGTGGACTTGGAAAAGGTGTTCGACTGTGTCCCTCAGGGAATCCTGTGGGGGGTACTCCGAGAGTATGGGGTCCCTGTACAATCGGTGTCAGAGCTTGGTCCGCATTGCTGGCAGTAAGTCGAATCCGTCATCCCCTCAGTCATCCGGGAGGGGCTCAGAGTAGAGCCGCTGCTCCTCCGCATCGAGAGGAGTCAGATGAGGTGGCTCGGGCATCTGATCAGGATGCCTCATGGACGCCTCCCTGGTGAGGTGTTCTGGGCACGTGTAACCGGGAGGAGGCCCCGGGGAAGACCCAGGACACGCTGGAGGGACTGTGTCTCTCAACTGGCCTGGGAATGCCTTGGGATTCCCCCGGAAGAGCTAGAAGTAGTGGCTGGGGAGAGGGAAGTCTGGGTATCTCTGCTCAATCTGCTGCCCCCGTGACCCGATCTTGAATAAGCTGAAGAGGATGGATGGATGGATGGATGGATGTTCACAATTTTATGTACAGTATAACATAAAGCTGAATAAAAAGCCTTACAGCTGTCAATGTAGCCTATTAAAACACAATGCAGTGACTTTCTGTTGTTATTTGTTCATCATACAATAATTGCTGATTTTGTTTGCAGCTCAGTTTCAAAATAATCCTGTTAAATAAACAGAGAACTAGGCCTGAGAAGTATTTTAGGCATGTTCTCAATAGTTCCTGGAATGAAGCAATGGTGCATTGAAAATCAGCGAGTTGCACTCACTAATGCAGAGAAGAAAGGCTGCTCCTTTACAGTAAAACTACTAAGCAAAGATCATTAGCAGGTTGCAGCTCTAGCATTAAAGTGCCAGCTGACAGCCCAATTCCACTTTGCTTAACTGGCTTTTTTATTTTTTAGCTGGCTGTAAAATACTGTTCCACACTTCTCCTTCAGTTGGCCACTTAAATCAAATTACATGTAACATTATTAATAAGCCACTTAAAAAAGAAAATAATTGCTGTATCTATAGTATTTGGCCACTCATTAAGCAACTGGTAGTGAATAAGCAACAGAACACAATGCACTATTTTGACATTACAGTGTGTCCGTGTGCACAAGTAAAGTCAACAAATGCTGAAATAATTCTTCATTATGTAAAGCCTGCTTATGCAGTTCAGTGTGGCTGCATCAAGTTCTGGCAGTGTCCAACATAAGACCAACAAAAGCAACAGATGGGGTGCCATGCTATTATACTTCCAGTGGAACAATTTAAAATGGTCAAATAACTTAAAATCTACATCTTAGGGATGTGGGAAAAAATCTGGAGAGTAAGCCTGGAAGACTTAGGAAGAAAGCATAAACTCCACAAAGACAGTGAGTACGCTAGGATTTGATCTAAGGATTCTTAAACTATGACACAGAAGTACTGTGCACTGCACCCTTATGAAACCTTTTATTTTAAAATCACTTGTATTGTATAAATACTCCATCACATTCAATTGCTTATGAAATCCCCAAAACGGTTTATAATGACATTTGTTTATCCCAAACTGAATGATAAAGATGAAGTAAAGGGTAAACATCAGCACATAAACTGTCATTCTGCAAGTCATTCAGAATTTTTCCTAGAAGTGCAAGCTGTAAAAATAATCCTTAATAAAAAAAACAATATTTTATTAACACTACACTGACATAATCATCATCATTATTATCATAATTTTTGATGATCTTTTTCTGGAGGGTTTGCAATAGCAGCAAACTGAGCTGGTAACTTCCTCCAGCCTTTCTTGGGAAATACCTAGACACTTCCAGGACAGTCAAGAGATATAATCCCTACAGAATGTCCTAGGTCTGCCCCTCCATCTTGTAGAAGTCCTGAGGGAGATGTTGTGAATTCAGCTTGCATAGAAATGATGTTAATCATTATTAATGTCCTGAGTGAAGTAATACTAGTTTTGATTTATTATTTTTCTTGATTTTTGAGATGCCATTTTTTTGTTTATTATATTGTTAATGGACACTGTCATGTTGTTGCCCTATGATATCATTTAAATGATATGAGCTGCATCATCACATAGATGCCAAAAAAGATGAGGGTTCAGGTGCACATCAATGTTTTACTGATATGATATGTATGGAATTCTATGAGGAAGCAACAAAAGCATAAAATCAGAGGGATGCATATGATATTATGTCAGTTTTCAAAAGGCATTTAATAAGGTCCAACATGAGAGGTTGGGAACAAAACTGAAAGGTGGGAACTCAGGGCACAGTGTGTAGATGGGTGCAAAATTAACAACACAGAAAGCAAAGGGTTATGATGTGAGGAATTGGGTGATAGCCCTGGGGAAGCTAATATTTTTATAATATATATAAATAATCTATACAAGAATATAAATAAGAAGCTGGTTGATTTTGTGGATGAGGCAAATGTAGGTTAAATGGCAGCTAATGTAGAATCAGTCAATTTATTACAGGATGTCCTGGGCAGAAAACAGATTTGAACAAATGCGTGAAAGATGAAGTTTAGTGTAAGTAAATATAAGGTATTAGATGTTGGAAGTAAAAATATTAGATTTAAATATACTCAATGGGAGGTCTGAAACTTGAAAGTATAGCTCATGAGAAGGACCCAAGAGTCACAATCAATTATTAACTATCTACATCAAGACAGTGTACAGAAGTGACCAAGAAGGCTAAGTGGACATTAGGTTATATGTTACAATATGTGGAGTGTAAGTCAAAAGAGGTTATGCTTAAGTTATGAAATGTACTATTGAGGCCTCACCCGGGGCCTCATTTTTAAAGCTTGTGTATGCACAAAAAGAGACTGGAAATGTGCATATGCAACTTCCCATGCAAACGCTGGGACTTATAAAAGAAGACTTGACTGGAGAAAATGCATATATTTTCAGCAACCCTGACAGATGCATACGTAACATTTTGGAAAACCTGGGGAATGACGACACCTTTGATAAGGTAGTGAAATGCAGCCAAACTAGGTAAATGACAACTCACACACTTCATCTATATATATAAAATCCCTATGTGCGTCCAGGTGTCCGTGTGTGGGTGTCTTCTGGTGAAGTGCGCATGCGCGGAGCACGGTGCTATGCGCGATATTACTGTCAGAGAAAGTTAGAGGCGTTTTACGGAAATACAAACCAGTATTACTGCGAGAGGAAATTAAAGGTATACAATACAGTGACGCATATTACAGCCACATACAAGCCAGTATTACTGTCAGAGGAGATTAAAGGCATATTAACGACGCGCACGCCTGTATTACCGCCAGAGAAAATTAAAGGTATATTACGGAGGTACGGACGTATATTACGGAAGTACAAGCCAGCGGACGTACAAGACGGTATCCTTCAATAAGGGCGCGCACAGGCATCCTTCAATAAGGGCGTGCACAGGCATCCTTCAATAAGGGCGCGCACAAAAAGGCGAGCCTCAAAAGAACTACCTCAATTGGGCGCAGCGAATAAAGGCGCACGTAAATAAAGATCTGTACCTGTTGCTCTTCACATATTCCAGAGCCATTTGAACTAAATTATCTACGCGCCCTTATTGAATAGAGCCGTACAAGACAGTATTACTGTCACAGAAAATTAAAGACACACAATACACAGCGGCAGCCCACGAACAACGGTCAGCTCAGCAAGTAAACATCAACAAAAGAAAGGCTGAAAGAAAGAAAAATACGACCAACAAAAAGAATGAGGTCAAAGTCCCTTGCCATTTAATATAGACTGTTCCTACTAATGTTTATGCACTATTGTTCTAGCGCCCGTTATTGTAACGGGCTAAATGACTAGTTATAATATAATTATAATGAAATATATTATGATAATGACTCAGAGATATAAATTGTAATAATTCATATCACCAAGCCATTATTATAATGTGTGTTAACATGACAAACATATTTACCTCAAAAGTTTTGAAAATGATGTTCAGACTCTTTATCACTTCCCTTTTAAGAGGTCCAATTTTGTACACTTTCACTGAAGCACTTTTTTGGTCTTTCTTCAGGTTATATTGACTATCTGTTGTAACTTCTCAGAGAACTGACCAACAGGTCAGGAATATCTCAGCCAAGCTTCACTCCATCATGCCTGCTGTGCTGAAAGCCATTAGCAGAGTTAGGAGGCACTACATTCCATTTTCGTATGGAGTTACTACATTTTCATAAAATATAATATATTTTTGCCAACATAAAATCACAATTTGCAACAGTTTACTGTTCTTGTAATGTAATCTGATCAATTTAGAACACTCATATTGCAATCAGGGCTTCTAATGAGAATGAGGCATCTTTTGTTAACTGTAAGCTGTTACATATGTGATGCCAAGATGAGTCTGATAAACATCACGCCTCAGTGGCCTCGGTCAACCCCTGATTCATTTATTTTGATGCAAACTAGCTTTGGCAGACCTCAGTTTTTCATATGCTCTATACTATTCGTTTTAAAAGCAATTGTGTCATTACATATGCCAAGTAATAGTAGCAAACTCAGATAAAGAGGTGATATAACTGAAGTTTAAAAAATTATTAAAGAATTTGTACAGTAAATCCAGACTTTTATTTTAAAATGAGTTCTACAACAACAGAGGAAAAGAGTTGGAAATTTGTTAAGGGTAAATTTAGTACAAACATTAGAAAGATTTTCTTCAACACAGAGAACCATTGATACATGAAATAAATTACCAGGTAATGTGATAAAGAGTATGCCTTTAGGGGCTTTGAAAACTCGGCTAGATAGTTTTTCTTTTGGATTTTAAACTCAGCTTTGCTTTAGAATACTCCCTCATTAAACCCCTTGGCTCTTCATTTCCTGGTCTTTTTGCTGAAAATTTAAAGAACTTGCCTTTCTTATCTTTTGTGCAAGTACTTTTTCTCTCTAGTCACAATAGGAGACATCCAACAGTCATTCTAACTACATGGCCAAACCATCTCAACTCCCTCCTCTGGATCTAGAGAACCAGTGGGTCAATTCTAAGGTTCTCCCATATTGCTGAGCTCCTCACCTTGTCACGGATGGTGAACCCAGAACCCTCATGCAGGAACTGCATTTCAGCCAGTTGTACTCAGAAGCTCATTCTTTCAGTCATTACCCAGAGCTTGTGATCATAGGTGAGGATGCAGATGAAAACTGACTGATTGACAGCTTCTTCTACAGACATAGCTCCCACTTCACCACCACTCTCTGGTACAATGTGTGTAATTAGTTGTACTATTGCACTGATATGTAGATCAATCTCATGATCATCTCTATCTTCACTCATGTATAATTCCGAGAGGCTCACTTTTTGGCTCATTTTTACCTACTAGGAACAAGTCACTCTCTCCCAGGAGAGGGCCTTGAGAACAGATATAGATGTGGTTGTAATTCACATCTCAACCACATCACAATCAAATGCAAAACATTCAAAACTTCAGCTATGCATTGATATCCAATCCAAAGCATCCCTACCATGTCCATTGCTTTCAGAATTTCCAGTTGGATCTTATCTACTCTAGCTCTTTGCCACTGTCTAGCTGGATAATTATTGCAGCAACCTCTGCCACAGAGGTGGAACCAACTCCAATCCAGTGCTTTAGGCAATACCTGCTCTGAGGAGAGTTTATCCACTTGGTAAAGGAGTTTGTCAAAGGACTCATTACACCACTAAACAAAATACCCAGTTAAGGTCTACATTTTCTCACTGTTAAGAATGGCTTGGTTGATTCTCACCTACCCTTCTGAGTCCTCATTTAATTTGCTAGAACATCTCTGAGGATGTTGGAAAGCCATTCACCATAGTCTTACCAAACTCCATCTTCACATGGACTTGTGCTTCAGCGACCACCACAATTGACCACATTTTTGGCCTGTTGGTACTTCTCTGCTATCATTGTACAATAGGCGTCTTCTTAAAATTTTACGGCTTCTTTTACCTCTGGTATCCTCCAATATTTTTGCTACAGTTTCTTGAAAGTACCTCCACTAATAAGATCTTGAATGTGGTAAATTATGAATCAACTTTATTGACCTATCCTGAGGCAATGTAGAAGAACTTCATGGAGTGTGAGTGTAACTCAATCTAAATGCAGGCATTTGCTAATCATTCCTAGCACATTCTCACTACCCATTTGCTCTATCTATCAAGAATATAGGGGCTCAGATAAGACAATATGTCTACAAAGTTGATCACTGATCTTTGGCTCAAGGTCATCTTGTAACAGGTACTCTTAAGAGGGACTTTGTGTTAAACATGGTGTTCATCATGGACATTCCATGACTATCACATACTCTACATCAGGTAATAATTCACCAGTTTAATTCAGATCAGACAAGCCAGTCCTTCTGAATATGTCCCTCCAGGTACTTCTATCATTGCCCCACTTAACTAATGAAGTCTCCAAGTAGGTCTACAGAGTTTGTACTATTTCAAGCCCAGAATCCCCTCCCTCTAAATTAATTGAATACACTGAATAGTTGTTTGGTGCATACAGAAGAATAACAGTCACATTTTTTGTATCTGCAAGTTGAATGAGCATTAAGGCAACCCTTCTTTTCACTGGAACTGAAACTCCAACTGTAGGGCAATCTTCTTGGTGACTTCTGTGTACCCCTACATTCACTCAGGGCCTCTCCTGTGAGACAGCAACAATTAGGAGAGAGGCCACACTTGATCCAGACACTATTGTTATAAATAGAAGAGACTGACTTTATCTGGCAGATATTTTTCAACCTCTGACATTGGTCCTTCTCCATCAGGTTTGTTCCATATCACAAGTGCCAGTTTTCATTACTAAGGTTTAGCATGCCTTGGTTTGTCTTCCTTCTGGAATGGCACCTGATCGTCATCCTTTGCTTTGTGGAGGGTGAACACACATGGCAGATGCTTATAAGCTTTTGGACTGAGCAACAACACTTCAAGTTCTGGCTCTGCCAGGCAAGTTTCTCTTCAATTTAATTGGAACATACTGTACATGAAGGTCAGTTATGGATTGCTCTTTGTATGGTCCTAAGAGAAGCAAACTGACATACACTCTAGTCTGTGTAATTTAATCCAAGATAAATTCAACGTTTTTTGCATTTTGATAGTTTATTTGTAAAGCTTGAACAATCTGATTTTGTTTGCTTTATCTCTTTTAATTCCTAATTGTTTGCAAAGTTCATATTGGGTATCTAAAAAAAAACACATAAACCTTTTAAACAAATAAATACAGAATCCACTGCTGGTGTGTGTAGCACATCATGAGCTATTGATGTTCAAAATGACCACTGCAGGCTTCCAGGCACTTTTGACAATAAACAAACTACTGAAAGAACAAAGTAGGTACACAAACACTCTGTAACATAAGGTTTTTAATTATGGCTAACACCATCTGTCGAGTATGTGTTACACAACTTAGAGGCATTTGAATTTTTATTTCTCACAATGAATAAGGGAATATATATATATATAATTAAATGTGAAAACATTCTGGAGAATTTAGTCCATAAATTTCTGTATTGTAGAATCTGTAATTAAATTTTAAAGACAAATGATGTCATAACCGAACTACAAAACATTAAGCAATTTAAGCTAATAATGTAACCCTGAAAACATTAATTTTGCTTGCATTAGGGTTTTACAGTAGCTACATCTCTTTTGATCAAACAAAATAGAAGACTGCAAATAATGTCAGAAAAGCGCTCACCATACACTTAGTAAAAGATGATTTCATAACCCCACTCCATGGGCAATTTGCACTGTGCTTTAAAGCTAAAAAATAACGGTAATTGGCAGCACACCAATTTACAGTGAATTAAAATTAAATTGTTCTTTCAGTTTGCTTTTTAATTTTTTCTAATGATATATTTATGCAATCAGATTAAAGTTAAAATTGCTGTTAACAATTAGAATAATGCACATTCGCATTGTGTGTATTTCATTATTCAGTGCAATTCTATGTTTTCTGAAGTTTTCAATGTTTAAACTTTTTATTTAGTACTCTTTTCAATTTAATTTCACTCTCTGAATTATAATTTGTAAATGTTAACAGTAAGGCGTTATTTTGATGTTATTTAGCAGTCCAAAAACACTCCCTTAACTTTTGTGTGGCTCTGAAAGCAGAATCATAACAGGACAATGCTGCCCCCTGGTGGTGCATTTCTCATTTGAGGGTGGATACATTTGACACGAGTTTGTAAAAAACACAATGCTTTATTTCATTCTAGCATGTTATCATATTGCTTGTAAAGGGTCACTTTTCTAGACATATTTGGTTCAGTAGTACTCACACATACATGCACGCTCCAAAACGTATTTGACAAGCCAAACAATGAGCAAGCTCTTTCCTTTACTGTCAGTGGCAAATCACAGTCTCTTGAGGCTTCATCCACATTAACAAACATTCTGAGCAGAACTCCTGCTTGAGCAGATCAAAAAACTGTATCTTGTTGAGACTCCTCTGTATGTTATTAAAACTTTTCATCCTTTCTTCCATTGTCTACAGAGAATCATGAAGCACATCACTGAAATGGAACAACTACAGTGTCAAGGCTGAAAGTCTGCAAAGCATTTCTAAGTAAGTGTAACTAACATGAAAATAAGTAGGTATACTGTGTATATATATATATATATATATATATATATATATATATATATATATATATATACAGTATATATACAGTATATATTGTGATGTCCCGTCGAATAAACACACTCAGGAGCCGCTTCTCCGGGGAAGTCTCCCAAATGCCGACTGGCTTTTTATTCAATCTGCCTCGATATAAACGGTGCCCTACAGCCGCCTGTTGTCTGGGTCACGGGGACACCTCCAAAATAACAAAGACTAATCACCTTTGTCCTATCTACCTTTCTTACCAAAAAAAACAGTTACTTCCCTTCTTTACACCTTGTACTGTTTTCCTCACTTTCTCCAGCCTCCAACTCACCTTCCGGCCACACACCCCTTTTTATCACGCCCCATTAATTAACCCAGATCCCTGTCACTCATCTCTCTCTAGGGAGGTGCCCCAAGCCCATACAAACAGGGTTCCCCCAAGACTCCACCCCAACACTGCTTCCCTTCCCTATAGCCCACGCAATGGCAAGACATGTCACAATATGTATATATAGGATTTGAGTAGAATTTGTCATCATCGTGTGCACTGATTAGGACAATTACTAGGAAAGATAACAACTGTTTTCCTATATACAAATATTTCAATATTCTAAGGACTGGATTCTACTCTCTGAGGGATATTCTGAGACATGTTTGCTGGATTAGATGAGTTTTTGGACACAGTTACTTCTTACATATGTTTTTGACAAGAAAACATTTTTCCAATTAAAACAATCATCAATTACAATAATGACAAACCATAGTTTTCTAAACATCTGTAAAAGTTACAAAAAAAAAACTAAGAGGAAGTCTTCAAAAGTGGAGATACTTATGACGCTAAATATGTACCACACCAGGCCATTAAGGATGCCAAAAGCAGATATAAGGTCAAGCTGGAACAGAACTGTAATAGCAATGATTGTTTGATGTCTCTCTGAATGCTTTACATTTGATTATTGATTAGAAATGCAAGCACCACCCCCCCCCACCACAAATAACCATTGACACCTCAGTCATAAAACCCTACACAGACCCCAGACACAAATTAATCCCTGTAAACCTGACCAGCTGAACAATTTTGTGGTTTGAGAAGCAACACTCCACAATTCAGGACATTAGACCACCTGACGTATCTCTCTTACATTCCAACTGCACCATCCCTCTTTGCATTTCTGACAATGAAGTCAATTTGCTCTTCTAGAGAAAGAAATGTTATAAAATTCCAAGTCCAGACAATATTTCTTCCTCCACACTAAGACATTGTGCTGATCAGTTAGCTACCCCGAATTTAAAGAAATTCTGAATCAGTCTTTGGCTCAACAACATTTTTTTGGATACATCACATTTTCATACAAACAATGTAACTCAAAGTGCTTTAGAAGATGTTAAAGAGAAAGTTACATAAAAAATATAGATTAGGCCATAATATTAAACATATAACAAAAGACAAAGGTAAGGTCAAGATGGCTGGAAGGGGAAAAAAAAAACTCCAGTTAGGCTGGAGAAAAAACAAAATCTGCAAGGGTTCCAAGGCCAAAAAGACCACCCAGCCTCCACTGGACATTCTGTCCAACATAGATGTTCTTAAATAAGTCCTCTTTGTTTTCAGGCTTCACATGATAGGATTTGATGAATTTGCTCTCGTGGACAGCTGGGCACCTGCATTCATTCCATCGTTATAGGGGGCTGCATGGTGCACAGATTGCCACCACAGAAGAGCCGGAAAAGACAGAAGAGAATGGTAGAGATTACTAAAGGTTGCAGATCCCTGAAGAATATGATAATATTATGCTCATATAGTCTTTTAGGAATACAACAAAAATATAGCTACAAAAAAGCCAAATTAAAATAATAAGTTTTTAGCAGTTTTTTAACATGGGAATAATAAACGGGTGGCTGCCCCAAACCTTTTTTTGGAGGCTTTTGCTCATTCTTGTGACAATCTATGTTAAGTGAGTGCGCATTATTTATTTTGTGTATACTTTTTATTCTTTATTATTCTTATCTAATTTTAATTTGTTTTTCTTTTCAGGTAATTACTTCTTTGACATCTTGTAAAGCACTTCGAGCTACCTCATTTGTGTGAAAATGTGCTATAGAAATAAATGTTGTTGTTGTTTATATGTTTGTGTTTTGTGCAATGTATTTTGCATTCCTGCTGTAAATAATGTTATGATGGTGTCATGTATTGAATATTTGTTGTTTAATTCTATTTACCTTGTTATGTATATGGCTGTAACGCCAAGATACATTCCTAGTAGTTATGTTGCCTGGCAAAAAGGTGGAAGTTGAAGTTAAACTGAAGCCTGTTCAAAGGTGGGAAGAAGGACTATGAGGAAAAGACTACTATACAAGATAGGGCTAGGGCTCCATTAAAAAACAGAAAGAGAGAGCGAGAGAATGGCTTTGCCAGTGCATAAAGGAGAGCACCTGTAGAGGGCAGTGTAACTTATTTAGAAAGTACTCACTTCATTGGTATGCTGCTGAAAGAATGGTGAATTGGGTTTGGGGGCTGGTGATTAAAACAAGAGAAGTCCTTTAAGTTGATTGGTGTCTGTATGCTGATCAGGTAGAGTATATCTGACCACTGCTGTATATTAAAGATGTTGTAATATGTCTATTTGCTTAGCAGACACTTTTAACCAAAATGACTTACAGAAGAGGTCAATATAATTCATTAACACCAGTTTGGGGATTGTTTGGTAACAAATGTAGTAGAACAAGGGTAAAAAATTGATCATAACAGGCGAAGAGCTCAGAAAAAAATACAAGTTCCAAAATCTAACAGCCAATATCAGTTAGACAAAAATTCACCAAACAAGAGAGTCCTCAAATATTTCTTGAACACACTGAGAAAGTTTTTGAGTTTTGAATGGAGGTGTGGTTTGATTTCCAAAGCACAAAAACTGTCCCACATTTCTCCAAACCACTTCTAGATATAACACAAACACCGAATCTTTAAAAAATTAAAGTGTACTTTTTCAAAGAAATGCTCTGATGCTCAAAAGAAAACTCTCTGTAGGACAACTCACAAAAAGAAATGCTTGTAACAAATAATGGGAATACAATGAGAACAAACTCCCAATACAAAATCCAAGGTAATGTCCATAAACGGAGGAAAACCTTCAAAAAATCCAGAAAATCATAATAATAATAAAGTACAGCAAAAATCACAGGTACACAAACTTACTCATTAGGGCATTTGAATGAACTGAGGGAAACATTCTCCTTTATAGGTATGAGGGCAGTCCCTAGTAGTGATGGGGAGGTGATCCTGTCTCTTGTGCAACCACCCACAAGACGCAAGGCAGATAACACAGGCAAAGAAAATCAAGCAGATAATAAACAAAAGTAACATTACCATAAATAAATGACATAATAATGAACAAAAAGGAATTGAAACTCAGACAGGAGAGGACCCTGGCTGAAATATCACAACAGAAGACAGGATACCCGAGACCTATTAAGAGTTCCAGTCCTTCCAAACAGGAGTTGGAGTTCAGGGATGCCTGGGGATAACAGGGGGAGTTCTTGGGAAAAAGTCTCAGTCCATCTCGTAGTAAGGAGATCATGGGTTTGCATCCCGGTAGTGAAAAAAGCACTACAATATGTAAATAAAAAGAATAATAATAATAACAATAATAATAATTATTATTATTGTTAGAAGGTATTCCTGACTCTATAATATTTTCTGGAGATGCCACATTCTTTGTGGAGTTCCCAGCCAGGAGCTCATTAAGTTCATAGGTAGGAGGTTAATAACAAAAAATGCTTGACTGGATTGGAAGAAAAGAGGCCCAAAAGGTACAGAAAGAAGTTGAATGTTGGAAGATGGAAAATGGAGACATTAGGTGTTATACTTTGGACTGTTGGATAAGGGTTTCAAGCCCCTAAGGGAGGCCTACCAGAGCTTGTTTTAGTTTTGTTTGTTTAGCAGTTTGTTGCTCTCCCTTTGTGTTGCTTTTCCACATTTAAAACCTCTTTTTTGTACAGTTTGACATTTTTCACATCATTATTTTATTATAGAAGCTTCTTGGGTCCACTTCTAGACAAAGTGTCACACAGACATGTTCCCAGCTGTTTAACCTTAATCTAATTTACTTTAATCAGAGAGCAAGTAGATGAACTATATTTTTGTTGATAAAGATAGTCCTTTTTTATCTTTAACAGTTAAAATAATTTTACCTTATGCTTTATCATGTTGTTAGCTCACCTATTCCATGCACCTAACACAGAAGGTATTTCTAAATAATGGATAGGAAAAAAATCTCAAAACCAGCTGTACAACTGTTACCTGTAACCTCTTACCTTATTCATACTCTACCCCATATTTAATCCATTGGTACCTATATGGCAAGCTTCTTCATTAGTTTCACTCCTTTACTGCAACCCACTTTACCACCAATAGAGGGCTTTACAAGCTCGTCCTCTTGTGCCATTAAGGAACCACAGTTAGACAATAAATGAACAATGTAAACTTCTCAGCAACGCTGAGACATAGGCTTTAAGCTTTCAGTTAAAAATAATATTTATTTGAATCAAAACCATTACCAGAAAAAATAAAACAATGTATAAAATCATTCAATCTGGGTGGGTTAGGTGGGAAGGATGCTGACAACACTTTCTCAAAAGGTCCAATTCCTTAGTTACAGATTATACGTTCTCAAAGAAAAAAATCAACCGAAAAAGATTTCTTGCTGGAGACAGAGCTCTTTGAAAACTGTTCAGCAGCTGAGTGAGAGCTCCATGAGTGTCCATTTCATTTTTTAAAAGGAGCAGAGAGGCAGAAAGGTTCCTTTCAAGTGTCTATTAGCTGAGATGTAACCACCCTTGCACCACCCTACCTTTAATCAGCATGCAAAGCCCCGAGTTCTTTATTATGGTGTTGCCACCTCTGTTACTGGCATGTACAATATATGTCACCTTCAGCCTTTGAACACATAACCAAATTACGGTTCACTCCAAATGTATGTAAAAAAAAACTTTCTGTTTACTAAAATGCAAAATGAATAACAGGTTTCCAAACTTGGCATTTTACAAATATATACAACACATAACAAAACACAAATACTAAATTGTTTACAGCTATATATATCATCCGTTCGATAGTACTGGTGAGCTCACCCTTATTAATTACCACAGTCAGTTAAATTTAATCACTACGTTGGGGGCCCCAAACCATAGCTGGGGTGCGTGGTGGCCAAACAAACAAAACAGAACTGGCCCCTTCACTTGAGGATTTAACTCAAGCCACTTAAAACAAACAAAAAAAACACACACAGACCTTGTGTGAATGTACTCTCCTTTCTTCTCGGGTACCTCCTTTGGGCCTCTCGTCTCACTCGGTCTTGAACAACCTCCTCACTCTTAAACTGCCAGTGCTGAACACATATCCTGCTGTCTTTCTCTTCTTCAGGTCACCAAATCACTCCGTTCATCACGTGTCAGGCCCTCTCCTCTCTCAGCTCTCTTTGCGTCCTGCAGTGGCACACTTACTTG
Organism: Erpetoichthys calabaricus; assembly: GCF_900747795.2. Lineage (NCBI taxonomy): Eukaryota > Metazoa > Chordata > Cladistia > Polypteriformes > Polypteridae > Erpetoichthys > Erpetoichthys calabaricus. The sequence goes on along the minus strand of NC_041397.2, from coordinate 208,869,157 downwards.
TCCTTTTCATTGGCTAGACACCCTCTGTTTGATGGTGCACTTTTACAGTGTTCACCACTTGATTTCTCCCCTCTTAACTATCTATCGCTTCAGTGTTTTGCTTTGCGCATCAGCATTTTGCTATACCGTTCTCTCACTAGTTGCAGTGTTTCAATACTCTGTATATTTCACGATCCCTTTAGCGTTCTTCTATCACTTCTTTCTGTCTAATCAGTTTAGCGTGTTGCTAAATCTTTCTTTTCTCCCATCTTCTCCTTTTATGTTTTAGCAGTTTGCTAAAATCATTTCATCTTTCTTTTCCTGTCTCGTTTCGGCATTCTGCCTCAAACTGTCTTTTTTTCCCCTTCTACTTTCTCTACTTTCCTCCAATCCCATCTCACAATTATCTTACAAGGACTGTCGATAGGCCAATCAGAGGACACTTACATATCCAGCTTAACCTTACACAACTCCAGTAACTTGTACCCCATTTCAGTCAATAAACTTTATTAGCAGAAACTCGCATTCTGATATTCTTTTTTTCTTTTTTTTTTTTTTTTTAAATCTAGCCCAGGTTACAGAGAGAACTCAAAAGTGTCTTCTTTTACAATAAAAGAAAGTTTCTCCCCTCCTCCCTTCTCACACACAAAAACCACCTGGCTTACTTGTTTTCTTCACCATTAGCCAGATGTGCTGACATTTTTTCAGTTTTCTCAACATACAGAAAATGTTATAGAATCATTATCACAAGTTCAGGGCTATTTTCATTTGACAATCAGAAGCTGCACAATGCAACTTTGCTATGCTTCACCTTTCAGCTTTCCCAGAATGAACTGCACTCCTGTTCATCTTGACCAGACTTTCAGGCTAAGGACTATCACCTGAAAGTAGTTAGCAAGATTAACGTATCTCCTGTACACCTTAGCTATATTTGAAATATTTTTGCTCTTGTAAGTTTAGTAAAGAAACTTATTCAAAATTTGAATTGTGCAGTCCTGAGCCTCAACATTTTAAAGAGCTAGGCCACCACAGGTATTCTGAGCACCATAATACACTATATGGCCAGATGTTTGTGGATATCTAACCATCACACCTCTATGAGCCTCTTATGGGCATTAATATGGAGTTGGACCCCTATAACAGCCTCCAACTTTGGAGTGTGTCTGTGGGAATTTGTGTCCATTCAGCCAAAACAGCATTTTTGAGGTCAGGTACTGATGTTGGATGAGAAGACCTGGCTCACAATTGCTGTTTCAATTCATCCCAACGGTGTTTGGTAGGTTGAGGTTGGGGCTCAGGGGAGGCCACTTGAATTCCTCCACACCAAACTCATCAAGTCGTGTTTTTATGGACCTGGCCTTGTGTGCAGGGGCACAGTCATGCTAGAACAGAAAAAGCCTTTCCCAAACTGCTACCACAAAGCTTGAAACACACATTGTCTAAAATATCTTTGTATGCCAGAGCATTAACAGTAACCTTTACTGAAACAGGTGCCTAGCCCAAACCCTGAAAAGCAGCCCCAAACAATTATTTCTCTTCCTTTACAGTAGGCACTATGCAGTCCAGAAGTTAGTGTTCTCCTGGCACCCTCCAAATCTAGATTTTCCTTCAGACTTCGAGATAGTGAAGTGTGATGCATCACACCAGAGAACATATTGCCAGTGCTCCAATGGCAGCATGCTTTACATACCATTTCAGCTAACAGTTGGCATTGTGCATAGTGATCTGAGGCTTGTGTGAAGCTGTTTGGCCATGGAAGTGCTTTTCATGAAGCTCCTGATGCACACCTCTTGCACTTATGAACTGCCTTTCCCAAGGTTTCTTCCATTTTTCCCTACTAGGTTTTTTTGGGAGTTTTTCCTTGTCTTCTTAGAGAGTCAAGGCTGGGGGGCTGTCAAGAGGCAGGGCCTGTTAAAGCCCATTGCGGCACTTCCTGTGTGATTTTGGGCTATACAAAAATAAACTGTATTGTATTGTATTGTATGCGTATGAGTTTGTGGGACGGTATGAGTTTGTGGGACGTGAGTTTCTGTGGTCTACCACTTTGTGGCTGAGCTATGGTTGCTCCTAGATGCTTCCATTTCATAATATTAGCACTTACATTTGATCACGGCATATCTAGCAGTGCAGAAATGTCATATACTAACTTGTGGCAAAGGTGACATCCTATTATAGTGCCACATTTAAAGTCATTGAGCTTCTCAGTACGATATATTCAGCTGTCAATGGAGAGTGCATGGCCATGTTCTTGATTTTATGCACCTGTTAACAATGAGTGTGGCTGAAACTCTTGAACTCAATAATTTGGAGGGAAGTTCACATACTTTTCGCTATGCAGTATACACAACTGTAGGCTGTGTATACTGTTATGGGACTTACTGCTGCTAACTATGGGACTGGAGGACCTCTGTTAAATTATGGCCATGTTTCAGTTTCTCTGCCCCTGGGGTATTTATTGCTATGGCACTGTCTCTATAAATAAGGTCTACCAGAGGTGGTACTTAATTCACTCTGTTGTCCATTTATTACCTGGAAAGGCAGATCCTCAGTTGGCTGCAACGCTGCTACTTCAATTAGCCCCCTAAAGGGCTTCAATACCCCATACAGAGGGGGAAAGAAGACTGCAAGGAGAGGAGAGAGCACTTCAAATTCTGAACATGGAGTCAACATTTACTAGACAGCTTTGCAGCATGTTTTATGTACACTATGTTCAGAATCGATTTCCTTATTATTGCCGTATTAAGAGAATTAATTATGCCCCTTTCACTAAGATAGGTTTTAGTGCTAGGATAAATGAGTCCTCAGAATATATGGAGGCTATTTTTATGATACATTTTAGGCAGAATTATGTACTACACAAAAAATAATGAACAATATATACTGTATATAAAATGCACAATTTCCTAGAGTAATAAATAATAATTATGAAATAAGCGTAATTAATTACTTTAAAATATATACCAGGGCCAAAAATTGTTTCCCATCTTAAAGTGTTTTAACATCATGTCTGGTAAGAGTTTTTATGAAAGATCCTGTGGTCTGCTTTTGTACGGGCTTTGTTTCTCATTCTTTCACTGACAACAGTCTTGGCATAATGAAACGTTTCACTCTCTTTGCAGCCTTAAGCACATGCATAAAATGTTATTTAGATTGTTACTAATGATGGTGCCAGAAAGTGGCGACGTGTTGCATGTTGATTAGCAATGTGCAAGTTAGAATTTCACAGTACTCTACACATGTGACAATAATGACCCTATATATAAAAATAACAATAGCCTACAAAGAGTGGCCATCTGCTTTTTGCACATACTGTAAATGACTACACAATGTTATTTACAAGAGGTAGACCTATATTCACTGTGTGCAATTCAAAGGGTGAATCAGCTTAATTTAATTTGAATATAACATGGTAGTGGGCACCCAATGTCTTGGCATGGATGTATCTGAAACTGTGGTTTAGACACAAAGCATCTAAAATCAAAAATAAGGCACTACCTGAAAAACATCCAATCAACAGCAGGCAAACAAATCACTGTAGGGATGCGATAATGTCTGACACAGCATGTGCAGCGATGTTGGAAGAGGCAAAATGCATCACTCATTTCACCTTGTTACAAACTGAAGCCTTGCAGCCTGTGTTTAATTCGTGACAGTAATAGATGTGGCTGCAGTACCCTAAGCAGCACAATTGCTGGACAGTGTATGGTTGAATAAATGTTTGCTAGCCTCATAAATTCCAGTTTATGCTGACTTATGCTGATTAGTAGACTAGGATTTTGTGAAAGCCCAGCAATTACACAGACCAGCCAATAGTTTGTGTCTGTTGCTTCATTTTCACAGTACATAGAGGAGTCCTTAATACAGGTATTGTATATTTTAAACCTCATGAGATATCGTAAAATCATTGGGCATCCAAAAGTACTGAGCCATAGTGGTTGTATACTCATTTGCCAATGTGCTTTTTTAAGGTTAGTAATGCTTCAGACTAAAAAGACTGGTGAGCCATAAAATGGTGCCTGAAACATGACAGTGAATTCAGTCTAATCTATTGCTCTTTGAAGTCACCAAATGTCAATACAAACAACCTATTCAGAGTGGAGATCCATCCATTTGCAAGAACCATTGAACACATTGTCATCTGTATGAATTAGATTCTCTTTGACATCACGCCGAGTCCACGCCTTCATGAATTCAGCACATTGAGTGCAAATGAGGGATCAACTCTCTGTTGGGTACATGCATAGTTCTGTTCTTGTATCATTAGAGAGTAATAATAATTATAAGTTACAAAGTGTTAAGTTTTGACAATAAATAAAAAATAAATAAAAACCATCTGGTCTTATTTTATTTATAACAGATCTTATTATAGGTTTTAATTAAAGTTATTGCATGCAAACACTACACTGACTTCGGTATTTGTGCATAGAAGTAGTATTTTCCCACGCACAAAATACATTGAAATTCTTGTGTGCAGCACATCATCACAGCCTGGCACCATGAAAACCAAAAATGTATTAAAAAAAGAACAGCAAGTTATTTAACAGCAAACACGAATCGACTGATCTGATGTACTACTTATTTTGTATTTTTAAATGCAACTTCACTCCATAACACAAGTCTCAGGGACAAATGAACCTATGGCACGTCTGGCAAAAAATAACTGGGACTTCAGAACTTCAGAATGTATTTGTCAAGTCATGACCAGCAATGACTTGTGGGTGTAAGGCTTAAGAACATGAAAATTTGCAGAAGCATATTATAGCCTCAGACTGCAGTACATGTATATACAGAAGAAGGAGCATTATTATAAAGGTAATGCACAGTTATGCACAAAAATATACAAGAGTGTATTGTTTTTGCATACATTCTAGGTGAACAAGTGTATTTAATTACTGCAGAGAAATGTCTTCCAAAGTAGAAGAAGCACAAATTGTTTTCTACAGGCACAAATGAGTTCACTGATTTTACAAGTATGGCTAATATAGCATAGAGAATTCAATTAAGCACATAGGATTTTAGAAGATACATGTGTAAAAACATGTCATGGTTGTCAATAAATTTCAGGTATTGTCATTATGTGAGAAATTCACATTCAGTTTGTACCCATGAGGAATCTGCGAGCACCTGGCACCTTTGGGACTTTAAATTGTCTAATGCAGGATATGTGCAGGGTGACCCTTTGCAGTTCAAGATCAAGATTTAGTGTGGACTTCATTATTTTAAATTTCAATCAATCCATCCTCTGTTAGCATGCCAACTACATTCAATAGCAAAAAATACAATACAATACCTGCGGTGGGTTGGCACCTTGCCCGGGATTGGTTCCTGCCTTGTGCCCTGTGTTGGCTGGGATTGGCTCCAGCAGACCCCCGTGACCCTGTGTTCGGATTCAGTGGGTTGGATAATGGGTGGATGGACAATACAATAAAGCTTATTTTTGTATAGCCCAAAATCACACAGGAAGTGCCGCAATGGGCTTTAACAGGCCCTGCCTCTTGACAGCCCCCCAGCCTTGACTCTCTAAGAAGACAAGGAAAAACTCCCAAAAAAAACCTAGTAGGGAAAAAATGGAAGAAACCTTGGGAAAGGCAGTTCAAAGAGAGACCCCTTTCCAGGTAGGTTGGGCATGCAGTGGGTGTCAAAAAAAGGGGGTCAATACAATACAATACAACACACAGAACAGAACAAATCCTCAATAAAAAATTTAAAAAATTTTTAGAAGTATGGAGCAGAATTTAACAGTAGACGATATCACATAATAAGATTTAGATCATTTTAGAGTCCTGGAGACCTCATCCATCAAGCTGCCTCCCCCATTTGGCCATTCCACGGCTGAAACAGTGTTGGGCCAGCCAAGGACCCCTCTTTCTCACAATTCCTGCGATCCTCCATCAGGGATGACTTTACCTTAGGCAGGCAAAACAACTTGGCAGGTGGGCCGTGGCACCAAATGCCACATTTGAGTACTGAGAAGAGAAACAGAATAGGAGAGGGTTAGTATCCAATTCTAACTATCATGTTACTTATGTTTTAGTGCTAATGACTAACAACAGAGATGCAGTATGTACAGTTAATCAGCAGCTCTAGTCAGAATATGCTAAACTGAAGTACAGTAATCCCTCCTCCATCGCGGGGGTTGCGTTCCAGAGCCACCCGCGAAATAAGAAAATCCGCGAAGTAGAAACCATATGTTTATATGGTTATTTTTATATTGTCATGCTTGGGTCACAGATTTGCGCAGAAACACAGGAGGTTGTAGAGAGACAGGAATGTTATTCAAACACTGCAAACAAACATTTGTCTCTTTTTCAAAAGTTTAAACTGTGCTCCATGACAAGACAGAGATGACAGTTCTGTCTCACAATTAAAAGAATGCAAACATACCTTCCTTTTCAAAGGAGTGCGCGTCAGGAGCACTGAATGTCAGAAAGTGAGAGAAAACCAAACAAATCAATAGGCCTGTTTGCCTTTTAAGTATGCGAAGCACCGCCGGTACAAAGCTGTTGAAGGCGGCAGCTCACACCCCCTCCGTCAGGAGCAGGGAGAGAGAGAGAGAGAGAGAGAGACAGAGGAAAACAAACAGTCAAAAATCAATACGTGCCCTTCGAGCTTTTAAGTATGCATGTCGCTTCACGAAGCAGCTGCACACAGAAGGTAGCAACTCTTTCAGCATTTTTAGACGAGCGTCCATATCGTCTAGGTGTGCGAACAGCCCCCCTGCTCAATCCCCCTACGTCAGGATCAGAGAAAGTCAGCGCAAGAGAGAGAGAGAGAGAGAGAGAGAAACAAAAGTAAGTTGGGTAGCTTCTCAGCCATCTGCCAATAGCGTCCCTTGTATGAAATCAACTGGGCAAACCAACTGAGGAAGCATGTACCAGAAATTAAAAGACCCATTGTCCTCAGAAATCCGCGAAGCAGCAAAAAATCCGCGATATATATTTAAATATGCTTACATATAAAATCCGCGATAGAGTGAAGCCGCGAAAGGCGAAGCGCGATATAGCGAGGGATCACTGTAGTGAGTCTTCAGCCGGGATTTAAAAGCTGAGACCGAAGGGGCATCTCTTATAGTAGCAGGCAAACCATTCCACAGTTTAGGGGCCCTGTAACTAAAAGCTCGACCTCCCATTGTTATTTTATTAATCCTTGGAACCATAAGCAGACCAGCATCTTGAGATCTTAATGTGCGCTCTGGTTTGTAAGTCATGATAAGTTCAGACAAGTAAGCTGGACCTCGGCCATTTAATGCTGTTAAAAGAAGGATTTTGAAATCTGCCCTAAACTTAACCGGGAGCCAGTGTAAGGATTTAAGAACTGGAGCTATGTGTTCGTATTTTCTTGTTCTTGTAATAATTCTTGCAGCCGCATTTTGTATTAACTGGAGGCTCTATAAAGAACAGTTTGAACATCCAGTGAACACTGCATTGCAGTAGTCAATCCTACTAGAGATAAATGCATGAATTAATTTCTCAGAATCCTTGGATAATAGAATCATTGGATAAGCCTGTTGTGAATAAATGGCTTTTCACATTATAACATATTTATGTTTGAGTCTTTTACTCTATCATTAGATTTTTCCTCAGATGCAGCAAATGAAATGTAGACTTTCATTCTCACAGGGAGTGCACTGAACTTGAATAAACCTTTGGAAACTGTTTAATTTCATTGATTACTACCAAATCAGAGTGCAAACAACTGGGAAAGGAAAGCTAAAGACCATACCATAAAGATTATCAGGTGCAAAAAGTGACAGGGCAGGCAGATGTCTCTGTGAAGCCAAGAATGGTTGGGGTACCACCCTGGTAGCCCTGTTAAATAACAACTGAAAAAGGCAGTGTCTCAAACAAAAAAGCATTAAGTAGATAATCTTTAGCAGAAAGAGCTTGAGAATAGTCAGTTTGGCAACTGACGCAACCTTCTAGGAACTAGCTGGCTCTATATTCAGGGGAGCAGAAGGGGTGGGGTTTCTCAGATGAGGGGCGGGATCAGTTGTCCCTCTTGGCTGCAGAGGAGGAAGGAGAAGATAAGGTTAGTGTCTGCACCCACTCTTGTTCTGTGATGGTATGGCTTACCTTGTCAGAGCCAGAAAAATGGTACCCTGACATGCATGTGGGACACACGGAACAAATTAACTAGAGAAACTCTGCCTCTTTATACTTTTGCTAAGCATAATTTTTTCATTCATTCTTGCTGATGTCTTTTATTTTGTGGGTACAAGCTTTGGAGACTTAAGTGGCTGCTGCTTTTACTCTTCTTTTAGTACAGGAAAAGAAACTGTGAATGGCATGAATGACATCTGAAACCAGGTGAATTGACACATTTTATCGTGTTGTATTTCCAAATGCTCATTCAAAACACTGGGACATATGTCTAAGAAAATGGCTTAGTTGCTAAGGTTCTTGACTTTAAAACTGTCAGGATTCGAAGACACTGTGAGATCTGGAGTAGGTCACTTCACTTCCTTGTACTCTAATTGTAAAAGATGTATGTGTGCACATGTTTACTACAGGTCTGAACACATAAGGTACAATAAAATGATGCTCATTGTAAAAAGGTGCTATATAAAATATAATTGTATTCTTCTGTCCTTTATAAAGTAATTTTGTGGCAGTATTTTCTGTGAATGACGCTATGTAAAGGAAAATTTGATTGACTGTTGACTTGTAATGAGGATTATCCGGGGTTAAGCAATTTGGCAACTGTAATAACAAGACAGTTAACGTAATGAGTGCTACAGTATGAAATTGTTATATATTAAAAAGATATTCAATTACATAAATATGTAGCACACAAAGCTGTAATTTCTATGCCTTGACATCCATTTACATCTAACAAATGAATGGTTATGTGATTGAACATGATTAATCCATCCTGCGTACATTGCAGTACCTGTCCTATGGCAAGCTAAGCACCATCAAGTATTTGCTCCCTTCACATCGGTTTGATTTAATGCCTGTGCCTGTAGCTGTTTACTTGTTCATTAATCGCTGTCATGAAAAAAGATAAAATAATCTTTATGTGACAGCAGAGCTATTTATTGGCTGTGTTTATTAGCTACTTTGTAATAATATTATTAGCTGCCAATTTACAAGAGTTCCAGGGCATGGTTGCGTGAAGATTTCATTTCTGTCAATCGCATTTCTTTTCAACTACAGGCCTTGGCTTGAGGCCACTGATGTGTTGAAAATACAATTGTGTGCTGCAATATACATTTAAAGGAGATGTAGCACAGGCTTTTAAATTGCAAATGTACTGAGGTGGCATTGCATGCAAATTCAGAAAGACTCTTCCTTCCTTTTGTTCTTTCGCTAGATTAGCTCAGTTTGTCGGCAAGCGCACCAGTTTCATTCATCCTGATTTAATCGGATGGCAGATCAATGATCTTTTCTTATAATGAGGCTGACCACTTTTATCTTAAGTGGTGAAAGTCACTGTGCTTTGACAACACCTTGACTTTACTTGGTCTTGCAATTTTATTGCCTGCAGTAGAGAAACTTGCTTAGAATTCAAAATTTGCATGTCACAAAGATAAACCTCTGGAACTACTGGAAAGGAACATTTATTTATTTATCTATTTTACGTAAATAGCAGATAGAATTCAATGTTTGCACCAAATCACATATTGAGCTCTAGGGGACAGCAGTGTGTAATATTAAATTATCTCCTTTAGTGAGTTGTTATACTGTACATAGTAAGTTTTGTTATCTTAAATTCCACCTTCATAATTATTTCCTAGATTTTTAAGGAAGAGCCTGCAGAATAAAAAAAAACTAATTACCTTCTTTATAATGTGTATTTTAATAAATCAGGTATTTAGCCTTTCCACTGATTACCCAAACTGTCTTAATCCATCACAGAAGTGTGGCAGCAATAAGCAAAAGATAGGAACAAGCCCTAAAAAACAAAGTTTTATGAAGTATACTATTGTTTGGTAATTGTTAAGGAAAAAAAAATGTGTCAATAAGATAACCTTTCTTTAAATCACTAAAGTCCCATCCTGGCAACACTGGACACAAGGCAGGGTCATGCCCTGTATGGGTCAGCAGTCATTACAAGGCACACACAATTCAGAAAGTGTGTAGACACCTTCATTTTCTGCACAGTTTATGTGTTGTGAATTTACTCTTAAATGGGTAAATTTGCCATTTCACATTTCTATAAGTATTCAGACCCTTTGATGTGGCTACTATAAATTGTCGTCAGACGTATCCTGTCTGCTTTAATTATCCATGAGATGTGTTTAGAGTTTGACTGGAGTCCACCTTTGGCAAATTGATTTAATTGGATTAATTGGAGTGTAGAAAAGCATATAACTGTGTATATGAGGTCCCACAATTCGTATAGCATGTCAGGACAAAAACCAAGCCATGAAGTCCAAGGAACTCTTGGTAGACCTTTATGATACAATTGTGATGAGGGACAGTCCAGGGCAAGGATTTCTAAAGCTTTTAGTGTTCCTAGGAGTACAGTGGCCTTAATAATTGTGAAATGGCAGAAGTTTGGAATCATCGGGACTCTTCCTAGTGTTGGTCATCCAGCCAAACCTAGTAACCGGGGAAGAAGGGCTTTGGTCAGGGAGGTGCCCAATAACCGAATTTTCTCTCTAACAGTTTTACAAGTTCTCCTCTGGGGTGGGTCCAGAGAAGGATGACCATCTCAGTAGGATTCCACCAATTAGCCATTTATTGCAGAGTAGCTGGATGGAAGACACTCTTGAGTAAATTAACATTTAAAGAAATAAGAACATGAGGAAAATGATTCTCTGGTATGATGAGACAAATATTGAACTCTTTGTGGAAAAACTCAAAGCATCATGTCCGGTGAAGACCAGTCACTGCTCATCACCTGCCTAATACCATCCCTATAGTGAAGCATATTGGTGAGAGCATCATACTATGGGCATGCTTCTCGGCAGCAGGGATGGGGAGGATTGGTCAGAATTAAAGGAAGGATGAATGCAGCCAAATACAGAGAGGTCCTTAAAAAAGAACTGCTCCAGAGTGCATATGACCTCTGACTGGGGCGATAGTTCATTTTTTCAGCATGATAATGACCCAAAGCATGCACAGGACAAGTCTCTGATTGTTGTTGAGTGGCCTAGACTTAAATCCCATAAAACATCTGTGGAGAGACCTGAAGATGGCAGATGCCTCTCATCCAATCTAATGGAGTTTCAGAGGGTCTGCTAGGAATAATGCGCTAATCCTCCCAAAGGCAGCTATGCAAATGGTTGTAAAGACTTACCTAAGAAGACTAGGAACTTGAATTGCTTGCAAAGTGGATTCTACAAATTAAATTAAGGCAATAATTGATAATGATTTCAGTTTTTGATTTTTAATACATTTTCAAGCCTTTCTGAAAACATGTTTTCACTTTGTCATTACTGATGGAGGAAAATTACAAATTTAACAATTTAAAATTAAATTTGCAACACAATAATGTGTACAGAAAATTAAGTCTTTCTGAATCTACTGTGCATATTCACATTTTTTCACCCCTGGCCAGGTTTGTAAGTATTGAACATGTACATCTTTGGGATGTGAAAATATATCATTTTAACATGGGAAAACACATACAGGTAGCACGGTGGCGCAGTGGGTAGCGCTGCTGCCTCGTAGTTAGGAGACCCAGGTTTGCTTCCCGGGTCCTCCCTACGGGTAGTTTGCATGTTCTTCCCGTGTCTGCGTGGGTTTCCTCCGGGTACTCCGGTTTCCTCCCACAGTCCAAAGACATGCAGGTTGGTGTACCTTGGTGTGTGGGTGTGTGTGTATGTGCACCATGTGATGGGCTGGCGCCCTGCCCGGGGTTTGTTTCCTGCCTTGCGCCCTGTGTTGGCTGGGATTGGCTCCAGCAGACCCCCGTGACCCTGTAGTTAGGATATAGCGGGTTGGATAATGGATGGATGGATGAAAACACATACATCAACAGTGCAAATATATACAAGGCTGGGAAATTTACCTGTTGTAGGTTCCTGTTAAGGGAGCAGCTCTAATTATTATGCCACCATATATTCTTGTTCATATTATAAAGGAAAAATGACCACATTTCCTTTTCTTGATTTTTAAAAATTTTGCTTGAATTGGTTTCTATTATATTTAGAAATACTGAAATTCCATTATGGTTGGACTATGACATTTTTCATGGTTAGTGACACTATAATTGAAAGAACTGTAAACCCCCTATGTGCGTGCATTTGGAAGCTGGGATGTTCTCTCATGTGTCCACATTTTCCTCAGTTTGCTTATAGATGGTAGGTAAATAGAGAATTCAATTGTAGATTACCCATTTTCATCTGTATAAATTCATAATGTGGAATTAAAATTAAAGTGAACCATACTGGTTGCTGCCCAAACAAATTCATGATGCACGGGAGCGTTTTCCTTCTGTCAGGGATGTAATCATAGAGCGACCTTTTACGGGAAGATATTTAAAGGAAATTGTACACAAAGGGTGATTAATTTGTTTGCACTCTTCAAGGCAATTTTATCCCACTGCCACAAGTGAAAGTAAAAATAATTAATACATCTGAACAAAGTATACCAATCTGCTGATCTGGACAGAAGTGGGGAAGACTCTGCTTTTCAAGCAAATACACAGAAACCCACTTGGTAGTTGAGATTTTGGGCTGTTACGACAGGTATTTCTTATATCCTCATTTAAATACTGTCCATGCTTAAGGGCTATTTATATTGATTAGCATATTTAAAGAGGCGTAACTCTGGGAGGAGTTGGATCAGGACAGCAGGCACGTGCAAGTGCGTTACTTTTCACACTGACCGGGATTTATGTAGTGGAAGAACGTGGCGTTGGCTTTCACACAGATTTATGCATCTGGATTTTTTGTGTGTAAGCACATTTCTGCTTTTGTGCTTACGTCATGTTATAGTGCGAATTCTACGCACGGCGTTATACATGTGGCCCCTGGTCTTTTGCTTGCATAATATATGTAAAAATGGAAGCTCCACTTTGCGATTACACTATTGTTTTGTACATTTACCTGCCCAGGACACCTCCATAATGGAAGGAGAGGGAGAGATGCCTTATGAAGGGCCCTATCCCACCCCCCAGCTGCTATTTGGCAGCCTCCCTGGGATGCAGCAGCATCTCAGATTCCCACAGGACTATATGGGAGTTGGCATTTTTCGTCTCAGCCCTGTTGGGTTCCTGGGGTGCCACCAGGGGGTGCTGCAGGAGCTACAGAACCCTATTTTGTCAGGCTACTCCCATACCTGGGAGGACATCAGGGTCTCGCTAACAGGTGCAGTATAAAAAGAGCTGCCTACTTTCAGTCCAGGAGCCGCAGTCAGGAGGAGGAGGATAATGCTTGCCAGGAGGAGTGAAGGTGGAAGGAGACGGAGAGAAAGACAGAAGACAGTCCTCTTTATTTGTGCTTGCTGTGTACTTCTGTGGACTATGTACTGTGCTACATGGGTGTGGAGTGAGTGAAAAGCATTTCACCACTTAAATAAAACGTGTGCTATGCAACACTTGTGCCTTGTGTCTGGTGTTTAATTTAATTTCATTTACATGTGAACTTGTTACAGCACTCTGAGCAGGCACTCAGTGAAGAACAATCTACCAAAACAAACTGAATTACATTGAGTGGAATTGATTGAATTTAGTCCCCATAAGATAACTTAAATGATTGTAATGACAATATTTATTATACTTTGTAATCTGAAAAATCTATAAAGGCAAAGCAAGGAATATAAAAAGGATTGGGATACCAAACGCTGTTTAATGAAGACAAAGGAGATAAACATGAAAAGAAAAATGCACTCAAGGGTACAAACAATTGTCATCAGCCAGATTAAAGAGTAAAGATGGCAGATGGCTTCTTCTGTCTTAATGGTTGGTCTTCAAATGAACACCAACTTCCACCAACTGGTGAACATTGGAATTGCAGATGGAAAAGGAGATGGTATTAGTAAGAGCGCCCCCTCTCTGTTCTGCTCTTTTTGGATTCTACAAGATGTTCCACTAATTGGGGGTGATCTGCAACATAAATGAATATATATATACTTTGAAAACACATCAGATGTCAATGGGAAAAAAAAGTCATGCTGGATATCTATATTAATGCCACATCGTTTGATGGAAATTAAAATTATCAGCCTGCAGAGGACTGAATTCAAAGACACCCGAAAATCAAAGTGAAAAAATTATGCGGCAGGCTAGTCCATTTTACCAAAATTTCATTGCAGCAACTCAGAATCGTACTCAGTAGTTTGTTTGGCCCCCACGTGCTTGTGTGCATGTCTGACAATGTTGGGGCATACTCATGATGAGACGACGCATGGTGTCCTGGGGGATCTCCTCCCAGATCTGGACCAGGACATCACTGAGCTCCTGGAGGCGTTGGATGGACTGAAACATAATGACCCAGGGGTGTTCTATTGGATTTAGGTCAGGTGACTGTGGGGGCCAGTCATTGGTATCAGTTTGTTCATCTTTCAGGAACTGCCTGCATATTCTCACTACATGAGGCCGGACATTGTCGTGCACCAGGAGGAACCTAGGACTCACAGCACCAGAATAGGGTCTGACAATGGGTCCAAGGATTTAATCCTGATACCTAATGGCAGTCAAGGTGCCATTATCTAGCTAGCCTGTAGAGGTCTGTGTGTCCCTCCATGGATATGCCTCCCCAGACCATCATTGGCCCACCACCAAACCAGTCAGTCTGAACGATGTTACAGGCAGTATAAGGTTCTCCACGGCTTCTCCAGACCCTTTCACACCTGTCAAATGTGCTAAGGGTGAACCTGCTCTCATCTGTGAAAAGCACAAGGCGCCAGTGGTGGACCTGCCAAATGAATAGAATTCTGGTATTCTATGGCAAATGCCAATCAAGCTCCACAGTGCTAGGCAGTGAGCACAGGGCCCACTAGAGGACTTCGGGCCCTCAGGCCACCCTCATGAAGTCTGTTTCTGATTGTTTGGTCAGAGACATTCACACCAGTGGCCTGCTGGAGGTCATTTTGTAGGGCTCTGGCAGTGCTCATCCTGTTCCTCTTTGCTCAAAGGAGCAGATACCGGTCTTGCTGATGGGTTAAGGACCTTCTACGACCCTGTCCAGCTCTCCTAGAGTAACTGTCTGTCTCCTGGAATCTCCTCCATGCCCTTGAGACTGTGCTGGGAGACACAGCAAACATTCTGGCAATGGCACGTATTGATATGCCATCCTGGAGAAGTTGGACTACCTGTGCAACCTCTGTAGGGTCCAGGTATCACCTCATAATACTGTTAGTGACACTTACCATAGCCAAATGCAAAACTAGTGAAAAAACAGTCAGAAAAGATGAGGAGGGAAAAATGTCAGTAGCCTCCACCTGTTAAACCATTCCTGTCTTGGGGGTCGTCTCATTGTTACCCCTCTAATGCACCTGTTGCTAATTTCATTAACACCAAAGCAGCTGAAACTTATTAACAATCCCCTCTGCTACTTAACTGAGATCTATACTCCACACGTTTCATTGACTGATTATATACTCTGATTAAAAAGTGTTCCTTTAATTTTTTAGCAGTATATATATATATATATATATATATATGGCAAAATAACACAACCATGGTTTTACAAGTTCTTCTTTTTGAACTCCTCCAGGTGAGCTTTGCCTCCTGACTCTGACTCACCTAAGTTAGACAAGATGGCTCCTTTCAAGTTGGAACTGGAAGTACTTCCGATGTCACAAAATAGCATGCCAGAAGCACTTCTGGGTCATGTGGAAGCTACACAAAGTAGGGAGACTTTCTCCCAGCAGCACCCTCTGGCAGCACCCTCAATATATATATTGTCACACACGTGCGCATGGGAAACAGCTGAACGGCCTAAACACTAGTAATTCTACGCCAGGCCAGGGGGCGGCGGAGTGTACTGACTATCTCTCTCAGTCCCTTGCAGACCTTTCCTGGGAAAGCCCGCCTGTTGCTGGCCCCAAGGATGACTTCACTTCCAGGCACGAGGACGCCACTCCCTGTTCCTGCACCAACGGCGTCATTTCCTTTACGGGCTGTTAAAACTGCCATCTTGTCTCCATACAGGCAGTTCTGTTCTGGACTCTGACCTAAGCACATCATGCTACAAAAGAAAAGCAACTTTAGCAGCCGAGAAAATAATATACAGGTGGCTGCCCCAACTCTTTATGATGTCTCCAACTCATTCTTATCACAGTGGCGTAGTCGTGCCCGGAAGTGACATCATCCTTGGGGCTGGCAACAGGCGGGATTTCCCGAGAAAGGTCTGCAAGGGACTGAGAGAGATACTCAGTACACTCTGCTGCCCCCTGGCCTGGCATAGAATTACTAGTGTTTAGACCCTTCAGCTGTTTAGACCCTTCAGCTGTTTCCCATGCACACGTGTGTGTGTGTGTGTGTGTGTGTGTGCGTGTGTGTAAAACTACCCACATATTCTTCAGCTATTATTCTTTTTTGGCAAGTATAAATACAAAGAACTCTGAATTAGTGCCTCTTATACAAAAAGATTTGCACCTTTTTGTGTTTGTAGGAACAATCTTTTAAAATAATTATTTAGAAAGAAAAACGGATGGAAAAATATTTGAAGCACTTTAAATATAAATTGATGGTGTATAAAAGAAAATGTCTTTAATTCTAGGAGGAAAATAAAGTGAAAGCAAATTTTGCACTAAACGAGCCTCCAATAATGTTCAGAGCAACTGGTATGCTTCAATTCGGGAACTAAATAAAAATAATGCATTCCATATATCTCCTATTGACCTTGAAAATGCTAAGCCAATTAAATTAAAATAGAAGCTACGTCCAGCAGATAGCAGATGATCAGTCTGAACTTTTGTGTCAACGTGCACAGCTCTCCTTCTAGCTCCTCATCTCTTAATTTAATTAAACAAGATGCTATATTTCTTTGTCCTTTTCAGACAGGGACATGATGTGTCAGAGATGAACAAATAGATGGCTGTTCTGCCCCGTCTTCAAAAGAGGTCACGTCTCAAATGTATTACAATGCCGTGACACAAACAATAGGCTGACTTGCCATATTTCTCCTGTGCTGTCATTTTACATAATTAGTTTAGATAATAAGTTTCAATCAATCATGGGTGAGGGAGAATGTTAAGTACTAGCTGCCAATACAATGGTTGTGTATTGCACAAGTGCCACTATGCCACAGTGCGTAGTGCTGCTTCCTAATACCTTCAGAGTCCCAAGTTCAACTCCTGCCCTGGCACTGCCTGTGTGAGATTTGCATATTTTTCCCATATCTTCTTGGCATTTTCCTCCCACATCCCAAAGACATGCTTGTTAATTCAAGAGAGTGTATCAATGTTTTCAGCCGTGAACTGGAAGACTACCTTGTATACAATGCTGCTGCAATAGTCGTGGGCTCCTCCTGAGCCTAAAAATTAATGAAGTGGGAGCAGTAGGAATACTCAGATGTGTTCAGTCCGAATACAAAGGTGTGAGTGTGATACCTATGAATGTCCCGTTTTGAGTATCATATCCTTTACACTACTTTCTGAAGCCTGTTTTGAATTGCTTCACTACTAACATCCCAGTTACAGAAAGTTACAGATCTTCAGTAGTGAGATCTCTTACACCAGAGCTGCCATCCTTTCAGGGAATGAGGGAAAATAAAAACTGTAATGGTGGAGTGATGAGGAAACACTTGATTGAATGGCAAATTACTATCACTATTATTATTGGATTATAGGACCACATCTCTTTCATATAATGGTTACATTTCAATTTAACATGTGTATATGAGCAGAGCTATTATTCTATCAAACTTCTTTTGAAATGGGCATAAGTTTAGTCATGAGGTACAGTATATGCTTAAGGGTCAAGTAGTAAACAGTGAATACCAGGAGGAAGCTAAAATGTTTCAGAAATGAGATACACTCCTGTAATTCAAATGATAAATATCCTAGTAGTTAGATCGAGTTGCAACTTTGATCATTTTTCACCTACATATAGTAAAGTAGTATAACAATACAAAATCACTAAATTGTGGGAATGTCAACTCACAATCACCTAGCAATGGACAGTGATTAAAATTACATACAGAAAAATGTCATAGAGTGTCAATAGTAGGATCTGAACCCATGACCTGAGAGTTTGCAGTTCAAAGTCTTGACCTCCATGCCACACTGCCCGCAAAGGGTCAAACCTCTGTCACATAAGTGAAATAACACATAACCCTTGAGTAGTACTACACATATCTAATTGACCATCACTTTGGTTTACTAACTAGTCAAAGTTAGTACATTGTGGAGTGTACTAAAGTAGAGTAGAGTAGAATAGAGTAGAGTAGAGTAGAGTGTAATTTAACAAAGGTTTAATGGCAGGTTTTTCATTGGTAATGGCACATTCGTTATAAGGATCCATTTCAAGAGGAGGTGGGATGAGTTCTCAGAAATGATAGGGATGTCAAGTGCAATTAACTAGGCAAAGAAGGCAGCTGTTTTCCCCAAGTAATAAATACAGTAGGACCACAAACACTGCCATCTCTCTTTTGGAGTTTTACAGTCTAAGCTAAAATAACGAGTATTCAGGTCTCATTAACAGGAAAAGATGAGACTGATGGGGCATGTCTCATATTGACAGATAAGTCATTCCAGATAGTTCACCCTCCTACAGATGTTTTATCTATGGAATTTTGTGTAAGCCTACTGTACATGTTATGATCACAGAGTTAGTACTGGGCATTAGTAAGTTTTGTATCAATAAGGGGCTAAACCATTTATGACTTTGAATGTCAAATTGGATTTTAGAGGGTAGGTTTGTCATTCTTCAAATCAAGGTTATTTCTTCACAATCCTGATATATGTTAATATGCCACCTGAAACTGCATTCTAAAGTGAAGTATGTTGTAAATTTCTAAATTAATAAACTTAATAAAATATCTAGCCTTCTTTTGAGTTTTATAATGAAGGTAAAAGATATAGATGTCCCAACATGAAAACAAAAGCCTTGAAACATACTGAATATGTCTACTTTGAAGCACCAAAGGTTTTGATTTAAGAAAACGTGCCCTTTCAGGTTTCTGATGAATGCTTTGACTAGTAAGATGGACATTTTAATCCAGATTCTTGGTGCTATTTTCTTGAAGAAGGAATACATTTCCGGTTCCCTTGTGTGCTTGTATCGGATATCATGGGTGAAGTTTTGATACACTCTGTCCCATTCACCAAATTTCTAAAACTTCCAAAGCTTTATCTCTACAGTTCTGTTTTATCAATGGTTATGTTCTGCCACAGCTTGTAAAAAAAGACAGATGTGCGATCAAATCATAGGCATATTTTTTCCTGAGTGGCGACTACTTTTTGCAAATTATATTCTGTGTTGTTGTTTTAACATAGCCGATGGAAGAGATTCATGCCAAGTGGCAACATGGTGCTTGTTGGTGAAGTTTCATTGTAGTTTGTACACATACCAAAAGATCTGAACTGAGCTGGTTATAATGAGTTGCATTTTTTATAAAAGCCTTAAATTTTTGAAAGAGCCAAGCAACCCCAATGTCAATACTAATTTGATAGGAACACTCATCTCACCATTATGCACTTACCGTGCCGTGTCATACACATGCATGATTAAAAAATAAAAATGACAGAAAATGCAATAGAGTCAAACCAAAACAAAACAGATGGAAGCTCTACAAATCAATTATGGAATTATGGTGTTATAGAACACCAGTAACGACGCACTGCACGATAACATGCAGTGAATACACTTCACTTGAGCATTCAAAGTTTTCATACTCTTTCTCTGTACGTTTAGCATTCATTTGCTCAGAGGTTGATGCGCTTGCTGCTTCCTGAGCAGCTCTTCTTTTCTCCAACCTAGTGGCCTGCTTCTTCTCTTCTTTCGTCGGCATCGTTTTGCGTTAAAACTGATTAAGTCAATCTTTGTGTTACAATTACTTAGTACGCTGTCTTTAATTTTTTACTTAAGCTGGCCGTTAAGTCCTCAAGAATGATTTAAGATATGAAGAGGTAGGGGAAGTGACAGCGAAGGTGGCAGAGATGAGAACAGTGCCCGTACGCATGCGCCACACGGCCGCCCTGCTGGCTGCTGCCAAGAGTTGATTCTACAATAAAATAAAATAAAAATAAAAAGAGGAATAACCTTGGAGGTCAATCATCACCTCGAAAACGGATAGTAGACGTCACGTAGTATATGTGTACCAAATTTCAGGTCAATTGGTCAAATGGTTTGCGAGCTACAGGTGATTTAAAGTCCTGGACAGACAAACGGACAGCCACGGTAGCATATTATATATAAAGATGCTGAGTCACTCTCTCTGCAGATACATTAATAACTGAGAACATTTTTTAGTGTTCACTGATACTCACTGATACCAATCAATCTGTAAAAACACAGAGAGAACTGGCAAAGTCCATTCAAACTCTGACACTGTGAGGCAGAAATGACAACTCCGCGCTACCACTCTGCCTATATTAAAACATCTACAGTAATCCCTCCTCGATCGCGGGGGTTGCGTTCCAGAACCCCCTGCGAAAGGTGAAAATCCGCGAAGTAGAAACCATATGTTTATATGGTTATTTTTATATTGTCATGCTTGGGTCACAGATTTGCACAGAAACACAGGAAGTTGTAGAGAGACAGGAACTTTATTCAAACACTGCAAACAAACATTTGTCTCTTTTTCAAAAGTTTAAACTGTGCTCCATGACAAGACAGAGATGACAGTTCCGTCTCACAATTAAAAGAATGCAAAACTATCTTCCTCTTAAAAGGAGTGCACTTCAGGAGCAGAGAATGTCAGAGAGAGAGAGAAAAGCAAACAAATCAATAGGGCTGTTTGGCTTTTAAGTATGCGAAGCACCGCCGTATAAAGCAGTTGCAAGGAAGGCAGCAGCTCACACCCCCTCCGTCAGGAGCAGAGAATGTCAGAGAGAGAGAGAGAGAGACAGGTAAAAACAAACAATCAAAAATCAATACGTGCCCTTCGAGCTTTTAAGTATGCGAAGCACCGTGCAGCATGTCGCTTCACGGAGCAGCTGCACAAAAGGGAGCAATGTGAAGGTAATCTTTCAGCATTTTTAGACAAGCATCCGTATCGTCTAGGTGTGTGAACAGCCCCCCTGCTCACACCCCCTGTCAGGAGCAGAGAATGTCAGAGCAAGAGAGAGAGAGAGAAAAGTAAGTTGGGTAGCTTCTCAGCCATCTGCCAATAGCGTCCCTTGTATGAAATCAACTGGGC
Source organism: Erpetoichthys calabaricus (assembly GCF_900747795.2). Lineage (NCBI taxonomy): Eukaryota > Metazoa > Chordata > Cladistia > Polypteriformes > Polypteridae > Erpetoichthys > Erpetoichthys calabaricus. Next base: position 208,847,979 of record NC_041397.2, on the reverse strand, counting down.
AAACCAACTGAGGAAGCATGTGCCAGAAATTAAAAGACCCATTGTCCACAGAAATCCGTGAACCAGCAAAAAATCTGCGATATATATTTAAATATGCTTACATATAAAATCCGTGATAGAGTGAAGCCGCGAAAGTCGAAGCGCGATATAGCGAGGGATTACTGTATATCAAACTTACTAAACTTCAATGTGATTAAAACTAAACGTTTGCTCAGTTCTTATCACTTGATTGCATACTCACTCTTTCTCATGCACAAGTGTGCATGATGATCCCGGCCAGCAGCTGGAAATATCCTTGTGAACTAATGAGTGAATAATGTGAGTGAATGTAAGTGTGCCTTTTTCAGTTTTTATTGTCTAGTTTTCTGCAGAACATATACAGCAATTCACATCTAGGTATCAGCTTTGAATAATGCGGGTACAAGTGCTTGGAGATTAGATTTCCAAGTGAAACGTACAGTATATGCTGGAGAAAACTATGCAATGGGGATGAAAATCTGATATAGAGGAAGGCAAACAGTGAAGTAAAGTGCACAGTCAGTCTTTTTTAAAAATTGCCAAATCTCACAACAATGGTTGTAAATAGGAACATAGGTTTGCTTCTTGCTTTTTCTTCCTTCCTAACAAACATGGATATGTTGTTTTGCAAAATGTCTGCAATCACAAGACACAAATCAATTTCTGGTCACACTTTTGAATTGAAAAATTTATGTATTTGGTATCTTGCAATGCTTTTAGTTTCACATTTGGACCCCGGTACCCCTCATACCATTATAACATGCTAGTGCAGGTTTTGCATTTTTTTAAATTGATAAAAAAAATGTTTAACTTTAGAAATTCATGCAGGAAATTAATATATAACTTGATTGAGAAAAAAATTACTTTCAATTGAAAATACCAATCTAATTCTTTAATATTAGCTCTAAACTTAATTGGTAGCCAGTGCAGAGATTGGAGGTACAGAGCCATAGACCAGATTAGTCATGACTCTTACTAAAGTAATTTTAATTACCAGCAGTAGTAATAGTGTGACTTGAACAATATTATGAAAAGCCTTGCACTAATCAGTTCTGATTAATGCAGATGAATGAACTGAATTTTTGACATCCATCATGTTAACAACCACCTTAATACTACAATATTTGTAGGTGGTGGAGACAAATGTGTAAATTTGTAGACTAAAGATTATATTCAGTTTAAAGATAGCACTTAAATTTTAGGCTTGCTCAGAATTTCCACTCAACTTAAAAATACTCTATTTATTCAAAATATGAATCATTTTTATAGTAATAAGCATCCTCCTCACTAAAGCAATTAATTAATGATATAATTGGACAAGTATCATTTCGTTTAGAGCCTAGTGTCATCAGCATACGAATGGAAATGAATATTAGTGTTTGAATGACATTTCATTAAAGTGACATTTACATAAAGAAAAACAGTTATTATCTCAAGTATTAATTATCAGATCCAATTTCTCAATATGGATATCTTTGGAATTATAGAAGAATGTATTTGACTTACCTATAATGTGAGATTTTAGTTCTTTACATGGATTCAGTTCCTGACCCTGCTGCTTTTTGTGTGGCACTACACTTCATTGTTTTCTTCAGGTACGACACTCCAAAAACATCAGATGTTAAAATGTACTTAAGCAGACTTAATGAGACGATGGATTATTTCAGTAAACAGCATTCAGTTTATTAATTGTGGAAGAGGCAATATTTTCATAATATTTTTTTCAATTCAGTAGTATGTCTAATAGGTTTTGATAAAAGTAAAGTTTATATAACAATCTGTATGTACTATAGCTTGGACAGTGGACACGCTAAATGGTATTGGTAGTAATATTATAACATCAGCACATTCTACAAAATGAAAAAAACTGTTAGATCTAGTGGTGAGCTGCAGGGTCATAGATCACTCGTCATCTGTGAAGACTTTTTCATGTTCTCCGCATGTCTATGTGAGTTTGGGCATTTGTGTTTTTACATTTTCTTCCACATCCCAAAGTTTAAAATAGCACCATATGAGAGAGAAGTATGTCCTGTGACGGACTGGCACATCATGCAGGTTTGGTTCCCGTCTTGTGCTCAGTGCCACTGGATGAGCTTCAGTACCCAGTGCCCATTGCTTGAGCAATGAGTGGTTCAGTGCTGCTGGGATTGCTATTAACGCCATGCAAACCTAAAATTGGATTCAACAAATTCAGTTAACCAGATGGATGGATGAGTGAATAAAACATACATTTTTCTGCTAATTAGCCTGCAGCTGCACTCAGTACACAGTTAAGAATGAATAATATTAAATCATCTAGATAGATAGATAGATAGATAGATAGATAGATAGATAGATAGATAGATAGATAGATAGATAGATAGATAGATAGATAGATAGATAGATACTTTATTAATCCCAATGGGAAATTCACAAAATACTGTATGCTTATTAAACATTTAAATGGAAAAAGGCTATCATAACTTTGTGATACCATTAATGGTCATAAAATATTCTACAACTTAAATAGCTAAACAAACCTGAAAAGAACAACACTATGAAACAATCTATGCTGTGAAAAGACTTCTAAATTAGTTCAGTTCATAATTAAAGCACATCGATTAATGATTTATAAACTGAAGAAGGTGCTAAAGTCAGCTGCTCTTCTTTTATAGAATAATAATGTTAAATTAATTATACAAAATAATCCCAGAAGTGAAACTACAGGTGATATTTACATAGCGTTTTGGGTTCATAATGGAAATTGTTAACTTACTTCATCCATGTCCAATTAACTTGCCCTGTGGAGCAGTTTTGGCACTAGGACTTGTAGAATAATTTAAAAACTTAAACTTTAATGATAAAAAAGATTACATTGGAAAATAGTCTTTAATGATGCAATACGGCTTTCTTTCATTTATTCATTAACTATCAGTGCTACCCATCTAAAGTGGGTTGAAATCTAAGTAATCAACGTAGACCGCAGTGTTAACATTTGCAGTGCGCCATGCAATGCCTATATCTCCCTTCTATGCCATTTGATATGGGGATTCATAAAAGCAGTATTAATGTTTATGATGCGCCATCTGTTTGAATGACAAATGCAATGCATTTTATAACTAAAAATGTTTGTGATGCACCATCTGTTGGAATGACAGAAACATACCAACCCACACAGACAGACACACAGACATTTATCCATTTTTAAGGAGGATTTTCCAAAGCCACTACAAGATCTTGTGGTGGGCAGAGCTTATACTTTCTGCATTGGGCACGAAGTACCCTGAGCACTATGCCAGTTTATCTCATGGCACCCATTTGCAGATTTGAGCTTCAATTGAAACATATGAATCTGCTTAGATTGGTGTGCAAATCCACAGACATTGCTGAGGCTGCAATCTGAACCCAAACCCCTGGAGCTGTGAGGCATTCATGTTTACCATTTCACCAACCTATTGCTTAGCTTGAGAAGTAATTAAATACAAAGCATGCCTATAAGATCAATCCAAAGTAAAGTAGTACTGGACACATTATTACTGTACATTGCCCTAAGTTTATAAGGAGGGCAACAGCTCAAAACGTATTTTAAACATTGTTGAGTTAGCTGGATAAATATTAGTTTTGTGAAAATCAAGCTGCAGCCATGACTATTACCCTTGTATTGAATGCATAGACCTCATAAACTGATACAATATTGCTTCTGGGTTACTCTTTATTTGATTTTTGTAAATTATAGAATGAGATTTTCAAAATCACTCTGTGCTACCCCCACCTCCTTGAGTCATAATTTGATTTGTGGACATAAACCTGCAGCACTGAGGTCAACGTTATGCTGTGAGCAAAAAATGGCTAGGAATGCTTACAGAGGCAAATGCAGTTTGTAGAAATTAAGTATTTATCATCTCAGAAAGTCAGCACTTTTTTCCAGTAGCCAATCAGTGCTATTGCTTATCTGTTTTGCAATGATTTCTTAAAAAAATGTAGCAGCTTTGAAAATGTAAAACAAATTCAGAATTATGTGCACTTTAATGAAAGTGGAATAAATATTTTAATAAATGCACTGTTTTTAATTGCTGCCCATTTTCACTCCATTGATTTTTGTGTGATAGTAAATTTTCAGTTAACACATAACATTTTGTATTGTCAGGTCATTTTCTAACTGACTTAATCCAGACCTGGGTTGTGAGGGCAGTGCTGGCACCTATTCCAGCTAGTACAGGGTGCAAGGCAGATTCAAACCCTGGAACCAGTCCGTCACACAGCCAATTTAGATTCACCGATTCACCAAACCTGCATGTCTTTGGGAGGAAACCCATGCAGACACAGAGAGGACATGCAAACAGGCAGAACGTGGGACGTGAGCTCAGGTCCTCGCCACCCATCAGTTTGTGTTCCTATTTTCAATTCCAAAGCAATTTTGCTAAAAGAATGCAAATCATCTGCAAGACAGGCACTGTTTTAATTTGGCGCTGGCTTGTATTTTAATGAACACTACCTTGCTTGTAGATAATTTCATCCTTTGTCACCTGCTTTATTTAATTTCCCCTGCTGTCTAGACTACATTGGCTCTTTTCAAAATCTGACAGTATGGACACACAATTCTTGTTCAACAAAAAGCCTTGGAGTGTCTGACCACACAGACAGCTTTAGTTCAACTTGCGCTCCCCTGCATTTGACTGTTGAACTCTTCCAAAGCACGATGGTGACTCTGTGACTGCTGATTCTCCTTTGTGGTTCTCACAAGGCTGAAACTCTCATCCTACTGTGTCACTGTTTTTGAAGTTGCTTTGATCTCAGCATTTCCCTTCAGACTGAATAGGCAACCTTTTCTTTCTATTGATCTGAAAAACTGACATCCTTAATTGGGGGCATTCATTTTTCCAAGGTTCATTTAGGCAGGCAAAAGTAAAATATTGCATCATCAGTCTGGATGGAAGTGTGGCGGTAGTGGTGGCAGCGTGGAAGTGAATGAGAATTCATACTAAAGAAAAAATACTTAGCCAATTTGCTGATCATAAAAACATGGCCAAATTTCATAATTGATAAGAGGGAAAATAGAAAAAGAAAAATTTTATTATTTCATCATTAACCACCAAAGCAGCAAAAACTCATTTCATATCAAAATGACATCAGGCCATGCCTGTCATTTGGATTCACAAGCAGGGTGAAGCCGCCTTGTGTTGTTTGTTTAAAATTGCTTGCTTCAGGTATATTAAAGCCAAACAAACTAAAACAACATTTGGAGTCTAAGCACAATGCTCTTATTGAAAAGCCTCAAGGCATTTTTCCAAAAGAACAAAAAAATATATATAACCCTGCAGGAATCTCACAGTCAACAAAACAATTTTATCAAAATCGCTTCAGCACCAGCAAAAGCCATGTTACCCTTCTGTGTACGGCATGACCTTGAGTGAAAAAGCAGACTATTTCAGAAGAATTCATTATTTCTGTTACAAATGATATAGTTTTCACTATACATAGTTTGGGATTGGGAATAAGGGCTGGGCCTGGATGTTTTAGGCTGATTTATGGGATAGGGGATGCAGTGCCAGTTCCATTAAATAGAAGGGCCCACAATGATCTACGTTCTCCTCCTCATCCTATTCAAAATATAGTTACACTTCCATTGGTTTTGATATTTTTTATAAATACTTCTACTACACCATAGTGCCTTTAAAATTCCTATAGCATTGGCAATGTTTATACAAATAACAGATTAATAAACAGGGCATTTTGGTGCAATGTTTAGAGGCTACAACTCAACTTCTGGAGTCTAGTTCAAATTCCAGCCTGATTACTGTCATGGTAGAGTCTGAAGATTTTTATCAGTGTCTACTGTTTTTACCTCCAACATTCAAAAAAAAAATCTTGATGGTTCAGCTGGTGATTTTAAACTGGCTCTCTGTTGGTATGTGCATGAGTGTGTGATGGACTGGAACTTCATAAAGGGTTAGTTCGTACTTTTCACTGAGGGAGGATTATAACCACCTTGTTCCTGAACCAGATTTATATATTGTCACAAAACTCACAATGAGACATTGCAAGGTTTGGGGCAGCCACCCGTATAATGTGGTATCCTGGCTGCAAATCGTTTTTTAAGTTGATAGCACTGCTGTGCACAAAACTGAGTCCAATACTGAACTGAGGGAATAGGGAAAAGTTGGAGGCTTTTAAAGGGGAAGACAAAGGGGTCAGGCTCATGTAGGTCTACTGTCATTGGTGCGAGCCTGGACGTGACATTACAGGGTCTGGAGCCGCCAAGGTCTCCTTCCATTGGCTTGGTCCCAGAAGTGACGTCAAGAGGACCAGGTGGAATCTCCCATGAATGGTCTGCAGGCAAGGGAGAAAAAGAGTCAGTGCAATCTGCCACATCCCAGTATGTCCTTACTCAAGCCCTTTATATATATACAGGTAGTCCCCAGGTTACGGACACCAGACCTACAACATACGAACGGGGCCGCAGCTGCGACGCATGTGCCTCAGTAACTACCGCTCCATCATCTTTGGCCAGGGGACGCTACAAGTGGTGGCTGGACGGAGGCTGGAGGGGGTCGATTTCGCCGCTCACGCAGTGTAGTGTCTGTTGGGCGGCTCCCAGCAGCAAGCGGTTTCACTGCCTTCCCCCCAGCACAAGTGGTGACCCTGTTGTGGCTGAATGGAGGCCATTGAGGGTGAATGGGAAAGCGGGGGGTAGCATTGTAGTGTGCCTCGGATGGCTGCGTGTTGAATGGGGGCGGTGGTGCAGTGGGACACTGCAGGCAGCATACTGTAGTGGAGGTGACTCTGATGTGGGCTGGTGATGAACTGCCCCTCGCTGCCCCCATTCATTCTTAATAGCAAGCCTGCTTGAACTGTTACCCACATAGCAGGAAGTTGTCTCTTGTCAGTACAGGGTGGTCCAGATCTAATTCTGCAGATCCAGATCGTCTGGATGACTTTGATTTATGTGGGGACGATTCCAGTTCGGCGCAAAGACGATTCTTCGTGTCGTCAGTTCGCACACTTCTCAATGGTCCGGGATTTTTCTGGTGATTTTCTATGTGGATAGCGCTTTGAGTACTGAGAAAAGCGCTATATAAATGTAATGAATTATTATTATTATTATGTAATAAACTGAATAAGTTATAGCATAATGAAAATTGCATAATTAGATCTGGACCACCCTATACATCAGACGTGTTGACGACTGGTGCCTAATCTGCTGTGATAGCGTGTACAGTGCTGTGCAGAAGAGCTCATCTTAACCTTTTGTCTTCACCCTTCAAGAATGTCTCTGAAACACAAATCTGATGCAAGTGCTGGTAATATAGTAAAGAAGAGAAAAACCATCACCATTGAAAATAAAGTAGAAATAATAAAAAGGTCAGAAAGAGGTGAAACTCCATCATTCATGGGCAGAGCACTTAGTTGCAGTCGGTCAACAATAACATTTATTAAAGTAATGTACCTGTTCCAACTTATATACAAATTCAACTTAAGTACAAACCTACAGTCCCCAACTTATATACAAATTCAACTTAAGTACAAACCTACAGTCCCTATCTTGTACGTAACCCGGGGACTGCGTATATATATATATATATATATATATATATATATATATATATATATATATATATATATATATATATATATATATATATATATATACACACTAGTTGTGTAAGCCCGTGCTATTAAAAGCATGGGGTCCTAGTAACTATTGACATTGTTTTGCCGACATGCTCACCTCACTTGTGTATTAGCGGCGGGAAGAAAAGTAAAAGGGATACCGTTTTACCGATGTGCTTGCCTCGCTTCTGTATTAGCCGCTAAGCGAGTTACTCTTTCTTCGGAAGTTTCGTTTTGCCAAAGTGCTCGCCTCACTTCTATGTTATCCGCTAAGCAAGTAACTCTTTCTTTGGAGGTTTCATTTTGCCAATGTGCTCGCCTCGCTTGTGTATTAGTGGCAGGAGGAAAAGTAAAAGGGATACTGTTTTGCCGATGTGCTCACCTCGCTTCTGTATTAGCCGCTAAGCGAGTGACTCTTTCTTCGGAGGTTTCGTTTTGCTGACGTGCTGGCCTCGCTTGTGTAACCTCGGAGGTGGAGCCCTTACCCCGACTCCACCTCTCACTTCTGGGACAGACAGACAGAAAAACACTATATATATATATATATATATATATATGGATTGGCGATTCTAAATTGGCCCTAGTGTGTGCTTGGTGTGTGGGTGTGTTTGTGTGTATCCTGTGGTGGGTTGGCACCCTGCCCGGGATTGGTTCCTGCCTTGTGCCCTGTGTTGGCTGGGATTGGCTCCGGCAGACCCCCGTGACCCTGTATTTGGATTCAGCGGGTTGGAAAATGGATGGATGGATGGATATATATATATTGTAGCAGTTAAGGCTTTTGTCCACCTCTTGAACCCTCAGGTACCACTCTGTACAGCGACTCCTGGCGGCCCCCAAGGCATCCAGCAGGGCTATGTCACAACACTACAAAGTCCATGAGGCCCTGCTGGAACTCGGGGCACGAATATGCTGTCCGGAGGGCTCCTCCTAGCGGCCTGGGGGTGAGGGCCGGACTGGGAAGCCGGCAATCCTCCACAGTTCCCCCCTCTCAGCGAAGCCAACTGGGGCGGAGCGTTGATCCCCGCGAGGGACGTTCTCTTCCAAGAGGACGCGTCGTCCGGACCTTGGCGACGATGTCGAGATCCCCCAGCGAACCTTGGGGGAACGGTGTATCTGCTATCCCACCGCTCCCCTGTCCTCCGGGGACAACTTCGCCATAGGTGGCCCGGTTGACGGCAGTTGTAACACCGCCGCCGTCCTCCTGGTCGCCTCTCTTCTCGGGACCTAAAACACCTCGGGAATTCAGTCAGGGTTAGCTCCGCCCTTTCCTCCGCCAAGGAGGGAATTACGGCTGCTTTGCTGCTCTCAGCCGTTTCTTTAATATGTCAGGAGACCCACGTTTTAATTCGGGGATCTCCTGCTTTCTCTGGGGCTTGTGCACAGCGTGAGGCTCTCTATGGAAAAGAGAGAGCCTCTTTGCTGTTTGCACACCCGTTGTCTTATATAAAGTCGGAGGCGGCGTCATTAGTACCGTATCGCTCCGGTTAACAGCACTATTCAGCTGTACCGGGGAGATTGGCACTTCCCCCACCCCTCCAGTAATGAGCGACAACTCCCTTAATTAATCGGTCGGGGTCTGGAGTGGCGACTCGCTCCGGCAGGCCATGTCACATGCATGCCTCCGAACGATCGCTTCCTCCCCCGGCCAATTTGTCATGGTGCCACACTCCAGTGTCGGGTTCACAGTGCTTTGGCAACCGCTACTTATTAAACGCGGTGCCGATTCACACTGCGTCCCTTTATTATATACGGTACAGAGAGCACCTACCTGCACCGCCGCATTAATCAAGGCCGGGGCTTCATGGCCTAAGCGCCGAAGGTATTCTTCCAGTCTTATCAACGGCGCTTTGACTGTAGCTCCCAGCTCCTCCAGACGTTTCCTCAAGTCTGCGATCCCCTGCAAGAAAGCCAGTACGGGCTCGAGTACCTCTTCGAGATCCTGTACCATATATTCAATTAATTCAGCCGGAGGTATGTACATTTCCTTATTTTGGTCACCTGCTGACCGGGAACCAATGAGCATGTCCACTCCTGGCACGTGCTCTGCTGGGCTTCGCAAGGTCTCCTGGGAGTTGGAGTCTTCTGAGGGACGGGTGGCTGCAACAAGCCGACTAAGGTCTGCCTTTTTTACTTTGACGGCAGATCCTTCAGTCACATCCCGCCCCTCTTTACCTTTATATCGAGTTGGCGCTGCTTCGCTCACCGCCCCCTTCCCCTTCAGGGAGCACAGACGCGTTGGAGAATTATTTACCTCACCGACGGCTCCAAACTGACCTTCTTCCTGGTTGCTGTCGCACGAGGTCACGTGGACATCATCAGCCAATGGGCTTCCTTTCCACGGACGCCTAGACTGGCTTGCTTTCTTTCCTTCGCGGCCATCTTGTCTAGGTGTGAGGCGGGCGTGCTCTTTGTCCGCTTCGTGCAGACAGGCCTCTGCAAAACAAGAAACAAATACTCCCGGTGTTTCGGGCATTTTTCCAGCACATACCTCGGAACGTTGGCGATCTCGCTCCAACTCCCTGTAGTAATCTTCGGGAGTTGCCATCCAGCAAAGTTCCGACTGCCGCCCTGCTCGGGTTTGCGTGGCCTTAAGCTGCTCCCGATCTTCCTCACTGCCCGTCAGGTAAGTCCATAGCGTCTCCACCGGATCTGGGACAGAAGTCTTCTGGGCAATTCCAGCCTTCTTCCCAGTTTTCTTCCCCATACTAGTCTGTTGTAGAGGATGGCTCACAGCTGCAGCGCTCTTGGTCGCGGGTGGAGTTTTCACCTCCGCGGTTACTAGAGGGACCTTCCCTGGGTTCTCTGCCACAACAAAATTTATTTTAATTGCAGATTCTCTGCCAACGGATGGCCAGAGTCTCCTGCCGACTACGCCAGTGTAGCAGTTAAGGCTTTTGTCCACCTCTTGAACCCTCAGGTACCACTCTGAACACGAGGTAAAAGTACAACAATATTTTATTTTGTTGTCACGTGCACAAAGCACTCTCCACACCACACTCATATAAATCAATTCACTATTCAATAAACAATAACTCTCCTCCTCGCCCAGACACTTTGCCACCCTACCTCCCAGTTCAGCTCAGTGTACTGGGCTTCCCAGAGTCCTTTTATACACCCTGACCCGGAAATGGTTCCTGGCCAAACCCACAAGTCCGTTTTCCTTCCGGGTCAGGGCAAACAGTCCTTTTCTTCACCCCGGGAGCACGTCGTTTCTTCCGGACACATGATGCTGACGCACTCCCGGGTTATAGGGCATACAAGAGCCCACTAGCCCCCCTACAGCGACTCCTGGTGGCCCCCAAGGTATCCAGCACGGCTGTGTCACAACACTACAAAGTCCATGAGGCCCTGCTGGAACTCAGGGCACGAATATGCTGTCCGGAGGGCTCCTCCTAGCGGCCTGGGGGTGAGGGCCGGACTGGGAAGCCGGCAATCCTCCACAATATATATATATATATATATATATATATATATATATATATATATATATATATATATATATATATATATATTTGCAGCTGGAGATCCACAAAGGGAGAAAAAATGAATCACATATCATAAAGTAGTTTTTATTCCTGAGCTTTCAACCCCTGCCAGGGGTCTTCATCTGAGGATAATGCTTAGACTTACAAAAATAAAAGGCAATATATAGCAAAACATTACGTGGAGGGGATGGGGGGGCTGGCAAAGTCAGTGTGATGGGGGGGGGGGGGTATTGGGTGTACAGTTTATTTATTATGAACATGTTCTTCTTAAATTTGCATATGCTGGATTTATGTCCAAGTGTCCGTTGATGGCATTCTCATTTGATAGCCAAGATTCGGCCAGCTCTCTGGCACTTTTAGTACTGCCTTTCATTGCCTTTGATGGCCATAATCACTCATATCAAGCCTAGTTGGAGTTTTCAATAAATATAAAGGCAAGTGTTTAAATTTTGGAGTAAAGTGCAGACCAAAGGGAGAGCTGACTTGGATAAACATGTGCCCTTTCCAGTATCCTGGGATGTGAGGACAAAAGACTACCTGTCAAGCCAACAATGCCTGTTGCTGTCTTTGTATTTGCACATTAATTATTTTTGGACATTCCAATTTACTAGGCATTCATTAAAAGTGGATGTATTGTCCATGTTTTAACTGATTACAGTATTTAAGCTTACATTTATTCTCTAATTCCACTTAACCCAATCCAGGACTGTGGTAGAGCTGGAACCAATTCTTGCAGTTATGGGTGCATGGAAGGCACCAGCTGTAGATAAGATGACAGTACTGTATCACTCAAATCAGGTCCATTAACTTGCACTAAAACATTTAGACTTGCAAGTCAACTTAAACTCCACATCTTTGGGATGTGATGAGAAGCTGTAGCTCCCAGACAAAACCCTCATAATTACAAGGAAAGTGTGCAAATGTGCTGATATTTGAACCTTATGAGGTAGCACTGCACCACACTGCCTTTCACCTTCTTCAGCATGTTTCATTGGTTTACAGCTATTTTGTTTTATGTGAAAAATCTACATAAAAACTCCTGAATATGTTAAACAATTTTTTTCTTATACTGTTTATGCATATAGTGTGAAATTTGTTTCATACATCATCTGTTAAGAATGTTAAAAAATGTCCAAATCAGTGAATTCTTTTTCATGTAGATCCAACCAACTTAAACCACTGCTGACATGTAGAAAGTACTATACTTTACAAGGTTTTTTTTTAAGTAAGGTTGTCTTCACATCTTGAAATATAAGTCAGACTTATAAAATTATGTACAAATATGTTTAAATAATATTGCAGCACTGGGTGAAAAATGAAAGTTGTCACAGTTATGCCCTGCCGTCAACCAATGTGAATGTAATTAAAGACTGAGTATGCATGATCAGAGGAGTTCAATCTCGCACAGACGGCCTACTAGGTACCTACTGAGCCTACATGTCGCTACACCAAAATGTATTATCAGTGACTTTATAAATGATAAAAATATCTCATGTGCATAACTTCAAAAGCTTCCATTGCTGAAATCCTCACACATTGAAGCATTTTGATTTAATGTCATAAATTAGGATTCATGTCCATTTTCTAAATGACTGTATTTCATTTTTTAATTTTATGCAGTATTTGTGTATCAGAATTTGCCTAGAATATTAAAAATGTGTTCCTGTGGAGGTTGTAGTTGTTTCAGTGTGTGCTCTATTGTTGTGAATTACTACTCATTATCTATTATGTAAGAATAAATAATATAATACAAAAATGCAACAGCAAGGCAGTTATCCCAGCATAGCAAGAGTGACCATACAGAGTGTGATAGACTGGCATTTCAGTGACTCAAATGAGCAATTCGTTTTTTAACATATACTTTATGAATTCTATGCTTATAGTATTTATAATATCAATGTTACAATACCCACAAATCTTTTACTCATATTAACAGCATTCATGCCCATACAACAGCTGCATAGAACTAGAAAAAGGCTTCGCATAACAGGTTAGATCATGTACAGTAAGTTACATTATTGTTGATGGGCACAGCAGTGGTCCTAGAGTTATATTGTAAGCCCCACTGTTTTGGGTGGAGTTGGAGGCACCATAGGTACCACAAACTGGATCTTTAACCTGGGAAACCCTTCCTGAACAACAGCCTAGTTCCATGAGGACTGGAAGTGACTCTGGAAGTACTTCTGGTCTAGTCTTAAAAGGGACTTTCAGACAAGAAGGCCATTGTACTTGGAGTTGGGAGGATGAAATGGAAAGGTACAACTGGAAGATGGAAAAAAAGTCACAGAAGGATTTTTTTAGAACATATAATGGGAGGTGGGATAGATTGCATACATAGGATTGTACAAGGGAAACTGGACCAGTCACCCTACGAGTTAATAAGGAAACAGTCTGTATGTATGTAGGTAGCCCCAGAAGAGCACCAGGTTTATACAGTAAGTTTGGTAGTTGTTTTGCTTTTCTATTATTACCTACCTCTGCATATTTTAGTACTAATACATTTTTGTGTAATGATGAAAGAAACGATTTGCACAAAATTTGAATTCACGCAAAAGTTAGTGTTTCAATTCACAAAAAAAATTAGAAAAATCAAATTGTGACTTGTTTCCAGTGAAATTTTTTTAACAAAAGAAGAAAGGTGTTTCAGTTCCTGTCATTTAATATTTAAATAAAGATCTCTAGTTAGAAAAAAAAATCATCTGACACATTTCCTGTCACATATAGACATTTTGAACCTACTAGATGTGTTCTGGTAATTCAATTCCCTTTTCCCTTATTATGACAATCTTGGCAATTTCAATCCTAAAAATGCACTGTAGACAGAAATTAAACTTGTGTTACGTTTAAGCCAGGCTGTCCCCCCAAGTTTATGTTTAAATTCCTTTTTGATATCTTTATTGTCTTGTTTTATCTTTGAAATATTATTGTTTATATTATTTATGTTTATTATTTGTATAATTATGTATTTTTTGTCAGTTGTGATTGCTGTTTAGTTTCTGTGTATGACAGTATATTCTACCTTGCTCCTTGGTTCCTGAAAAGGCAGGGCCACCTGTCAGTCTCTGTTGAGTGACTGCTCCAAGTCCTATAAAGGCTGATGGGACTAATATTGGTACATTGCATGCTGTAACAAAAGGCGCTATATGGGCTCCTGACCTGACACAGATGGACACGGAGGCATGTGTAAATTTCTTCACCTGTGGGGCACGTCTTCCCCGTAATCCCCACAGGAACAACACAGTCCCAAGTGCACAAACACCAAATTAAACACACCGCAAAGCACTCTTTTTCTTCCTTCACTACTCCTCTCAGGCAACCTCGTCCTCCTTCTCCCGACTCTGGCTCCCGGAGTGGTGGCTGCTGGCCCCTTTTATAGTTCACCCGGAAGTGCTCCAGGTGCTTGATTGCCGAGTTCCGGCTGCACTTGTGGGTGTGGTGAAAACACTGACCATAAGGGATCAGGAGTTCCAGCTGCAGCACCCCTTGGCGGTGCCTGCGGGACCCAACAGGGCTGCACCCAACTCCAATTCCCATGGAGCCCTGCGGAAAACCATGGTACCGCTCCAACCCAGGGGGGCAGCCATCTAGCATCCAGGGAGAGGTATTGCACTGTCCATGGCTGCTCCCCTTGAGCATATAACAAAGGGGTGTCCCAGCCAGTCATGGACCCTGGCCGTCCGCCACAATGGGCTTTTTGGTTGATGAGTGTTTTCTTTTTCTGCTATTGTTAACTATTTGTATTTATTGGCTATTCAAGTATTCTGCCTTTCTTTATGGAATTCTGATTTGTGGTTAGTGTTATGGAACTTGTTTGCTTTTTTTGGTACTTTTGAGGATTTTGTGATATTATCTGATTTTTCTAAAAATAAATCACTTTTAATAAACATTCTTAACCCCTTCATCCACAAGTTGTAGGTTTATGATCATTCTGTTTCAGGTGGGACTAGTACTATATTTTGAGAACTTTACTTATTTTTGAACTTTTGAAGCTAAGCACATTTAAGGCACAATGTAGGCCAAAGCCAGCCACTAAGGTGGGGACACTGTCTTTTGGCAGGCACAGGGGAATTCTGGCCTGCTTCCCTGGCTATTCTTGGATACCTCATGCCACATTGACCATTTCGGGTGAGTGGATCACTACAACTTGAAGCTCAAAGGTTTTTGGACAGAACGTGTTTGTTAACCTGCTGGAATCAAGAAACTGTAAAGGGCAGCTGCTACAGTAGGCACTGCTTGGGGGGTTTAGAGCCTTTCTCTGTAGTGATGTTTTTCTTTGGAGAAAACTCAACAATGTGCACAAGGGAGCATTTTGGTCTGTTTTTGTGTGAAAACCATGCATCATGTGAAATTCTTAAAGAACACATTACACTCCTCCACGGTGATGTGAACAACAGCCATAAATTGAACTGCCTTAAAGGTGTTCTATAGGTTACATGCATTACACAGCTGCGAAAAATAACATTGGTAAACATAGAATTGTTTTTTGTCCGTTTCACAGTTTAGATTTACACAACTGCATGTGAAATTAAGTTTAGTTTCAGTTTTCATGAAACTGTATGGAAATTGAAACTTGTCTGTTTCACTCATCACTACTAAGATGATTCTGGGTTTGGGGAGTTCTCACAATGTGTTATCCATAACAAATAAAAATGCTAACAAAAAATAAAAGTGTATCACCTCATAGGATTCAAACCATAAACTACAAATGTTAAAATGTTATATCAAATCAGCAAATCATCAGTGACAGCAGTGCTGTGAAGTACAAATCTGACAGAATATAAACATACTTTATGTTAACTGGAGTTATGGTTGTCCTTTGCCTGAGAGCTGAATTATTGTTTTTATTATAGGCTGCAATCATTGGCAAGGTGAACATGTGGCTTAAATGGGCTGTCTGGCTAGTG
This sequence comes from Erpetoichthys calabaricus, assembly GCF_900747795.2. Taxonomy (NCBI): domain Eukaryota; kingdom Metazoa; phylum Chordata; class Cladistia; order Polypteriformes; family Polypteridae; genus Erpetoichthys; species Erpetoichthys calabaricus. The sequence goes on along the minus strand of NC_041397.2, from coordinate 208,831,982 downwards.
AGTGTGTTGAGATGCAATTAGTGTCATTCCTAGCTTGTGTTCTTCATAAGTCTCAAGACATTTGATTAATAAGCTAGTGTCTATTCTGAATACAGTTAATGTGAGTGGAAATTAAAAGCATTATACCTATGTACTTAGCAAGGTGCTGTGTGCTCAGTGCAATGTCTGTACAAATTACTGAATGGAGAAATTAGTTACTAATTTAAAGTACACTCTTCGAAAAGTGCAGGACAAATAAAGATTTTTAAAGAATGAGTCTGGACACCTACATTGGAGATGATATAAGACTCTCTCCAATTCATCAAGAATTATGTGGTGTCTGGTCAACTTAAATAAAGCTTGTCAATCTCTGTTCACTTACGTCTTTCATAACACCATAAGGTTCAGATCTGGGGGACCCCAAAGTAGTAATATCTCCTGCACTGCTTGGTAAAGACTGTGTCATATTAGACAACCTTTCCAGGTGGTTTTGAATTGTAGCCTTCATTTACATAATCTTAGCAAATTGGAGGCAGTCGGTAACAAGTTTCCATGAATCCCGTCATGTAATGTGACATACCCAGGAACTCACTCTAACTGCTCCATTACTTGTTCAGACAAAACAAAACCAGTTTAATAAAGAATAAGGAAACAACGAATGAGATAACATGGGTGTTTTGGGCCTCCAATGCCTCATATTCTTTGCACCCCAACAAGGCTGAGAAAAAGAAAAAGGGCTGAACTCACCCATACCTGATAACACTTCATACAGCAACAGCTCCATCAGGTAGTACACTACTGGCTGCCACAAAAAGGGACAAGCACAACTGTGCTGGAAGGTTACACACAGCTGGTGAACGTAACATTGTCAGCAGTTCTTCAGTTGTTAAAACTGACATAGTGTGGCGACAAGATTGGCAATTTCGTCGACAACTCTGACATACCCAACAACTATAAGCCATGTGTGACATTGGCTTAACATGAAGCTTACTTAAACTTAACAGATAATCCTGATTATCTAATTTCTTTAAATTCTTACTCAGTCTTAATTTACATTATTATCACTATGAGTTATGGAATTTCTGATACGACAGGTACTTGTAGATTAACTAGCCATGGACTAGTCCATTCATGCTGGGTTATAGTCCCTCATACAAAATTTAAAAAAATCAGTGAATAAAGATTTTTTTAAAAACTTTACAAGGGGGCTCTGCCCCTGCTCGCTTCGCTTCCCAACCCCGGGGCGGGCGCTGTGCACTAGCCACTTTGCAGCTCTGCCGCTCGCGTATGGTGAAGCGGATGTACAATTTAAAAAGATTGTTATTTTCATAGGAATTGTTACATATGCATAATAGAATTAACTATTTTACATTACAACGAGTAATTAACCATAGTAAAAAATAATTAAAATATTAATAATATTAGTAATAAAGAAAATTATGTTTCATGTAGAAGTATTTGTTGAAATTACCACACAAATACTTTTTAAACTTACACTTTTACTGTTAAACTTCAGTAAAAACAATATTTGGAATTAACTTTTCTTCAGTATCGCATTAAATTTTGATTCCGTGTTTGGAGATACATTGTGACAACGCAACCTATACTGCCCGTGAGTGAATATTGTTTCTTTCTCTCTAATAAATAAACCGACTTTTTCGAATATTTGTCTCTGTGATTTGTTAATTGTCATAGCAAAAGCTATTCTAATGGGAAACTGTAAACGTTTTAATAGGAATGGCATATCAAGATCTCCTTTGGTGTCTAATATTACCCACGGAATATGTACTACATTACCTTTCTTGTCGCCTGTTAAAATTTTACATGTCAGAATTGTTCGACCAATTTTCAATACAACTAATCTTGTCCAATTGCATAGCCCATCACTCATACATAAATTACGCAATAACATTAAGTAATTAAGCCGGTGGAAGACCAAAAGGTGTTAACAGTTGTAGATATTCTATAGGTTATTGTAAGTTGATGTTTTCATCTTCCGCACCATCCCCACCAACTTTTTCAGCATAGTCTATTTATATGCATTTAATCAATTTGCCCTTTAGACAATCAACAATTTTCGCGTTAATTCGATTGACTTCATTGTTTCTCGTTGCTAGGATTGTACTCATTTCTTCAATTGATAACCCTTTGGGATAAAATTCTTCAATAAGATTTGGACATAATAAATCTTCTTTTATTGGGAACTTAAAGTGAGGAAAACGTAAAAATTTACAAAAGCTGAGAGCGCAAGAACTGTGTCTGACAAAAACATTCACACGAATAAGACGTGAGAGGACCGTGGCCGTGGGCTGTTAACGGAAATGGTTGAGAGGAGGGCGGGACCTTCTCTACCAACTTGAAAAAATCTCTTGGAAATAGTCTCGTCTTGTCTCAGGATTTTCTTTTATAATAGAAAGTTATTTTTTTCATACCAAATAAAACCTGAATGGAGTTGAACATGACCCAATGTTGACAGATATTAAGTAAACATGATCTTTGGTAAACATTTTCAGGTTTTGTTCATGTAAGGGTGACTTAGAAGTAAGTAAACTTTTTAGGTCATGATGTCACTTTAGTTCAAGTCTGATTAATTTTAGAACAACTTCAGTTTAGCTCATTTACGTTGAAAAGATTAAAACCACATTAAAAAGACAATCTCCTGAGATCTGTTGTCTATTTTAGCACCCGCCAGCTAAATATGATTTTTACTTTTTAAACTTTAACTAAAAAAGAGCTTTTATAAGGTATAATCAAGCACTGTGAAATTGGATCTGTGCAGCAGAAGTGCTGAGTTGTTTTAAGCCCTCACTTTAATATTCCTTATGTAATGTGTGACACATACATAAGCAGCAATCATCACTAAATGTCAAGTGAAAAGTGAGTAGCATTTGTGCATGGCACACTGGACCAGTGGACAGGGTGCCATTCAAGTGTACCATACCTTTGATAAAATGAAAAACAATCACACCTGATTGTTTGTGTATAGGTAAGTTCTTTTCTTGGATAAACAGTGTGTAATTCCTAAGCTGTCATGACCTCTTTCAATTTAAAAACAGATTAAAGGACCAGAAAAGGATACAACTTTTGGGTATCCTTCATTTACAGGTTAATACATTGGAATACCAATTTATTTGAAATACCTATACCTAATATTCACACTTTCCACTCCCTGAAGACATCAGAACCATGCAGTCAGAGTATGGGGTATCTCCTTACCCACACCTGCAGAGCCATGGCCGAAGAACGTTACTCTCATTCAACAAACTAGAAGAAAATACTGAAAGTAGAGTGACATATTTTTAGCATCATACAAATATAAATATATACCCCTAATTATGTTGGTAATCCAATATCTGCTCTGTCTGTCAACTTTGAATGTTCAATTTAACATCTCTGAAGTTGACCACAATGATACACACAATGATAACTTTTCACAGCATCTATTCCAAATAAATTTTTTAATTCTAAGAATTTCTCCTTTTTCCACTTGAAAATACTTTACAAAATAAAGGAATTAAAAAATAATTAAACATTCTTGAGTGTCATCAATTATTGTCAGGTCTGCTCCGCATCATTGGGCTGCACAATAAACATTGTAGTGCAGTGCCAATTTTTAAGTTATCTTAAATAAATTGCCAAGATAAAACACCTTTATTAAATTCATAAATGTTCATTAGGTATGCAAGTTAATAATCTAGATATTGATTTTAGAACCCACTTAACCCAGTTGTGGGACTCTGAAAGGCAGGAGACTTTCTCAGTAGTGTTTAGACACAAGGCAGAAACTGAGACTGGATGGGGGTGAGTCCAGTTTTGAGCGCACCCTTGCATATTTAGTACAGTCATCCCTCACCTATCGCGGGGGTTACGTTCCAGAGCCCCCCGCGATAGGTGAAAATCCGCGAAGTAGCGACCTATATTTATTTTATTATTTATACATATTTTAAGGCTTTATAAACGCTTCCCACACTCTTATAAACCTTTCTCACTCTCTTGTTAACCTTTCCCACACTCTTATAAACACTTCCTATGCTCTTAAACACTTTCTACATTCTTAAACACTGCAGACCAACACTGCACACTGCACGCAGCGATCAGACGTCAATGTGTCTGCACTCGCTTTGTGAAGGGGGGCAGCTGAACTCACGCTGAGCAGAAATGGACTTTGTGCTGCTTCTGCCAAAATGCCTGCTTGTCGCTCTGCGCGTTCGGAAGGAGGAGGAGTGTGTGTGTGCGTGTGTGAGGGTTGAACGCACGTTCGCTCAAACCCCCCTCCCCGGAGGCGCAGTTCGCATTGTCAAGGGGGTGGGGAGCTGAATGAACGCTAAGGAGAAGTGGATTTTGTGCTGGCTTTGTGCTGCTTGTCGCTCTGCGTGTCAATAATTTAAAAGCCTGTACATCACCAATTTTCCTGTCTCACTGTCTTGTCTTGCGTGAAGTTAAAATGTTTTATAATAGTGAGATGTTACTCATATCCTTAGCCCGACATCCACATATCATATGTGTTAACAAAGTGTGTTTTATAAGTTTACATGTGTTTAAAGCATGTGGGATGGGAATTTTAAGGCTTAAACTATAAAAATGTTTATTTATATGGTCTTTCTATATCGCGGATTTTCTCCTGTTGCTGATGGGTCTGGAACATAACTTCCGCGATAGGCGGGCAATCACTTGTATTTAAAAACCCGCAAAGTCGTGAATCCGCGAAAAGTGAACCGCGAAGTAGCGAGGGATTACTGTACCTATATTTTGTCAATGAGTGGACGCTAGGTGGCACTGTTGCCACTTTTTTCCCAACAGATTAATGCAGGACACAGGTTAAAATACCAAGAAGTTATTTAATGTCTTCTTAAATTAGGGCCATTTAAGCACCACAGCAACCAATAAACAGGAAAGAAAACATCAAACACAAATAATTATAAATCAAATCTCTCCTCCACACCTCCCAACAAGCTCTGTCCTACTCCTCCTGACTCTGGCTCACTTGCTGGGTTCACAGCAGTCCTTTATGAAATCCTTGACCTGGAAGTGCTTCTGTCCTTCTGCCCACGTGACTTGCTAGCACTTCCGGGTCAAATGAAGAACTGGCTATGGATGAGGCATGGCTCCTCTGGTCCTTTCACAGTTCCTCCCGGCGGAACCCACAGTACCCAACAGGGCTGAGAAACCGAACTCCTGCCCTGTGGGAATTTGGGGCACTAGCGTTTTGGGGGAAGCAGTGTCCAAAAGTAGTTACCTCCCCCTATTCTTCCATCCTCAGGGCATCCTGGCCAGGTTGAGCTGCCAGCCGTCTATCACAATTTATTCATACAGTTGAAAGGTCCAACATAGCACTCATGTCTTCGAAATGTGGCAGCAACAATGAGTACACAGAAAAACCCACACAGATACATGGAGGCCGTGCATCTTCCATAAACCTGAGGATGATAATCCGGGGCAAAATTCAAAAACTGTGTGAGGCAGCAGAGCTAAGTAATGTTCTGTGATGTAGCCCAAACCTAATAATACTAAAAATAAAGTCTTGCCAAATCTCTGTACAATAGAAAATGTTCTGTCATGGGAAATTCAAATTTAGACAGAACATATATGCATCAGCTGCAGCACTGCAGGCCATTTTCTGATATTGAGCCAACTTTGTGATGTACTGTAGGTTCATAAAGATGACGAAGGTCAGTGTGCGCATGTGGGAGACCTGCACTTTTCTGAAAAGTGCCAGGATTGTGACAAATACTTAAGCATGTGAAGTTAAATTATGAATTCCTGACAGCAGCTTTGAACATGACAATAGGGGCTTGTGTAGTGACTTTTTAGATTTGGGTGGTGCCCCAGTAAGGACTTTGTGTTATGACTTGTTTTAGTTTAAGGACCATTTGAACAAACAAGGGTCTCTATGGGAAGCTTGGCACAAGTTTTTCTTTTTAGTGGTATTGATAATTACGAAAATGTAGGGTCCAGCTGCATTTAAAATCCCCCTATTAACATTTTGCAAGCCCTGCACTATTACAAGACAGTGATATTTATCATCCATATGAAGGATATTTTGAACATTTATGGGTAATTATAATCAGTATGCCAGGTGGCTAGGTGGTTGAAGTGTTTTTTATAATTTCCACAAAAATAGTGCCTGTGTGGATTTCATCCCAGGAGTCATGGAGCCAATGTGCTGCCCTCATTTAACAACAGTGAACAAAAATAGCTTTTATTTATATTAAGAAATAAATCTATGAAAAAATCCTAATATTTATATTACATGAACTCCTGCTTTTTTATGTCTAAGGATTTCAAATAAAATAAGGTAAACATAAAACCAAGTAATATTTTGATCAGAGCTTATTAGATTGTGAGTTACTGGCAGTTACATCAGCCTGCAATTTCCAAAGCACTGTATATGAACTTGGTCAGGCATGGACAACTTTTTCCAGCATCCTTGAAAGGTATGAGGAATGTTTCCCAGGCTGTTCTTAGCAAGAATGTGGAAATGGTGACATTAACTGTTGATATCAGAGTCATTTTAAGGAACCTAATACTGGTGGATTTGTCCTTGGAGAAGGAGGACGAGGAAGTGTTCAAATATTATTTTAGGTGGCCTCATCAATGTGGATGATATTGCTGTGATGATCAATGAGCCCCATATAGACACAACTGCAGGAGTAGATAAGATCCAAAAGGAAATAGATAGATAGATAGATAGATAGATAGATAGATAGATAGATAGATAGATAGATAGATAGATAGATAGATAGATAGATAGATAGATAGATAGATAGATAGATAGATAGATACTTTATTAATCCCAATGGGAAATTCACATTCTCCAGCAGCAGCATACTGATACAATAAATAATATTAAATTAAAGAATGATAATAATGCAGGTGAAAAACAGACAATAACTTTGTATAATGTTAAATGTTAACGTTTACCCCCCCGGGTGGAATTGAAGAGTCGCATAGTTTGGGGGAGGAACGATCTCCTCAATCTGTCAGTGGAGCAGGACAGTGACAGCAGTCTGTCGCTGAAGCTGCTCTTCTGTCTGGAGATGATACTATTTAGTGGATGCAGTGGATTCTCCATAATTGATAGGAGCCTGCTAAGCGCCCTTCGCTCTGCCACAGATGTTAAACTGTCCAGCTCCATGCCAACAATAGAGCCTGCCTTCCTCACCAGTTTGTCCAGACGTGAGGCATCTTTCCTCTTAATGCTGCCTCCCCAGCACACCACCGCATAGAAGAGGGCGCTCGCCACAACTGTCTGAGAGAACATCTGCAGCATCTTATTGCAGATGTTGAAGGACGCTAGCCTTCTAAGGAAGTATAGTCGGCTCTGTCCTTTCTTGCACAGCGCATCAGTATTGGCAGTCCAGTCTAATTTATCATCCAGCTGCACTCCCAGATATTTATAGGTCTGCACCATCTGCACACAGTCACCTTTGATGATCACGAGGTCTATGAGGGGTCTGGGCTTCCTAAAATCCACCACCAGCTCCTTGGTTTTGCTGGTGTTCAGTTGTAGGTGGTTTGAGTCGCACCATTTAACAAAGTCATTGATTAGGTCCCTATACTCACCCTCCAGCCCATTCCTGATGCAGCCCACGATAGCAGTGTCATCAGCGAACTTTTGCACATGGCAGGACTCCGAGTTGTATTGGAAGTCCGATGTATATAGGCTGAACAGGACCGGAGAAAGTACAGTCCCTTGTGGCACTCCTGTGTTGCTGACCACAATGTCAGACGTGCAGTTCCCAAGACGCACATACTGAGGTCTGTCTTTAAGATAGTCCAAGATCCATGCCACTAGGTATGAATCTAATCCCATCTCTGTCAGCTTGTCCCTAAGGAGCAGAGGTTGGATTGTGTTGAAGGCACTAGAGAAGTGTAGAAACATAATTCTTACAGCACCACTGCCTCTGTCCAAGTGAGAGAGGGATCAGTGTAGCATATAGATGATGGCATCCTCCGCTCCCACCTTCTCCTGATATGCAAACTGCAGAGGGTCAAGGGCGTGTTGAACCTGTGGCCTAAGGTAGTGAAGCAGCAGCCTCTCCATGGTCTTCATCACTTGTGATGTCAGAGCAACAGGCCGAAAGTCATTCAGCTCACTAGGACGTGATACCTTTGGGACTGGGGTGATACAAGATGTTTTCCAAAGCCTCCGGACTCTCCCCTGTTCCAGGCTCAGGCTGAAGATGCGCTGTAGAGGACCCCCCTTCAGCAGTCGTGGAGTTACTCCATCTGGACCCGCTGCTTTGCTGCCACGAAGTCTCCTCAGCTCTCTGCTCACTTGCGCTGTTGTAATTATGGGTGGGGATGTCTCTCCTATGCTGGTATCAGCAGAAGGATGTGTGGAGAGTGCAGTACTCCGAGGTGAGAGTGAGAGTGAGAAATTTAATAATACTGATAACATTTGATTTTGTTAGGATATTATGTTTAAGAGATCCTTAATATTGTATCGAAGTCAAGGATATTGCTTTGGGACTGGCAGACTGCAATGATAATTCCCTGGTTTAAAAGATTTGTAGTTTCCTCAGCCTCCCTGGGGAAGGCAATGCTAGTTCTGGAATAGAGCATCCGTCTGTTCGTTGAACTCCAGATTCATATAGAGCAATATGGGTTCCATCCTAACCACATAACCATAACCATTACTTTTTCTTTGCACAGATATTTAAGTGTTCATGTAGGTAATGTGCACCTCCAAAGCTGAGAACGTGGTACTGTCCTGCAAAAGACTGGCTTGTTCACTACACGTAAAAGGGTGAGCAGCTGCTCCAAGTGAAGCAATTCTAGTACTTCGGGCCCATGTCACAAGTAATGGTGAGATTTTTCAGCAAATTGGTTCAGTGGCTACAATTTTATGAATGCTGTACCAAACAAAGGTGGTGAAAGGTGGTCTGCGGAAGGTGTTGACCTATCAGCTGGTCTACAACCCTATCCTCATCTATGGTCAAGAGCTCTGTTCTCTTAAAAATATTGGTTCTAAAATGGCTCTTTACTGGGGTGTGTGGTTTCTCTTAGAACCATTGTGTGACAAAGAACCATTTCATTATGGGGAGGGTTCTTGGCATATGAAATTTGTCTTTCATTCATTAAAAGGTTACTATTACGTGAACAAAAGAGGAAACGTTAATGTACAGTAGGCTACCTAGCAGGGCATTAACAGATTTAAAAAAAACTGAACACAGATCATGTTATTTATTGGAGCAAGGCTCCTTTGAAAACTATAAGTCTTTTGGTATCCTATAGATCTGTTATCATTTATTCATAAAGTGAACAAAATAGACAAGAGATTATAAATGTTCCATTTAATGTCCAGATGTAACTGAAAGACAAAATGGTGGCAAAGAATGAAAACAGAAAGATTTAGGTTCAGTATCCGATGCCTTTGAGTCTGATCTCATTGGAAGATAGACAGATAGACAGATGGCACTTTATTTGTCCCTAGGGGAAATTTGGCTTTTTACAGAAGCTCTTTAAATAAATACATAAATAGGTAGAGAAGTAAATAAACAAATACATATACACACACGTTAGTCTAAACACACACCAGAATAACCATAATGAAAGAAAAGTTCTGACTTGCCTGTCACAGTCACAGTGAGACATTATGCAGGCGTATTGCTGTTGATATAAAGGAGCCCCTGCACGTTTCACGACACACTTTTGCTGAATAATTTATTGGCTGAAAGTCGTTAGTGTGTCAGAGAGAGGATGTGCAGTATTGTTCATAATGGCACTCAGTTTTGTTTTCATTCTCTCCTTCACTACTACCTCTAGGGGGTGCAGAATGTGCCCTGTAACTGAGCTTACTCTTTTAATTAATGTTGCTTATACCAGGAACACAATCCTTGAGTCTCACAAATTGTGGTCTGCCTGACAGACCGTCCATTACCCAGGACACCATAGGCTCTTCCACCTACATATCTCTATGTTTACCTTTTAACAGGATGGCCAAATGGTATTAAAGGTGCTGGAGAAATCCAAAAAAAAAACCATAATCCTCACAGTGCTACCAGCTTTGTCCAGGTGAGAATAAGTCTTGTTGAGCTGATAAATAATTGCATCCTCCGTTCCAATCTTTTTTCTGCAGTGGTCCAGGTGGGTTACCAAAAGAGAACTCATACAGTCCAGGGTTCCTTTCTGAAGTTATCTAAGCAGGTAGGCAAAAGAGAAGAGAACATCAGCCTTATAGCTGTTGTCCCATCATTCTAAAAGCGGAAACAGACAAGTACTGTAGTTGTTTTATGTGTCACACCCTTAACTTTCCCCCCGTTATTCCCATGGGTGGAACCAGTTAGACACACCTGATGCTCAAATGTCTGAGAATGGTTATTTATGGAATCTGTTACAGATCTAAATAAATAAAGGTTCTTTCAGGAACCTACCTGTGGATGGCTGTCTTGGGAAACCTATGGCATTGCTTTGAAGAACCACTTTGGCACCTTTATTCTTAAGAGAGCAGGTAGTGATTGAATGGATGAGATTATAATTTCAAGAGTCCAAAATGATGTTCCTGTGAAACCTTGCTTGCCTTTTTTCCCATGGCTGGGTAAGAAGCTTGACAATACATAAGTAACTTGAAGTAGAATTTCTGCCTGACTCATTCAAAACTTCTTTTAGAAGGTGTACAAAGCCATTTGAAGAAGTCCAAGAGGCAGACCCAGAGCATGATGGACATATTATTTCTCTCTTCACTGTCTCAGGAGCATCTTGGTAGACTTCAAGAAGGGCTGGAAGTAGTTGGTAAGGATAGGATGGTCTGATCAGCTCAGCAATGTGTGTTTCTAATGCGACCCTCATTAAGAAAACCAGAATGAAAATGATCGTACTGTTGAATAATAATTTATTAATTTTAATAATAAAACAGACCTTCAGCCTCACAGTTTCAGGAGACTGGGTTCAAATCTATGGTCCAGTCACTCTCTGTGTGCAGTTTATACATCCCCAATATGTCTGTACAATTTATCCATCCATCCATCCATTTTCCAACCCGCTGAATCCGAACACAGGGTCACGGGGGTCCACTGGAGCCAATCCCAGCCAACACAGGGCACAAGGCAGGAAACAATCCTGGGCAGGGTGCCAACCCACCGCAGCTGTACAATTTATTTTCCTCCCAAATCCCAAAGGAATACACTGTATGTTAGGCTAACTGGCCATGGTATTGGCCCGTTGTGAGGGAATAAAAGTGTGTGTTTGACTGTGACTCACAATGAACTTGAGTCTAGTCCAGTGTTGGTATATGAGTTGTCCTTGCTTCTGCCCTTGTGAGCTTGATGTGGACGTGCATGTTTAGATAAGGGAGGGATGAATATTTTCGTTTTACAGTGGCTTGTGTTTAGATATGCAAGAAATTTCACTATAATCTGTACACATGACAATAAAAATGAACTTGACGATTTTCTCTGTGGATGACATTATATAAATTAAAGACTGATTGACTAATCAGCACAGCCACAGAGCAAAAAAAAAAACCAAATTATTTTGCCCGCTTGGCTACATAGACTCCTTTTCAGTGTAGTTGGTGACATTTATGAAGATTAATGCTTTAACTTAGTTACTATATTGTTATATACAAAACCAAAAGGTTTACAATTGTCTGCAGAAGAAAAATTAACTGTGATACTTAAACAAAAAATTTTCTGGGAATGTGTGATGATAATCTGATGAGCTCAAATGATGACTAATAAATTTGTAAAACCTTTTGACTCAATCCTGATTTTTACTCAGTACGTTTTTGGTGAATAAAATTGATTTTAAACATAAAGTGAAAAAGCAAATGCCATGAAATTACTAAGCAAATGTTAAGTAATTGAGCAGCTGGTATCAGGAAATGACCAATTCTGGCTCATTCTGGAGGCATGGGTCTCAGAGAGCAATGAAACATTCACATTTCTGCTGAAAATATCGTTATTGGTCATAAAGCTACATCTTAGCTACTTTTTTTGCCTGATTTTACAGTATAACAGAAAATATTCTTTTATGTGGTCCATGAGCAGAATCAAGAAGCATGGAGTGGGCAAAATACAGCAATAAGTGCTCTGTAGTGCTGGCAAGAAATAATACAAGAGCACACACATCAGACTTTCAAGTATTTGTGTCCAGTCGGCAGGAGAGCTGAGGGTCTTGTACAAATGAGGTATAGATTTTCAGTATATCATTAAAATAAAAAGATCTGAGAACACCATCAGTTAAATATTGTCTTAAACTTTGTGCTTCATGTGTAAAGAGTTCAAGAATAAAAGGGCTGTGTTTTTGTACAGCTTTGTAATGTACAGCATTAAAGAGCTTGTGCTCAGTTGTAATGGCCAAGCGGCACACATATTCATATGCTGATCCATCCATTTTGTAATCCGTCACCTTATCATGGTGGAGGGGTTTGCGTGTCCCAATGATCCTAGGAGCTCTGTTGTCCAGGGCTTTATGCCCCTGGTAGGGCCACCCAAGGCAAACTGGTCCTAGGTGAGGGATGAGACAAAGAGCGGTTAAACAAACCTTCTATGAAGAAAAACAATTTTGGACGGCGTTTTCCCTTGCCCGGACGCGGGTCACCGGGGCCCCACTCTGGAGCCAGGCCTGGAGGTGGGGCTCGATGGCGAGCGCCTGGTGGCCGGGCCTGCACCCATGGGGCTCGGCCGGGCACAGCCCAAAGAGGCAACGTGGGTCCCCCTTCCCATGGGCTCACCACCTATGGGAGGGGCCAAGGAGGTCGGGTGCAGTGTGAGTTGGGTGGTGGCCGAAGGCGGGGACCTTGGTGGTCCGATCCTCGGCTACAGAAGCTGGCTCTTGGGACGTGGAATGTCACCTCTCTGAAGGGGAAAGAGCCTGAGCTAGTGCGCGAAGTTGAGAGGTTCCGGCTAGATATAGTCGGACACACCTCGACGCACAGCTTGGACTCTGGAACCAATCTCCTTGAGAGGGGCTGGACTCTGTACCACTCAGGAGTTGCCCCCGGTGAGAGGCGCTGAGCAGGTGTGGGTATACTTATTGCCCCCCAACTTGGAGCCTGTTCATTGGGGTTTACCCCGGTGGACGAGAGGGTAGCCTCCCTTCGCCTTCGGGTGGGGGGACGGGTCCTAACTGTTGTTTGTGCGTATGCACCAAACAGCAGTTCGGAGTACCCACCCTTTTTGGAGTCCCTGGAGGGGGTGCTAGAGGGCATACCTTCTGGGGACTCCCTCGTTCTGCTGGGAGACTTCAATGCTCACATGGGCAATGACAGTGAGACCTGGAAGGGCGTGATTGGGAGGAATGGCCCCCTTGATCTGAACCCGAGCGGTGTTTTGTTATTGGACTTCTGTGCTCGTCACAGATTGTCCATAACGAACACCATGTTCAAGCATAGGGGTGTTCATATGTGCACTTGGCACCAGGACACCCTAGGCCTCAGTTCGATGATCGACTTTGTGGTCGTGTCGTCGGACTTGCGGCCACATGTCTTGGACACTCGGGTGAAGAGAGGGGCGGAGCTGTCAACTGATCACCAACTGGTGGTGAGTTGGCTTCGATGGTGGGGGAGGATGCCGGTCAGGCGTGGTAGGCCCAAACGTGTTGTGAGGTTCTGCTGGGAACGTCTGGCAGAGCCCCCTGTCAGAAGTAGCTTCAACTCCCACCTCCGGCAGAACTTCGACCACATCCCGAGGGAGGTGGGGGACATTGAGTCCGAATGGGCCATGTTCCGTGCCTCTATTGTTGAGGCAGCTGACCGGAGCTGTGGCCGTAAGATGGTCGGTGCCTGTCGTGGTGGCAATCCCCGAACCCGTTGGTGGACACCGGCGGTGAAGGATGCTGTCAAGCTGAAGAAGGAGTCCTACAGGACCCTTTTGTCCTGTGGGACCCCGGAGGCAGCTGATAGGTACCGGCAGGCCAAGCGGAATGCGGCTTTGGTGGTTGCTGAGGCAAAAACTCGGGCGTGGGAGGAGTTTGGGGAGGCCATGGAGAACGACTTTCGGACGGCTTCGAGGAGATTCTGGTCCACCATCCGGCGTCTCAGGAAGGGGAAGCAGTGCAGTGTCAACACTGTATATGGTGGGGATGGTGCGCTGCTGACCTCGACTCGGGACGTTGTGGGTCGGTGGGGGGAGTACTTCGAAGACCTCCTCAATCCCATTAACATGCCTTCCAATGAGGAAGCAGAGCCTGGGGACTCAGAGGTAGGCTCCCCCATCTCTGGGACTGAGGTCACCGAGGTGGTCAAAAAACTCCTTGGTGGCAGGGCCCCGGAGGTGGATGAGATACGCCCGGAGTTCCTCAAGGCTCTGGATGTTGTAGGACTGTCTTGGCTGACACGCCTCTGCAACATCGCATGGACATCAGGGACAGTGCCTCTGGATTGGCAGACCGGGGTGGTGGTCCCCCTCTTTAAGAAGGGGGATCGGAGGGTGTGTTCCAACTACAGAGGGATCACACTCCTCAGCCTCCCTGGAAAAGTCTATTCAGGGGTCCTGGAGAGGAGGGTCCGTCGGATAGTTGAGCCTCGGATTCAGGAGGAACAGTGTGGTTTTCGTCCTGGTCGCGGAACAGTGGACCAGCTCTATACCCTTAGCAGGGTCCTGGAGGGTGCATGGGAGTTTGCCCAACCAGTCTACATGTGTTTTGTGGACTTGGAAAAGGCATTCGACCGTGTCCCTCGGGGAATCCTGTGGGGGGTACTCCGAGAGTATGGGGTACCGGCCCCCCTGATAAGGGCTGTTCGGTCCCTGTACGATCGGTGCCAGAGCTTGGTCCGCATTGCCAGCAGTAAGTTGAACCCGTTTCCAGTGAGAGTTGGACTCCGCCAGGGCTGCCCTTTGTCACCGATTCTGTTCATAACTTTTATGGACAGAATTTCTAGGCGCAGCCAGGGCGTTGAGGGGGTCCGGTTTGGTGGGCTCAGGATTGAGTCACTGCTTTTTGCAGATGATGTTGTCCTGTTTGCTTCATCAGGCCGTGATCTTCAGCTCTCTCTGGATCGGTTCGCAGCCGAGTGTGAAGCGGCTGGGATGAGAATCAGCACCTCCAAATCCGAGACCATGGTCCTCAGCCGGAAAAGGGTGGAGTGCTCTCTCAGGGTAGGTAGCGAGATCCTGCCCCAAGTGGAGGAGTTCAAGTATCTCGGGGTCTTGTTCACGAGTGAGGGAAGAATGGAGCGTGAGATCGACAGGCGGATCGGTGCGGCATCTGCAGTAATGCGGGCGCTGCATCGGTCTGTCGTGGTGAAAAAGGAGCTGAGCCGCAAGGCTCAGCTCTCAATTTACCAGTCGATCTATGTTCCTACCCTCACCTATGGTCATGAGCTATGGGTAGTGACCGAAAGAACGAGATCGCGAATACAAGCGGCTGAAATGAGTTTCCTCCGCAGGGTGTCTGGGCTTTCCCTTAAAGATAGGGTGAGAAGCTCAGTCATCCGGGAGGGGCTCAGAGTAGAGCCGCTGCTCCTCCGCATCGAGAGGAGTCAGATGAGGTGACTCGGGCATCTGATCAGGATGCCTCCTGGACGCCTCCCTGGTGAGGTGTTCCGGGCACGTCTAACCGGGAGGAGGCCCCGGGGAAGACCCAGGACACGCTGGAGGGACTATGTCTCTCGACTGGCCTGGGAACGCCTTGGGATTCTCCTGGAAGAGCTAGAAGAAGTGGCCGGGGAGAGGGAAGTCTGGGCATCTCTGCTCAAGCTGCTGCCCCCGCGACCCGACCTCGGATAAGCGGGAGACAATGGATGGATGGATGGATGGATGGATTTTGTTAAATCACTGGAATGAGTGAGAGCCTATAATAATTGCATATAGTGATGGCTAGTTGAAAACATCAATAAAATGGCATGGATGATCACAAAAGCATCCGTCATTCCAAACACCAAACAGTAGATACTCATTTCATTTTTAGACCAACTCAGTCCAATGAGCGCCTCAGGGGCAAGAGCCTATCCTGGCAGGACTGGCCCTGTAAGGAGTCCAGCCCATTGCAGACCCATTTTACACATACCCATACTCAAACAGAGTCTGATTAACCTATCCTGGATGTGAGAGGAAAAGAGAAGTACATGGAGGAGAAAACCCACAATCCACATGGACAACATCAAGCCAAATGCACTGTATCCATCAGTGCTAGAAAACAGAATGAATACAGTGAAAAAAAGGTCAAAATGTCCACTTTAATCTTGTAGTTTATTTTGTCATTAAAGTAGAATGACATAAAGTTAATCGTAAAATCAATGTTTAATTTACTAGAGTTTCTCAGATCCCATCGTAACTAAAGTAGCACAATAAATGCTTCGTATTGTATGTGTACTTCTATGTGTGTGAATCACTTTGTGCTTCTTAAATGGGCTTTCTCTTACACCGACAGGACACCGAATGCATTACATTCATGATATTACAGTTCTTTGAATAATTTAAATACTAAGATGTATACTTGCTATAATTTTCATGACGAAATTAATTAAAGCATGTATTAAACTTTGGGGCATGGTGGAGCGGTGGTAGCGATGAGCTTGCGCCCTGTCCAGAAATTGTTCCTTCCTCCCGTAAGATGCTTGCTGGGATGTATGCGACCCTCGATAAAATAAGTTTATTGCAGCAGTACTGTCTCTTTCAAATGTACCAACCTTCAGTTCTTGTCCTTCCTTTTCTTTCTCCACATAAACAATTGCCACACAATGAGCTTTGTAATAAATGTCAAGCCATCTGTAAGCTTCTTCAAAACATTTAAGGAACAATGAAATAGCTTCATAGTACATGTTTAATTATTCCATCCATCTATCCACCAAGGATCGCGCCAGTCCCAGCAAGCATACAGCGCGAGACAGGAACAATCCCTGAATGGGGCGCCAGTTCATCGCTACCACTGTGCCACCATGCCCACATGTTTAATTATTAACAGTATACATTATTTAAATGAAGTTAAAAATGTATCTGTTTAATATAATATAGTACTTTAATGCATTTTATCTTAAAAATGATATCAAGAGCTCCAAGAAGATACCTCTTGGAAATCTAAATCGACGTAGAAGCCAGTCGTCATCATCTGTAAATACGTGCTCTCTTCTGTTGAATTGAATTCCTTTATTGTTATTGTATGGTACAATGAGATTCAATATGTAAATCCTCCATAAAGTTATTGTCCTATAAAATGATAAAATATTAATAATAATACAATAAAAAACAATGAAAAATATACAATATGAAAACAAAAGTACAATATACATGTACATATAGTGCAGATAAAGCAATATTACAACTGTAGTGCAAGTTTATAGTGAGGTAATTGTACTTACAAGTACAAACAGTTCTACCATGAGCACTTGATGGACTGATTTGGTGTGTTAATATCTCTTGGGATGAAACTGTTTCTAAATTGTGAGGTCTGTACAGGAAAGTCTTTGAAGTATTTGCCGGATAGAAGAAGTTCAAATAGACTGTACGCATGGCTGAGGCAGCGTGTGATAGAAGTTGTATCCCAATAATCCTCTGCTCTCCCAACACAGCCCGCCGTAGAGTTTTCTATTTAGCTGCTATACAGCTGTGATTCCGCACTCAGATACAGTGTGTTAAAATACTGTAAGTGGTGTGGTGAGAGTAACAACCCTAAAGCAGCTATGGTATTTGGAATAGTTTGGCCATTCCGTGCACCATTATATTCTTAAAGGTTGACTAGCAAAATACCCGCGCTTCGCAGCAGAGAAGTAGAGTGTTAAAGAGGTTATGAAAAAGAAAAGGAAACATTTTAAAAATAACATAACATGATTGTCAATGTAATTGTGTTGTCATTGTTATAAGTTTTACTGTCATATATATATATATATATATATATATATATATATATATATATATATATATATACATATACATACACAGACACACATAAACATATATATACATATACATATATACATATATATACATATCTACATATACACATATCTACATATACACATATATACACACATATATATATATATATATATATATATATATATATATATATATATATATATATATATATATATATACAGATACACATACACATATATATACATATATATATATACACATATCAATATATATATATACACATACATATACACATATACACACACATACACATAGACATATATACATATACACATACATACATACACATACATATATATATACACATACATACATACATACATACATATATCTATATATACACACACACAGACACATATATATACATATATATTTACATATCTACACATATATATACATATCTACATATATATACACATATATATACATATCTACATATATATATATATATATATATATATATATATATATATATATATAGACATACATATATACATACATACATTCACATATATATATATATATATACAGGGTAGGATTCAAAAGTAATGAGCCTTTGTTCAAAAAGACAAATTTATTGAGCAAATCGGTACAACTAATTAATAGTCTTCAAAATAGGCACCTCCTGCATCAATACACTTTTGTAGGCGGCTTTTCCATGACTCGAAGGCGTCCACGTAGGCCTGTTCCGGGATGGCTGCAAGGGCTGCCTTGACATTTGCTTGGATGTCCTTGATCGAGTCGAAGCGTTTTCCTTTCAGCGCTGGTTTTAAGCGCGGAAACAAGAAGTCAGAAGGTGACACGTCCGGACTGTAGGGAGGCTGGGGGACCACCAGAACGTTCACCCGGGCCAGGTAGGCACTCACGATGAAGGCGGTGTGGCTGGGCGTGTTATCGTGGTGAAGCTTCCAGCTGTCCTTGATGTCCCTTCGCTTGCGCGCGACGCTTCTTTTCAGCCTTTTCAGGACTTCCAAGTAGTAAGCAGCATTCACGGTCTGTCCTTGCGAGACAAACTCGTAGTGGATGATCCCCTTCACTCCGAAGAAGGCAATGAGCATGGTCTTCGTCTTCAACGCGTACCGTTGCTCTAATGAACTTTCCATTCCGCCGTGTAACGCACTACCGCACAGGGGTTCCCATCAAGGCCGAACCTACTGCTCCGAAAGCTCGCAGCGGTAGGAGCTCCGTTACGTTGTGAAGCCAACACCCACCGTCACCGTCGCTGGCAAGTGGGCCGCGCGGCGAGGTACATTCGCGTCAGAACAAAATGAGGCTCATTACTTTTGAATCCTACCCTGTATATGCATATCTCCATATATATATATATCCTTACAGCTTACTTACAAAAGTTAGGCAGGTTTCATTTCGAAATTGTACACGCAATGGTCATAACTGGAACCTCTTTTTTGTCCATATAGTGTAATGGTCTGCAGCTCGCTGGCCATGGGAGGCGGAGTTGCGTATTGCGTCATCACGCCTCCCACGTAATCACGTGAACTGACTGTGAACGCAGTACGTAGAAAACAAGGAAGAGCCCCAAAGAGCGCTGAGACAGGCTGTGTAAAGGCAGCTTCACAAAAAAACAGATCCTTAACAAATTGTTATTGGTATATTTTCCCTCAATTTAAAAAGGTTTTCTTTTCTTCTTAATTAAAATTTAAAAGCAATACTTCACCGCTGCGAAGCCCGGGAATTTGGCTATATGCAGTGAGCGTGTACGCCTGATGAGCCAAGAATTAGGGCGAAACACGTGTCGCGTACTCTTTGCATTATTTGACAGTAAACTATTTTCAACCATTCTATGATCTGCTTCTCACAACTGAAGGCACCATGACTGATGTTAGCTGACTTGCTGGCCAACCATAAGCGTTACCTGGTAGGTAACCACCCATACAACACCATTCTATGATCTGCTTCTCACAACTGAAGGCACCGTGGCTGATGTTAGCTGACTTGCTGGCCAACCATAAGCGTTACCTGGTAGGTAACCACCCATACAATCAGATTGTGATTCAGACTACAAATGCTGTGAATGTAATTACCCCGATCTACATGCTGTCAAATAAACGAACCACACGCCGTGGCGCAATGTTAGGGGCTTCGCCTCTAGCGCTGACGTCCAAGGTTCGATTCCCGTAAGGGAGTGCAGTAAGTGTGTACGCCTGATGAGCCAAGAATTAGGGCAAAACACATGTCGCTTACTCTTTGCATTATTTGACAGTAAACTATTTTCAACCATTCTATGATCTGCTTCTCACAACTGAAGGCACCATGGCTGATGTTAGCTGACTTGCTGGCCAAACATAAGCGTTACCTGGTAGGTAACCACCCATACAATCAGATTGTGATTCAGACTACGAATGCCGTGAATGTAATTACCCCAATCTACATGCTGTCAAATAAACGAACCACACGCCGTGGTGCAATGTTAGGGGCTTTGCCTCTAGCGCTGACGTCCGAGGTTCGATTCCCGTAAGGGAGTTCAGTGAGTGTGTACGCCTGATGAGCCAAGAATTAGGGCGAAACACGTGTCGCGTACTCTTTGCATTATTTGACAGTAAACTATTTTCAACCATTCTATGATCTGCTTCTCACAACTGAAGGCACCGTGGCTGATGTTAGCTGACTTGCTGGCCAACCATAAGCGTTACCTGGTAGGTAACCACCCATACAAAATCAGATTGTGATTCAGACTATGAATGCCGTGAATATATATATATATATATATAAGTAGATATGTATATATATATATATATATATATATATATATATATATATATATGTGAATGTATGTATGTATGTATATATGTATGTCTATATTTATATATATATGTGCATATGTATATATATGTGTATATATATGTAGATATGTATATATTTATATGTATATATATATGTAGATGTGTAAATTTGTATATGTATATATATGTATATGTAGATATGTGTATATGTAGATATGTATATATATGTATATATGTATATATATATATATATATATGTTTACATAACCCCTTTAACACACTACTTCTCCACTGCGAAGCGTGGGTATTTTGCTACTATATATATATATTTCAAAATCCCCGCGCTTTGCAGCGGCGAAGTACTGCTTTTAAATTTTTATTAAGAAGAAAAGAAAACCTTTTTAAACTGAGGGAAAATATACCAATAACAATTTGTTAAGGATCTGTTTTATTGTGAAGCTGTCTTTACACAGCTTCTCCGCTGTTTTATAAATGAACGCCATATAAGTCCGTCCTTTCTGCTTGCTTCGCGGTTCTGTAGTGGTTTATTGTTCGTCTATTACGATTGTTGTTATAAACGAACGCCATATAAGGCCATCCTTTTTCCTTGCTTTGCCAAGGAAGCAGCCTTTTTATTTAATGCACGGGTTCTCCGTTGTTTCATTGTTCGTTTATTACGATTGTTATAGTTGTCTTTGTATACCACGTTGTCAGTTCAGCACTCCGGTTGTAATATGACCAAGCCGTGGAAGCTTACTGTTGAGAATGCAACGTATAGTTGCACAGGAGAAAAACGGCAATCTTTTGTAGGTCTATGAACTTAATTTATGCCTGTATGCGTCAGTCGCTTCATATTCTTTTCGTACCTTATCAATTGTGTAATGTGTTTTTTGAACAGGTTTAATTCATAGAAGTGATCACTCGTGCTGTGTTCAGTCAGTTCACGTGAGCCGCTCTCTTGTGTGATGTTGCGATGCCCACGGCTTTATTTAATGTTAGCTAAGACCCGGCACTTAAAAGTTTCTCGCTATAGCAATTTTAACTCTGTTTCAAAGTGATCCAAAGTCTCGTTTATACCTCGTGTCTTTGCTTCGTATTGTTTCGCTGCCTTTTCAATTGTGTAATGAATGTTTTCTTCAGCGCTCTTTGTGGCTGCTCCTTGTTTTCAGTTCACATGATTACGTAGGAGGCGTGATGACATGATACGCGACTCTGCCTCCCACGGCCATCGAGCTGCACTCCATTACAGTATATGGACAAAAAAGAGGTTCCAGTTATGACCATTGCGTGTACAATTTCGAAATGAAACCTGCCTAACTTTTGTAAGTAAGCTGTAAGGAATGAGCCTGCCAAATTTCAGCCTTCCACCTACACGGGAAGTTGGAGAATTAGTGAGTGAGTGAGTGAGTGAGTGAGTGAGTGAGTGAGTGAGTGAGTCAGTCAGTGAGGGCTTTGCCTTTTATTAGTATAGATTACAATCAGATGCCTTAAATTTATAAATGATATGCGGTTAATTTCAGTGTATTTGATAAAGCCATGTCAGGGATGTGAATCTAAAAAAGAAAGGGAAACCACACAGGAACGGTAGCACTGCTTTGATGCTGGAATCAGCCAGTTTGCAAAACCAAGCAGAAAACATGTGTATGCAATGCATTTTATTGGTGTGAGCATGTGCGTGACTTTGCACCAAGTTTAGTTTTTATACATCGTGATATGAGAGTGGAAAGAGGCGTACGCAACATTTTTGTGCGTATGCACCATTTATACATGAGGCACCTGGATCTGTAATTCAGCAGTACTAACTGCTATGCCACCATGTTGCTGTTTTGAGAATGTTTACTTCTGTTTTATATTTTTTTGCATGCACAAATTTCGTAATGGACAGCATGGTAGTCCAGTGCCATATAAGTCCAGGAGTCTGGATTGAAATTGTGGTATTCCACTATCTTTACAGAGTTTGAATGTTCCTCTCATTGCCTTGTGGATTATTCTATATTTCCGAAATCTCAACAAAATTTAACTCAGGTGAGCTGGTGACTCTAAATTGTCTTGATGTGAATGTATCTGCCCTGAGATGGACTTGCACCTTTACTATGGTTGGTTTCTGGCAACGATGTTAAAATTATAAAAAATGAATGCATTGAATAAATGGATTAATTTTGTATCCATTTTTGGTTTACTTCAAGCTATTTTGCAAAATAAATTCTCAAGTTCTGAATACAACCTTCAGGTTCTGTCTAATTAAATACCAAGCATAATTACAGTGTTTTGAACAGTATGTGATTTTCTAAAAGTTCTGACAGCTTGCCTAATGTGAACGTAGAACTAGGCACAACTTGGCAGAATGCACAACTTGGCAGTTACAACATTTTTAGTGGAAAAGAACTGGATCAACAAATGCAGTAACTCAAAATGAACTGCAGATTATAAGAGGTTGTCTAGTCTGACCATCTGTTTATCCATTCATTTTAGGAATGTGCAGTATTTATTCAACTTGCTCAAAAATGTAGCAACTCCCACTATAGAACGTGTTTCTGAAGATGTATCTATCCATTTTTTGAACCCAATATAGTGTTGCAGAGAGTTATCGCTAATCCCAGTAGTCACAAGTCAACACTGGATGGGATGCCACTTTTGCAGACACAGACATGGACACATTCACATGTACACAAATGGGAACAATTTAAAGTCACAATTTAACCTAACCTGCACATTGTTAGGGCGTGGGAGGAAAATAAAATACATGCAGAAAACTTTACACTCACAGTGACTTGCCTTAGAATTGGGCAGTAGTGTGTGCAGCTATTCCATTAAGAAAATATTTGCCCTAAAATCTCCTCATTGGAATTTAGTCAAGAGATAAAAAGGAATTATACATCACAGACGTTCAGAAACTCAGCATATTTAAAATGACAGGTGTTTGGCATTCTGAAAAAACTGGGAGTAAGCCATTGCCATCGAATGTTGATCACTTGTCAGCGCTCCAGTGACATTCTCCTAACATATAAAGTGGGGAGCTCTTTAAGCCCACAATATTACAGTTAATTACTTTATTCATTTTACAAAAGCACAAATAAATTATTTCAAACCATATTGTGTGTCCAGCTTTTTTGCGGACCTCATTGTGATTTACCACAAAACAAAATGGAAAGCATATCTCAGTAAAGTTCGATGGTGGATTTAATTATATCTATTGTAATTACATTCACTAAGGAAAGTATTTGATGCGTGTCTTGAGACAAATGGAGTTTTACAAATTATCATTTAATGTCCTTTTAATACTTCTCTTACTTTTTCTTTTTTATTTGCAATGTGGCATTTTCAAAGTTAATAATTTACTTAAATTTCTCTCCAGATAATAAATGAGTGTAATTACAACTTAGAAATGTAAATTGACTGGCTTGTAATTCAATTTGGCTTGTATTTAATTCTTCAAACAATTTCACATCGCAATTGGGTAAATGTCATCAATCATGTATCATAATTTCATTTGCATCACTCTTTCCTTTACAAATACACATCATGAGAACACCCTGCTGGCTTTTACAGGGTTTTATTCATTTAAATGAATTATAGTGTTTCATATAGACTTTAGTGCTTTTAAAGTGAACATGTAGGCTTGAAATTATTTTTTATACCATGAAAGAGAGATGTTTTTTATATTCAAATAGGCTTTATTAGAGGGCTACCCTACTGATAGATTAATAACCACAAAGCTCCAACTGGACAGCAGTCAGGATGTCTGAGGAGGTCTCGTATGTTATTCCTATGTTGATAAAGATGTCGAAAAATCATTTATTTGTGCCAATACATTTAATTTCCAACAGCAGCGACATTCAAGAAATGTTTGGCATGACATGGTAAGCAAACAACTGAATAGAATGCAATGTGATAGGTTTGTAAATGTGGAATTTAATGAAAAAAGAATGTAAGTGCAGACGATACATAGTAAATATCTGTATATATTCCTAGACGTCAAGACTATACTAACTAGTACTAGTTTATTAGAAAAAAATGATCCCTAACTGGGAAACATTTGTTTCCTCAACTCATATCAAAAAATTCCAAGACTTTCACAGATGTTGTTGTTACCAACTTATTTGGTTGTGAAAAGGATGGTGAGTTCAGTAATGACCAGAGCAACTTTACAAACAAATATGTGACAAGGAGCAAGTAACAAACTTCAGAATCGTCTGTTCAATCTGCCTAATCAGTTCAGGGACACATTAGCCAGATCCTGTCCAGGGTGCCAGTATATCATTGAGGAAACATATGTAGACCCCACTCCACACATACACACTCAATCACTCAGGGGTTAATAAACAGTTCCCAGTTAGTGTAACTTGCAGATCTTGGGAACTTTGAAGGAAAACTGGGATGGGATTGATAGAAACCCCCTCAGACATGTACGTTCTACACAAAGAGTGCCTGGGCTGGCTTTTAAGATGCTGTGTTTGAAATTAAGTATAGGTGATTATTAGCTTCTTCTTCTTCTTTCGGCTGCTCCCGTTAGGGGTTGCCATAGCTGATCATCTTCTCCCACATCTTTCTGTCCTCTGCATCTTGTTCTGTTACACCCCTCACCTGCATGTCCTCTCTCACCACATCCATAAACCTTCACTTAGGCCTTCCTCTTTTCCTCTTCCCTGGCAGCTCTATCCTTAGCATCCTTCTCCCAATATACCCAGCATCTCTCCTCTGCACATGTCCAAACCAATGCAATCTCCCCTCTCTGACTTTGTCTCCCAACCGTCCAACTTGAGCTGACCCCCTAATGTACTCATTTCTAATCCTCTCCATCCTCGTCACACCCAGTGCAAATCTTACCATCTTTAACTCTGCTACGTCCAGCTCTGTCTCCTGCTTTCTGGTCAGTGCCACCGTCTCCAACCCATATAACATAACTGGTCTCACTACCGTCCTGTAGACCTTTCCTTTAACTCTTGCTGATACCCGTCTGTCACTAATTACTCCTGAAACTCTTCTCCAATCATTCCATCCTGCCTGCACTCTCTTTTTCACCTCTCTTCCACAATCCCCATTACTTTGTACTGTTGATCCCAAGTATTTAAACTCATCCACCTTCGCCAGCTCTACTCCTTGCATCCTCACCATTCCACTGACCTCCCACTCATTTACACAAATGTATTCTATCTTGTTCCTACTGACCTTCATTCCTCTCCTCTCTAGAGCATATCTCCACCTCTCCAGGGTCTCCTCAACCTGCTCCCTACTATAGCTACAGATCACAATGTCATCAGCAAACATCATAGTCCTGTCTAATCTCGTCTGTCAACCTGTCCATCACCATTGCAAATAAGAAAGGGCTCAGAGCCGATCCCTAATGTAATCCCACCTCCATCTTGAATGCATCCGTCACTCCTACCGCAGACCTCACCACTGTCACACTTCCCTCGTACATATCCTGTACAACTCTTACGTACTTCTCTGCCACTCCTGACTTCCTCATACAATACCACAGCTCCTCTCGAGGCACCCTGTCATATGCTTTCTCCAGGTCCACAAAGACGCAATGCAACTCCTTCTGGCCTTCTCTAAACTTCTCCATCAACATCCTCAGAGCAAACATTGCATCTGTGGTGCTCTTTCTTGGCATAAAACCATACTGTTGCTCACTAATCATCACCTCACTTCTTAACCTAGCTTCCATTACTCTTTCCCATAACTTCATGCTGTGGCTCATCAATTTTATTCCCCTGTAGTTACTGCAGTCCTGCACATCCCCCTTATTCTTAAATACCGGCACCAGTACACTTCTTTTCCACTCCTCAGGCATCCTCTCATTTTACAAGATTCCATTAAACAATCTGGTTAAAAACTCCACTGCCATCTCTCCTAAACACATCCATGCTTGCACCTATAAGCGGCCTTTCCATTTTTCATCCTCTTCATAGCTGTCCTTACTTCTTCCTTGCTTATCTGTTGCTCTTCCTGATTCACTATCTCCACATCATCCAACCTTTTCTCTCTCTCATTCTCTTCATTCATCAGCCTCTCAAAGTACTCGTTACATCTGCTCAACACACTCTCCTTGCTTGTGAGTATGTTTCCATCTTTATCCTTTATCACCATAACCTGCTGCAGATCTTTCCCAGCTCGGTCCCTCTGTCTAGCCAATCGGTACAGGTCCTTTTCTCCCTCCTTAGTATCCAACCTCTCATACAACTCATCATACGCCTTTTATTTAGCCTTTGCCACCTCTCTCTTTACCTTGCGCCTTATCTCCTTGTACTCTTGTCTACTTTCTGCATCTCTCTGACTATCCCACGTCTTCTTTGCCATCCTCTTCCTCTGTATGCTCTCCTGTATTTCCTCATTCCACCACCAGGTTTCCTTTTTCTCCATTCCTCTTTCTAGATGTCACGCCAAGTACCCTTCTTACTGTCACCCTTACTACATCTGCTGTAGTTTCCCAGCTGTCTGGTAACTCTTCACTGCCACCCAGTGCCTGTCTCACCTCCTCCCTAAACTCAACCTTGCAACCTTTTTCAACTTCCACCATTCGATCCTTGGCCCTGCCCTCACTCTCTTCCTCTTCTTGATCTCCAACGTCATCCTACAGACCACCATCCTATGCTGCTTAACTACACTTTCCCCTGCCAACACTTTGCAGTCTTCAGTCTCCTTCAGATCAACTCTTCTGCACAGGATGTAATCTACCTGTATGTATCTTCCTCCACCCTTGTACGTAACCCTATGTTCCTCCCTCTTCTTAATATTATTAATATTAATATTATTAATATTCTTAATATTATTAGCTAATATTTTAAAAACAAAAATTTAACTGTGAATCTGCAGGAAAATGTTTATGAGTCCCAGTCTGTCTGTTGTGACAGCCTTAAAGAAGGCTGCATTTTTATGAGTGTCTTCAGCATGAAGGCATTAATTTATAATAACACTGCCTTTGTGAACACATGCCACACATTCTGGGAAATGGGTCCAGTCTTGAAAATTGAAGAAAGGCTTTTATAATTTCACTTTTCAGCTACCCTTGATGGTTTCCTCAAGGTTCCAACCAGATTCCAAAGACATACATAAGGCAAGTTAGTGCAAGTGTGCATTTAATACAAATTAAGGTCTAATTAATCCAATTCAGACTCACATATAAATTGACTTATACCGGGTGAGTTTAGTGTGTCAAATTAAGAGAAGAGCAATGTTCAGATGTGTGAGAAAAAATTGAATACCAGAGAATCCACTAATATATAGGACACAAGCATTCTCCGAAAAGGCAGTGAATGGACTACGATTTGAAGATAAGATTCTGAGCATGTGAGGCAGCAGTTCTTACCAATGTATCTCCATACCCCTTTGATGCTTTTATTAAATTTTAGAAGATTAAAACAATCTAGACGAGAACAGGTCATTCAGCTCAATAAAGCTTGCCAGTTTCATCCACTTAATTCTCCAAAAATAACATTAAGTCTAGTTTTGAAATTCCCTAAAGTCGTACTGACTATTACACTACTTGGTGACTTATTCCAATTGTCTATGATTGTCTGAGTGAAGAAATACAATGAAAAGGTTACAGAATCATTATCACCAGCTCAAGGTTATTTTCGCTAGGCAGTCAGAAGCTACACAGTCTGACTTTGCTCTTCTTCACCTTTTAGCTTTTCCAGAATACCCTGCACTCTTGTTCAGCTTGACCAGCCCATCATTCTATGGACTATCACATGAAATGAATTCAAAAGGTTAATGCATCTCCTGTACACCTTATCAGTATTGTAAATCTATTTCCTCTTATAAATTTAGTAAAGACACCTGTTCAGAATTTGAATTGTGCAGTCCTGAGCCCCTACATGCACATTTGAACATTAGTACAATCTAGGTGAGAACAGGCCGCTCAGCCCAAAAAAGTCAGTTGTCAGTTCTATCTACTTAACCTATTTAGCATTACTTTTTTTCTCAAAAAACATGTAAAAAGTGTTGCATTTTATGAACTAAAAAATGACATTTTTAACAGTTCTATCACCTCTACACATTCAATTCTATCCCGATTATTACAAAATGCTAAATCTAGAGAGCCTTCACTCCACGTTGGTGCTTTAATATACTGTGCCATAAAACAGTCACTGATTACTTCTACACATTCATGCTGTTGTGCTCCACTACTTGCAAGGTTACCCCAGTTAATATTCAGGTAATTAAACCCACATGGCTAAAATATCCCCCTGCAAACTTGTCTTTTTAATATTACTAAAATATGTGAATTTAAGTTACTATCTGCATTGGGGCGTTTATAACACAATCCTAAAATAAGGCCTCTTTCCCTAAAGATTTCAGACAAATCCAGACATCCTCACTAAGATGGGGCTCATCATCCAACCGAAGAAGACTTGCATTCAAATTCTGCTTTACATAAACAGCAACCCACCACTCCCTTCTCCTCTGTTCTGTCTATTCTTCCTAAAAAGCGAGCATCCCTCTATCTTATACTCATTCCCATTTTTGTTATTTAGCCAGGTTTCTGTTATTGCTATAATAAATATGCTCAGCTACATCCAACTCCAACTCACTTGTTTTATTTTTGATACTTGTAGCATTTAAACAAGCAATTTAAAGTGTTACTCATTTTATTTTTGCACTTAAACTCTGGGTTAGAATTTACATCACAATGTAATGTAATGTTTTAGTAGGGAGAGGGCATGTGTGAACAAAGCCAGGTGAAAACTGGAAGTAAAACTAACGTGGCCATTTCCCAGGTTGAGACTTATATTTATTCCAAGAAACTTCCTAGGATGATACGTGTGAATGGCACAGTGGTAGTGTCTGCTGCCTCGCAGTAAGGAGATCATGGGTTTGCATCCTGGGTCCTCCCTGTGTGGAGAGTAGTGAGAAAAGCAAAACATAAAAGTAAAGATTATTATTATTAACAAATTCAGAAATCTGTATACAAAATGTTATTGACCCATGTAGTTTTATCATCATAGTAAGGCTACCCACATGCAAACAGGTGATTCAGAAATTAGACTGATATGGACAAAAGGGTGCCATTTTTTATTTAAGCCAAGAATGAAACTGTTGAGCCCAGTTACTTCCAGACACGGCTGAGTATGACCTACCTACAGCAGCACTTTGCACCAGGTAGTTGTACTGTAAAGAAATTGCTGTTTAATAAATACAGCAATATAAGCTAAAATAAAT
Source organism: Erpetoichthys calabaricus (assembly GCF_900747795.2). Taxonomy (NCBI): domain Eukaryota; kingdom Metazoa; phylum Chordata; class Cladistia; order Polypteriformes; family Polypteridae; genus Erpetoichthys; species Erpetoichthys calabaricus. Next base: position 208,802,275 of record NC_041397.2, on the reverse strand, counting down.
AGAGAAAAACTAAAAAAACAGTTCTTTCAGACAATATTCACTTTTTCACTTATTTCACATTTTGTTTTTAAGTGCTTTGAGTACCTAAATATGTTATATAAATAAAAAGGATTATTATTATTGTTATTGTCATTATTATGTTACTGTATAGCTAAAATCTTTTAATTATTTTTCTTTTCTCATCAAGCAACACCAATACCCAGAATGACAAAGCAAAAACAGGATTTTACTAATTTTTGTAAAGCTAAAATAAAAAATACTGAAATATGACATTTACATAAGCAGTGGCATCATTGTAGGGTACTTTCAGTCCTTCAGTTCCTGATCTCACATGCCCAGCTCCTAACCATAGAGGGCTCTTCTTCCAACCCATCCTGTACAATTTACAATACACTACAATTTATTTTTATATAGCCCAAAATCACACAAGAAGTGCCGGAATGGGCTTTAACAGGCCCTGCCTCTTGACAGCCCCCCAGCCTTGACTCACTCAGAAGACAAGGAAAAACTCCCAAAAAAACCCTTGTAGGGAAAAAATGGAAGAAACCTTGGGAAAGGCAGTTCAAAAAGAGACCCCTTTCCAGGTAGGTTGGATGTGCAGTGGGTGTCAAAAAGAAGGGGGTCAATACAATACAATACACAAAACAACAAATCCTCAATACAGTATAAAAATATTACAAGTATGGAGCAGAATTTAACAGTAGATGATATCACATAATATGATTTAGATTTAGAGTCCTGGAGACCTCAGCCATCAAGCTGCCTCTCCCTATTGGCCATTCCACAGCTGAGACAACACTGGGCCATCCAATCTGATGAAAGGACCCATCTACCCGACGATTCCTGTGATCTTTTGTCAGGGATGACTTTACCTTACGCAGGCAAAACAACTTGGCAGGTGGGCCATGGCACCAAGTGCCACATTTGAGTACCAAGAAGAGAAACAGAATAGGTGAGGATTAGTAACAAATTATAACTATCATGTTACTTATGCTGTAGTGGTAATGACCAACAACAGAGATACAGTCTGTACAGTTAATCAGCAGCTCTAGTCAGGGCATGCTAAACTGAAATAGTGAGCCTTCAGCTGGGATTTGAAAGCTGAGACCGAAGGGGCATCTCTTATAGTTGCAGGCAGACCATTCCACAGTTTAGGGGCCCTGTAACTAAAAGCTCGACCTCTCACTGTTAATTTATTAATTCTTGGAATCATAAGCAGACCGGCATCTTGAGATCTTAATCTGCGCTCTGATTTGTAAGTCATGATAAGTTCAGACAAGTAAGCCGGACCTTGGCCATTTAAGGCTTTATATGTTAAAAGGAGAATTTTGAAATCTGCCCTAAACTTAACCAGGAGTCAGTGTAAGGATTTAAGAACTGGAGTTATGTGTTTGTATTTTCTTGTTCTTGTAATAATTCTTGCCGCAGCATTTTGGATTAACTGGAGGCTGTATGAAGAACAATTTGAACATCCAGTGAACACCACATTGCAGTAGTCAATCCTACTAGAAATAAATGCATGATCTTTCATAGTCCAGCCCTTCTTCCTCCCATTCTGTGTACTAACGACGCTCGTAGACTACACAAAAACTCCACAAGACAATACTTTTACATCCAACTCATGTTGATGTAAAGGCATTATCGGAGGGGTGGGTGTTGGTTCAGTCCCTAATAAGTGTTGAAGCTAGCGACACAAATATTCAGGTGCTTTGCTATGACACTTGAAATTTGGTTCAGGTTCATCTGATTATGTTGGTCATTGTTGAGATGTTTCTACACCTTGTTCAGAGTCCATCTGTGGTCAATTTAACTGTTTGCAAATGATTAGGAAAAGGTCACATCCACTAATATGAGGTCCAACAGTTGACAATGTGTGTCAGAGCAAAAACCAATTTATGAGGTTGAAGGAATTGCATGCATAGCATAGAGACAGTTTTTAGTTGAGGCGCAGATCTGGGGAAGGTTTCAAAAGAATTCCTGCTGCATTGATGGTAGCAAAGAGCACAGTTATCTTCATAATTCTTAAATGGAATATGTTTGGAACAACCAACACTCTTCTTAGAGCTGGCAGCCCGGCCATACTGAGCAATTTTATGATCACTCTGGCTGAGCTACAGAGAACCTGTGTGGATATACAGTAGGAGAAACTTCCATAAGGACAATAATCACTGCACTAATCTGGCCTTTATGGCCGAGTGGCCAGAGAACACATGAAAGTCCACTTGGAGTTTTTCAAAAAGGCATCCTATGGACTCTTGGTCTCTGAGAAATAAGAATCTCCAATGTTGTTTTTATCAGACTAATCTGTTTAACCTCGATTCTAAGCGTCAAGTGAAAACAAAGCAGGCACTGCTCATTGGCTGTGCAATACCACTCCATCTGTAAAGCATGGTAATGATACCATCATGCTGTGGGGTTGTTTTTCAATGGCTACGACTGGAAGACTAGTCAGTGTTAAGGGAAAGGAAAGTACAGAGATATCCTTAATGAAAACCTACTCCAGAGTGCTTTGGACCTCAAACCAAGCTGAAGGCTCGTCTTCTAATGGGACAATTACCCTAATTGTGAAGCACAGACAACACATGAGTGAGTGGCTTAGGGTTTAGTCTTTGAATGTTCTTGTGTGACCCAATCAAGCATCTCTGGAAAGAACTAAAAATAGTTGTCCACTAACAGTCTCCATCTAACCTGAGAGAACTTGAGAGGATCTGCTCAGAAAAATGGCAGAAAATCCCTAAATCCAGGTGTGTGAAGCTTGTTGTGTCATAACATAGAAGACTCCAACGTATTGAGTAAAGGGGTTGAATACTTGTGTCGATGCAGTTCAATTTATTTTCAATAAATTCACTTACATTTCTAAAATTTGTGCTGTGTGTTGAGGGAAAAAAATAATCAATTTTAGCACAAGTCTGCAAAATAGTCAAATGTGTAAAAAGTGAAAGGGTCTGAACATGTTCTGAAGGTACTGTATTTCCTTTCTCCCTGTGTCTATGTTGGCTTTCTTCCAGTATTGTTGTATTCTTCCATTGTCCCAAAGCCATGCAGGACAATTTATTATAATGGTCCTGCAAAAGTAATTGTGATACTGGATATGTGCATAAGTGTGCCCTGTTGAGTTCAAAGTTGGTTCCTGCTTTGTGCCCTATGCCACAAGGATTTACCCCATTTCATAAACACAGATATGGATGGATGGAAGCGTGAAAGGCACACTAGTATCCAGTAGTGCAATCAGACTTTAACTCTACTTGGAGAAAGCTAACCACATTCTTTAACCCTGACTCCTTCTGACAAAAAAACACTCTCTGCTCATCAGTGTTATAAATGAAGGCTATAATTCTACCGCCTCTGATAAGTAAATCTGCAATTTGGGCGCACTAAGGGAAAGTATTCAAGGAATTCAACCACAATCCAGATAGCAGAGAATTACTGGAAACTGAAGATAACCGTGACAAGAGTGAAGTGATAAAGTGAGGCTAACACTGTCAATTGGCCTTGTAAGCCTGTAGCATATTGAACACTTGTTTAATGCAAAGCCATTCGAGTGAGGTGGAGAGGAGGCCAGTCAGGGTGAAAATAGCTTTGAAATAAACATAAGTCTTACATGAATGATATCAGGTGAGTGATAGGCTGTAAACGGTTACCTTCTGTGAAGATGGGGGTAGAATTTTATGAGAAAGAAAAGTCAAATGAATGCCAAATATTACCAGTAAATTTTACACTGAAGGATTTTCTAATCCACTGAAACATAAATTGCACAGAAATAAGACTAATATTTGATGTTACTTACAAATCCTGAAAAACATATTGAGTACAGCTTAGTGGAAATAAATATAAGTGTAAATACACTGCTGGCTTTCATACCCATTAGTGCTTTGTTGTTTTGTACCAGAGGCTGGGCAGACTTCCTGACTCCTGTACTCTGCCAGTATCGTACTCAATCACATACTGTAAGTGCTGGGTGACTCATAAAGACCAGACTAAATTCCAAAAACACATGTTTCTGAAGATTACTGAGGAATAACAAGCTGTCAATCCTCCATTTAATGAGATTAGGACCTTCATTTTATTCCAAGAGTTTAAAGTTACAAAAATGTCAAGTTTGCACCTTTAGCAACAGAGTAAACACCCTTTTATACTGACACTGTGGAATATTAATTGGATTGTGCTAAGTCATTGGCATTGGAAAAAGCCAAAGTGTAGCTGATCACAGGCAACGGTACTTAAGTTCTTGGTGTGATATACGTAGCTCAGCTTTGTACAAGGAGTGCAACGGTCTTGATTAGAAGTACAAATGTATGCTATGCAAAATTTGTCACTGTATTTAAAGTGCCAATAAAAATTTAGTATGACCATTTTGAATAATGCTGATCTTCATAAAATATTCTCTACCATCGAACCTTGAAGTACTTTAAAATAAAAATTACCAAAGGAAAATAAGCAATTTGTGTATACAGTTGCATAGTCTCAAAAACAAAAGGACTGGCTTCTTTATCTAGATTTTGTTTATTAAATGTAAGGCAGCACTGTAATTATTTTTAAAGAAGGAGACCATTTAAAATCACAGTAATTAGGTCTAGAATTATTTTATCACTTTGCCTTTTTCCATGATTTGATTTGTTTTGGTAAAATATCCCTATTTGCTTCAGTGACTGAGGTTTCATTTAACTTTTACAAAATATTCCTTTAACATTAAAAAAAATTAAGATGTTGTGAAATGTTGGCTTATGGTAGAAAAGTGGATTCTGAGCAGTACACATACTAGACAGGCTGAATTCTAGGACTTCAGCGTTAACGTTCACAGTGCAGCATTCACCATGTCTTTATTATACAGTACATCATTTAGAATGAGATTTGTAAAAACAGTGTTTGTGATGCACCATTTGTTGGAATGACAACCAGAAGGGCAAACAGACAGACACACATACATGTATCATTTCATTAAAGTGGATTTTATACAAGTAGAAGTCCATGTATATTTGTGTAATGGGTAAAGGTAAGAATGCAAACATTTATGTGTTTTTCCACAATGCTGACCCTTTTTGTCATTGCTGGCTGAAATGCAAGTCGTCTACACTACAAATCTGATAACTTTCAACTGCTCTGCTCCCATGAATTTAGAATTTTTTTCTTTTCATGTATGATTGAATTCCATAACTGCTGTAACTCTTCACTAGTTCAGTGTGGTTTCATATGTTTAATTTCACATTAACAAACTGGATAGCTTGTTGAATAATTGAATCCACGGACTACGGAAAGCATCTACTGCAGGGTGTGCAGGGGAGTATTGTGGTTACAGACATTGCCACTAGTCTCTGTATTATTACAGGAAACAACACCAGTGGTGATATTCAAAAGTGTTATAAAAATTACTTAAATTTGATTCATTCGACATTGTTTTAATATAATAGCAAATCACATGTCTGTATTAGCATTAACCTAAAATTATAACTGCCTCATTGTAAACTGGATTTAAATCAATATGTACCATCAAGAAACAATTAAAGTTACTAATGCCGTCCTCAATCATTCTCTTTCTACCATATTCTGAACGGTCATTGAGCATGTGCTAAAAAATGGCTTTTCATTCTGTTTCATCATGGCTTATCTGTGTTGCACTTAATAATGATGTACAGGTGTAAAATATTGTTGGCTTTTTCACAAATGTAAGATTTTGCTTTGTTAAAAAATGCAGAGTCATCAATTTATTTCAGAGCTATTATCACTTATACACAGTATAATGAAATTCCTATCTGCATGGAGCAGGCCACCATTGACCTTGTCCAGCTTCACAAAATAAAAGGTAGTGGTGAACAAAACAGCTGAGTTTCCTTTCACATACAGTTTTTTTTAAACCAATGCTAAAGTTCATTCCTCGTGATTTTGCAACCACAAAACCCACTAAAAAGGGTGTTTTGAAGTTTTAAATATTTTTGGAGAGTTGAGAATTGAGAGGGTTACACCCTTTTTCACCTATATATTTTCACAGAAGGGTACAGATGAAAACTGGGGAAAATTGTCTTTTTGTCAATTCAACATGGTTAAACACAAATTCGTGATGCAAAAAAAAAGACATACTCTTTTGAATTGCAATTCAATATGTTCTTCCGCACACTTCGGCTGCCTGATGGGAATTGTAGTCCCTGCATTGCCAGTGGTTTTTGACCTTTACCCCCTTTTTGTTAAACTCAGCTTGTCTTCTTTAATTTGGTGCAGATGACTTAATTGAGTCATGCCCTAATTACTCACCTATTGAGTTGCCCACTGTTATTAAATCACCTGGGTTGTGGGTGGGGTGTAGGTTATAAAAAGAAGCTTGTTTGGTGAGTGAGTGAGTGAGTGAGTGAGTGAGTGAGTGAGTGAAAGAAAGAAAGAAAGAAAGAAAGAAAGATAGATTTGGGTTTCACAGAGCAAGGGTTGGATGGCCTGGCTTTGGTTCTTGTTTCTGCTTTGTTGTGTAACTTTCTCCCTATTTTGTGGGGTTTTTCTTTTTGACAATAAATGGAGTCTGTTTTTATTTTATTTAGCTGGTTTAGTTTTGTTCTGTGTTTTGTCTCCCTTTCTTCTCTCACTTGTGCTGCCTATTTATTTAACCCTAGGACTTTTGGTAGGCCGAAACAACACATTAAACCCTGATACACAATATAAACTATATTTTAAGCTGGACCAACACCAATGCACATACAAAATGTGAAAATTGGTTCTGTCATTTCTGCATAATTGGCAAACAAACCTACAAACAGATTGTAATTTTAGTTATATAGATTTATCTCTGCATACTCCAGTTTTCCTCCCACATTTCAAAGATGTACATAATTCATTAATTACAGTCTCTGTTTAAACGTGTCATGTGACTGACCGGTACTCTGTTCAGTGCTAGCTCTTGTCTTGCACATGATGTCTCTAACTATCCTGAGCTAGATTAATATTTTCAATCTTGTTGAAAATACTGACAACATAATCATGATATTTACAGCTATGTGTACAACGTCAGGAGCACTTAAGTGACCTAGAAATAATGACATGGAATTTTTTTTTAACCCACATACAAATGTGTACAAATGTGTACTTGAAAGTAATGATTTCTGCCACCAAAAGCAATTGAAATTATCTATTGCTTCCATATTTGCTGTTTTTAAAAATGCTGCTAAGAAATCAGACATCAGTTTTTTTTTTTGGTTCTTATGGACAGTAATATAGTTTATCGATACTACTCAGATTTAGCAATGTTTCTTTTAACAATCATAATATACTTTAGGTTAGTCCCTAACTTTTTACAGTAGTATACTGCATTTCTGGATTCCTTATACTAGACAAGGAAGCAAACAAAATGATATATTAATTATTATTATTTAGTCTTCAAAAAGCAACTTATGAATGACTAACTAATAATATGTTTCACGCATATGCTTTCATTAATGGCATGACTCCACTGCTGAAAATATGGAGATCACTGCTGTGCCCCTAAAATCGCCTACATATGTCTTATTACTGTGAAAAGTTGAAGGAGGCGATCCCTGTCTTTCATGTTTACATCTGTGATTGGTAACAGCCAGGCCTATTTTGGGAGTGAAATCTTTAACTCATCCCCTCCCTGACCACATTGCATCAGACTCACTTTTTCCAAAAAAAAAAAAATTCTCTAGGAAGCCTGAAGGGTGGTGAGGTCATAATTTATTTTTTAGCTAGCAACAACCAGTGTCTAAAACATTTCTGGCACAAGTCTTGTCACCAAAGAACTGCTGGTACATTTTGATAATATAAATAGTTGTAGAAGTGCGTAGATAATTAGTTGTGTTATCTGCTTTGATTTCCCTGAACATACAATGTGTAGCATAAAAAGTTACAGCTCCCATAGGAAATTTCAACAATGCGTATCACATTTGTACTCATTTATTCAGGCCACTGTATATGCACTATGCAGTACTGAGGTGCTGATGTTAAAGAATGTAAAGCTATATCTCTGTCTTCTGTTTTTCGGGCACTGTGTTTATCAGAAGTCAATTTCAAAGACAAATTTATAACAGCAGCCAAGGAGAGCTCTTATAAGTAAAACAAAGGTACAAATATCTATCTTCCTAATGGTTCTCATTTCCATCTTTCTCGTCAGTCTCCTTATTCCACAGGCTCATCCTCCCTCTTTACTTGACATACCTTTCTGAGTGACTGCTTAGTCAGAATACCCTCACAGCCCTGAACTGGATTAAGTGGTGTGGCAGACTGCTGGCTGCTCAACCCTGCCGGGACACCCAAAGAGAACAAGGATGGGGGAAGTTAGCTACTGTGAGACACTGTCTCCCCCAAGACACCAGATGGCAAATTCTCTGCAGCACAGTGGTGTCCCGGATCCCCTCAGAGCATCATGGAATTTGTAGTTCGGCATCACAGCCCTGCTGGGTACCGTGGGTGCTGCCATGAGATGCTGCAGGAAGATCTGGGGATTTGTATTTCACATATAACCCGGAAGTACTCCCAAGTCATGGGGTCGGAAGCCCCAAAGCACTTCCGGGCTGAAGAATACCTCGGGTCCTCCATTTGTCCCAGAAGTGCTGGCAAGTCACGGGGATGGAAGAACAGAAGCACTTCCAGGTCAAGGACTATATAAAGGACTACTGGAGACCCATCAAGGGAGCCGGAGTTGGGAGGTAGTAGGACAGAGCTTGCTGCAAGGAGTATTTATTTGTTTATTGTTTATTTATTTGTGTATGGTGGCTGTAGTGCTTAAAGGGCACTTTGAAGAAGAAGAAAAAATAAGTAAAAAATCTTCTTTGTGCTTTTACCCCGTGTCTGTTTATCTGTCTGTTGAGTTTAATGGGGCAACATCGACCCCTGGTGCTCACAGTGGTTTGAGAATATTGTGTTGCATATTATGTTACTTAGGGATTACAATTCAGCTTCATGCAGTTTTAGCTGGACAGTTATTCATGTAACTCCTGCATCACATTTTAGTGTAAGGACACTTCACCCATAATTACCATATGTAGTTGAAAGACACTTGACCCATAATTCCATGTGTTATATAAAGACACTTGACCAATTAGTACCAGGTGTAAGTCTAAAGACACTTGGCCCATAATTACATGTTGCCTGCTGTCTAGTATATTGATAATACTGTATCATTATCAGAAACCACCCAATCCAAATTATTTCAAGTTGCTACATCATTATTACAAAGCAAATTAATCCATTCAGGAGATTTAATTAATACAAATATATAACTATCTTTCCATATATTGCTATGCAAACCCTCCCAAACCATATCTGATTTTCATTTACCTTCAAATGCAAATAAGATGATTATGTTCCAGGAGCATTTTCTTTTTATAGTAACAGTGTTAAGAGCAGGATACTGTATGTCTTTATAATAAGTATTATAATTGTGAAAGATAAAATTGACAACTGTCTATGTGCTTTATGCATTGTTTAGTAAAAGTGTGGTTATTCAGAGTCCGACCCAACATATTTAATCAAAAACCTAAGGAAACGGCTTCTGGCTCAAAAGAGAAGAAAAACACCTTGTAGAGCAAGAAATTGGAATGGAGATCCCCACGTAAACGGCATCAGCAACACTGGATTTCTGAAAAGTAAAGAAGGCTCCCATGGTTGCTACTAGGTGGCAGTAGTGCTAGCTTCTGGGATTCACAGTATAAATTGAAGAGTACAAGGCCCAGAAGAGAGAATACTGAAGCTTCCAGGCATGACCTCCATTGTCAACAAACAGAAAGGTAGTAACAGGGCATCCTATTTGTAAATACTTCTAGCAAATACAGGAAGCTCATGGTGGTTCTGGTGTCTTGAAGTTTTTATTTAATATCTTGGATTGGGTTCTAGGAACACGAGATCCCTTAGTGATTGCTATGACCTGGTGGCCTATAACTTTAAAGGACTGCCAGTATAGCCAACAGTTATTCTGCACAGAAGCCATGTTTGTACAGGGTAATCAACCTGCTAGAGTCAGGAGACATGAGATTTTAGACAAAGAAGACAAAAGTACTCAAGAGGGTAGAAGGAGCTTGCAGGTCTGGAAGAAGAAAAAGTGAAAAAGAACAAAAAATGGTTTGAAATATACTGGGCAGGACTGACTTAGTGCATCTGTGAAAAAAATCTAGTTTAACAGGAATCTAGTATGAGTCAGGAAGGTCTGGACATGGCCTCTGCGTGTGTCTCTTAAATTATGCAGACCTGGAGGTAGTGGAGCTAGGCCAGTACCTTTTGATGGTGTTCAAGCAAGTACAGGATATAATATAATGAAAGCACCAGCTAGACTGAAAAAAAAAACTTGAAAATCTGTCCTCCATTCATATAGATACAATGGTAGCTTAAAGACTCTGATATAAAATAATATAATATTTGTTAGATGCAACTGAAATTCTAATCAGTTAACAAATAAAGTTAACAATAACAATACTTAATTAGGAAAGCAAAAGAAAAAATAAAACATTAGCACTAGAGATTCACAAATAAAAAAACAAATTAAACAAATCTAAATATACTAAAAGAATAAAAAGTCCTAAAATAGAAGAAAAAAACATAAAACAATAAATGGAAGATATTAGCCCAGGCTCAATTCAAAATGGCCAGAAATAAATCCAAAATCCTAACTAATATCCAAAGACAAAGCTAACTCCATCAGCAAAAAAAAAAAGAAAGAGAAACTGACTTGGCTTGAAGTCCATAACGCCGGAAGACTGTTCTGTATCCATGCTTTGGTTTTTATTTACTTCTATAAAATTAGTTTTAGTACTGGATAAGTGAACTGTAACTGCAGGCCCCACAATGGGCTCTAGTTATAGAAACCAACTGAAAAACAATCAAGAAATAAAACCTAATTTAAAGAAAGATGGATTAAAAAAAAGTCTGAACCATAAAAGTAGTATGTTTAAGTTTATTAAAATTTATTATTGTTTATTTTTACTTTATACTCTTCTGCCTGGAGAACATTGGCACATGTTAAAACAACATTATTGTATTCAATGAAAGTTGCAGCATTGAGCAGGTAAGAAATAGCTACGTTTTAACTTTAAATTAAAACATGAAATGTATTTGTTACTTCTTCAAAAGTTTGCATTTCAGAACAATTTAGTCTTGAATGTATGACATGTTGTGTGTACAAAGTGCTAACCTTGGATCTTTAAGTTGCATTATAAGTGGTGTAATAAACATCAAAGACAAAAATAATGAGTTGGGTTACTAGCCAGTGATCCCTGTTTATTTTGACATGGTGATAAGCCAAAAAAAGCAATAATAAGAAATAAAAAAAGGTTTTCATCCAGTACACTGTTCCTGAGGTTTCTTATTCAGACAAGTGTCCTAGAATGACTTGTGATTTCCAGTAGGACTGGTCCTTTAATACCCTGGTCATAACTCTTCAAGACTCCGGTCTTCAGTTCTGAGAACAAAACTGGGAAGTGTGTAAATGAAAAGGGGCCAATCCAAATCATAGGGTGGAATTATAAACACAGAAGCCTTGCAGAAGCCCTTTACTAATGAATGTATGACACTGGATAAGAGTTAGCCTACAATATTCATCCAAATGGTCTTCAAAATGATAATTCTATTTACATCTTTCCCTCAGAAGTGTTACAAAGTTATAAAACAAGTGCAAAATTTTGAAAATGTTAATTAAATGGACCTTGTTTAAGGGTTTTAGTGATGGTAATTACCTGCCAGAGCAGGGGTTGGCACTGTATACTAATGCCTTCTCTTTTCCTCACTCTGCAAACTGAAAAACTGACATTCACTCCATCTCTGACGTCACTGCTGTGTCTGCTCCCTGGACACTACCTTTCTGACTCATGAACTCACTATCCAGATATCTGCCATCTTGTTTCAGTTCAAGTGAGAACTCCAGTCTGAAAAGACTATTCTGCATTTATTGCATGCTTTCTTTGTTTATTTTTCATTTAATTATACAGGGTCACCATGGTGGTACCCCAACTATTTATCTTTGTGTTCTCTTTTACAACCTTTACAGTTATGTTGTCTTACTGATTGAAAATGTTTTATCTTTTTCCATTATTATATTTGTAAGCAGTGTTTTTGAGGAGGACACAAGGCATTTAGAGAGTGGTGTTCACTGCTGTAAATTATGAATTCACTCCACTTTTATAAACTGAAAGATAATGCTGTTATTATATTATTTAACCCACTGCACCCTACAGATTTTGAAAAAGATCAAGTGGGCATCCATTTTAAGTGGGCTACTCAGGAAATTGTGTATCACCGTTTGCCATTGTTAAACTACAACTTCATCTTAGTGGTTGAAGCCATAGCCTTCAAACCTCACAGTAAGTTTAATCTTACTTAGATGGTTTTCCACCCTTTGATCTTCTGGGTTCCTAATTTTATGCTAATTTGAAACCCAATTTCAGTTCAAACAGTGGTGCCACAAAACAAAAATAATCTGGGTAGAAGAGCGTTATTGCTGACACAAGAATGAGAGGCCTGTGTCCAGGAAAATGATAAAATGGGGTCTGCTTCTGATCCATCAGGCAGGCATTTGGAGCTTTTTCTTTACTATAGTGATGATCCTTCTCCCATCAGTAGTGCAGGACTTCCTTAGCCTACTGGTCCTTTTGCGATTTACTGAGCTTACCGGTAAGTTCATTCTTTTTAATGATATTCCAGACAACAACATCTATCTTACTAAACCACAGTTAATTTATGCACGGCGGACGCACCGAGGCGCATGTGCACTGCGGCCTTGGCACCTGCCCTAGAGTCCAGAGTCAAACGCAGTGGCTTCCCAGAGTCAGTAGGTGGCGCCCAAACAACACAACCTGTTCACTACACTTGCTCTAATCCACTGTGCCAGTAATATAGATGCCAGCAGTCGGTGTCAGCAAAGGCAACAGAATCACGTCTCCACAAAATGAAACCGCTTTAGTACAGATATACGTATTGAATTAAATGACATTTCCCCAGACGCACCCACCCTTCATGATATGTCATCCATCCAGATATCGGACGGAACAGAAACTGATTGCCATTCTTGGATTTCCGATTCGCTAGCGTATCGCGGGCTTACTTGTTTATTTATATAGCACATTTTCACAGAATAATGTAGCTCAAAGTGCTTTACAAGATGACAAAGAGGAAGTTGCTATCTGCAGGAGACCTCATGAACACAAATACAGAGTCCACACTGCATGATGCAAACCACTAATTAGCCACAAAAACAGAATGGTCAGATTGCAGTTTGCAAAAAAGTACTTAAAAGATAGGCAAGACAAAAATGAACCTTTATCAGAGTGATGGTTAGAGCAAAGTGTGGTGATGAAAAGGATCTGCCCAATATCCACAGCATATCACCTCATCTGTTAAACATGTTAGTGCATGTGTTATGACATGGACAAGTATGGCTGCCACACGTACTGGCACACTTACCTTCATTGATGATGGAACTGCTGACAGCAGTTGCACAATAAGTTCTGAGATGTATAAAGACATTTTATCTGCTCAAGATCCATTAAATTCCTCCAAACTCGTTAAATGGTGCCTCATCCTGCAACAAGATAATGATCCCAAACATACTGCAAAGATAATACTTGTCAAAGTTAAAAAATGGAAAATTCTTGGATGGCAAAGCCACTCACCCGATTTAAATTCAATAGAGCATGCCTTGCAAATGCTGAAAAGAAAACTTAAGGGGACAAGCCCCTAAAACAAGCAGGCGCTGAATATGGCAGCATCAGCACCTAGTGATGCCTATGAATCGCAGAGTTCAAGCAGTCAATGCATGCAAGGAACATGCTACAAGGGACTAAATATGACTAATTTAATATGTGTCCCAAACATTATGGTGCCCTGAAATGGGGGCACCGTGTATAACAAGTTTAGTCATTTCTATGTGGTGTGACTGAAATGTATGCAAATGCCGATAAATTAAAGTCTGCGATGTGCACTCTAATCCTGTCTGAGTTGTTTGATTTGTAATTTTTAATGGGTGGAGCAAAAGGATAAATCAAGGAAAAAATTGTCTTTGTTTCAAACATACATATATATATATATATATATATATATAAATAGTTGCATAGCTGAGCATGACTTTATGATTATGAATATTTTCAATACTAATTGTGAGCTGCTTACTTTTTGTTAAACTGCTTGTTCCTGTTCATAGTCACTAACAAACAAGCTTTTATTGTGTCATACATGTGCAGGGTCACCACAGTTGTAACCCTTTGACTTCTACAAAGAGTGGGATTTGTTTATGGAGGCAGCAGCACCTTTGAAACAGAAGTAAAGAATCTAATTTCAAAGGGAAGAACTTCAGGCTTTCAGAGTCACTGTGCTCTTCCACTGTGAACTTTAGTATAAATTCTCATCCTAAATTATCTAATTATTTTTCAGCTGAATATATTTAGCATATTTTCATCTCCATTTACAGTTAATAAGTAAAGCAAATTCTTAAATTGAACTTAGAATCAGTTGTGGCCTCCAGAAGTGGTCAGTGTTTTCAGTTAATTAAACAATTAGATTCATAAAGCACTTAATAACCTGTCTGGAATGAAAAAAAATGCAATTTGCAAAAACGACAGTCGTGAGCCTCTGTGGTAGAGTGAGACAAATTAATTTTCAAAATTAATAAAAGTGGAATTAATGTGAAAGACTTTCTTCCACAGCAGATAGCAAGAAATGCTCATTTTTAGATTTAAATCAGCATTGGGTTGAGGCCCTTGGTATGTAAATGACTGGATGAAGGTGCAAGGTTTGTGTCTATTTGTAGAAAAATGCAGTATACACTAAATCTGCAAAATTCACTTCATTTGATGATGTGTTGTGTGCCTGTGGGAAAAAGAAGTTTAAAAATGTGCCTCGATTCGAGAACTGTCACCCCAGCAGAGCAACCAAATTAAATTTACATCCCGCTGCATTGCACAGTATGTGTAATTCTGCAGTGGAAAGTGATTTAAATAAAATAAAGGATTTGCTGTTCTGCCCGGCCTCTCTTCAATGCGTTATCCTTTCCCTGCAGCAGCAAATAGTCTGAGCCAAGTTAGGAATGTTTTAATGAAGATTAATGAAGTTCAGAATATTGTTTTGGGTATTTTGGAGAAAAATCAGTCTAATAAAAATAGTAAATGTAGGAAAGCATGGAAACTCATTTCTCTTTAAAGTATGAAGCTGAATTTGTTATCTTTCACCCAGGAATTACTGTCAACCAATAGTGACCCTCATTCTACTCAGATTTGCTTAAATGTGTGACATGGTGCTGGAGCTCCAGGGAGCTGTGTTCAGCTCATGTGTAATGTGTGCGGATTTTCTCTAACAATCCACGAAGACATGCTGATTGGGTTAATTGATGAGTCTGTACTGGCCAAATGTGACACTATCCTGCAATGGACTGGCTTCCCAAACTTCATTTCTGTTTTGTGTTGTTTACAAACCTCCCCTATAAAAATTGAATTAAGAAAATGAATAAATTGACTTTCTAAATGCAAATTCTGCACTAGTTTCAATATTCTTCAACTTTGATTAAAAATTAAACACAATGTTATGTTAAAGTACAAATGCACAATGCTTTATTACAATGCAGTATGTGGTAAATATAATGAAAATCTTTATTTTGCTCATATTACTTGTTGAGAGCAGCACAGTGGCAATTTGGTTAGCAATGTTTTTCAACCTCTGTTTAGCTCCCAGTCTGGCACCTCTTGTTTATGTGTCTGGATTATCTTCATTTACTCAGGTTTTCCTTCCACATCTCTAAAACATTCAGGTTAACATCATTAGTGGCTCTAAACTGGAACTTTAAAAATGAGTGGGTATGCACGCAAATACCGACTCCCTGATAAAACAGAGATGTTAACTATTGGAGGGAATGACGCTGATCACAACAATATTTTGTCATCATTTAACTCTGTTGGAATCATCATTAATCTAGGAGTTATCTTTGACTCTAGCATGTCATTAAAAGCGCACAGTTTACAATGTTGTCCAAATCATGTTTCTTCCATTTTAAAAATGTTGGGAAATTAAGGCACTTTCTAAATAAACAGGATTTTGGGAAATTAATTCATGCATTTATTACTAGTAGGATTGACTACTGCAATGCTGTGTTCACTGAATGTTCAAACTGTTCTTTATACAGCCTCCAGGTAATCCAAAATGCTGCGGCAAGAATTATTACAAGAACAAGAAAATACGAACACATAACTCCTGTTCTTAAATCCTTACACTGGCTCCCAGTTAAGTTTAGGGCAGATTTCAAAATCCTCTAACTTATAAAGCCTTAAATGGTCAAGGTCCAGCTTACTTGTCTGAACATATCATGACTTACAAATCAGAGCACACATTAAGATCTCAAGATGCCGGTCTGCTTATGATTCCAAGGATTAATAAAATAACAGTGGGAGGTTGAGCTTTTATTTGCAGGGCCCCTACACTGTGGAATGGTCTGCCTGCTACTATAAGCGATGCCCCTTCAGTCTTAGCTTTCAAATTCCCAGCTGAAGACTCACTACTTCAGTTTAGCACACCCTGATTAGAGCTGCTGATTAACTGTACGGACTGCATCTCTGTTGTTGGTCATTAGCACTAAAACATAAGTAATAGAATAGTTATAATTTGTTACTAACCCTTACCTATTCTGTTTCTCTTGTTAGTACTCAAATGTGGCATTTGGTGCCACGGCCCACCTGCCAAGTTGTTCTGCCTGCCTAAGGTAAAGTCATCTCTGATGGAAGATCACAGGAATCATTGAGTACAGGGGTCCTTTCATCGGATTGGCTGGCCCAGTGCTGACTCAGCTGTGGAATGGCCAATAGGGGGAGGCAGCTTGATGGCTGAGGTCTCCTGGACTCAGAGCAAATGTAAATCATATTATGTGATATCACCTACTGTTAAATTCTGCTCTGTACTTGTAATATTTTTATTTTACTATTATATTGAGAATTACTTGTGTCCTCTTCTGTGTATTGTGTTGTATTTACCCCCTTATATTTGATACCCACTGCATGCCCAACCTACATGGAAAGGGGTCTCTCTTTGAACTGCCTTTCCCAAGGTTTCTTCCATTTTTTTCCCTACACTGTTTTTGTTTTGGGAGTTTTTCCTTGTCTTCTTAGAGAGTCAAGGCTGGGGGGTTGTCAAAAGGCAGGGCCTGTTAAAGCCCATTGCAGCACTTCTTGTGTGATTTTGGGCTATACAAAAATAAATTGTATTGTATTGTCTTGTGACCTTTGAGCCTGAAGAGGGTGCTCCTGTGGCCCAAACCCAACACAGACAGATGCAGGACACTACAGCACACACGCTTTTATTTTTTTTCTTTTTCCACGTGAGAAACTGCTTCCCCCATTTCCCACCTGTACAGCATAATTCCAGCACAGCACAAAAGCACAATTCCCTTTTTTCTTTTTCCTTCTCTTCTTTCTCTCTCTTTGCCTCCAATCCTTCTAGCAAGCTTCATCCTCTTCCACCCGACTCTGGCTCTTAGTGTAGTGGCGGCTGGCTCCATTTATAGGACAACCTGAAGCACTCCAGGTGTCCAATGACCCAGGAATGGCAGAAGTGTTGCAACCAAGGGCTCAGCAATCATCCAGCACCCCCCCCTACCGGTAGTGAAAAGCCACAGGGGCTGCCCTCTAGTGCTCCATGGGAGATAATGTCATGGATAAGCTCTCTCTCCTGGTCCTTCCAGAACAGAGCTGTCCCGGCCAGGCAAAGGCCCTGGCCATACTTCATACCTTATGTTGCTTTGAGTGGCTTTGAAAAGGAATCAGTTTCATATAATGTCATATAATATATGGCAGTATTATAGCACAGTGCTGCTTCATAGATCCAGTGGCCTGGGTTTGAATTCTTAGACAAGTTATTGTGGAGCTTGCCCATTTTCTAAATGTCTGTTTTCCTTCAGATTATACCACCTTCATTTCAGAATAGGTAATCCACCTGAAGCTAATATATTTGGACCAGTCAGTATTCAGATGGGAGACCATGTAGGAAAAGCTTGGGTTGGTGTTGGTGAGACCATCAGGGGTGCTTACCCTGTGGTTTGGGTGTGGATGAAAAATACTCCAGTGCAGTGATGCGGACACTGTACTGTTAAAATGGTGCTGCCCTTTTGGATGAGACTTAAAACCGAGCTCCTGACTTTCTGTGGTCATAAAATATCCTTGGGCATCTTTCGTAAAGTGTAGGGTGTTTCTTCATGTCCTGCCTAAAATGCCCATCACTGCCTCATCATTCGGGCCTCCCAGTCATCCCCAGTACCTTATTGACTACTTATCTCTCTAACCCCTAATAGCTAATAAGTGGTTAGAAGACTAGCACAAGAATGGCTACCTTTGCATCCTGATGGATGCTGCATATTGGTGGTGGCTGAAGTGGTCCCCGACTGTCTACGTAAAGTGCTTTAAGTAGATTAGAAAAGCACTATATATATGTAATTAACTATTATTATTCAGGTTCTCTGCTTTTCTTAAATAATCTCTATATACATTCAAGTAAGGTTAACAGGCAATTCTAAATTGGTCATTTATGAATGTTAGTGTGGGTGTGAGTGGACCCTGCAGTGGACTGGTGCCCTGTCCAGGCATTTTTCCTGACTTGTGACTGGTGCTGCTACGACAGGCTCCAGCCTCTAGTGTCCCTGAATTTAATGAAGCAGGTTTGAGAACGATGTGGTAAGGATATGATATGTAAAATTCAAGCACTTCCTATGCTTCTTAAAAAAACAGTTAATTTTAATTTTGCCACATCTGCACACTTTGTATGTTTCCTACAATAACTTATGGAGATGTACCTATATTGTTTTTGCTGTGTTTCATGTTTAATCTCTGAAAGGCTTCATTAACTACTGTGAGATTTGCCCGGACACCACCAGTCGGAAACCACATCTTTATAAAATTCACACATTTATTATTCATCACATAAACACAGTTCCACACAGTACACAGTGCCCAAGCACCAATCATCTCTAATTCGGGCTACTTCAATGTCCGTGGCCGCCTTTCCTCTCCTTATGGGAGCTTCGTCCTGCTCCCAATCCCGACTCTAGCTCCCTGACTGTAGGAAGGTGGCCCCTTTTATTCCCGCCTGGATGTGCTCCAGGTGGCTGATGACATCCTTCCGGCAACACTTCCTGGTGTGGCGGAAGTGCTGCCCTTTGCACCGGAAGCACTCCGGACGTCCCTGGAAGGCTCTTCCGCCATCTTGAAGAGTGTGGCGGAAGTAAAGGTCACCCGGGTTTTAGGAGGCTTAAGGCGCCCCCTGGAGGAGGCCACGGGTCCCAACGAGTTGGACAGTCTCTCCTCCTCTCCCGTGGTCCTCTCCTGCTTCAGGGCAGTTGCCTCCTCATGACCCGGAAGACATAACAGTCACCTTCTAGGCATCCCAGCTGGGTCAGAATCCCAGCGATCTGCCACACTACCTTGTTAAAATCCTGTGAGAACCTTGTATCTGTAAGAAATAGCAAAAATATGGACTAGGTGGAAGATGAGGCCTCTTTCCTTTCCTTTCCTTTCCTTTTGGTTTTGTTTTTCTTTTCTAAAACATACATGAAGTTATCGGCATTGAAAGACTTGGATCTGGGACTATCAGATGGAACTTTATTTGTCCCCACGTGGAAATTTGTCTTTTACAGAAGCTCTTTAAACAGATAGATAGATAGATAGATATAGATTATCTTTCTATCTATCTATGGTCAGAACATACATCAGAATGACTAAAGAGAAAGAAAATTAAACATAAAGGAAACTCCTGAGGCATTATGCAGGTGTATTGTATTGTACTTGGATCCCCAGTACCGTTTCTTGACACACATCTGCTAAATAATAACACTCCGTGTTAGTGTATCAGCGAGAAGATGTGCAGAACTGTTCATAATAATACTCAGTTTTATTTTAAATCTCTCCTTCACTACTACCTCCAGGGGGTCCAGAGTGTATCCCGTAACTGAGCCTGCCCTTTTAGTTCGTTTGTTGATTCAGTGGGCCTCTCTTAAAATAATGTTATGAGCCCAACACACCACAGCACAGAAAATCGTACTGGCCATCACCGAGTTATAGAAGATATGAAGGATGTCACTGCTCACATTAAAAGAACACAGTCTCCTAAGGAAAAAGAGCCTGACCTGCCCTTTCTTATATAGTACCTTTGTGATCCGAGACCAGTCCAACCTGTCATTGATGTGGACCCCCAAGTACTTGAAAGAGTGGAACACCTCTGCATTCATTCCCTGAAAAGTAATGTCCAAATGTTGAATACAAAAAATAGATGCATTTCTAAAAACTGCAGATAATGAGTTTAATCTGAAAATACTTCCAGAGTGGACCTAGAAAACAGTTTGTTGTTGGATTCATTAGATTGGGGGAATTTAAATAAGCTTGTCTATCTGCTGATTTTTCTTAATTACTGATTTATAATTTATAACATTTGACTGAGCTGGACTTTGAAATTGACTTTAATTGTCCTACTATGATGGAATTCTATTTAGCCTGCATGCTGACAAGGTAGTTAGATCATCAGGTGCAACAGTGTGCCATGTATAAGAGATGCATACAATTGTTCAAAACCTCAATGGTGCACTTAAATGGATGCAGCAGCCTGCTTTTCCACTTACTGTATGTGCACTGTATGGTAAGTGCTGTTGGGAGTGCATTGCTAAAGTGGAAGAGGAAAGCTATACTGCTTCAGGAGAGACGTTAGAGCCCTCGCCTTGTAATACATACTGCGGATTATCAAATGTGTGGTTATCAGTGTCATAGTGGTGGGAAGGAGAAGTGTGTCACGAGGGTGTGTCAATGCTTTCCTTATCTAAGCAATAGGGTATGTGCTAATTGGTCATAAGCCTAGTCTAATTAATCATAAGTCTATTTTTAACCATTTATGTTTTAATAAAACAAATTGTAACAAATACAAATACAGTGCATTTAGACAAACAAAGCATTAATGTACTCCGAATGTCTTCTGAAAAGCACAAAGTACTTAAAAAAGACTTGTCCATTTATCCATTTTCTGATCCTTTTGTTCCAGTGATATCCCAGTGGCAACAAGCAGGAGAATCAGCATTGGTGCAATGCAGGGATTGCCCACTAGATCAGTATAAAGCCACAAATGTAACAAAGGGCATGTTTTTGGGAGGAAATCCACTGGAGGACTCTGTGAACCCCATGCAGATGGTTCCCAAAGTATCAGGTGGCATGGTAATACAGTATTGTGGTTACATTTCGTTTTAAATGTCTTTTCCCTTTTAAGCTTTAAAAGTGGAAAAGTTTTCGAAAGCCTCTAATGGATCAGAAGTGTTCTACCTCAATTTATTGTGGAAATTAATGCTTCCATTAAGCCTGTTGCACAGACAGAAGTGACTTCTAACATTTTCCCTTCTGGGACTCACCTCAGTACTTTAACCTCCTCTGAGGTCTGCCCCAATAATACACTTGCTGATCTTGTCCTCTTAGGTCTCCGGTTTGAAAATGGTGTGTGACAAGAAATTAAAAATTAATTATTCATTTGCAATCTCAGAAGAGTCTTCTCTTGAGTGTTTAACTTCCTGACTAGTTCAGCATGGTACGACAGTTAGAGTAACATTATCGGTCTGGATCATTTCAAATGTAAAAACTATAGATTGCAGTTAATGATTATTTAAAGTTTATAAAAGAAGAATTACTTTTTACTTTGTATTTTCTTGTCTGTATTTAGAACAGGGTAAGCGTTGATAAGGCAGCTGACTTTTGCCAATGTCTTAACTGTAATAGTTTTTTAAAGGCTCACTAGCCATATAGGATGCACTGCTGCTTTGCTGCTGCTAATTTTCCTAATGATGGAATGGAATAAGCAACTTCAGAAAATGGATTTATGCATGACCATCTGGAGCACACACCTACATACTAAACAAGAGATCCGGCAAACCCTTGGGTTGCTGAACAACATTTGAAAAGGCAAAACATTTGAAGGCCATTATCCTCAGGCCAGCAGTTCCATTTTCTTTTACAATCCATTTATCTCTTCCAGCTGAGCCTATTTATGCCTATTTGAATAAACCATGAAAATCATGAGCACCATTTTGAGAATAAATTGCAGCAGACTATTCTACAACAAGGATCTGCTTCTTGGTATGATGGTTGGAGTTCAGAATAACAGTACATCTAAGATGAACTTCTGTCCAGTACTCATTAGGGAGAATGGCCCATAGATGTGCTGAAGCTAAAACAACATGCACTCCTTGGCACAATTTTCCCCCTCTTGAACTCTGACCTAAAAATAAAAGTTAAATAATTTATTCATGTTGTTGCTGGTGTTTCATTTGAACATTACACATGATGAAAATGCATTCTCTAAATCAAAAACCTTAACCATGACAGTCAATGTTCTTAAGGAAAGCAAAACAGCACCCAGATAGTATTCCTGATCAAAAGAAAAGATTGCAGCACCAGATTTATCCTAAAGCTCCTACTCAGTCCAGTGATTTAAGGGCACCAAAAAACAAAACCTCCTTTTTTTGTTTTTCTGTCACATTTCCATTGTTTCCTGAGGCTCTTTGGCATGTGTATTAATTATTTTTTTCCATTATTTCAGTTTATCACCATTTTGAAAGATTATTTTTTCATGGATGCAACTGTTTTATTTGTCAGGTTTATATAAAACTGCATGGTTGCTAGACGCTTAAGGCACATCTCACATTACCCCTGACATATTGGAGATCATGTTATGAACGATGGTGGTAGGAATTAAACAGTGTCTGAACTCTGGTGCAAAATGAATGAATGACTTAGCAAACTTTGTTCTTAGTAGTACCCTTCTAGTTAGAAGATGTTTGCGTACCGTGGACCTTTAATTTTTCATCTTCACTTCCGTAAAGTCTTTAAAAATCTGTCACTCGACATGTCCATTTGGATCTTAATTAAACCTCCTGCCAGTCATGATAGTAATGTCATTGGAAAGTGATGATGCCCAAACCAGGAAACAAACTTGGCAATGCAAGATAACAAAAGGACAACTAATAAATAAAGATTTACAGCATAAACATATACTTCATTATTTTTGGATATTGCCACATCCTACCTTTTGCTGCTGGCTGGCTCACCCACTGTTAGTAGTCCATGGATAAACCAACATATTACAGAGTCCATATAGCTTACTTCATTCTTGAGTTATGTACTCGGATATGCCAGTATACATCCATCTTATTGGATCTTACTGCTTATTATTTCCCTTGAAGTTTTGTTCACCTAATTAACTTATTTCCCACTAACTACTATGGGATTGCTAAAATATTGTGCGTAAATTACCTGTTCATCTTCTCTAAAATTTAGTTGCTTTAGCTCGTTTTGTTTTTGGCTTAGGTATAATTTGAATATTTCTTACATTCACAATAGGCAAACAAAGTAAACTTGATCAAGAAAACACAAAATATTTACATCAAGGTAAGTCTTTTGCATGACTGTGTTTTTGTGTGTGCCTCACCCTGAATTGTAGAACTGAGCTGACACTCTACACAAATGCTGGGTCGGCTATTCCCATTCTTCAAGATGCACACCCATTGAGATGTTCTCCTTTTTCACATTGCTAACTAATAATTATATAACCAGAAATGCAGTTATTTGAATTTGTTTAATTCCCTGTCCATTGCTAACTATTTTAGACAGTGAAAAAGTAAAATTTATTGTATGTAAGTTCAGCTTATATAAATTGGTTTAGTTATACTTCCAGACCTATCTTTAATTATTTGTACCTTTAGTTGTGGGCTTTTCTGCAATAGGAGGGTCTGAGTATAAGACTTTCATGTTGTTCCACATCTGTAAATGGAAGTCTTTTTATAAAAATGTTGGCCCTTGTCATATTTGTGTAAAGTAAAATTTAAGTGTGTTGCTTGCACTGGTTAACACAGAAGGTGTTCCTCTAAACCTTTTGACAGCCTTTCTGGACTTTCTTGCCAGACTGCAGCAAAGATGTGTGCCTTTGCTCTGGGATGACAGTTAAAGTTTATGTATTCTTTTTTTGTTGTATCTTTCACTATTATTTCTTTCAAATTAATCATATTAGAGTGAAAACTGTGTCTAGCGCCAAAAGTGTCATGTAGATTTAATGCTTCTATGAGAAGCTCTGCTGAACAAGCTTCAGTGTTAGTGAAGGGCACAGCCTTTTTGTTCCTCAGCCATTTTAAACAAAAAATTCTCTGTTGCACTCCTTTTACCAAGCACAATGCCTCAATAACAGTATTTTGTAAAAAGAAAATAATAGAAGTTTTCAGTTTGTGGCAATCGTGACATTTGTCAAAAATAATCCAAATCTAATGATGTCAATTGGTTTTTAAAAACGTCTTTAGTCAGAAGATGAAGCAACTCTTTTGGCCGGTTTGTTTAACAAAATATGCACAGTTTTCTGTATTTCTTCTAGTCTATCACCAGTTAATAGGCTTTATCACATCTTCAGTATTTCACAATTACCTTCCCTTTGGCACAACACATTGTTCATTTTTAACTTCAACAGGAGTGGAATGTAATGTTTAGGTGTTCAGATCTTGACTTGTTGTTATTTTAGAGAATTATGTGAATAGGACTGGTGAGCTTTTTTGGGCCAAATGGCCTGTTCTACTCAGAGTTGTTCTAATTAATTTTAAAACTCTGAAGACCTAAATGCAAAAACACTACTCCAAAGTGCAACAACGGTATTTACCTGGAAACAAACAACATTTCAAAATAACCAATCCGATCCAAGTCTTATGAAAAAACTTTTTGATAAAAATAATTTAACCAAATCAAAGAGATTTGGGCCCAAGTCACAGTAGCAAATGTGTCTGCAGACACCAAAGGCTGTGACAAGTAGGTAACCCTCAGCTTACTGTGGCGGTAACACCTTAAAGTCACAATGTTTTGCCAAGCCGTGTTATTTTTGTTTTTACTAGTGATCAAAACAATCAAAAAGGAAAGAGACTAGAGAGAAACAAAATATCAAACAAAACAAAGACAGTCACATTCAAGAATATTTTCATTTTAGAACTTGTACTTTTTTTTTGTTAATTTTTATTGTTATAATAATGACATAATTCGCTATCATTTTGTGAATTATTAGTTCTATAGTATTTATAGAGACAATAATAACATGCTACCACATCATTGGTATCATTATTGTGTGATGACGTCATGGTGTCACCTTATTTTAGGCGGTAGCACGATGCATTCATTATTGATTAATCAGTGTGCTTTGTGTTTGCATTACTAAAGCTTGGAAATTCAAATTAAAGGCACAGTGAGACATTAATAGAGTTTTACTATTCTAAAATCACTATAGTCAGGAGATCATTTGGGACTGGCTGAAAGATGGCAGTAGTGGAAGGTTCCCGGAGGTCATTCTGGACACCATAAATGGAGTTCCATCTTAATAAGTTGTCAGCCTGTGGTCCGAGGCATTACTCTGCAATCCATGCATGTTGTCATTGTGAACATTTTGAACATGAGCACTACAGCAGCTAATCACACAGGCATTTGATATGCTCCTTTAGGCCTCAAAGCTGGTGTGAGAACCTTCAAGGAACTACTGTCACCAGTGTCGTTTTACTGTCATAACTGAATGGCCGACGTTTATTAGAATACATTGAGTTAACCACAGTGGTCAATGATTCAGCTCCAAGGAAACTCACTCCATTGTTCCTATGACTGATTAATGAAGCACTGAGACATATGGCTGAATATAGTTACGCCAAATATAATTTTTTACCATCTTGTGTAAATTATCAATGATATTCGGGGTACCATAATTTCACAGAACAGTTGTAACAGAACAGTGTACTCCTAGTGTATATGTGCCATATGCAGCACAAGCCATGTAAAGTTCAGGTTAATGCAGGTTTTGACCTAACTTGAAGTTTTTGTTTTGTCTGATGAATTATTTTGCCAATCAATATTATTTAGTGTTTTTAGCACATAAAATGCCCATGTGTTAATGTATTAATTTTTAATATAATACACTTCACATTTATTAGATTTCTATGTATTTTTATAAATAAATACTGTATGTACACATACATATCCATAGACTTAATGTTCTAAATTTGGTTCTTACAGTCCATAGATGAACATTACTGCCAAAGCTACTTTGAACTCATCAGGAAATCTAACAACCAATTGCTGTCTTATTAGAAGACAAACAAAATGTAGGATCACTATGAAATACTTGACCAGATTTTTAACTGACACTCCTTTAAATACATATATTGTTGTTGATTTTTCTAAGTTTTGGATTAGTATCTATCCATCTTTCCAGTTCCTTACTTGCTTATCCAGTTATGGGTCTAGGGAGTGAGAGAACACAAAAACATTTTCCATTTTCACTTTGTTTGCACACTATGTAAAACTGGCCATGACAAAAGCAAGGTGCTTCCACCTGCTACCCAAAGTAATTATCCTTCAGCATTATTGAGAGAATTGCCAAGGCATTAAACCATAATGAAAAAAGACAGCATTTAAACTGATGGGGCTATAACCTTGCAAAATGTTTCTGAAAAATTAAAAAAAAAAAAAAAATCTAACAAAGAGAAATATGACAGGAAAGCCAGTTTTGAATTGCATTTGAATTAGTTGATTATTTTTATTACTCAAAAATACTCCTAATTATTCTCATCAAAACATATAGCAGTTCAGATGCCTACAACCCTATAGCATTTGAAACAGAAGTGTGAGACTGTAGTATCTTTATATATAATCTTCATTTGGATCTTGATCTTTGTTTGTCCGCGAATTCACTACCTTGTGTGGTGTTCCTGCTGTGTTCAGTAGAGGGCAGTAGTGATGGAGGAGGAGAGGAAGTGAGGAGGAGGATCGTTGGATGAGGTTGGAGTGTGGTGATTAAAGAGGATTGAACTAAAGGAGACTACGTGCTGTTTGTACTGACTGAATACACAACACCTTGGCTGTTACTTTTGTTTACAAACACTGTCGATAGCACTCTTTGTGTTTAGATCTGGCATCGACACCGTGCTTTGTGTTTAGATCTGACGTCGACACCTGCTTCGTTGTCGAGACTGTGGTTTTTTGTGTTTCTATCGACCGTCGTTGGCAGCACTTCATCCAAATCGAATGTTCACCCACTTCTTGGAATCGGCAGTCAGAATATATAAGTCGGGCACACTTCTGTGATTTTCCATCAGTTGGCGTTTGGAGTTCAAGAAAGAAGCATTGGTTCTTCCTTACTCTTTGGATTGCCACAAAGCAACCTGCGAGATTGGAGAAAGGTTGAGAAGAGATTGTGACAGGAAACGACAGCATCATGAAAACGAGACGGACTATGAACAGAGAGAAGCAGAAATGCTCCTCCACCACCACATAATTACTATTCGGACAGTGATTCCGAGTAGGCCGTTCCTATCGAATCAATGTCCAAGGGTTTTATTTTCTAATTTTGTTTCCCTTATAAAAAATCATAATGCTGTGCGACGAAGGGTCCAGTTCATGACTGGCAGCTGGGTTTAAACAGGGACCCCTTCACAGACAACTTTAACACGCGCAATGTAGTTGGGCACACATGGCTAGTATATTTAGCTAACTGTGATGTTTCCTAGTGATGAGCCAAACAGGCACATTTTGATTCACATACAGTTCTGCAAAACTGATGGTAAAATTTGCACTAACTCACTAAAGAGTTTTTTGAAGTTTACATTTTTTTGGGTGGAAAACAATGAGTACTGCTCCTAAAGCCTAGTTTACACTGTATTTTCCTGTGTTCTTTTCTGTAGCTGTGTAAAGCATGTAATCTGTACCACATTGGCAAAATCAGTTCATTTTATGATTCTTGTTGACATCATTGCAGAGGAAAGCACTACATTTTTTAAAAATGTGACATGTGGTATATTTTCCGCACGAAGACACACTAAAATGCACCATCGTATACATTACTGTGTTTACTCCGAAGGAATACTCATTACAGAAATAGCACTGATAAACCGCATATTAACCCTCTACCCTATCCTTGTTGAGGATATGCACACTTCAAGTGATTTTTTTTTACTAGAGATCTTTATTTAAATACAAAATGAGGGACAAATTCATGCAACTTCCCTCGCTGCAAGATGTAAGATGTGGTGGGGACTGATGTGGTTGAGGTCAGATGTCAGACCCCTCCTGTAATAAATAATCTTCTGCTTGTTGCATGGTGTCCAAGTGTCAACATATAAGGATGGAATGGCATTAGATGTGTATTTATTTCATCATTTCTCTAGCTAGTAATAATATCTTTCATTTATTCAATTCTGCAGTAATGACATTGTTTATTTATTCATCAGCATACAAGGTTAATGCCATTCCCTACTGTACCAGAATGCAGTAATATCATATACTGTATTGGCAGAGTTGCAAAACCAAGAAGTCAGTGCAGCTTCAGGACAGCAGTTACTGTATATAATGGAAGTTAAAGTAAGGAGTTACTGTGCTTACGATTTAGTGCAAACACTAAATGATAAGATACAGATATCCAACCCTGTCTGCAGCTAACATCACCCCATCCCACGTCCTGTAGCGAAGACCCTCTCGACATATGCAGAATTAATGCTTGAAAACACTTCAAGAAAGATATCCTTGTTCCTCTGTGAATAGCACATATTTTACAATTTATTTTCTAAAGTTTTTTGCAAAGTGAAACAATGAATTTCACTGCAAATTTAAATTTGAGCATATTGTGTCAGTCATCACTAATGTTTATTCAATCCTTGTTTCCAGTCATTATTCATTATTAGGTGGAAACTACTCAACTGCTTTGAATTGTATTTTTGTGCGGCTTTTATAGCTTGTCGAATCTACTGAGCTCTGTAACTCAATGTGCTGCTTTCTACCACACTACTTGCTAATTTAGTTCATGTGTCTATGGTTCTGGGTGTGAAAAAAATCTTTACCTTTCTAAAGTTTGTATGAAATTTACCCTTTACAAATTTCCATTTCTGCTTTTGTTGAATTTAAACTAATAACTTGGATCCACAGTAATTTCTTTCATAATTTTAAAAACTTAAATCACATTACCTCCTTCAGCCTCTCTTCTGTGCTACAAGAAATACAATTTGAATGCCCATTAGAAAATGTTTTTTCTAGGTGGATATGCACAATACTAGTGTGCTTTCAATTAAGAATTAATAAAATAATCTTTAGGGTTTCTACTACTATTACGACTACTGCCTAATAACGTGAACTTTGCAAGGCTGATATCTGTATTGCTATCAAATGGGTCATTTAAAGTTAATTGTGCTCTGGTAAAGGAACAAATCTCTTGAAATGATAATAAGACATTTGTATTGTCTCAGTTTTGCAAACAATATTAGCTACTGTTTATTGCTTTAACTGTGTGAGATGGTAACAGTTACATTAAGAGATTTAAATTAACTATAATATAAAATCATTTAAGGTAGAAGCACTTTTTACTTTGGAAAGATTGACTAGTGTACGGTATATGTCGGTGTTTATATAATTATATTTTATAAGTATTACTTATAATTACCTATATAATTTACGATAATTACTAATAAATTCCTCAGCTTGCCCCTTAGGATTTGGTTATCCATGTCTAACTATTTGGCATTCAATTGTAAACTATATATTTGTTTAAACTATATATTTTGTTTAAACAATTATTTAAAGCAATGGTTTTTTTTTATTTTATTAAAAGCACACAACATTCCATACAAATAAATCAATTTTTACAAACATAACATCGAAAACAAATCAACCCCCACCCCTGAAAAAGAGAGCTAAGCCAGCACAGTAAAACTTAAAGCTAGTAAAAATAAGTAAGTGGATGAATTAATAAGTTAATAATGATAAATGGGAGGGGGGGTGGGGGTGGGGATTGGGGAAAGGGGAGAGAATCCTACTTCCTCAGTGCTTTAAAACTTATTCTAAAATATTATTGATTAGATCCTGCCAGGTTTTGAAAAAGTTCTGCACAGATCCTCTAAATGAGAATTAGATTTTTTCCAGTTTCAAATAGTATAAAACATCAGTTACCCACTGACTTAGAATAGGAGAGTTAGGATTCTTCCAGTTGAGCAAGGTAAGTCTACGTGCCAATAGTGAAGTAAAGGCAATCACAGTTTGTTTGTCCTTCTCCACTTTAAGCCCATCTGGAAGACCACCAAACACAGTTGTTAATGGGTTAGGAGGAATTGTGACACCAAGGCTGTCTGATAGGCATTTAAAGATTTTGGTCCAGAATAATGTTAATTTGGTGCAGGCCCAAAACATGTGACCCAGTGAGGCTGGAACCTGATTGCAACATTCACAGGTTGGACCTTGCCCTGGAAGCATTTTGGACAATTTTAAGTGAGACAGATGTGCTCGATATATAATTTTGAGTTGAATAATTGTATGCTTTGGGCATATGGAGCTCAAGTGGATTCTCTGCATTGCTACTTTCTACTCCTTTTCTGAAATATTGAGTGAGAGATCCTTTTCCCACTGTCCTCTTGGATCTTTGAAAAGGAGGGACTGTAAAATGGTTTTATATATTACAGAAATGCTGCCTGAGTCCTCAAGACTGATCAATATTTTTTCTGGCACAGAAGTAAGTGGGAGGTGAGGAAAATTGGGCAGGTTCTGTTTAACAAAGTTTCTGATTTGAAGGTAGTGAAAGAAATGTGTTGCTGGGAAGTTAAATTTGGAATGTAATTGTTTGTAGGATGCAAAGACGTTGTGTATGTACAGATCCCTAAGTGATTTACTCCCAAATGTTTTCCAGACATTAAAAACTGCAAATGTTTGAGAGGGTGGAAAAAGGCGGTTCTCGTGCAGAGGTGCCACAGATAAAAGCTTCTTTATCTTAAAATGATTTCTACATTGGTTCCATATTCTGAGTGAGTGAAGCACAATTGGGTTGTTAGTATATTGGCGATAACTTGCATTTATTGGGGCACAAAGCAAAGAATATAAAGATGTACTGCAGGATTTTATTTCTATTGCTGACCAAGCCTGTGTATGTTCATCTATTTGTGTCGATGTCCAGGTTTTTATAGCTTGTATATTTGCTGGCCAGTAATAAAATTGAAAGTTAGGCAGAGCCATGGCACCTTCTGCCTTAGGTCTTTGTACGGTCGCTCTTTGGATACATGGATGTTTTGAATTCCAAATAAATTAGGTTATGGTTGAATCTATTTAAAGCAGTCTTTAGTGATAATTACAAATATTTGTGCTTATGATGGAACTCCAAACATTTTTTATCAATGTTGTCTATAATCTAAAAGATTTATCAAACTTTCACTACAAAAAAATGTGACTGCCAATTCTTTCTTAACTGGCTTTCCTTTACCTACTAATCATCTGTATGTGCTTTCTGTTCCTGACATCAAGTCTTTGTAACAATGTATCTGAGAAGACATGGACAATGAGTTGAGAAAGCACTCTTCTTCTTTGTGGAAAGGACGAGTCACTTTATCCATGCACTGATTATCAACATTTAAACAACATTACTTGGTAACAGTTTAGCATTCAATTTAAACTCAGGTTATGAAATGCTTATTTCGAAATTCAATATCATGGAGAGAGGTAAATTGTAGATATTCTTTCATAGATTACTGCCTTTTCAATTCCTGCAAATTAACCAATGTCTTTCAATTATTTGTAAATTAGATTTATTTTCTTTCCTTACCAGTTTTTTAGAGTTATTAAATTTCACACTCGTGGTGTCTGGAGTCTTCCATGAAGTTGCCTTGAGATCTGTTGAGTTTGCTAACTAACAGAAAATTAATTAAGAATATCAGTAGTGTTATTTCTGTTATTGCAGCTCTCACCTAATAAATTTATTAACATTTTTGCACAATGAATCTTTAAAAGTTACGTTTATTTTCCAGCCACTGCTGTGGAAAGAGAGATTGCCACCGGGAAACTCTTGTCTGTCCACAATGGCATATTGGGAGGGTCTTTCTGTGCCAGTGTGTGGGTCTCATTCTCTCATACCACTGATAGATCTTCACCCTGTCCTCTGTCACTCTAGGTACTGCAGCATGTAAATGGGGCAACAGGGTGACACAGTGGGCAGCACTGCTCCCTCACAGCTTTAATACAATGAAATCACTGTCAGTATGGAGTTTGCTTACTTCTCATTCATTTTTTAATTATGGATTGAATGATAGATTTAAATGAAAATATATATTTTGTGATACAACTATGCTCTGTAATGTTTAGATTGTGGTTTAGTTGTTACAGTTTTAGTCATATTTCAAATTCAAACACAATACAGGTGAAAAAAGTTCATTAGCAGCTTTGGTGGTCAGTGTACCAGTGTGTGTGTGAGTAAGAAGGCTAGCTAATCGATCAATCACAAAATCAAATAATAATAGGTTTTCCCTTTTCCAGTGCCAATAATAAAAGACTATTTGGTAATGCTCATAGTTTATCTTCCTTACTTTCCTCTGTGAGTGTTTTCAGCATTAGAAGTATATCAAGCTAACTTAGATAGATAGATAGATAGATAGATAGATAGATACTTTATTAATCCCAAGGGGAAATTCACATACCTTTGTTTTAAAAATAAATGTATAAAAGTACTTATACTGCATAACAATCAAAAAATACAGGGTGAGAGAAAGGCAAGACAGACAAATGTATAATACAGAAGAGGCTGGATTCACTTTGTTTGTTTTCTTGAATTTACAATTTTTTTACTTTAACATTTCGCTTTCAAAATTTTAGCTTGACGCCGCAGTCAGTTCAACCTTACTCTAATGTAATAAAAACAGACGTCTTGAGACAAGCAAGGCAGAAGTATGAAGGTAAAGTTGGTATACTCTCTGATCATGTCTCTGACCCTATGAACCTTTGTACAGCCAGGGGTGGTAGAGGGCTAAACTGCTACTTGCAATTTAAGCATTTCTTTTCTGATTTACTTAAAACCTTGTAAAAGCTAAATGCTGACACAGTCATGAATTTGTTACACAGTAACAGGCAATTGCAGGATGGCAAGTCCTTAGGTGCATGTTTAATTTGTCTTGACAAGGGTACACAGCTTTACTATACCCAACCTTTACAATGATGTCTGATGCTATATGGTATTGCATCTTATTGACTCTGCTTACAGTAGAGAACTTTGCAATTATGTGCATTTTGTCCTTACCATGTGGGGACCGTGTTGTGCATGATGTTGTTTCCCTCGGATCACATTTAGAGACATTTCCATGCCTTCTGCTCCATTCTACTAAAAAATCACGATTCTGCCTTAACACCTTCTTGAAATATGCAAGATCTGGGCTTAGTCACTGATATGGAGCTAAGCTTGGATGAGTGGATCTTAGAAGTAGTTCAGGATCTGGCTCCAAGGCTCAGTAGGTATTGTGATTCCATAATGCCCGGCAAATTCCAATTTCATTGCATGGCAACATAGGGTGAACAGTTATCTCAAAATAAACAAAAACCTGACAAGGACTACACTGGTCAGCCTTGGAACAGACCTGACTCAAGGCAACTTGAATATAACTTCAAATGGCAGGCTTCAAGGCCTTCACAGAACTAAAATGTGGTTTAGGCTATAACATATCAAAAATATATTCTTAATACTCAAAAATGGCCTTCAAGGAAGTGGTTAACTGAAAACCATCTGCTTTAAAGGACCAAAGCAAAACAATGTTTCTAAAATGTAAAAAATTTGTTAAACAAACAAAAGAACAAAAAATGGCAAAACAAGGGGAAAAATAATGCAGAAATAAAGCAAAGGGGGTATACCTAAAAAGGCAACCGAAGGCTAACAAACCAGTCTGTTCACTCTATGAACCTTTAAGAGACTCACTCCCCAGCCAGAAATACAAAGGCTGATGGCAGTTCCATGGCAATGACGACAGGCGGGCCCCTTACTGCTACACCCACAGAAAACAAGGAGAATAAGCAGAAAATATAAATAAACTATAAAGAATTACTAAGTAATATTTAAACAAAACAATGTTAACAGATACTGTGGAAGAATCGTTTTAGGGTAACATAGCATTCATCTTTAAGAAATAGCATAAAGGGTTAATAAATGTCGGAAACAAGATAAAGATCAAGTGAACAACAAAATGTACACTGAAATATAAGATTTGGTTTAGGAAAAATACTGAGATGGTCAAGTAAATACAGAATGTACCAGAAGAAAGGTTGATGTAATATTCAAAATGTACTGAAGGATGACTAAGAAATCAGCAGATGTCCTATAAACTAGAATGGACAGTTGTTATATACACAGAAATTTCAAGGGTGGTGGCTCATCTCAAAGTATTAAAGAAGAACCATATAATATAATAGACTTTTATTTTATATAAATCATTTGGGTGTAAACCAATGAACCAACCAGAGTAAAATGTTTGCATTGATTGACACTGTATGTAAATTCAACAGTTTATAAAATGAACCTCTATTCTTTGTTTCTCTGACCATTCTGGCCATGCTGTAATGGACTGCTTTTGAAGAATGCTCCCTCCAAAGCATTTTGCAGAGGAGTAATTAAAAGATACAATGAACAGTTTTTCTCCTGCCTGATTACTGAATTGTCCTGTTAGAGGATGTTTCTTTCTTTAATAAGATGTTAAATTTCAACCACAATACATAAAAACAAAGCATGAAAAGTAATATTTCAAAAACAACAGAAATAACAATAAAAAGGAAAATAAACAGAAATCAGCTATCAACATGTAACAACAAAGAATAGATTC
This sequence comes from Erpetoichthys calabaricus, assembly GCF_900747795.2. Lineage (NCBI taxonomy): Eukaryota > Metazoa > Chordata > Cladistia > Polypteriformes > Polypteridae > Erpetoichthys > Erpetoichthys calabaricus. The sequence goes on along the minus strand of NC_041397.2, from coordinate 208,767,684 downwards.
GAGGCCCTAACAAAGTGCCTTCTTTCTTCCCAAGAGAGCGGGTCAGCCTCCTCTCCCAAAGAGAATAATGAAGTTCATGCACCTTCTATTTACGGGAAGGTAGAGTCTCTAGTGATTGGATCATAGTCCCTTCCATTTACACATCACATGTCTGCCTATAGATAAATTATTTTGTCCTTCAGAATGAAAAGAGTTCATCTTGAGGTTACAAGATTAAAATGTATTGTTTTTTAGAATGCTTTTCCTCTGATGGAGTCCCAGAAGACATGTCAAATCATATTTGATCAACATCTTATGTTATTAGATTAAACTTGGAAAGCAAGCGGAACAAATGTTGGTCGAGCTACAGTTTAGCCATTCATTTTACAGTCCACTCTGGGGTGCATGTGAAGGGGAGCAGTTTGCTTTCTGCAAGCTTGTTAAGTCTGCGTTCTCAAAAAGCCTTGTCTGCCACTGAAAGCCATGCAAATGGGGGCTGTGACCAGTTTGTCCTATAAAAGCTTGGTAAAAACAATGTAGTAAAAGTTAAAAAGTCGGAAACAAATAAGCTACTTTAAGAATAACTGCCTCTTAGGCTGGTTGAGACAGCAAAATTCGATTCATCTTCTCATCTGGTGATTCTACCCTGGTGTAAAACCCTTTTGTGGTGACTTCTAACCATTGTTATATTTGGGTTTGAGAGACTAGTAATGAGCAAGCAAGGACAACATTGTTAGGCTAGCATGGGTACTGCATATTACATTGTGTAATATTATATACACAATTAGAAGTTTTTTCTATTAATCCAATAGACTAACCAAAATTTTAAATTAATAGTTGGTATTTTAACTATAGCACTACATAACCAAATGCAATTTTTGTTTTATTTTTCTTTTTTAGTGTTCTAGATCATATAATAATGGTTGTTATATGGAAGATTCAAAATTCAGATGTAGATCAATACGCTCCCTCTCCATCAGTGAAAAGAGCTGGCAATAGATGCAACTACTAACAACAACATGGCAGCACCCATGAAAACAGAAGGTGACATGGTAACACCCCTCAGAAGAGACTAAACAAAATGACACTACAGTGACATTACTAAAATAAAGTAAACAACTGATGCTATTACAATAACTACAGCAATTCATTCAAAACATATCTGTAAAGAAACAGAATTTTCACAAACACCTGTGCTATAAACAGAGGAAAATATAAAGGGAACTACAGAATTTAATTAAATCAAACAATTGTATTACAACATTAATTACTGGGATTCAGACAGAACCCTCCTCCTTAAGGTAGTTTGCAGGATTCTAAGGGCCAGGAGTTAAATATTAACCAAAGAAAACCAGGTAACTGCATGACTCTGTTTACTTTTTTATTTATTACAACATCACTTTGTGTATTATTTAGCAATAGGTGCCACCATTTTGTTTGTGCCTCCATATGACATTGCATTCAACATCAATGAGGTACTGGTATAAAAGATGGTGATGCAGTGTTTGCATTTGCCAAGTTTGTGGACAGTTAGACAGTACCTTTTGCAACTGCTGTTGATTTAGCCTTTAGGAATGATGACTTTTGGCATGGTACTTCGGGCTTTGTTTCTTGTTTCAAGCATTGAAATAGTTACAAGATTGTTAATCTTTCTCGTTTTGACACCCATTTTGTTTCTGGTTACCAGTCCTTTTTCCCCTTGTCCTTGTAGCCTGCCAAATTGTTACCAACTCTGGTAGAACAAGTACCACTGGAATGGTGGTATATCATTGTAATATCGGTGATTCTTTCACAAAATCCATTCAGATCTATTGTACTTTCAGAGAACAGTAGGTTGAGAAAAAGGTTGTAGCAACCATTGAGGTGTGTTGTAGGAGACTTGATTACGTGTTTTACATGCCCTTTCATATTCTTTAATATCCTGATTTATATTGTGCAATTAAACTACTGGGATATCAGACTTTTAATTTTAACATAACTGGGTTTATCCACCAAAGCAGAATCATGGCCCCACCAGAATACCCTACATTGCACAAATAACACCTCAACAAGGGGATTAGCATGAACAGGTATCCCCCTTTATGAATTAACAAGCTCAACAAAGCCTTCCTGACACTTAACATTCACCATTGCCAAAGCAATGCTCCTTGGGAACAATATGGTCTGCTACATGTTCAATGCCAGCAGAATCAAATTGATATTTTTATTTCTGTAAGAAATTATAAAATCAAAGTGGTTTAAAAGGCCCAGCAAGCTTAATGTGTCATTCTTATGGTTAATGTAAATTTCAATCAGGTGTTTCACACTGTTAACCCAGTGGCACCACTCCTTGAAAGCTAATTTAATAAGTACTACTTCACAGTTTCCAACATTGTCATTTTGCTCTGCTGAAGTGAGTTTTTAGACCAATAGATGTAATATACTGCTGTCCAGGAATCATTGCTAAAGAAGACCTTCCATTCCAAGACTAAATACCTCTACCTTGATCATGGTGACATAAAACAGATTCTAGCATAAACAGGTTCTTAAGTCTATCAAAAGCCTCTTGAGTTTCTGGAGTCCAACAAAATTGCTTGGTTGTATTATTTATTCGTACAGTTATTGGTGTTGTTATTGTGCTGAAGTTTTTATGAAATCCTTCAAATCCTTGATCCTGTAAATAATCTACTGTATAGTCAAACATTTGGGTGATTTACAGCTATCGCTAAAGATGGTTTATCCATGCTGTAGTGTCCATGGGTCCCTCTAAATGGGCATCAAGGAGAAAGATGGACCTGTAATCACTGCGGACTCACTGTGCCCTGGTCCATTACAGAGCACATCACTCTTATACTGTACCTAGTAGGTGTTTGCCCATATTATTTATTTATTTTATCTATGGTGATTTACAAAGCAAGTAATATTATATACAGTACAAGAATGAGTAGAAGATGCTCAGGACATTACCTTACTTTGAAGGATATTGACTATAATGGCTCTGTCTACAGCTTCTTTTAGACATGGCACCATCATACATATAAAGGAATTACAAATTGTATGCATATTTGTTGGCCAGAAGTGATGAGTGAAATAATTTTGATTCACATACACAATTCATTTAACAGGCAAAATGGATGGAAAACAAGAAATAGTGCTTTCAAATGCTTCATTCACACTTTTGTGTTTACCTGTATTTTTTTTGCGGCTGTGTAAACCATGAAATCTCTACCAAAATAGTAAAATCAGTTCTATTTATTCTCCTTGTTCACACATCCATGGAGTAGTGCAGGGTGTTTTTTTTAATGTGACATGCTGCATATTTTCCACACAAAGATGCTGTAAAATGCACTACAATAAACATTATTATATTGTCTGCATGGAAAACTCAGTACGTGTAAGGTTGCCGCTGCCAAATCCCCCTTCTCCAATCAATACGTAGCAACCACCTTATCCTGCTTAAGGAATACGCACACTTCCGGTGATTTTTTTTTTTTCAATACAGATCTTTATTTTAAATTCTAAATGACAGATGGAGCATGCATGCAGAATTAATACATCTACATAGGAACTAAATGCCTTTCTTTTATTTTGACTGGCATGAATTTTGGCAGAAGTGAAACACAATTTACTTTGCAAATTTTTGCAAAGTGAAACATTGAGTTTTGCTGAAAATTCAATTTCGTGGAAATTGGTTTGCTCATCTCTAGTTGCCATTGTGCCATCAAGGGTCCATACTGTGCTGTTCTCATTGCTGCTGGGAAAACATTCTGAAAAAAAACATTAAAAATAAGTGAATTTTTACTTTAAAGTGAAAGATAGAACAAAGTTGTTCTGTGCAATGAGAACAATTATTTGTGAAGCAGAGACATCATGAAAATGTAAACGAGACTATTAATTGGGAACTCTGTGGTCCTATAAAGAGTTGTGAAAGGAGCAGATGATAAATCACAAATATTAAAAAAAAAAAATAAGCAAAAGTCTCAAAAAATAAACCTCAGAATGGACAAAACAGGTACAGGTCATACACAGAACCTGGAAAACAAGGAACAAATCCAAAAAGCAGGGCAAAAGACACAAGAATGGAAAGAAGAGAATATCAGGTTAGCCCAAAATGGTGGCTGTTGCTACAGAATGCTAGAGAAATGCCATTATCCACCCTCCCCTGCTTTATTTCACTTACCCCCTTCCTTCATGTTCATGCAAAGTATCAGGCACAAATAAGTGGAGTCGGGGGCAAATATGAAAGCAATGGCCGGGGTGGGGGCTATTAAAGCTATTTGTGCAGAAGGAATGCTTTTTATTTTTATTTGTGTGAAGTTCATTTACACCTTTTTACTTTTCTATGCATTGGAAAAAAAATATTTCTAAACTTTGTTTCCAATGCCTAGTTATGTAGTTTATAAATAGTGCAATATAAGGCCTTCAGTACACTAGTGCAGGTGTGTGGGAGGTGATAGATGGACAGTTTTCTCTTTCCATTTTGTATTTACTGTATGTACGTAGGTGTTTGGAATGGGTTTGGAATTTGTGTGCTGTCTGCTACTGATCATTTGTCATGGAATTAAAAAAAAAAATCTTTCTAACTAATGATACCAAAATTTTTGTCCAGCAGCTCACAACTGTATTTGGAGGGGCATCCTGAAATGGCTCTGTTAGCTGAGCACTAAACAAAGTGGACTAAAAAAACAAAGAAAAAAAGACATTTTCTGCTTGGAAGAATGGAAAGCTGACAGCTGCTTTTCAAGGCTAGTGAATCTCACTGCATTCTGAAAATTCTGCACAATATAAAGGAAGTATCCTCTCGAGGCTCGAGAATGGCAACAATTAGAAGTTGTAATGAAGTCTGCAGCAGAAACCATGCTTCCTACGTGTAAGTCTGATTGGATCGGGTCCAGGGAATAAAGAAACAAATGAAGAAGTTTAATGAGATCTGCCACATGACATGTTTGCTGTATATGCAATCGATTCTTATGCCTCAGAGAAACGTGGGAGCTTGCACGAATTGTCAGAGATTCCAAATACGATTCCCCTTCTGCCTAGAAACTGCTGTGTACCTGTTTTTTAAAGCAGTTCTTATTTCATAGACTGTATAAGCTTGTTTGCTCCTCTAAAATAGTGGCATTTGAGTCAGATAAGAAGTCATGCCTTGCAACATCAACATCTCACCATGTGTATCCTGCAACAAAACTTCCTCCTAATATAATTTCATAACTTTACACAGTCATGTTTTTCCCTTTAAAACCTCTCTTTCTCCAGCAACTCTGTGCAACCAGTTTTAAATTACCACAAACAAATCATTGACCATAAAGGAGCAAAGAAAAGAGAAAGTTCTTAAAGAATATCCAATGCATGTCTGCGGCACTGGTGGGCCATCAGGGCCTGCAAGGCCTTCTCTGCTGGCCTAAAAAAATATCTGAATCACAAACTGATGTTAATTATATTTTGTCCATGAATACTTATTAAATAATTCCAAATAGTCTGTCTGCTTCCTTTCATAGCTTTTCCGATGGTTGTGCTTCTTCCAGACATGTATTTTCATATTAAACCATTTAACCAATCGCATTTCAGCCATCATTTGTTGCCAGGCAGGGTCAAAGTCAATGAAGTCTGCCCGGAGGCCTTCACAATCCGTTCTGCAGGCCCTCTAACACAAAATAAATGTCGATTAAACTGTTACTTCAACTAATCAGATTTTGAGTTGGTGTCACTAGGGCCCTCTAGCAGGCGTACGGCAACGTCACTGTATTCAGACCCGTTGATTGGATAGGATGGTGTAAGTATACCATGGATGATTTTGCAGGAAAATCTCCCACTGATCTCCTTGACTTCCTTCATCAGAAAAATCTGAATGAGAGCATGGGGCAGCTGTACACATTGGTATGTTTGGCGATGACCATTCCCGTGTCCACTGCTTCTGTCGAGCGGACATTTTCAGCCCTAAAGCGAATTAAAACTTATGCCAGAAATATGACAGGGCAGGTTCAACTTTCAGCATTAGCTTCGATGGAGATAGAAAGGGACTTCGTGATGGAACTGAAGCGCATGGATAATCTGTACGACAGAGTAATTGAACTATTTTTGAGGAAAGAGAGGAGGATGGATTTTGTTTACAAATAATCAGAATTTTTGGTGAGTAAAATGTTGCGATTTTCCTAAATAATATTGCAAGTTTATGAGTTATTATTGATGTTTCTGTGTGTCGCAGCTGTAGCTGCAGTAGAAAGGAACTTGTTCACCCCTGGTTTGTCTATTCAATAAAGGCATTTATTGTGGCTACAGGAGTTATCTATCTGCGATGCAATGGCTCTTTATACTGTATTTCTGCATATTAAGATGGTTTTTATAACCATAAATTAGTTTTTGAGGGGCAGGTTGATTCAGACGGAGCACTACGGAAGGCCTAGGTGTGAAATGCACGGTCCGCCACTGGTCTGCGGTAATTGTAAATAAGAATATTTGAAGTCAACAGTATGAATTAAGCTGAGGAATTCTTTACTACATATTGTTGTTGCTAGGAAATTATATTGATGTTGCAACCATAAATCAGACTATTTTAAAATAGAAATAGATACTTTGTCAAACAGACACACTTGATTTATCACGAAAACACTTTTTCTTTTCTCTTTTCTTAATACTGGTAATGTAATACAGTCACTACAAATGTCAAATTTCAAATTACACCCATTCTTTAGTCCCGATACCGGGACTCATACACCAGGCAGCATCAGTTAGTGGTGATAGGCAAACTCAAACCCCCTCTTTAAACTTCATTAAAACACTCTCATTGCCAAAAGCTATAAACCAACATTAAACATAACTGTTCGAAACAAATCAAGAAAGAAATTAAAATTAACAGTCTAATTTTAGGTGCAGTGCCGCAGAGCCTCCTGGGACGTCAGTGCTGTCCGTCGCTACAATATTAATACAACACTCAGGGCCGGATTTTCCTATAGGCTAACTAGGCTTCAGCCTAGGGCCTCAAGATCAAGAGGGGCCTACATTCAAATTGTTAGCAAAATTAAAATTACACTATTCTAAAAACAGTGAACACTAAAACACTGAACCGAAAATAAGGAGAAATTCTATGCATATGACTAATAAACAAACATAAAAATGTATTGGTTAAGATCAACGCATATTACATATTTTATTATCTCTCATGTAATTTACAAACTTAAAAATGGAAGGTGAAAGGGCCTCATAAGTGGAATAGCCTAGGGCCTCTTTTCATATAAATCCGGCCCTGACAACACTATATGCACCAACAGCATAGAACAATATGGCAAGTATTACACAGTAATATGTATATTATATAAAGCAGAATTAAAGACAATAGAAATATAGCTGTGCTCTATCAGTCATCAAATACATTTATTTAAGGAGAGACAGAGGTGTAACAGGCATTTTAAATGTCCATAGTCATTACTTTGAGGAAGCTGGGAAAGAAATTATTCAGAAGAGGTGTGTGGATTCATCTCTGGTAACTCGTGTTTCCCTGCAGTATTCCAAAGATTTGTGAGATTGTAAATTAGGCTTGTATGACTGAGTGTGGGTTTCTGAATGAATATGCTTAGTGATGGCTTCATAAGTCTGGTTGTTTTCTTTCTTGAACTCAAGGCTTCCCACATATCTGAACTGGATGACTGATTTAGAAATTGAATTGATGAACATTTGTCTGATGGAAATGTTTAAAGGAGGTCAAAATCTAAATGTTATTGTATAATAAGAGATCGCTGAAAGAATCTGATGTTAAAATTGCTAAAAAGAAATTCATTCATCCATCCAACTTCTGTGCTCACTTTTTTATTTTAGGGTTGTGAGGTAGTTATACCCTACACAGCAAAATCACTAGCATTAAATTAAAGTTTCCCTAGGCACTCCTGTTTTCTCCCCCCCCCCCCCCCCCTTCTGAAAACCTCACATGGTTTGGAGACTATAAAGTGGAGTGTTTGAATGTTAATGGGGTATATATAAAAATATGTTGTCATTGACTGTGAGTAATACAAGAGTCAGGATGAAACGTTGGGGTGTTTACTCGAAATAATAAGGTGTGTCAAAAATAACAGGCGCAAGATGGTGCAATAAGAAAAAAAGCAAAGCTGAGCTGTTGGCAGCAATCAAATGGCACTAAAGAGTGGTCAGGAAGGTGGCTCAGCTCCCAAATGAAATTCTTCATTCCGGCAGTAACCCTGCTTTTATAGCTCATGGACCAGAAGAGTGCGAGTCAGTTGACCTTAATCTTCTGTAAACTGTGCATGGAAAAATAGACAGAAGAGTCAGCAATCATGCCCCCTGGTAGTTGTGCTATCTATCTATCTATCTATCTATCTATCTATCTATCTATCTATCTATCTATCTATCTATCTATCTATCTATCTATCTATCTATCTATCTATCTATCTATCTGTCTGTCTGTCTGTCTGTCTGTCTGTCTGTCTGTCTACAAGGGCTCTCAAACGAATAAAATTTTAATTTCAATTAATTGTGAAATGTCTCTGAATTAATCACGTATTTAACCAAGGTAGTTCAGTGATGTCCAGTAGTCCTCTGTGAATGACACTGCTGTACAGCTTCTTAGCAGCTTAATCTGTGCATACTTTCATATAAATCCTTGACATGTGACACAATTGTCCCATGTGAAGGTAATGTGTAAGAACTGTCAAACCTCACTGAATGATGTATCTCAGCAGTGTATCTTAAGCTATATTTAACAGTCCGCGCTCTCACGTGACCTATTTTGCAATTAATACTTCTAGTTAATGCTTTACATTTTTGCTTTAGATAGTTGTACTTCTGTGATATTTAAATTTGCCTGCACTAGGTTTAAAAGTATTAACATTATTTTTTCTTTTTCCATCCTTGGAGAGTCTTAAATCAAAAGCATGCATCATAAATTTAATCTTTCTCAACCATTGTTAATGGAATACTTTAGATCAGGGTTTCCCCATCTTTTAGTTAGTGCTGCCCAAAATGTACCATCTGGTCAGGGCTGCCACTAATATAAACCCAATGAGATGCCGATGAGATGCATGATCTTAGATCTTGGTTAATTCTAACAGTAGTCATACTGTATGATTTTGTATAATAGTGGACCTGTTACTGTAAGCAAATGCTTGACTACAGCAGGCTATTGCCAAATATGTGATTAAATGTCAAGTAGTATTTCTAGGCCAGGGGTTTGAGTCTTGTTTTCTTGGTGTACCACCTCCAGGAATTGAAATATTTAGAAGTATCACCATTTTCTTTCAGTCTTTAATTGTTAAGTACTAAACTCTAACAAGGCACAACTGAAAAGTCAGATTTCTTAACTCACATCCCTCTTCTAAATATTGCACTTGGGGATTTTAACAATTTTTCCAATATGAGTTTTGAAAGACTTTGATTTTGACAGTAGTGAAGTATCACAGCAGAGTGGTAGAATCAAGTCACAGCTGAACGTGGAGATTTGTGTAACCAACAATTCTTAAAAATCAGTTTTTAACCTTTTCTTGTGGCACCTGACAGTTGTTTGTGGTTAAAGACTGCTGCTGTCATGTATTGATACAATAATATGTTTAACAACTGAAGAACATTTTCAGTTACTAGTATCTTTATTTAAAAACTAGGCAAATCTTTAAAATTGGAACTCATTTTTTAATAATGACAACAGCTCCGGAGATAGATGTCATGATGGGTTTTCTTGTCCAGTTCCCTATAATTGACACAAAATTGGTAGGACCCATTGACCTACATTTGGTCAGCCTACTTCTTGATTATCCTTCTTTTCAGGTGTGACTGTGTATAGGCTCTGTGACAAATAGGGACTCGACTGACTCTGTGGATGTGGTGACACATCACATCAGTGTGACCTAATCTGTCCATCCCCACTAAGGGCCACCTGCTAAGTAATGGCTGAATAAGTTCTGACTGTTAGAGAATAGTGTTCTGTACTTGCCTTTACTCGTTAAACACTTGAGGAAAGTAGATAGATATATAGATAGATAGATACTTTATTAATCCCAATGGGAAATTCACAAATTCAAAGTAGTAATGTAATATGGCCAAACCAAATCACTCTGACACATCTCCCCAAATTGATGGAGCTCTTGGCAACTTGTACCCTAGTTGTGATGGGTAGATTGTAAGCCCTACCGATATTAATGAGGTATTAACTAATAATAAGGGCATTAACAGGTGGTAGTCGTCTAGGACAAACAATTCAGTCTCTTAGTGCAGCCCATACAAACAGACTCTCATAGGAACTTTGCTGCTTGCCCTATGCATCCTTCCATTGGCAAGAAAGAACTTTAACTTTTGCACTTTCCCTAAGTTGCTCATGAAGCACTTTAGGCTTTTCCTACAAGTTATATTTTATTAGTGTGAAAGGGCTGCCAATATCTATGATGGCCTCACCTGTGTCACCCCGCACTTTGTACGTGCCACTTCTAAGAGGGGGAAGGTGGCTTGCATCCCCTGGGTGGGGTTTTCTCTCATTGTTTGAGAAAATTAATCTCCTGAGGTGTGAGACCCACTAACCCCAATGGCCACCCAGACCTTCTTCACTTGGGACCCCAACTTCACCAACTCATCATCTGTCTTTACGACTTGTCTCAGAGTAGCTGCCTCCCGAGAGTCACATATATTGAGGACATGTCGGAATGTAAAAATGCCACTTAAACACAATACCCATAATTCAAAGACAGAGTCCCTGACACTCAGTGATGGTTTTTGCATAAAGGTCTAGAGTTTCTCTTCTAACAGCGCCTGGTAATTGTTTGGTAAGATAGTATTCAAAAAGGCAGTGTGAAACTCCAACCATTTGTTACACTTGTGCCACTCTGTAAACTACCAAGCACGACCTAGACCATTCAGGCATCCCAGCAGCTCAGCACAGCTCAATGGTGGCAGCTCTACAAACAGGCCAACTTCCTTTACAAAACTGACTGTGCTTGTGGGTGCACATTGAGGGGCAAGCTTGGGGAATTCAATCTGTGGTGCAACAACCGACAAGAGCAACTGTCTCCAGTCATTCCTCATCCCTGTTACAGGGCAGCCAGCTCTCTTGTACCTTGCACTCCTCTGCCCCATTTTGTCCTCCAGGCTGTGTAAACACCATGCAAAGGACTATTAAAGATGCTGCACCCTCACAGCTTTCTCGCTGGATACCTGGGTGGCTGTGAATTTGATGAGATCATCTCAATTAATAAACCAGCACGAGATGTCATCAACCTACACTTCCTGTTGCTCTAGGTGCAGCTGCAGAACCCTTCCTTTGCTGGCTCCGGACTGGAGATGTACAAAAAATCCAGCAGGCTAAACTCCTCCTCGAGAGTGGCTATGACTATAACATGGCATGTTCTAGGCACCACCACACATCTACAACTGGTGTGCTCTTTCATTGCTCTTCTTTCTGCACTGTGCTTTCAACAGATTTCTGAAAAACCAAGGTGTGAAAAAGAGAAACAGATGGTGTGTGCTAATTTACTGGCTGCTGCCAAAATCTGCAGCAGCCATGAGCTGCCTACTGTATAGTCACACTGTTTAAATGGTGTTTTATTTTATTTAGGGGACCCCAGGAACACACCTAGACTTAACTCAGCTTATATTTGATCACACACTAAAAAACATAACACAGTAGTTAAATAAATAAATGAAAAAGACTGTATTAAATAAAGGATGAATAAAAAACAATGAAAAAAATTGTTCAGAAACCCACCTGAATAAACCCTATGGTGACAATTAATTACTAAACAACGCTAAAAAAGAAAACCAATGTAACACTAAGCATTAAACGATAAGCAGTAAACACTCATGACACAAATCACAGTCTAGATTCACTGATGCAAGGGTCTTCTAGTTCTTCTTTCCATTGCTTCCGTTAGGGGTTGCCACAGCGGATCATCTTCTTCCATATCTTTCTGTCCTCTGCATCTTGCTCTGTTACACCCACCATCTTCATGTCTTTTCACCACATCCATAAACCTTCTCTTAGGCCTTCCTCTTTACCTGTTGCCTGGCAGCTTTATCCTTAGCATCCTTCTCCCAATATACTCAGCATCTCTCTTCTGCACATGTCCAAACCAATGCAATCTCACCTCTCTGACTTTGACTCCAAACCTTCCAACCTGAGCTGACCCTCTAATGTACTCGTTTCTAATCCTGTCCCTTGTCACATACAATGCAGAACTTAAAATCTTTAACTCTGCTACCTCCAGCTCTGTCTCCTGTCTTTTTGGTCAGTGCCACTGTCTCCAACCCATATAGCATAGCTGGTCTCACTACCGTCCTGTAGACCTTCCCTTTCACTCTTGCTGATACCTGACTGTCACAAATTACTCCTGTCACTCTTCTCCACCCATTCCACCCTCCCTGCACTCTCTTCTTCACCTCTCTTCCACAATCCCCATTACTCTGTACTGTTGATCCCAAGTATTTAAACTCATCCACCTTCACCAACTCTACTCCCTGCATCCTCACCATTCCACTGACCTCCCTCTCATTTACACACATGTATTCTGTCTTGTTCCTACTGACCTTCATTCCTCTCCTCTCTAGAGCATATCTCCACCTCTCCAGGATCTCCTCAACCTGCTCCCTACTATCACTACAGATCACAATGTCATCAGCAAATATCATAGTCCAGAGATGAAACATTCCCATTGAACAGTTTTCTGTAAAAGATGCTTCTGATTGTCCGAAGATGATTTACAAATGACTGAAGCACACAAATGAACGAAGCACATGAAAACCACACAAACAGGAAGGTATATTACAAGAACACCAGTCCTGTGAAAACTGTATTCCTCAAGGTATGGGTGATTGTAATTCAAAAGGTTTGCTGCAATAGTGAAAGCAATAGAAGCACAAAAGACAATCATGATCCTTGCTGCCTTCTTACAGCTCCCTTTCAAATTCAGCACCTCATCTTTTTTTCTCCCAGCAACCAAAGGTTCTCAACGATGCAGTGGTCCCTGGGCTGCTGGGAATTGCAGTTTGTTATAAGTAGCGCTGCAAAAGTGTTGCCTTTCCTCACATGCTGGGGATAGGTGGCAGCAACAAAAAGGAATGTTGTGGCACTAACCGGGTCACCCCTTTTAATAAGTTTATAAAACAAATCAAAATAGTGAGTGGGCACATCAAAAGGATCCTCTGTCTTCTGCAAATAAGGCTTTGTTAGGAGCTCTGTCCTTGGTGTTGCTTGATCGATGCTTGTGATTCTTTGGGTCATGTCAGGTTTTTATGGTGGCTCTGTGTGGGGAGTGCTAGGCAATCTTCTCAAACTTTAGATCTAGACTCAAGCAAAAGGGAAGACATCATTAGCAACAGCATCTCCTCTAGTCCCAGGGGTTAGTGCTTTCCATGTCTGAGTTTGGAAGGTGGTCCCCAGGTATGCATGCATGAAGACACTTCAACTGTTAATTTAATACTATCAGTTTTGCTGGACAGGATGGCACACTTACGCACACAGTTTAACCCTCCCATGCCAGACCAGTTTATAGTTTCTAATTATCATGATAAAACACAGAAGAGAATGTGCAGTTTCCTTGTTCTACACTTTAGAAGTATTTTTTGAGCCCAAATGGGAGGACCAGTTTGTGCTAAATAAAGTAGCAACTCAGTATATGCTCAGTTATTCTTCAAAAACTGAAAGATCAGAATGAAGCATTTTGACAGTCTGTGGTAAGAAAGAACGCATCCACCATTTTGTATATCATGTTTTATATTGTAACCGGTGATCCATGAAAACTTATTAATTAAATCTTCATATGCTGTTTGTTTACAGCTCATCTTTGCAAAAATGTCTAGCAATTCACAGATAGAATTTTATGAATTCATACAATGATGTAAGTATAAAGTGACTCAATGGATTACTGATTTTTATTTATTTATTACAGTACTGTCCCAAGTGAATCCCCCTGTTAAGTAGGCTCAGAACCTGTGTCTGCCTTCACATTGTGATCCATTCAACTAGCTGGGTTAGTCGGTCTATCCAGATTAATTGTTAAGCACACATTTAAAGCTGCATCACCTCTCACAGGAGGTACCGCCTTCTTATCTGACGAAAAGAAAATCAGCAAACAGATGTTACCCACAGCACATTATTTCACTGCAACTAAAACGTGAGAAGACTTCTGATTTTATTATTATGTTTTTAATTAAACACTGAAATGTTTAAGTTTTTCACCTAGTCTATGTGAGCAAGTTAACTCATCTGTCAGCCTTGAAACGAAATTGGAAGTGAAGAGACACTGTGAAATGTCAAGCATAAAAGTCACGCAGTTGGGCCTGTGTAAAGGTGCTGGTGGTGACGGGAGGTGTCACCGCACTTATTGGCAATCAGATGTTTTGTTATTCTGCTTCCAGGTGAGCAGGTGAAATTGCAGGTGTTTTCTGTGAAGACTACTCAGATGCAAATAAATATATTGTGCATGCATTGTCATATTCTTAGAAAAGTGGGTGGGCGCACTATAAAAGGCACTCTTACTGTACATAATGTATTACTGATTCCTCTTTGTGAGTCTGTACACTGAGCTTGACAAAACAGACTGTTCAGTAGATTTGAGAAAGGCTGAAATGGGTTTTGCTTATCAGGCTAGAAGACCTTTTTCCCCACAAGGTTTTTAACACAAGCTGGTAAAAATGAAGACATATCATCATTTACAAGCAGGAGTATGACTGCCTACCTTTTTGTTCCCGGTATCCTCACAATCAGTTCACGTCATTGTATATTAAAGTTTTCATGGGCACAATAAGAAAATGGTGGTGGCTTTGCGCTAAACAAAACAAACAGTTCAACATAAGTCTCAGTAACATTGCTACTTAACAGTAGCTTTGTTGCAGAGAGAATGGCTAGTTTGAAAACTACATGTTTACGAGAACATGTAGCAACAACACAGAAGCCAACTGATATTGACTGTTTTCTTGTTCAAGTAAAGCATGTACATTTAGGATGTGGTGCTTTTAAATGCAGGTGGGGGGACTCAACACTTAAACCTTAGCCACCGGTCCAACATGAGCTCTTTATTTACTTTTGGGGGACCACAGCAGCCTAATGAAGAGGTTTCTGAAAAACAAAAACTGCAACTAAGGAAAGCTGATGGGGCACATACCACATTTTAGTAAACAAAAGTGATAATGCAGAGCTACACTCATTGCTTCAAATCTTATCTCGAGCTGCCCATTTCTCATATTTCTTGTTCCCTTTTATATAAACAACACTCTTTCATTGGTATGACCTCCTACTTCTAATCTGAATAAATAGTATATGTAAGTGATTCAATATAGTAACATGAAAGAATGATGTAAAAGTCCAGAGATCTCAATAACAATTTGTTTTCAGTAAACATATTGTAAAAGCTAACTCCTCATGGCAAGAGAAGTACATTGTCTATTTCCAGTAGATTTAACATATGCAGTACATCACCTATAAAGTTTTCACTTTTTATTATTATAGAATCACTGTGGATTTAATTTGCCTTTTTCTACACTGGTCAACAAAAAAATGACTCTTTAATGTCAAAGTGAATGTCAAGTGATCTAAATTAATTACAAATATGGAACACAAATTGATTGTATGAGTGCCTAGTCTTCTTGCTAGAAGTCTAGGCACCCAAGGGTGGCTCTTTCAGTTTTGCATTGCTTCTAAGCTGACAGGTCTTTGATCCAGCATGGTCGCTAGATAATAATAATAATAATTCTTTGCATTTATATAGTGCTTTTCTCACTACTCAAAGCGCTCAGCAATTGCAGGTTAAGGGCCTTGCTCAAGGGCCCAACAGAGCAGAGTCCCTATTGACATTTACGGGATTCGAACCGGCAACCTTCCGATTGCCAATGCAGATCCCTAGCCTCAGAGCCACCACTCCGCCTAGATGGACTTCATGAAAGGAAAGAGAGACATGGCCAGCTGCTAGCATGTCCTATATCCATGCCACCTTTTTCTTATTTAGTGTACTCCTTGGACCAATGGGGCATTTTAGTTTAGGAGTCAGCTCCCTTCCCGTGTGCAGGCCTTCTACCTTCGTGCAAATTCTGGTAATACATGACCAATGTTCTCAAATCTTCTACCAATCAATATTCTTGTGGCCGGGGTGCTAAAGCAAAATGTGTCATTTGGCCTTTGCATGCTCCAACTTGTGGTTAAGATGTTAAGGTAGACAAGATATCAAGTTAGCCAACCTCAAGTTCCTTTTGTGACCAGTTCTGGCTGGTTGTGCATTGAGCAAAGCAAACAAAGTTTAGATTATCTATTAACCTAACAGTTACAGTGGAAATTTCCTCTTGACTACAATCATGTTTTATTTAATACATTGTACTGTAAGTGCCATGGAGGACAGACGGGCGTCCCAGCCAGGATAGAGACTGAGTTCTTGCCTATTCAGGAAGCCAAAATAGAAAGACTGCAGGAGAGGAGACACAACCCAGTTGGAATGCCCTGGCTGGGATCGAACTATAATGAATGGACTGGGTGAACGTTAATACTGGGAGAAGTTCAGACGCCCACATGGAAGGCGGTTGTGTTCCTTGAGGCTGATCCTAATCAGGACACCCACAGGATTGCAAGGGAATTGGAGTGCGAAAGTTCAGCCTTGTCAAGGTCCTTAGGTGCCACCAGATGGTGCTGCTGGTAGAGGACAACATTGTTTTCCATGTGACCTAGAAGTGCTCCCGACATGCAGTGCAGTGTCACCAGACGCAATCCTGGGTCTTATTTGACACACTTGGAGAAAGGAAGGAAGAAAGGAAAGAAGGAAGGAATCAATCATATATTGTATTTTGGTATTGATCTTTTGGCGGGTGTTTATTGGAAACCTGTGGTTGACCAATGAATAACTTTTCTTTGAACTGAGAATTGTGTTGTGGATTACTGTCTGTGGTTTGGGGCTCAGTGGCACCTCTGTGTGGTTACAACATGCATTATCAATAAAAAATATATGAAAGTATAAAACAGCACACCATACACTTGTTCAGTCTTTTGCTATATCACCACCTACTGTAGTTCAGTTTTCTTCAGTCCCAAATCGAAAGTGTGTCCACATTTCTTTTTTGCACATGATCAATGAAATTCAGTAGAATCTATTTTCTAAGAGCCCCAACCAAGTGATGACATACTACTATATCATTGATTGTTGTGCTTAGGTAAAATTTTATTTGTTCATTGTTTTGAGACACAATAGAGTAGCACATATCTTTGTCACTTCACATTAATTTTTTCTTCTTTTGCCCTCTCACACTCTATATGTATGATGTCAGATCAACTGACTGTTGCTAATGTAACCTATTATAATATGGGTGTCTGTGAGTCATTGTGCCCTAAGATCAGCTGGTATCCCACACTGGCTACCATCATGCATCAATTGTTACTTTGTATCAAAAGTTGTCAGACCTCTATAACTCAGATTATTATAAATGGATTTGGAAATGAATGGATGGTGTTAGTGAAAACTTTCTATGTCACTTTTTTAGTGATTTTGAGTTTGCCTTTCCTGTACTTTCTGTACCATTTTGTTTCCAGCACTGAAGACAATAACATCATATATCGCCTTTTTACTTTTTAACTGTATTATTATACATAAGATGTTACCAAAGTATTTTAATCTATCTAACTATTTTGGAATCTTCAGATTTACAAAGACATATTGTATGTTGCAGATTAGATAGATAGATAACAGTCAATAATCTTGTATTGTGTTAACGTTTACACCCTGTGGAATTGAAGAGTTGCATAGTGTGGGGGAGGAACGATCTCCTCAGTCTGTCAGTGGAGCAGGACATTGACAGCAGTCTGTAGCTGAACTGCTCTTCTGTCTGGAGATGATACTGTTCAGTGGATGCAGTGGATTCTCCATGATTGACAGGAGCCTGCTCAGTGCCCGCCGCTCCGCCACAGATGTCAAACTGTCCAGCTCTGTGCCTACAATAGAGCCTGCCTTCCTCACCAGTTTGTCCAGGCGTGTCTTCATGCTGCCTCCCCAGCACACCACTGTGTAGAAGAGGGCGCTCGCCACAACTGTCTGATAGAACATCTGCAGCATCTTATTGCTGATGTTGAAGGATGCCAGCCCTCTAAGGAAGTATAGTCGGCTCTGTCCTCTCTTGCACAGAGTATCAGTATTGGCAGTCCAGCCCAGTTTATCATCCAGCTGCACTCCCAGGTTTTTATAGGTCTGCACCCTCTGCACACAGTCACCTCTGATAATCATGGGTTCCATGAGGGGCCTGGGCCTCCTAAAATCCACCACCAGCTCTTTGGTTTTCCTGTTGTTCAGTTGTAGGTGGTTTGAGTCGCACCATTTAACAAAGTCCTTGATTAGGTTCCTATACTCCTCTTCCTGCCCACACCTGATGCAACCCATGATAGCAGTGTCATCAGCGAACTTTTGCACGTGGCAGGACTCCAAGTTGTATTGGAAGTCCGATGTATATAGGCTGAACAGGACTGGAGAAAGTACAGTCCCCTACAGCGCTCCTGTGCTGCTGACCACAATGTCAGACCTGCAGTTCCCGAGACGCACATACTGAGGTCTGTCTGTAAGACAGTCCACAATCCATGCCACCAGGTATGAATCTACTCCCATCTCTGTCAGCTTGTCCCTAAGGAGCAGAGGTTGGATGGTGTTGAAGGCACTAGAAAAGTCCAGAAACATAATTCTTACTGCACCACTGCCTCTGTCCAAGTGGAATAGGGATAGGTGTAGCATGTAGATGATGGCATCCTCCGCTCCCACCTTCTCCTGGTATGCGAACTGCAGAGGGTTGAGAGCTTTGCCTCAGGTGGTGAAGCAGCAGCTGCTCCATGGTCTTCATCACATGCGACGTCAGAGCGACAGGCCAGAAGTCATTCAGCTCACTAGGATGTGATACCTTTGGGACTGGGGTGATGCAAGATGATTTCCAAAGCTTGGAACTTTCCCCTGTTCCAGGCTTAGGTTGAAGATGTGCTGTATAGGACTCCCCAGCTCCAACGCACAGGCCTTCAACAGTCGTGGCAATACTCCATCTGAATTATACTATTTATATCTAAGCTGATTGGTGTAAACTAATTCATTTCTTAATGGTGTTATGCAGATTATTCTGGCTTTATAAAATGAATGTTCTACCATATTTGCCAGTCTGCATAGAGAATTCATCTGTTAATATTTGGGATCCATTCGGTCTAATGCTATAATAAAGGACATCCACGTTTGGCTCATTACAAAGAAGATGGTTAAATGGCTGTTATTTAAAAGTATTTAAAGAGAATTTCACAACAATGGATAGATTACACGCTTTTATAAATTCCATTTCAGCATCCTATTGTGTTACAGTGAACCCTAGCCATGTGAGACTCAGTTTACAAAAATAAGCCATTGTGCAAGTAAAAGCTTGGACACATATTTTCCTTTGTGTGTAGCTCTTTGCACATATGCAGTTGAGGAATCAGAAAAAGACCTTTATTTACAGAATAACTGTGTATCCAAACCTACCTAATAATACTTCACACACAGTTATGGCCTTTAGCATTTTTCTTTTATGTTACCATATGTCATTAAGATGGTGTAATAATATTATGAAAAAACTATGTGCTTTGAAAAAAGATATCCTTTAGAATTTACCGCAGGTTAAAAATTAAAAATGAGAAAATCTCAGAAACTGACTGGTTGTGTATCCTGGTGGGCTGAGACAAAAGGCCATGATCTAGCCTGGAATGGAAGAAATAGAGAAAATGTATGATTCCCCTATGGGAATGTCTGGGACAGAAATGGGGTTGTGATTGGAGGACGTAGTTGTGGGTTGTTATGAAGTAGGGAGCTGGCTTATCCTGTTGGTCTAGGAGGTACATTAAGGAAGCTGGACTAAGATAAAGACAGGGGTAACAATGAAGCTTAGTCACTCACTGCCATTTCCCACCCAGTGAGAAGAAGACCATCTCTCTCAGTGGCCATACTCAAACAGGGCATGCTGGATCAGGGTCCATGCTGGCCCAGAAACTAATCAATAAGACGGTGAGCCACCTGGTAGCCTATTTTCAGGTGGTATTATTTAGCCAACACTCAGATTTATACTTTTTTTTATTATTTTAGGCATATTATACATGAATAAATGTTTAACTTTATTCCTGTCTTTTCTATATCCATATTACTAACCGAGAATGGTAAACCGGATATGGACGCAGGGACCTGCCCGTGGACGCAGGAGACATAGTGCGCAGGCGCCACACAAAGCCCCCCTCCCCAGAGTGAAACGGGAGAGACTACGAACGTGCGCAGGTGCCACACAAAGACCCCTCCCGCCCCAGAGCGAAACGGGAGAGACTATGAACCGTCTGACATGCCGCAAACCAGGTAGGCACGGGTCCAAAAAGAAACCGGTCGACTGATGAAAACTGGAATGCAACAGCTTCAAAAAAAACCTAGGCATGAAACACATGCACAGCGAGATACAGAATATAAAAGCAGAAAACACGACAGTTAAATGTCCACACCATACAGCGGAAGGCAGACCCGAAAGGTGCAGGCGCCTACATCGCGCATCGGAAGGCGCGGGACAGTACGGAAGGCAAAGGCACCTACACAGCATGGTAAAACCCGACATAATCCGGAAGGCACAGGCGTCGCCGCCATATTGTGAGTGGCACTACTGCGTAGTGAAGGCGCAGGCGTCACCGTCATATTGTGCGTGGCACTGCTGCGGAGTGAAGTTAGGAATAATGTGCTGCTTGGGATTGTACAAAACGGCGAACGCGACCCACCGTCTGAAACTGCGGAGGCAAAGCAGGCACGGGTTCAAACTGAACGAGCTCGACTGACAGATATACGCCTACAACGTGCGTCTCAAACTGAAGAAGCAGGGCAAGCACGGGTTCAAAACAACGCAAGCTCCTACAACGCGCGTCTGAAACTATAGCTGCCCAGTGGGCACGGGTTCAAAACGCCGGGGGTAGGCGAGCAAAGCGAGCAGGGGGCGGAGTCCCCTTGTTTTATCTAATTGACTGGAGTTGCAGATCTAAAAGGAAGGTATAAGTATTGAACTAAAGCAGCAGCCAGTCCTGACAGTATGGTAAAAGTATGGGATTTGAAGACATTTTGGTTAGAGCTACCTAATAAAGCGTATGAAGTTGAATAGGGTCACCCTAGGACACTACTGCAACAAACATATTTTATTTTATTAGATTCATTTCTGTAGATGCCTTATAATTGCAGAAACACTGGCCACCATTTTCTTACATGTATTTTAAATTTGGAGTGCAGGCTTTTTTAGTTCATTCAGAGGGATGAACCTTCAGCCCTTTCATTTAAAGCCCATCATCTTAGCCACTTAGTCCTTTGTCCTAGTCTCAGTGTGCATTTACTTCTACAGCTAAAACTGAGGTGTTTTACTCAGGTTTTTTATTTTATGAACTGCCACTGTGTAACTTGCTTTGGCGTGTGCTGTTAATGGCTTAATATAAAGAATAATTAATTTTATGTGTTCATTGGTTTATTATCCTGTTATAGAAAGGCCATATGTTCACTGATGCACTCAAACATTAAAGAGTAATACTGCGCTTAGTGTGACGTTTAATACTATTTAACTTCTCAGCAGCTGTAGAATACACCAGACACATCGTCACTGTCATCTGTAGTATAAAAAAAACTACAAAATGCAAAATGTGCACACAGAGACTTCTTTTCTGTATAATACTGCTATTTCTCCTGCTTTCTGTAAATAATTGTGAATTGTAAGGGGTCACAGGTGAAGCAGACATACTTGTCAGAAGATGGATAGTCATTTTTATATTGATTAAGTGGAACTAAACTGATTATATTTGTGTTATTACCAATTTAGTTAGATATACAACCAGGAGAATGGATTGTTACAGATGGATTTTTCCTTCCATACCTTTTTGTTTCTCAATGGCTTGTATTTCTTTTTTTTTGTCGAGCACTACAATACATGAGACCCATATATGTACATTTTTTTTGGTTCAGGTGTACATATGACCAAATACGCAACTTCATCATCATCATCATCAAGACACAGTTTCCAGTCCATTATGGTGAAGGCAAAAACGTTTTCACGCACATTTTGTCTTTTCCTAACTACACAGGCTTTGCCAGCTGCTTGAAGATGGTTGATCTGCAGTGGCTGAACTATTTAGTAGACTGGTGAAATGTAATCAAACTGCACTAGTATAGTGGCATGGTGAATGCTTTGTTTAAAAATAAATAAATAGTGAACACTTTATTTAAAGTTACGTCAGTTGTAAATGTCCAACAAATACAATTCTTTTTTCTCACTTTCATATTGTTACATGCAATCTCCTCATTCTCTCTCTCACCTTCCATTTATTTCTAGAAACGTCTCACAAATAAATTAGCGTACTTGAATGAAATTGTATCCTTGAAGTCAATTGATTATCTTTTACAATGCCCTTTGTTTCATATAACTTGTGCAGCTTAAATTACAATTCTATTCTGTATTTAATGAACTCTTTAATTTCAGACAGAATGCTTATTTCTACAGTGCAACTGAGTACTTTTGTATGTGGATATAGAAATTGAAGTTACTGTATATATATACATTATGTTAATGGAATCAAAAAATAGAATGTCATTTAATGCACAAGTGATCACGATCCATGGATTAGTATTAATGATTATTTTATGACCTTGCTCAAATTTTTTTTTCTTACAAAGTTTATCAGTGAGAATACCATTGAGCATGCAGCTATACAGTAAGTAGCTGATTCTATAACAAAACAGCTTAGCTATCACATAGCATCCTCTAAGCACCTACAGTATATAAGGGATTGAGAAGTACTGTAAATACTATATACAGTGCTTGTGTCCCAACCTTGTGTAAGCCTCTTTGTCTTTAATTTAACTATACAGCTGAAAGGATCTTATTAAAATCGAATGTTTAGGAAAAAATAGCGAAAAAAAACTAAAATGAGAGATACTGTAAGATGAGCAACCCAATTAGTCTGCTCCTACCCCTTCCACTTCATGGTGAAGGCCTCCCACTCTAACGCTATGTACCTCATTTCTCGGTCCAGCAGTTTCTGGCTAAGGTGCATTATGAGGTGATCAGCTCCTTCGACAACTGTGCTTAACATGGCCCCTAGGCCAGTGTATGAGGAATTGGTCTGGAAGATGAATGGCAGGAAAAAGTTATGAGACAACAAAATAGGAGCTGCCATTAAGACCATTTTTTCACAGAATGCAGTCTCAGTTATGGGGTTTCATGCCACCATGTTAGAAGCTTTTTTCCTCATGAGGTCAGTCAAAGGTACAGCCCTTTTGGAAATCCGAGGTGCGAACATCCAATAATACCCTAAGATGACTTATACTTGACTTTTGGTTTGTGGCCGGGGTCATTTGTGAATGGCAGCAACTTTGGACCACTGTAGTTTGACTAGTCCTCCTCCCACCACATAGCCCAAATACGTAGCCTTGGTCAAGCCTGAAAAATGTTTTTTGGGTTGATCTGGAGGCCAGTGTCATGAATAGTAAGGAGAACAGCCAAGTCATGTCGGAGGTGTTCCTTCCTGGTGGTAGGATAGATGACCATGTCATCAAGGTTGGCAGGACTATAGGTATTATGAGGTTGTTGCAGTGTGTCTACCAGATGCTGGAAGATTGCCAGGACCCCATGTACTCTACTAACATGGCCTTTTCCTTTGCTGAATCTGTCAGGGGAATCTGAGCCTTTTGTCATGTTGAGGGTGGAAAGGTACCTGGCACAATCAAGGCACTCAAGAAGATCATCCAACCTTAGCATGGGATAGGCATCGAAATGGGAGAGTTGGTTAAACTGATAGAAGTCTTTACAAAAATCACAAAGCCCATTGGCTTAGGGACCAGGACAATGGGACTGAACAGAACTGTGATTGGGTATCATCTTGGAACAGCTGCTGTCTGCCCACAGCGAGGCCCACTGGAGCTTTCAGTTGCAGCTGGTCCCAGTTGCCTTTGCTTTGTGCCCAGTCTCTTCCCAGTGTCACGGTGTATTGAGACCGAGGGGCGACTACCATCCTCAGATGACATAGATCCCTCTGAGCGCATAGCCAGCATACTGTTTTGGGATATTCTTGAGTCATGCTGTGGATACACCGTCATATAGCTGCTGTCAGTGTCATAGTGGGTTTGGATAGGGTGTCCGTTCAAGCAAGCTGAGAAAGGAACAACACAAGGGATAGATGCTGACACAAAATAATATTTGTCTCCGTGGGCTCATCCACAGTTCATTGAATGATCCAGGGTGTGGGCATTTGGTCATGATGGTGCCTAACTCACCACAAGCACCATCAACACATCAGCCTATTCACATTGTGGCCAACACTGTCATGTGGCCATGCAGTAAAAAATCACCATAAACATTTCTATGTCTTCTTGTGGTTTCACTGGAACGAGTAATTCAGCTGGATCCTGGCTCCTTCCAAAAAGAGATGCCTCTGCTGCTTCATGATGGGCTTCCACTTCAGCCAGTTCAGCCTGCTGAGCCTCACTTGACTGATCTGTTCAGTCAGTTGTTGGACCATAATAGTTCTTTAATTTACAAAAAAAAAAAATCAAACAGAAAATGGGCAACTGTCACTTGTTGCCCTCTACCTGCACTTTCTGGTAAGCTAAAGCTTTCAAGGAGTTACTGACAGTTTGGCACTCAGGTCCAAATGTGACGCAACCTACTGGGGATGTATTTCTTTTTATCGTGTGGATCAGAAGGGGAGGGGGCTTCTAACACTCTGTTGCCCTTAAGGGGCAATTTCTTGGTGCTATGAGGGAAAAAGAAGACCAGCGCTCCATCTGGTTCTTGTGGTGGTACCACATACCTTAGACGAGATCATTTTTTTGTTTGTTATTTTTCGTTTTTTACAGTTTGACCACTGGAATTTCTATTGAGTTGCTAAAGTTAAAAATGTGAGTCAGTGGCAGAAACTGAATCTGACATACGCACAAGGCCTAAACTGCTAAACTACTGTGTGCCTAATGTCTATGAGTGAACTGATAAGATACTCCAAAAATTTTCTGATGTGATTCTCTGGAAACTCTCTTTAGTTTCAAGGCGGAGGATTCAGCACATCCATGGATTATTCCTATAAAACTCACAATAACGTCCTTGGCTTTCAGTAAGACTGTGGCACATTGCTATATTACAATAAGTCATACTGCTACTCATTTGAAAAGGAGCACAGAACAGGGACTGACTAGACTGGAGAAAAACAGAACATTTAAATAAGTCTGGAGAAAGGGAGAGATCATTACAGGTGAACAGGAGTGGAGAGCAAAGGGGTCAAACAGCAATACAGGAAATTATCATCCACTAGAAACTGAGACAGAATACCCAGTGGTGGTTGATTTAGAGCCATTCTTCATTGGCTCTAACAATGAGAGAGCTCATCTGGGAGTGCGGAGGTCAAATAGCAGCCTGTTTTGTTATAAATAAATGAAGACCTAAGTAAGTACATAACAAAAACATAAACCTACTGATTTGAATTCTTTGCTCACATGCAATGGCAGTCAGTTTGTAGACCTGTTGACTCACACTCGTGTAGCACATTTTAGGAACTAGTAGTCTAAACTATTAAAAGAAGAAAAATGCAAAGCAAGAGAACAGTGAGCAGCACAACTCCCTAACCCTTTACAAATATATTATAACTAGAGAGCAAAACTGGCAGCTGTGACTACATTTTCAGCTGAGGATCTTTGATTATTTTTTAGGAATAGCAACACAATGGGTTATGTCAGAACCAGCGACTGGAGATTGATCATTAAGGAGGGTGATGTACAGCAGGAGAACATTGAGCAGCTCAGATCCCAGCAGATTAGATAGATATGTATCATTCCTGCACAGACTCTTCTACTTAATCACCAATAATGGTCATCTATGTAATTCTCCTTTCAGTGGCACTAATCAATAACTGTGAACAGATTTAAACATGTAAGGACAAATGAAATAGATTTAAATAAAAATTTATGAAAATCAAAAATCAAAGGCATTAATTAACAAGAAGTCTCAACTCAAATGAATTAGTCAGCCATTTCTTTCACATCTGTTAATTTAGTTGTTATGGTTTGTTGTGCTGCTGTTTGAATATCATACCTACTTGTAGGATGCTCAGCTTCCCTTCACAAACACATACTTAAAAAAAAAAAAAACTAAAAAAAGAAAACAAACAACAACATATAATTGCTTTCTGTGTGTTGCCTGGTTTGATGTTAAATAGGTGAGCCACAGCTAATAAGTGGTCAACCTGTCACAACGTACACATTTGCTCTCCTTTATCTAGTAACAATCTGGCACCCCAGCCATTTGGTCAGACATCAGCACTCCCTAATTATCCATGTATCAATCTATAAATGTCATCTTGCTTTGTAAACTGATACCATTATTCACATTGTTGTTACTCAAGTCAGCATTTACCAAGAAATGCATCTGGCACGTGTGTTTTAATGAAGTGGATAATAGCAAAAAAAAAAAAAAAAAAACTGCTTCAAAGCTTATATACAAAAAATGTTTACCCAGAAGCTGCCTGACAAATATTCTACTAATTGTCCTCCATTTCTTTTACATTAGTATACTTGATGAATTTTTGCATCAATTATTCTTTTTCTCTCCCATTTTTTCTGTTTGTTTAAGCACTCAGCTTTTTGTCTTTAACCATAAGTAGAAGTTAGCTGATTAATGGGCCTACTGACAGGAGTCAGTGAAGAGGCAATAATATTACAAAATTACCCTGTAGAAAGTGTTATACAGAACTCTGCAGTCCATTTAAAATAAGCTTCTTTTCTATCGTAAGCTTAGTTTCAATATGAAAAAGAAGACCTACAAACATTGTAGAAATAATTTTTGACAGAGTTAGGCCAATGTGGATCTTTTTTAAGACACAGTGGTTTACAATGTACTCCTCTTCTTCGTTACTGGGCATTTTTGAAAAATGACTTGTCAGCCAAACATCTTTTTATATTTTTGACTCACAAAATCTGGATACTATGACTTATATACAGCATATTGAACATTTTTGTTTTTCAAATATATTCTGTATGAGGTACGAGGTGCATTTTAATTCTCTGCTATGAGTGCTGCATCACTCACATTTTATTATGCTAAAGAAATGCTCCCTAATGTTGGGCAGGACTGAGGTTTCCTCAGCATTGCAGTTTATTTAACTTTATCTGACAGCGGGTGAGGTCAAAAGTTTATTCATGAACTACAGAATGCAACAGTAGTTAAGGCCTGTGCCTCCCAGTTTCAGGTGACTGGATTCAAATTCTGAACTCAGTTATTGTTGTTGAGTTTGGATGTTCAGCCCTTCTCAGTTTGGGAGTTTTGGTTTTTCTTCTCAGATTCCATAAATAATTAGCTTAGGTTATTTGGAGACTCTCAATTGATCTTATGTATCTAAGGATGTCCTAAAATACACTGAAATCGTGACCAGGCTTGCTTCCTGCTTTGTGACAAAGCTTATGGAATAGGCTCAGGCTTCCTTCAAACCTAATAATATTGATATTTAACTGGCCTAAAGCTGCAAATCCATTTTTATAGTCTGTTGTTTTATGTACGGGAAAGACAAAATACATATGATGAATGGATGGCTGTTCATAATTCATTGTTTGACTTTATATTAAATTAGATTTTTATATATTTTGTTGATTTATATATTCAAAGTTGACAGAAATACATATATATAATTTATATATACTCTATACAGTAATCCCTCGCTATATCGCGCTTCGCCTTTCGCGGCTTCACTCCATCGCGGATTTTATATGTAAGCATATTTAAATATATATCGCGGATTTTTCTCTGCTTCGCGGGTTGCTGCGGACAATGGGTCTTTTAATTTCTGGTACATGCTTCCTCAGTTGGTTTGCCCAGTTGATTTCATACAAGGGACGCTATTGGCAAATGGCTGAGAAGCTACCCAGCTTACTTTTCTCTTTCTCTTGCGCTGACTTTCTCTGATCCTGACGTAGGGGGATTGAGCAGGGGGGCTGTTCGCACACCTAGACGATACGGACGCTCGTCTAAAAATGCTGAAAGATTATCTTCACGTTGCTATCTTTTGTGCAGCTGCTTCCTGAAACGACATGCTGCACGGTGCTTCGCATACTTAAAAGCTCGAAGGGCACGTATTGATTTGTGCTTGAAAAACAAACTCTGTCTCTCTCTATCTCTCTCTCTTTGTCTGCTCCTGACGGAGGGGGTGTGAGCTGCCGCCTTCAACAGCTTTGTGCCGCGGTGCTTCGCATACTTAAGCCAAACAGCCCTATTGATTTGTTTGCTATTCTCTATCTCTGTGACAGTCACTGCTCCTGACACGCACTCCTTTGAAGAGGAAGATATGTTTGCATTCTTTTAATTGTGAGACGGAACTGTCATCTCTGTCTTGTCATGGAGCACAGTTTAAACTTTTGAAAAAGAGACAAATGTTTGTTTGCAGTGTTTGAATAACGTTCCTGTCTCTCTACAACCTCCTGTGTTTCTGCACAAATCTGTGACCCAAGCATGACAATATAAAAATAATCATATAAACATATGGTTTCTACTTCGCGGATTTTCTTATTTCGCGGGTGGCTCTGGAACGCAACCCCCGCGATGGAGGAGGGATTACTGTATATAAATATATAAACAGTACATGCATATATAATTTATATACAGTATATATATATATAGGCTGTCAAATAAACAAACCACACGCTGTGGCGCAGCATAAAGGCGGTTCATCTCTGATGCTGACGTCCGAGGTTTGATCCCCGAGAGGGGAGCAGTAGAGTGCGTGCGCCTGATGAGCCCAAATGAGGGCGAAACACGTGTTGCGTACTCTTTGTATTATTTGACAGTAAACTATGCAACATATATATATATATATATATATATACAGTATATATATATATATATTTATATATAT
The DNA here is from genome assembly GCF_900747795.2 of Erpetoichthys calabaricus. NCBI lineage: Eukaryota > Metazoa > Chordata > Cladistia > Polypteriformes > Polypteridae > Erpetoichthys > Erpetoichthys calabaricus. Next base: position 208,738,874 of record NC_041397.2, on the reverse strand, counting down.
ATAGTGACATTAGCTGGCACTATACCAGCGCTTAACCTAACACAGTCAGACGCAGGAGGCACACCTATAAAAACACAAGCTTTTATTTTCTTTTTCTTCCCTCGTAACCCTCGTGGAGAAAGTCTTCCCTGTTCCCACAAGCCCAAAACACAGTACAAGCGCAACACAATACTTTAGCTTCTTTCTTTTCTTTCACTTTTGTCTTTCTCCTCCACTCCTCCTCGGCAAGCTTTGTCTCCCTCCTCCCGACTCTGGCTCACCGAGTAGTCTCCTCTGGCCCCTTATATAAGTCACCCACACAGACACAGGAACAGCTGCAGCACCCTCTGGCGGAACCCCCAGATCCCAACAGGGCTGTAGAGAACTCCATCTACCATGAAGCTCTGTGGGAGTCCGAGGCACCACTGGTGGTTGCCAACTAACATGCCGGGGGAGGTACTGTTCTGAATGCTGGCTCCCCTGGTCCTCCCAGCAAGGGTCCCGGCCATCCACCATTATTTATTTATATATACAGTATATAAACACTATATATAACACTATGTACTGCAAAAACCATCAATTATTCATTTACTCTTACATAATAAGTCCTTAACAAAGGCTTCTTTTTTGTGTACATTGGCGCAAGCCCATAGTTTTCTCAGGGTAAGAGGCCTGTCCATTTCATTGTGCACAGTTAAATGTCCCCACCATTTGGCAATGCATTGCCAACTGACTTGGTTACATGCTTTAAGGTTTGAGAATTACCTGAGACTCGAAGAAGACACCTATGTGCACACTGAGACAATAGGTTACCCCTCCATAAAGAAAGCATTCAAGTTTTGATTCTGGGGACCAAGGACTTTAACAGGACACTTGAGTTTTACTGTGCTGCCTGCTTCAAAAAGCGAGCTGTATAAAAACTGTTAAATCATAAAACTCCACAAAGTCAATTTTCTCAAAGTCAGTCATCCAGAATGTCATTTGTCCTGATCAGTGGTGAGAAAACAGACTTGAGTTAAAAGAAAAAAAAACCTTGATAGGGAATTTCATTTTTCAACTGATACACTTAATAAAATCATCTCACTGTAGTGCAATAAATCATAAATCTTCTTTATGCAAGTATCACATATGGTTTACTCCTCTCAGCATTCCCTGTCTAAGCTCATTTATGGTACAGACTGTTCCGTACTTATTACACCATCCTAAATAAAACAGTAGTTAATACAAATACACATATGTGTATTTTTATTTTACATAGGCTTGGGCCAGGCATTGTGAGGTTGGTTTGTATTATTTCTGTATTGACAGCAAAGATAGCCATCATTTATTTTCTTATTAGAAAGTGACTTGCTGGCTTTTAAGCAGAACCATAACTTTGCAGCAATCACATGGCGTGGAAAATAAAAAAAGAAAAAAACCTGCTTTAAGATCAACTGAATCAGCTTTCGGGATAGGCATCTGCTCCTTGTGACACTCAGCTAGATAGATGGGTTAGAAAATTAATGGATGAATCCAAAGTCTCCAGTCTCTGCAAATATGAAGTATATTAAGTAACTCTGATATTCACAAAAATGTTATTTATCCTTGACAACTCAACCAATACACCTTTTTTGACCACTTTAAATATTTTACCTATTCAATATATAAACTGTTACACATTAGTGTCTGTGGATCACCCTGCTGACTCATTTGGGTAAACAGTCCCACCCTAGGACAAAAGCAGCCAGGAGACAACACTCAGTGAGGGCAATTGACTCTGCCCCTTCCGATCAGAGGGGTATAAAAGCCAGACACCCACAGATGGATAGTGTCTCATTCTGGAACCCCGCTCGTGAGAGAAGGAGCTCCACACCATACCTGATCTGATAAAGATTCCTTGCCTTGAGTTCCATTTGTGTTTATTTCAACAATTGTTATTAAACAAGGTAACCCAGTTGGTACCCCAACATTTCCCCAGTTCAATTGGCATACCTTGTATGACCACAATTCATTATACATTATTTTTATAAAGAGAGGCCACATTCTCCCTGCACTCCAGGAAAGACTAGGATCTTTTACTTATCAATCACTTTCATTGACTATTTTAACTTAATGCTTTGTCATATAGTATGTGCTGTAATCACTTCCATTCTGACAGCAACTGGACAGACCCTAACACAATGAATCCTCTTCTGACCATTTCCTGGCTATTATCTGTTGTTTTACTATCTTATTGACTACTGTCTGTCAGTTTCTTCTATTCCTCATTTATTAGTACCCTGCTGCCATCCACTTTGCTCAAATGTCCCAATGATATCACTTAAACATAAAAATAAGTCAGACAATACACAAACACAATATAAAAAACACAACAACTCCTTTTAATCCCACAAATCCCATACCTATTTGATATATATGACATAGCTGATTCATTTTCGTTCTGAAATTAGAATTATTATACATCTGTATATAGGTCTTATAAGGTCTCAGTGCCTAGTAGCTTCATCATTTTGGAATTCAGAATGGATAACACCCAAGAAACATATAGCCCTACATGACATAAACTTAAACATTTAGCCATCAAAATGAACATACAGTATTTGTATTGTTCAGTCTCTTCCTTTAAATGTAATGGTTTATATAGGTGTAATCTGTTACTGCTGCAACCTACGGAACTCCTCATTTCACCATTAATATAAGCACAATTTAACAAACCACCAAGGCCAGGTTCCGTATCTGTGTGTATCACCAAGGTGGAGCATCACAGGCAACTCTTACTTTGCCTTTGTTACAGATGATTCTTACTTGGTAACATAAATATATCACTTATGTAATAGGACTGGTTTTGGGCTAACTCATGGTTGCACTGGTTAGTGCAAAGTGAGTTGTCTCCATGGGCTTTTTCATTGCATTATTTCTCTAATGGTCTTCTAAACCCAGACCAGGAAGAATATTATATTAAAACGTATGCCAAACCATCACCCATTGTTTTATCATGGGAAAGGCTTTTGGAGACACCTCACCTTAAAAGATATTTCCCTTTTTCACAGATTGTTTTTCCTGTAAACTCATATTTATGTTACACCACTGTCTCTATTTGTTTTGTCTATTCTTACATGAACCAACCTCCAGGGATATACAGTTCACAGCTGCAATGCATTTGCTCCCAGGCCTACTGTACAGTCCACTATCTTAAGACTTCACCCAGGTCACCATAGCTTTTCTATTGAGAGTGTTCTCTCTCCCTCACCCCTGACTGACCTAGCTGATGGAGCTTATGTTTTGCATGACAATAGAAATTATTGTTAACCCCGACACAGACAGGCATGACACGCCAAGTAGGGCCCTGGAAACATTCAGGCGCCCCCTGGTTGTAGCTACGGGGCCCAGCAGGGTTGAACTTCTATGCTCATGACCCGTGGCCCTGCTGGAAACCAAGGAGGCTGCCCTCTGCTGGACCAGGGGAGAAACAGTCTTGAAAGTATTCTCTCCACTGGTCCTTCCATGGTCAGGGCATCCAGGCTGGGTAAGGTCCCAGGCCATCCACCACACTATATACACTGTAACCACAAGGGTATGCCACTGAGCCACAAACCACGGACAAAATAATGTCCAAACACAACTCCAGATTCAAATAAAATATATTTTTTTTTGGTTCTAACACCTCCTTCATACAATTACCAGCCAAAATGCACAAATACAAAGCGTCTCCTTCACCTCCTGTCAAGTGTTGTCCACAGCCTCCAGACTCTGACTCAGTTAAGAGAGGCTGCAGGCTCTCTTTTAACTCCAACCCAGAAACTGCTTCTGGTGTCACCCGCAGGTTGTCTGAAGCATTGGAAATCAGGGTAGTCCTCCCCCAGCAGCTCCCTCTGGTAGTTTCTAAAGACCCCTGACAGGGCTGCAATTCCAGACCCTGCGGGTGTCTTAATTGGGTTCAGCCCTGAAGAAACTCTGTCATCTGTCATTTGGAGTGATTGAGTTTACCCGTTTGCTCGGTCCATCCATTATGGCCTCCTGACTAGACAAGCAACCTTCCTTTATCTTGGCCACGGTACCTGTCCTTCTTCCATGGCACCTACAATACTTATATTTAGTTATTTGCTAATGGTGACTGATATCTGATTCATTTGCCTCTCACAGATATTTTTCAAGATTTTGTTGGGGATTTGCCATTTTCTTTTTATGCGACTGAAATTTTACATTATTGCAACTTTTGGATTCAGAAACACTCCCTAGTAAATGTTTCAAACTGTATGTCATTTATATTTAATAGAGTAACATTCTTCTGCACAGGATACTAATGAGATCCCTGGCACAGGGTAATGTTATAATTACCACATAATTAGAGAATTCATTGGTCAAAATGCATATTGTTTTGACTCTTCCTGTGCTCCTTATGTTTAATGTTATCTTTTATTTAACACGGTTCATCTAATAAGCTCCCATTAATTTATACATCCCTTTCAAACGCTTCTATTTCACATTTGACTTATTTCATACCTAATATTCTCTTACAATTTTTGTCTGCTAAAATGACAAGCAACTCCATCTCATTTACAATTACCTGAAAACACAAGGCAGGCTGGATAAAGATAGAGAAGGATTCCTTGTCTTTAATTTTAATGTTGTAAAATTAGAAACTCAGCTGAAACCAGTGGACAGATGGACTAAATAAATCTGCCAGGGTTTATCCATTAAGCAGACTGATTTCTCTTAAAATTGGCCCCTGACTAGCACAACAAAAATTAAAATAAAACGAAGGAAAATGAAGGCAGCAATTTTTCCAAAGATATTAGACTTGCTATTGAATTGCAAAAATTGATTATGGGATGGTCACTTGCATTAAAAGCCTGGGAGAAAGCGTACAGATTTATCCTCTGGGACTGGGGAGCAACTAGAACTGGGAAAATATTCAGCTTAACAATGTTTTTTAGGTTCATGTGGAACCAGGGGCCATTTGGTGAAGCAATTACGATCATTGCCATTGATGCTTTGGGGACAAATGGACAATCTGCTAGGATATTAAGTAACGTTTTAGGGTGTTGCCATATTTTTGTTCACTTTACTGATTAAAAAATAATGAATTCACCCCAGCAATTGACCTTTAAAGGATTTTGAGCAAAAATATTGTTTGTCAATTATACTACTCTTGTCTTTTTAAGAAGGACAAATGTTCTATTGATTCACAGAATTGGAAAAGTAGATCTGCACTGTGGACAGTGCCACAGTAACAATTTAAACAGTGCTTATAGTTACTAATCTTCTAAACTGTCATGCTAATATAAAGTAAATAGATATGCGTTTCAGTATGTTCAAAAATGTAAAAAATACACTTCAAATATCTAGTGTGTGCATTTAATTTTTTATTGAAAAAGACACACAATTCATCCACATCTTACTTTTAAGCTCAGGTAAAGAATTAATTAAAGTAAAATGTAAAATTATAAACTTCTGAATGATTTTAGCCATGCAAAGTCATTTGAAGGTTTAATTACCTGAATAATTAATTAATAGAGGAGCTGTAATACTAGATTTAGAAATGAATTTATGGCCTCCTACTTCTATAAGACTGTGGATTTAATAAGCTTACAATTCAAAACATTAAAAGCTAGATAAGTAAAAGTACAACCCAAAGCTCTGAAGACTGATAAGTTTAGTGTACCTTTCAAAGGAGCCTACTTATTAAACGCTCACAAGCATTTTCAGGCCACAGCAACTGTTTTAAAAACTGTTTTTGTGCTATGACAAATTCGACTTTACATCTGTTTTTTGTTAAAAATATATGGAAAAATACAAATCGTCTTCAGTCTGTTTATGCAACCTTACATCAGTCAGCAGATGATAAAATATGTAAAATAATACAGTATATTGTAGTATATAGAATCAAATAAAAGCTTATAAATTAAAAAATATTGTCTTATTTACCTGGACTTTGGTGCCAATAACTCTGAGTTCCAATGCATGGTGGCGTTGTTAGTCTGCTTTGTTATTCATGCATACCAGTTTAGTTCAAATTTTTGTTTGTGCTATTCACAGTGTGTTGTTTGTGTTGCATTTGTGACTTTAATATTTGCATCAATGGCTACGAAAAACATTCCTAGCCTTAACCGTCATGCTATATTGTTAGAAGATAAGGTTACCATGATAAAACATCATGAAAGGGGTGAAAAGGTTGCTACCATTGCTTGTGCTTTTGGTTTAAGTCAGATGATGATGTATGACAAGGAACAGATTTTCATCCACATTAAGGGTAAGGCTCCAGGAATGAAGAACACCGTCATCAGCAAGATGAGAGGCAAGATTTATGAAGAAATGGAAAACCTTCTGTTCCTTTCGATTGAACGGCAGACTTGTCAGCATATTCCCATTAACCAGATTTTGATTCAGAAGAAAGTGTTGTTTTTGTTTGCAGACCACCTTTCCCAAGAATAACACAGAGTTCAAGACAAGTGCAGCATGGTTTATGAGGTTTAAGCAGACTTTTCACAATGTCATAACTTTGTTATTCTCTTTAATTTAGCATTAATAAAGTGTATACATTTAAGGGAAATGCTTATTAGGTGTTTATAGGGTGTCTGAATAATTTGTTAGGGGTTTTCTGACTTAAGTCATGCCTTTCAGAACCATTTACTGACAAAGGGTGAGGAATTACTGTTCTATAAAAGGGGTAGGCTCACATAGAAATACAAATCCCTTCCAAAAGAGATAACCTTTCCGACATGAATACACTGAGACATTTCCAGTTTCCTTTTGTGTGTTTGACTTGTTTTCTGTGTGTTTTTCAACATTATATACTATGGGGGCTTCCCCATCCAACAATGGCTGCTCTAGCTCTTTGATGTCATGCTGCCCTCCTAAGGTATCATGGGGCACTGGGAAAAAAAGTTAATCTAAGTTGGACACATGGCAAATTTCCAGGAAAATATTTGATAAATAAAGTTACTGGTGAACACAGCAAATTCACTGTGAAACATGCTTTGTCAAATGAGGCAATTTACTAGTCATCCCACCATAAGTTGCTCTAAAAACCAAAATGCAATAAGGGGACAAGTGGTAGAAACAACACTAAAGCCCCAAAGAAAAAAAGTGGAGAGTTTATACCCAGATGCAATTTTATTATGCTTTTTCTTTAAAAATAATAAATACTATATTTCCAGCTAAGCTGCAACTTTCATTCAGCACCATGAAATATCTAGATTATAGTCATGCCATAGTGACCCAAAGGGTCAAAGTAGGTAAATCCTCTATTAGTAAAGTAAGCCAAAGAAAACACAGGAAAGTATAATGACAACCCTGAATGAATTGCTTGTGTACTGAAACCATAACTGTTGCCTTAGATTATGATACTCTGTCTGAGATTTTCAGATGGCTATCAGTACCATAAAATCTCATTATGACCAGGTATGAAAGAAAATGACATTTTTTTTAGACTTGCGTTATTACCCAGCTCTTTAGCCCAAATTGTGATCTGCCTGCTCCATCCAGGTAAGTGTGAGCCCACATGCTTACAACCAAATGGAATGAAAAAATGTGGACTCACTTTGGAGATATTTCATTATTGTCTGGCTATGCAAAAAAACATTGTACTAGCACATCAATGCACATGAACTTGATCTGATATGAACTAATATGTAGACATCCCAAATGTAAAATCTTAATTTTAGGGCAGGGTTGCATGTGCTATGAAAAACTTGCAGATGGGTGTGGAGGCAGTCTTGGAATATTTGACTATAAAAGAAAGTGAAAGTAAAGTAATTGAATCCAGACGTTCTCCAGCGGAAACAATAACGTCTCCTATTGCCAGCTTGAGACTGCTAAAAAAAAAAAAAGATGACAGTAAGTTATTTATCTCTGTGCAGTGTGGCATATTTGATTCGCTGGTAAAATTACTTGCAAAAATGAAAGATTGACAGGTCTTGTATTGAAGTATGCAATACCAATAGAAATATGTCTCGCTTAAGACACCTCTGACTGTTCCAAAGTGAAGTTAACTTAGTAGGCCACATTGCAGAGATTAATAACCACTCTACTGAAGCTTTGTATTTGAGACCAAAAGAAGCCTTTGTTAAGGTCTTGTTACATAACAGCATATAAGTAATGCATTTTTTTTTTGTAGTACCTAAACTATTACCAGATTGGTAATATTTTTCAATTGAAAATTGTTATGCAGAAGTGTAAAGAGGTAATAATGGGAAAGATTAAATCATGTGAAAATTCATAATAAACTTCAAGGAAGATTTTTTTTGTTGAATTCCAATATAGCATGAATATCATGAGCTTTGTATAAATGTCCTTTTGAATGGACTTTTAAAAGAATGGCATAAATTTTAATGTTTGGAAATATCAGAGGAATTATCAGATGAAGCATAGGTTTATACATGAAGAGTGGAGGTCAGTAACTAAAGTTTATGTGGGTAACACTAAACCCTAATGTTGTGAAAATTTTTTCTGCTGTGGATACATTTTTTATGTATGGTCCTTATTATTTTTGAAGGCTTCTTCACCCAAGATCATGTGGGTATGTTTATAGTATTCCTGTTAAGCTTCTGGAATTATGTAAATATTTGTAATATTATTTTTTGTTTTGCTGCAAATTTTTCTTTTTCTCATGTGCACCGCCATTTTGTAGAACCATTTCTATGTTGCGCTGCATAGTTGTTAGATATGTGGTTCTGGAGTAATGCATTGTGACATTATCAATGCAAAACTTGAAATAGTGGCATGTCATTATGCATCCAAAATTATGAAATTAAACAAGACAAGTTACTGTAGTATGTATGTTTGGTTTGACTTCTTGCTGTTCTCTATTTAGACTATGAGTTCAGGATAGCATTTTTGCTTTGTGGTTCTGACTTTCTCTTTGATTTATGGGCTTATGTTCCATCTTCTGATCCTTTCTATATTATTATTCTACCTCATATTAGTTAGGTATTTAAGCATTACCTCAATGTTGTTAAGAAAAAAATAAGTAAAAGTCAGATTCAAAAGTAAGCACTAGTCTTCTATTTTGGAATCTCTTGAATCTGCAATGTTATATTACAGGGGCCCTCAATCACAGTCCTGGAGGGCCGCAGTGGCTGCAGGTTTTTGCTCCAACCCAATTGCTTAATAAGAAGCACTTATTGCTCAAGTAACACTTCTGCTTCACTTTAGTTGTCTCGCTCGTTAAGATTTTGAACCCTTACTGCTTGTTTTACTCTTAAACAGCTGTATTCTTGGTCTTTAATCGCTCCTAATTAGCAATAACATGCAAATGACAAAAGAGACCAGCATTTCTCCATTTAGCTTGTTACCATTTACACCTGTGTGTATTTATCATGCACTATTGGGTTTAATTAATTACTTGGAAGGAAAGTGAAGAGAAAAACGTGAAGGACTGAGAATTACTCCTCCATTTTAGCCTTCAAATCATTTGGATGATATCCTTAGAAAGGGGAAGAAAATCCAGGATATGAGAATTACCTGACATAGCGGAGTTAAAGCAATAACAAGCCATGAAATTAAATAATTGGCAAGAATTGCTTTCTAATTAAGCAGTCTGGTTAGAACAAAAACCTTCAGCCACTGCGGCCCTCCAGGACTGTGATTGAGGACCCCTGCTATATTATATAGCACTAGTCATGTTACCTGTCAAAGACAGGTAATAGAATAAATTTTAAAATATTTAATATCTCTTGCCCTTTGTGTGCCCACAGAACCTTTTCTCTGTATCCTTGTGTATCTGAACCTCTCTTTACTGGTGCTTCTTCTCTCAAGTGTGTTCCTATAAAGACTTCTTTTCAAACTCTGTCATTTCGAAGGCACCTTGCTTGCCTCCTGTCCGCCTATTATATTTCCTGTCTTTGAAAGCGACTCTCAGCATGCCTCCTACTCCTTTAAACCTCCTTGTATATCTCATCACCTTCTATCAATCGTGTCGCCAAAGCCAAACTGACCAATCATGTTGCTTGCAGGGACCAGACGGACACTAAACTTATTTTATTACATAGTATGTAGTCATGATGATGTCACAAAAATGCAGTTTGCAGTGACTAGTGTGGACAAGACTCAGACAAGACAGCAGGTGTGGTTATATAGCAGCTTTTATTCTTCAGCGTCACAGTGAGCAGAGTTTCAGAAAGCAGGCAATCAATATTACTTGACAGCATCAGGGCTCTTCTGAACCCCGTCTGTCGGGTGGGGCAAAGTTTTATACCCCTAGAACGCGTGATTTAATATCATTATGGAATGCAACAGTCATCTCTCAAGGTTGAAGTTTTAAGGAGCTTCATTTCTAAAACAATGATCTGCTTAGCCCTCTCAAAGTACATCGTGTCCTTGACTGAAGTTTTTAAGCTTTGCAGCAAAGATATTGGTGGCTTGCAGCTGCAAAGAGAAAAATAATAAAGTAGGCAGGCGCAGGCTTTTCATGATAAGAGGAAATGGGATAAGGCAGACTCATGTTTTGGAATGCTTAGACCTTGAGTCCCTTGGACAAATATTTTTCTGTTTGCTCATCAAAGCATGCTTTTACATAATGTATGATTTCGTAAAGCTTACTTCTGCTTAACTTCTCAGACATGGATTAGTACAAGGGAACGAAGAGAACATTCATCTTCCACACTAGCAACACAAAGCATCATGGTGCTGTTTTACTAATTAATAATTAATGGAATTATTTATTTTGTCATATTATAAAGAAACTTGTAACTTAACAACTCAGTGTGCTGAAAATTAGTTTTCATATGTAATGGGTAATTTTCTTTTTAAGGCACTTATTTTGAGTAAGATCTTGAAGTTGTTCTTGCAGTCCTGAAACTGAATCATACAATATCAACAGAATGAATGAGATTCAATGGAAATCAATTGAAGAATGCAAAAGTCAAAATAATTCTCTAGTGCCCTCGATAATGTTTGGGACAAAGACACATTTTTCCTTGATTTACCCTTGTAGATAGATAGATAGATAGATAGATAGATAGATAGATAGATAGATAGATAGATAGATAGATAGATAGATACTTTATTAATCCCAATGGGAAATTCACATTCTTCAGCAGCAGCATACTGATACAATAAATAATATTAAATTAAAGAATGATAATAATACAGGTGAAAAAAACAGACAATAACTATGTATAATGTTAAATATTAACGTTTACCCCCCCTGGTGGAATTAAAGAGTCACATAGTTTGGGGGAGGAACGATCTCCTCAATCTGTCTGTGGAGCAGGACAGTGACAGCAGTCTGTCGCTGAAGCTGCTCTTCTGTCTGGAGATGACATTATTTAGTGGATGCAGTGGATTCTCCATAATTGATAGGAGCCTGCTGAGCACCCTTCGCTCTGCCACAGATGTTAAACTGTCCAGCTCCATGCCAACAATAGAGCCTACCTTCCTCACCAGTTTGTCCAGGCGTGAGGCGTCTTTCCTCTTAATGCTGCCTCCCCAGCACACCACTGCGTAGAAGAGGGCGCTCGCCACAACTGTTTGATAGAACATCTGCAGCATCTTATTGCAGATGTTGAAGGAAGCCAGCCTTCTAAGGAAGTATAACCGGCTTTGTCCTTTCTTGCACAGCGCGTCAGTATTGGCAGTCCAGTCTAATTTATCATCCAGCTGCACTCCCAGATATTTATAGGTCTGCACCATCTGCACACAGTCACCTTTGATGATCACTGGGTCTATGAGGGGTCTGGGCCTCCTAAAATCCACCACCAGCTCCTTGGTTTTGCTGGTGTTCAGGTGTAGGTGGTTTGAGTCGGACCATTTAACAAAGTCATTGATTAGGTCCCTATACTCCTCCTCCAGCCCATTCCTGATACAGCCCACGATAGCAGTGTCATCAGCGAACTTTTGCACATGGCAGGACTCCGAGTTGTATTGGAAGTCCGATGTATATAGGCTGAACAGGACCGGAGAAAGTACAGTCCCTTGTGGCGCTCCTGTGTTGCTGACCACAATGTCAGACGTGCAGTTCCCAAGACGCACATACTGAGGTCTGTCTTTAAGATAGTCCTTGTGCTCCACAGTTTAAAATTACAAATCAAATTTTGGTCACAACATCTAGATATTATAACACTTTTTCTACGTGGTCTTCCTATTTCAAAATAATGTTTGGAGCATTTGGCAACACAGGTGTTTATGATTACTCACTGGTGTTTCATTGCTTCATTAGTGCAGGCATAAGATACCTAAGCTTGCTTCTACCTACAGACTGTCTTTGGAATCTATCGTTGCCATTGTTCAACATAGCGACATGAGCTGTGCCAAAGAAGCCATTATGAGTCTGAAAACAAGAATAAAACCATGAGAGACATTGGTAAAACATTAGGATTACCTAAATCAACGGTCTGAAATATCATTAAGAAGAAAGAATGTGTTGGTAAGCTCAGTAATCACAAAGGGCATGGTAGGCCAAGGAAAACTTCCACTTCTAATGACACAAAAACCCTCACTTTGGTAAAGAAAAAACCCAACGCCTGTCTGACAGATCAGAAACCGTCTTCAGCACGCAGATGTGTATGTGTTGGAGACTACTATCTGCAGAAGACTTCATGAGCAGAAATAAAGAGGCCACACTGGAAGATGCAAACCACGAGTTAGCAACAAAAACAGGATAACCAGATTACAGTTTATGAAAAACTACTTAAACAAACATTCGGAATTCTGAAAAATTGTGTGGATGAGACAAAGATGATCCTGTATAATCCTGATCCTGTATCCTGTATAAGGATGATGGCAAGAGCAAACTGTGGGAATAAAAAGCAACTGTCCAAGATGTAAAGAATACCACCTCACCTGTTAAACATGGTGGTGGGGTTGTTATGGCTTGGGCATGTATGGCTGCCACATGTACTGGCACACCTATCTTCACTGATGATGGAGCTGCTGGTGGCAGTTGCACAATAAATTCTAAGGGTTTATAGAAACATCTGCTCAAGTTCTAGTAAATGCCTCCAAACTCGTTGGATGGTGCTTCATCCTACAACAAGATAATGACTCCAAACATATTGCAAAGGCAACACAGGACCTTTTCAAAGTTAAAAAATTGGAAATTCTTGAATGACCAAGCCAGTCATCTGATTTAAGTTCAATTGTCATGCCTTCCATATGCTGAAGAGAAAATTTAAGGGGATAACCCCCAAAAACAAACAGGAGCTGAAGATGAGGCATCACCAGAGAAGGTACTCAGCCTGTGTTGATGTCTATGAATCACAAGCTTCAAGTAGTCATTGCATGCAAGGGATCTGCAACAAAGTACTAAATATGATTGCTTTAATATACCTGCCATTTCAGTGTCCCAAAAATTATCCATCCATCCATTATCTAACCCACTATATCCTAACTACAGGGTCACGGGGGTCTGCTGGAGCCAATCTCAGCCAACACAGGGTGCAAAGCAGGAAACAAACCCTGGGCAGGGTGCCAGCACACCACAGGGCACACACACACCAAGCACACACTAGGGACAATTTAGGATCGCCAATGCACCTAACCTGCATGTCTTTGGACTATGGGATGAAACCAGAGCACCCGGAGGAAACCCACGTGGACACAGGGAGAACATGCAAACTCCATGCAGGGAGGACCTGGGAAGCGAACCCAAGTCTCCTAACTGCGAGGTAGCAGCGCTACCCACTGCGCCACCGTGCCGCCCCCCAAACATTATGGGATCCTGAAATGGGGAAGCCATGTATAAAAATATGTTGGAATTTCCACATGGTGTGACTGAAATGTATGCAAATACCCTTAAATGAAAGTCTGGAATCTGCACTTTAATCAAATCTGGAATGCTTGATTTGTAATTTTAAACTGTGGAGCAGAGGAGTAAATCAAAGAAAAAGGTGTCTTTGTCCCAAACAATATGGAGGGCATTTAACATATTGTGATGAAACATATTTTGGAGCCCTGAAAATATTAAAGACAAAGTTTCAAGACATTGATAAAGAATGCAAGGTATGAATATTCAACATAATGTCAGAGGAGATGGGTGTGAAAAGAAAAAAAGGAAAAGGAGAAATGGATGACTGAAGGAATATATGACACAACACAAGCCATCTCAATCAGCCACAAACCCATGACGTCTGTATTGCAACAACCCTCAGAAGCAGCATCTTTTATCAGCATAAGCTAAAGCTTAAATGACCTGCTTCTAAACACAGGAAACAGAGCACCACCTGGTGACATCAGCTAAACTGTATACTCCGTCACTAATGATGAGCGAATTCCACTGTGTTTGTTTCACCTCGAGTTCAGAGAAATCACGGAAGTGTTTGTGAACATCGCCGAAATCAGAGAAATGCATTGAAATCAATGTGAAAGACTAACTGAACTAGATTTGACTGGATTATAATGGTGCAATCATCTTTAAAGTGTCCCTGAGGGTTAGTCTGCAAACTATACTAGACTGATTATTGTGGCCAAAAAGGTGACCTGAGCTATGCGGCAGCAGTGCCAACCACTGCACCACCGTACCTCCGTGAGACCAAAGGAGAACGAACACAGTAAGACACAATCATACATTTCGTCAAAACAAAGCCAAAATTGTAGTCAAAGGTCAGAAAAAATTTGTAGGTTTTTTAAAGGCTGAAAATTCAAAGTGGCATGTCATGATTGACACTGACTTGTTCTATTTTATGAAGTCGCACTGAAGGCACTCTAAACTGTCTGTGCTAATGCTTTGCACTTTTTCTTCTATCAAAAAGATAGAATTGTCTTGTAAATAGTAATAAATCTTTCATTATTTTTATTATTTTATAGAGTTTCCTATTTTTGCCAGTGTCAGGCTCCTTCAAGGTTTGTTTTTTATCTCCACGTGGCTAATTATGCATGCATATGGCACTCTCCTCCATACTGATGTGGAACTTGAAGATTGACCTGGACTTTTGGTGACAAGAAGAGATAACTTGTTATTTATGCTGTATATGTTTCATAAAAATAAAATGTTGAGAATCTGCATTATTTACTTACCTGTTCTACCACTAACTAAGTCTCACAGAGTCTGTATTGCAAATGATCAGCATTATATACCCAGGGAGCAGTCCCATCCAATGTTGGCTGTTATAATTCTGGGGGATGTTGTGATGGCATTGCAAAGCATTGGAAAGCATTATGGGGCTCTGGGGAAAAATGTTCTCCTAAATCAGTAAATATTTCAACGAATAAGGGCAAACACAGCCAATTCACTGCGAATAACGCTTTGGCGAAATTCACTGATCAACACTATCAGTCACTACCATAGTTTGTAACACTGCCTCAATAAAAGATATTTACATTAACAAACAACAGGAAATTGTTGCAACTGTAACTAAAACAAAGGTCTCAATAATTTAAAAGTTGGCATTATGTTAAACAAGTAGTATTCTTGCTCAAGATCACTCAAATAAATTGTTTCTAATATATAATATTTGACAAATCAATGGCATGTAGGGACAAGTTGTAATTGAAAGACTAATTGTTCGCTCAGCAAATTGGCAGATAAACTTTTTGATCATACCTGTGAGATACGCATTAAAAGAAAATCAAAAAAGCTATAAAGCGAAATGAAACTGAAGCCAATAATCGTGTTTAAGAGAACAGGAGGGGCAAAACCAAAAAACACACGAGAAAAGAGCACAACGGTAAACTCTGAGTTCTTTAGAGTTGTGTCATCTGCAGATCAGTTAAGGATTTGAACTCATAGCCGCCCTTCTATCCCGTTGTATTGACTATGGCCATGCCTTTAGCAACACTGGAATCGGACCTAATGATGGAACTAAACAATGGCATCATTTGAGGACCCAAAATCATACCAAATCATGACCTGAATAATTTATTGTTTTAACAACCAGTGACTGGATTGACACAGCACTTATTTATCTTACTTTATTATATTTTGTACAGTTTGAAACTTTTGAGTGGCCAGTTCAGCAAAACAGGTACTTTCTCTGATATAAATGACACTCTGGAATGTTGATATATTAGTTCTTCCACTATGGACGTTAACCTGCCATTTTATTTAACCATTGAGATTAACTTGTTGTTAGTGTTTATGTGTGCATATGTTATAATGATTTGTACTACAGAGTTAACATATTACAATTTTAAATGTTTGTAAAGTGCTCTTACTTAAGTACAGTCTGTACTCAGTGAGCTGTGTTTTACAAGAATAAAAATGCACAGTCTCTTAATGCAACCCATGAAGTATTTTGCTATTTATTGTTCAGACTTGAGAAGGTAATTATAAATTAGTATTTTTATTAGTATAATTTTAATTTTAATGAGAATGATCGGAACAGTAATACACGGTTGTGAAATGTTTCCATTTTCTTTCTCTTTTAATCTAGCGCCTTGCTCACTAATCTATGTCAATCATCACAAAGTAAAGGAATACATATTGTATTGTGTATACATGAATCACTTTACACATATCACTGGTTCAAACATTTATGTACAAGTAGTGAAAGCTGTGGATAACATTCTCTTAAAAACATAAGCATTGAATGGGAATGAGAAACCTTTCCTTTTGCTTTTTCAGTCATATTGGTATCACTGCATTAGCAACATGGTTTAAGCAAACAGATCATCTTAAAAAATTAAAAACAGTATATAATGTAAAGACAAAAAAAAACTGATTTGAAGGAATTACTTAAATAACAGTTTTTGTAATATGCATTGTTAAAGGGGGGTTATTGAAGAGAAAAACAGCACTACAAGTAGAGAGCTACCTGCCAATAACAGCAAGCCTGTAGCTATAGAAAGCGATGAATAATCATGTCATTTTTGCGCTTTTATTTGGCAGGTTTGATTTTTTTTTTTTCACTGTGCAATATCTACTTCTTATCTTTCAAAGAACATGAATTACTGCGAGAAAAAAATAGATTCAGACTAGCAGGCATTCTTTATTCTACAGCTAGCATTGCCTGCAGGGTTTAGCAGGAACCACACCTACGGCATATTGTCCAGATTCAGCATGCTGATTGATTTACTTGTAGTTCCTGCTGGGATTTCTACAATTAGACTTTTGCTAATTCTCATTTCAATTAAACCCTAGTGGAGCTTACATGTAGAGTACAAAAATCACAAGCGTACCAAGTATACATTTTTTTTAACATAGTCATAGTGCATGTACAAAACTATCATTCATAATGCCGTGTTTGGTAGCCTTCACTGCTTTTTATGAAGCCTATTGTATTATTCTAATTTAGCACTATGTTTCTAAGAACTGTAAAAGAGGTTATATACAAAAAAATAAATCATAACCTTTTTCACAATACAAAGTTCTAGAGTCAGGAATGTTATGTGCCAATAGCGCAGACATGCAAATTGCACAAACAGACAAAGCTGTTGAAATGGGCATAAGGCCAAAATCAAAGGTAAACCAACGTGGTGCAATCGTTTTATTATGCAGTGAGCATTTACATTAAAAGTAGACAATTTATTGAATTAAAGAGGATTTTTTGGCACACTTGCAGAAAAAAAATGCCTTAGAACTTACCTCTCTGCTCTCTTTGTTGTAGGTGAGTTACTAATGCTTGAAATCCTCTTTGTTTTTGTCTTG
This sequence comes from Erpetoichthys calabaricus, assembly GCF_900747795.2. NCBI lineage: Eukaryota > Metazoa > Chordata > Cladistia > Polypteriformes > Polypteridae > Erpetoichthys > Erpetoichthys calabaricus. The sequence goes on along the minus strand of NC_041397.2, from coordinate 208,721,392 downwards.
ACAGTAATTCAGTTTAATTTGTTTAATCCATGTTTTGTCATTTAACTTGAATACCCTTTATCAGTCTTTGCACACTACAGTGTAACTGAGGTGCCCCAGAGTGAACCCATCTGTGGTGTGAAGGCAGGCAGGATGGTATACTCCTTAAGGTATTTTAAGTGAAACCTCAGACTTGCCAGTTTAATCCCCATTTTGATGCACTGCATAGTCTTTAACAAACCTTCACTCCGATTGTTAAAAATATTTATTGAAGCAGTTATAATGTATCATGATCTTAAAAACCACCTTGGGTGACTTTCTTAGAGTCTGCCAAATATGCAATAATAATAATAATAACACACTTTGCTGGATCACATATCAACCTTGTGGAGACTTCAGTCATGCATCATTGTTTTTTGTAAATGCTGAGACGTCTGGCTGCACTTGTAAAGCTCATATGGTGATTTTTTTTGTAAAGGGCATATAATAGCAAGCACAATTTGGAAAAAGAGAGAGGTCACCAAAGAACAGTAGGTATTTAGTGAACACCCACAATGCTGCAGTCATGAGGGGAATAAAATACTGTTTGTGTTCAAGCAGAGAAGCTTCTTGTTTGCTGAGCCAGCCTTGTCACATTAGAAAGAGGAGCTACAGCATTTCAATGACTGAAATGTGTTATCAAAGCAAATCCTGCAAAATATTGAATGCTTTGAATAAAGGTGCTTTGTTAAAGAGCGTTTCTGAAATTATGTGACTTTCAGTCTTGAACACAATGATGTACTTTAAATGAAACTCAGCAATGGAGTTCTTTGTTGGGCTTTCTTATCTTCTAGGATGTTGTTCCAGTATGAATACTAAGGAACAGCAATGCTGAAGGAAGACTGACAATTCAAAAATTGTGAAAGCGTAAATTATTCACAATGTGATCACACACAGACACAGGGCAGGGTGACATATTGGGTCACATTAATAAGACAAAAAACTTATTAATTAATATCTTAGATCTGTATCATCTGTATTTTAGTTCCTTACACCATGCATAAGTTTCTCACACCTTTTGACCCAATATGTTTTATTTAATTCTGTTATTAAGCCCAAAATCAAATACCAAGGACACAAATTTGGAGCATAGTGGTTAGCCCTGGAACTCTGAAATGAGAATAATGGAAGTGTCACAATGTGTCTTATGGACACTGCCCATCCTGCACAACACACATTCAATTGTGGTCTGGTGAAAACACATTCTGGCTTAATACAACCCCTAATTCTCACACTTGTATGGGAAATTTTAACTTGCATGTCCTCTTTGCCAGCAGATCTTATGTACGGCATTACTAGCAAACGTAGTGTTATGAATAGGGACGCTTCGATCAGGTTTTATTAGGGCCGATACTCACCACCGATTTCATGTTACTGAATTTACGGATTTCAAAACAAATTCCAATTTGTTTTCTTTATCCTATTATTATTATTATTATTTTACATTAAGCTTCTGCATAACCAACCATGTAGAAGCCTTATGTTTAATATTAAAGTGATATTTTTAAAATTAAACTGCAGACCGCAGGTGTTACCTGTTAACTTTTTATTAACAAAATAACATTCTGTAGGCTTGTTGTTCACCGACTACAAAAAAAAGTTAAATAAAATCCCACTAAAGCATACTTTTATAAACTTATGAAACAAACAAAATTATTTAATACACATGACATAAAAGAAAAAAATTACAGGCTATGGTTCTAATAAAATATTCATGTTTATCATGACGACAGAAGGCTAACATTCTTAACAATTTTACATCAAATCGACACATTTGACTCTTAAGCTAACACGCCTATTGTTTACTAAGCAGCGAGGGCAAACTCTTCTTCATCTGTTCTTTTTCTACTTAAAATGTGAGCTGCTGTACTAAGCAGAAGCTTGCTAACCGTCTACACTCAAACAAGGAATACAGTCTGTTTTAATTACATTACAAAATGAAAACGTCTATACTCATTCTTGTAATTTCTGCCACAGGCACGCCTCTCATTTTTTAATACCCTACTGTTCCTCTCCATGCACAGGACATCCCCTGAGATTCTTTTTTTCAGTTTATTACTTCACTTTCTTTAATGTAAAAGCCAATATTCCTGCCTTCAGTCTCTCCTAGAGTATGACTGTCAGCTTTTTGTTTACAGGAGGTTCAGCAACAAAATGACATGTGCAATTCCTCAAGTAATGTAATACATCATGTAAAGGAGCACTACAAATAAATTACCGTAAAGCTTAGAAAAGCAGGTTCTGAAAAAAATCAGTCTTAGAGATCAGCCAATTTACTGATCACCGACTGAGTCATTTGGGGTGAAAATCAACAGCTGATCGATCAGAGTATCACTAATTACAAATAAACAGACGGTTTCATACAAATGGCAGCTTGTGACTCTATGCACTTCTTATAGCAGTTGTGTTTCCTCACCAGCTGGAGGAATTTGAACTTCAACTTCAACTTGTTACCTCAGTGTCCAGAACTACTAGCTAGAGACATCACCCAGCATTAAGTGGGTGAGAATGTGTATTAAAATACCACTTATATACTGTATGTAGTTATGTTAACAACAACCCACATTGGAGAATAGATTGAAACAAAAAACACAGCTCTAAGATCACTAGCCTGCTGTTCCCGAAGGTAGACAGGGTAATCTCTTTTCGATTTCTGAAGACAAGCATCTTTTTCAAGCATTGTGTCTGTCTTTGGTTTGGGTTTGCCTGTTTTGTTTAACTGAGATATTGCATTTGAACCCAGCACAGTTACCAAGGGAACAATGAAATCATGACAATTAATATATATATTTTAAAATTTTGTCCTCAATAACAATTTATAATTAAGAAGTGTTTTCTTTAGATATAGATATGCACCAAAGGCTCTCAACTATTTGGAGATTTTTAAATAATGGTAAGATATAGATGTGTTAAAAGATTATACCATTTACATGTATGTGCTGATTGGGTGCAAACTAATGTGGATCTTGACTGTGCAAATGAACCTAACTAACCTAAGATCATTACTTTGTTATATCCCTCAGTTTCATCCTGCTGATCTAATCTACTGTATATAGTCGCGTATAAGTCAGGTCTTGAAGCCCGAAACTTGATCATAAAATCAAACCTCGACTTATACGCTCATTCAAAAAATGGGACACTTAATTTTTTTTTTTACATCTTCTTGCTTCCTCCAATCATGCACCAGTTTCTCAGACACATCGAATTTTGTTGCAGCAGCGCAGTTACCAATTTCTTTCGCCACTTCAATGACTTTTAATTTAAAACCAGCTTCCTATTTTCTTCTGATCAAATCGTAGGTAAAGGATGCTCTTACGATAAAGGTGTATGAGGGTGTGAGATACAAAAAACATAAAGCAGTGCAAATGTTGCTTCGGAATAGTTTGGGTATTACCGTGTGGTCACGTAGACACAATACATTGATAAAAAAGGCAGTGTACTCTCTGGTTACTCTCTCAGGTGGGCGTTAGCATATCATAATCTCTTGGACCAATAGCATGAGTTTTCTGCATTCGACTTATACGACCAACATTGTAAATACCAGAAATTATACGGTAAAGTCAAGCCCCAACTTATCTGTGGGAGAACTTAAACATGAGTATATATGGTACTTACATGTCAGGCACCCTCATGCTTGTTGTAATAAATATGTCTAGCAGGTGGAGCTGTTTATAATGGTGATCTCAATTTTAACAAATTAGTATTTAAAATACTAATTTCCCTGACACTTGTGTCATGTGGTTGCTCCAGTAAATGGATGCTCCAGATTGGCACTACTGTTTTAGTGGTAAACATTCACTGTTCTGGTTTTGGATTATTATGGCTCTGAATCTTGACTAAGGATTTGGAATTCAGATTGGCATTGTTTATTCTGGGTTATCTTTGGGCACATTCTGTGCTCCTTTTGTTTTTTGTGTTCTTTATGAAAATATATATATATATACAGTAATCCCTCCTCCATCGCGGTTGCGTTCCAGAGCCACCCGCGAAATAAGAAAATCCACGAAGTAGAAACCATATGTTTATATGGTTATTTTTATATTGTCATGCTTGGGTCACAGATTTGCGCAGAAACACAGGAGGTTGTAGAGAGACAGGAATGTTATTCAAACACTGCAAATAAACATTTGTCTCTTTTTCAAAAGTTTAAACTGTGCTCCATGACAAGACAGAGATGACAGTTCCGTCTCACAATTAAAAGAATGCAAACATATCTTCCTCTTCAAAGGAGTGCTGTCAGGAGCAGAGACTGTCAGAAAGAGAGAGGAAAGCAAACAAATCAATAGGGCTGTTTGGCTTAAGTATGCGAAGCACCGCGGCACAAAGCAGTTGAAGGTGGCAACTCACACCCCCTCCGTCAGGAGCAGACAAAGAGAGAGAGACAGAGTTTGTTTTTCAAGCACAAATCAATACGTGCCCTTCGAGCTTTTAAGTATGTGAAGCACCGTGCAACATGTCGTTTCAGGAAGCAGCTGCACAAAAGATAGCAACGTGAAGATAATCTTTCAGCATTTTTAGACGAGCGTCCGTATCGTCTAGGTGTGCGAACAGCCCCCCTGCTAAATCCCCCTACGTCAGGATCAGAGAAAGTCAACGCAAGAGAAAGAGAAAAGTAAGCTGGGTAGCTTCTCAGCCATCTGCCAATAGCGTCCCTTGTATGAAATCAACTGGGCAAACCAACTGAGGAAGCATGTACCAGAAATTAAAAGACCCATTGTCCGCAGAAACCCGCGAAGCAGCGAAAAATCCACGATATATATTTAAATATGCTTACATATAAAATCCGCGATGGAGTGAAGCCGCGAAAGGCGAAGCGCGATATAGCGAGGGATTACTGTATATATATATATATATATATATATATATATATATATATATATATATATAAATCTGGAAGCAATATAACTGTTTTTTTCAATTAGGCTTTGGTTTTCTCAAAGAGCCTAAATTAAGCAGGCAAAGCTTTATCTGTTTATTATAGTTTTGGGGGCCTACAAATGGGAAAGCTTGATGCTCCATCATGGAGATATAGGTCTCTCTTTTGATGTTGTCCTTTTTTGTTGTTTATTTGTTTGTGAAAAACCAGCAGGTTTTCGTAACAGTGAATTGGAGATGTAAGGGTGAAAAAGCAAGCATGAAGTGCCTAAAAGAATCAGAGAAAAGGTTCATGTTAAATGTTTAGGCAAAAGAAGCAGTCAGACACATATGAACATTTTATTTCAGGGTCTTGACAATCCTATAAAAACAATCATGAAGGTACTGCGATTGAACCATCGGGGTGACCAGGCTGTTCAGTAGAAATTTAAAATATACAGTCTTCTTTCATGAGAACAGCATAGAAAGAAGTGTTGTCATCAAAGCAGAAGAAAGGATACATTCAAGTAAAGCTATTAGTGTTGATTGTATCAGAGATTCAATTTTAGAACATTTTCTTTCGTGGGAACCAGGTGCATAAGGGTTGAACTGAAAAGTAATGTCTTCATTTTAATAAATTATCAAAAGAATGTTGTGACATGCTCTTTAGCATCTCTCAGAAGGCAGATGGCTTTGTTGAATAGTAGTCTTGATATTTTATGTACAGAGGATTAAATAGAAAGATGCACTGAACACTCTCTGGTGCAACTGATGCACCATTTGGCAATTGAATTTAAGAGTGTGAAGAAAGTTCAAAATGCTGGTTTCAGTAGGAACATTATGTCACCAACATTTTGGCATGCAGATAATGTTATGATGGATTTCAAACCTGGTAATGCTACATCGCAATACTCAAACATTTTTTGAGACTGATCAAGAAAGGTTTGAAGCCAAAAAGATAATAGTTTGTCTTAACTTGTTACAACACAAAACCACCTACTTCATACGTCACGAGGACAGCAATAGAGCAGTTAATTTTCATCAAGATTACATATCCTCCATACAATCAGTACTTGGCACTCTACAATATCTGTCTTTCTCCAATGTAGTGGAAGTCGTGTGTGAATATCAATATGGTTTAATTGAAGCTAAATTTGAAAAAGCCATCAAGGAAGCATACATGCGGTATTTTCACGTCACGGAAAATAAGTACAATGTATAGTGCTCTGTTCCAAAGAATTGGAGAATCCTGGGGTGAAAAGAACAGGTACGTATGTGGAAAATATTTCTTTCAGTTGTTTGTTGGCCTCACCCTGTCTTGCAGACACCTAGCCGTTTGGTATTAGTGTTGCTACCAGATGAACAGTTTTACACTGCAAGTTGTGCAGTCTGTATATTATTTCCATTTAATTAATCCTTCTCCTTTTTCACCTCAAATTCATTTGATTCTACAATGAAGATGTTGCTCTTTCAATTTTGGCAGATTATAGATTTTCCTGAGCAGAGAGTGGTTGTAAGGCTGTAGCGTTTAATTCTCAATTGTTGAACTTTGGTGATGACAATATACAAGGGTATCACAATGATCTGACACCAGTCAAGAAGGACCAGAGACCAGCATCCCGTTGTATAAATGATTTTATTTTTATTTGAATAGTGTGTGAATTTGAATGCTTTGCTAATCATAAGCAAAAGAAGAACTGGCGTTATTAGTTACGTAAGTTAACATTTATGATAGAGGACGTCTGCACAAACAAAGGAAAATTCTAGCATCTTCCCACCAGAATTTTTGTGCCAAAAACGCCAATGGGACAAAGTATGATGTACTTCAATAACTAATTTATGAAACGTGGTGGCAGATATGTGAAGAATTGTAAAGCGATTACATAGAAATATTTTGATGCTTCATTTTATAAAGTGGGCGGACCTCTGTCCAGAACTTTTCTCACCCAATACTTCTCAGGGAACTATTGATCGCATTGTGGCACTGAATTGGATAAGTGCGTTAGAAAATCAATGGAAGGCATTTATTTATTAAAATATCATATTCAGTCAGAGGTAATTGAGATGAACATATTCCTTTGCATTGAACCCTAGAAAATTGTCTAATGAGGTTGTAAGAGGCTAAGTGATGTTGAAAAGGAATTTTCACATCAAGCTGACAACAGCTTTTTGACTAAATGTGGATACTTTCTTATGTATTTCAATAATAAATGCAAGCAAAAGATGCATGTTTCCCATCCAATATCCAAAACTGCCTTGCCATCACTTTGCACAGTAACTTCCTGGAACAGAGCAAATCGGCTCATTGCTTCCAAACTCCATACATCAGCATTCACAGCTGAGGTGTCATGTCTAGTCGCTGATAATAGGGAAAACGACAGGATGTGCCCTGCTAAGCACACCCTCCAGGGGACCGGTGGGATGGTTAGATAAATTGGAAAATAATCCCTGCAAAGCTATTCCTGTAGCGCCCAGTGCCGTTTTTCTGTGGCGTCTAGCTATCACAAGAAGTTTTTCTTAGTTTTACTTTGTAACATTTAAAAATGGGAACATTCTTTTGTGCTTTTGTCACACATCAATGTCTTTTCAATCATCAAATGAAAGCCTCACAGGCAGCCAACACAAAAAATTGAAGAAGAAGAAAAAGCTGCATTTTTTATTGATTCTGTTAATAGAATGTGACAACATAAGAAAGATCAAGATGAATGCCTGGCAGAAAATACTGAAATAAATTTGCTTGGAGCGCCTATCGTTCAGTGTTGTCTCTGTGTGACGATAGGTGTCACTGTAGGACATTGCTTGCTTGTGTGTCTGTCGCAAAGTAAAGAGCTTAGAATTCAAAGCAAAATCCTGACATCGCTGAGCTTTAAGCACAGCTGCTAACACCCAATCACAAACACATTATATATACACTTTTTCAATTATTTATAAAGGTGGCCTCTATGGGGAAACATCGCAAGATATATATATATCCAGTATATATACAAGAGATTTTAAGTCATTCCTAAATAAATTTAAAAAAAATTAAATAAGAAAAAGGCAAACTGACTCTTCTTATAGAAAGTAGGGAGTGACAGTTATCTCTTTAAAGAAATGAAAGACTATCCATTAGGATTTCTTCAAGCAATAATTTGGTTTAATGGAGTACAAGTGAGGATAAACAGGTTGTTGCTAATTAATGTCACATCTGCTGTTTCTTTCCTTCTTTAATCAGAGTTCATCATCATTACACTGCATTGCAACATGATTAGTGAGTGACATGATTATGGTTTGTTAACACCTAAGATTGTTTTTGTCTGTTGCTGATTGTTAAAATAATGTTTTGAGGTATACGAAAGATTCTGACATGTGATAAGTGCCAAACCATTTCTTATTTTCATCATTTTTCGGCAGCCTTGATACCTTGTTTGTGGCCAAGTGCTGCACTAAATGAGTTCAGCTCAGCAACGGGCAAAATTGAAGTGGGACTGAAGAGGAACTGTCCTTATGTTCACATTTTTATCAAGTACTGCGGGTGTTTTCTGAAGCTCAAATTTTCTACATAAACTGCAATGCTGCCATTTAAAGGGACTCATCAATACCTGGAGATGAATTTAAAAATCGAGAGCTAAATGGTCATACTTTGCCTGACTATTGAACATACTGTCATGTTATTACAGAAATGATTTTCCTGTCTTTTAAAAGTTGATATACAGATGAGCAAGATAATTGGATAGTTTTCCTTTTACAATCATAGCCATCTTAAGGTAATTTACATTGCCAGAATAATATAACTGGAATAATATGACATTTGGCATGCTGGAGGGTTAGAAAACTTGCTTCTCAAGAGATGAGCAGTCAACTTGTGACTCTGAGCTTTAGGCTCAATACTGTATTTATTATAATGGCATGTTTCTTATATACCATTTCCTGGCTCAAATACAAATTTACATTAAACATATGCATTACATACCTATGAGCATTTATACTAATAACATGTATTCAGCATAGACTGTATATGCCTCTGCAGTAGTGATAAATAAATTAAGAAAATGTAAAATAATTGTTTGGCTGCATAGTTGCTAGCAATGCCTTTTTATGGACTTGGCTACCGGGGTTCAGGTTCAGCACCAATTTGCTGCCTCTTTGGGATTTAGTAACTTTCTGTTTACATGTAAATTGTATCTAGGATTTTAAAAACTTCTGGAGCCTGATGATATGTTTGTTAAATTAATCAATCCTGTTATAAGTAAGAGTAGGCATGAGTTTTTGGCACCGTGCAGTTGTGGCAAGCTGTGACCCTGTAATGGTTATCACTTAATAATGATAAGCGAAACAGGCAAGTTTTCATTCACACACAGTCTTGCAATAATGACTGTAAAATGTGTTACTCGGTTGATTTCACAATTATGAAACATGAAACTCATGAAACTCAGTAAAGAGATTTTGGTGTTTTCAAGGTGTTTTGGGGGTTGAAGAACAAGAACTATCATTTCCATTTCCATATTTACCTGTGCTCTTTTCAGCAGCGGCATAAAGCATGTAATTTGTCACACAACTGTCAAATCAATTCAATTAATGCCTCTCGTTAACATCACCACAGAGGAGCGCGGTGTGTTTTTTAAAAGATGTCACATGCTGCATATTTTCCATACCAAGAAACATCAAAACATCCCATTATGTACATTACTGTGTTATCTCCACAGGAAAACTCAGTACATGGAAAGTCACTGCTGTCAACTCTCTTCACAACAACCACCTTATCTTAGTTGAGGATTGTTGTGGTTTATTCTTTTTGAATAGAGTTCTTAATTTAAACACTAATTGACAAGCAGAATTAATGCATGAAAAAGCTTCCTGACAGGAACTAAATGTCTTTTTTTCCTTGAGTGAACGGCACAAATTTCACCTGAAGCAAAATGTAATTTTTTTGCAAAGTGAAACACAGTGCAAATTTAGTTTTGCGCAAACTCATCACTAATCTTGTTACATTTGATTGTAACCATTTGTTCTCTGTTGAATAAAATATAGTCAGGTCCATAGGTATTTGGACAGTGACACAATTTTCATCATTTTGGCTCTCTGCGTCACCACAATGGATTTGAAACAAAGCAATTATTATGTGATTGAACTGTAGACTTTTAGCTTTAATTTAAGGGGTTTACCAAAAATATTGTATGAGCCGTTTAGGAATTTTTCTGCTTAGCCCCCCCCCCCGAACCCCCATTTCCCGGGGCTCAAACATATTTGGATATTTGACTGACAAGCTGTTCCATAGTCAGATGGGAGCAGCTCCCTCATTATTTCATTAACTAATAAGTAGGTAAAAGGTCTGGAATTGATTCTAAATGTGGAATTTGCATTTGCAAGCTGTCACTGTGAACTCTCAATATGAGGTCCAAAGAGTCATCCATGCAAGTAAACACAGTCCATAATTTGCCCAAAAAAACAAAACAACCCCTTTAGAGAGATAGCAGAAACGCCAGGAGTGGTCAAATCAACCATTTGGTACATTCTTAAAAAGAAGGAAGGTCTGAAAAACCACAGTAGACAACCGTGCTGGATGATTGTAGAATTCTGTCCTTGGTGAAGAAGAACAAATTGGAAACACTCTCAGAGAGGTAGACCTATCATTGCCAAAGTCTGCAATCAAGAGAAGACTTCATGAAAGTAAAGACAGAGGGTTTACCATGAGGTGCAAACCACTGGTAAAACTCAAGAATAGGAATGAAATGTCTCTCTATTATAAAAGTAAATCCTGGGACAAGACTTTCTCGGAGATAATTTCAAATCCTGCGAGAGATAAGTTCAGGTCCCGGGAGACAAGACTTTTTGCCAAGAGATTTTGACAAGACCCCCCCTCCTCTCAAACATTTACAACCATGCGCACGGTCCAATCACTTCTCATTTGTGTGAATGCTATTGTCAGACACAGTTCCTGCACTCTCAGCTCCAAGCGGGGTCAGAAGTAAAAGACAAAGAGTAGAAGACAAAGTAGAACGTCATAAAGAGGTTCGAAAATGGTGGCGCGATACACATGCAGAGCAGGTTAGAGATTATGAAAGTACTAAAATTCGAAAGTCTCAAAAAACTGATAGTAAAGATCGCATTAGCGCTAACAAAAGGAAATTATTACTTGGTGAAATAATGGAACAGCGAAAATAGATCAAATATATGGATATAGGTGATATGACAGAAGTATGTAGATTTTGTTTGGCTTTAAAATTTAAGTCGGAGACTTGTAGATCATCTAATTCGTGTTGCCATCGGGGAAAAGTAGTGTTTCTTCCCAATGAAGAGGCGTATCTGCGAGAATTAAAAGATTTGTTGTTTGGTGAAAGTGAAATCCACATAACTGAGCAGCAGTGACACGAAGTGGCTGGTGCGTAGCGCAGACCGGGGAGTTGGCAAGTGAATCGAGCAGGGGTCAAATCCCGCTAGTTTTTTAAAAGCATGTCCAGTTCTGGAACAATTTTCTTTGGACAAAGGAAACTAAGATTAATATATACAGAATGTTGGAAATAGAGGAGTATGAAGAAGAGAAGAAATGGCTATGACTATGTGAACCATAGTGAAGGCAGTGTTATGACATGATCATGCAAGGCTGCCAATGGAAGTCAATTGCTGGTGCTTATTGATGATGTGACTGCTGGCAGAATTAGCAGGATGAATTCTGAAGTGTATAGGGCTGTACTACCTGCTCAGATTTAGCTCAATGCTGCAAAACTGACTCAATGCTGACACTTCACAGTACAGATGGACAATGAGCTAAAAAATACTGAGAAAGCAAGGCAGGTGCTTTTCAACACAAAGCAGTGGAATATTCTTCAATGTCCAAATTAATCAACTGACCGCAGCCCAACTGGACATGCATTTCAATTACTAAGGACAGAACAGATGGCAGAAAGTCCAACAAACAAGCAGCAACTGAGGGCAGCTGCAGTAAAGGCATGGCAAACCATCACTATGGTGAAAACTCAGCACTTGGAGATGGCCATGGGTTCCAGACTTCAGTTAGCTGTTGTCTGTACAATGTTTTTCAACCAAATATTGAAAATGATCATTATATTTATGATTGTTAGTTTGTCCAAATATTTTTGAACCCTTGGAAATTGGGAGACAATGTATAAAAATGTCTGTCTTTTCTAAACAGATTATACAATACTTTTGTTAACCCCCTTGACTTAAAGCTGAAAGTCTATACTTCAATCACTTCTTTATTGCTTTGTTTGTAATCTGTCGTGGTGGTATACAGAGCCAAAATTATGAAAGTTGTGTCACCATCCAAATACTTATGAATCTGACTGTATTGTACATTAAGACTGATTGAGTGACTTGCATTTGTTCAGTTTCTTTTATGGATTATGCCAGCTGTGCTACCCATCTTGGACGGGTGGAAATCTAAATAATCACTGTAGACCTCAGCATTAATGCACCGTGCAATGACTTTGTCTTTGTTATATGCCATTTGGTATAGGATTTATAAAAGCAGTTTTAATATTTGTAATACAGAATGATAAACAAAATACATTTTATTACTAAAAATGTTTGTGATGCCATTTCTTCTAGAATGACAGAGACATAACAATTTGACAGTCGCACAGGCACCTATCCATTTATTAAGGAGAATATTTTGTATTATTTATGAAAGTAATTTCTGACAGTGGTCACTATTAATGGTTCACTGGTAAACAGTTATTTAGAGTCTAATATCAGTTGCATGCTCGATTGATGTATACAACTCACAGTGTGAACCTGGTGAAGTCACTTAACATGAAATTGCACATAAAAAATGATATGTTGTACTAACTGTCTAGTGCAACCTGACAAAAAATCATCAACCAAGTCAGCAAAACTAACATGAAATGAGGTCATATTTATCCATTTATTTGCCCATTTACCAAGCCTGTCTTCTACTGATATAACCTTTGAGAGCACAGGTGAAAATATGTAGGAAGGGGTTTTGACCCTCAGCTGTTCTTTTCTCTCCTCTGAAAGAAATCAGAGTAATGTGCAGAAAGCTAAACATGATCCAGTAATACTACCAGAAGTTGTAATATATTAACACCAATAGGAGCAAAAGATTTCATAGGATTCAATACATTTAAAAAACTCCAGTGTAAAGAACCTTTAAAGGCTGGAATGTTCTGGAGAGTGTATGACAAAGTAAGCATTGCCTATTTTGCTAGGCTTTTCGTGGCACATTAGAGGCATGTTAAGACAGCAGATTTAACAGGGAGGCAGAGAGACATTTGCAGTCCCATCTGAATTCCAAAATGAATGGCTGAACGTCAGACAAAAAGGTTCCCAAATGGATATTCGTTTTAGACTTGTAACTGAATGCTGATTGGATGTGATGGACAAAATAAGGCACCAATAAGCAAGCACTGGAACTGTAACAGGAACTGGCATTAATCCAATCACCAGAGGTTACAAATTCCTTTAAAACCAGCTGCATTCATATCTTCTGTCTCTTTGGGGACCTGAAAGCTAACAATTCATTCTCTCTATTTTCGAAAAGCTGATCATCTGTACTTTCTGTGGAGCAAAATGCTCACAAACTTCCTTGGGCCTAGAAGCTATTCTCCATATAACATTGGAACTGGATGTATTGAACTAACTCTAAAATCCACTCTGCCAATCCAAGCTCTGTGCCAGTGATTGAGACCAGTCTGTAAAGACTGAGAAGCAGGAGCCCAGGCTGAGACGACTGAGAAGAAGCCATTGTTTGGAGAAGGGAACTTCGGCAAATAAACTCTTGTGCCAGAAGGAGTAACGCTTTTCCTTATGAAGTTGTGGAGAACACAGCAAAGAGCCTAACACAGAGCTGAGGCCTATCACATCACACCATGGACAAATGACAATGTAGTAAAAAAGCAAGAGTGCACTCCAACACAAGAAGATTCCTCGCCCTGAACCCGGAGCAACATCAACAACAAGTCCACACAACATCAGGCATCATCCTTAAAGCCTTGGTATCATAAAACTGTTTATTGGCGCCAAGATAAATCAGAACTCTAAGTAGCCAGTAAACAAACAGCATTGTCTGTGTTTTTTGTTTGTCTGTCTTGTGTCTCATTGTCTACATCAACATAAAAACTGTTCTCATATTTTTATAATGCTTGTGTTTACCAATAAATTGAATTATTCTGTTTCTTAGAGAAAGTGGCTTCAGTTACCTTGATATACGTCTAATGACCAGAAACCCCTCCTGCAGAGAAAGGTAAGGAAAATAAATAACTGAATTAATTACTGGTATTGCCAAAAGTAAAACTGATAATGAATTAACTGATTAATTAACATCAATCAAACAGTTGTTCTTCTCACACTATTACACAAATTTAATACATTTATTCGGCATCTCTGGGTAGGCCATGAAACAGAGATGCCTCACTCAGTTCCCTACAATAGTAAATGAAAATGTCTCCTCATTGAGTATACTGACCATCCTCTGGTGGTCACACTGTGACTTTCTTCAGGTTTTAGTTATGAATTGATTACATGGTTCAAGAAATCTATTTCTTCATACATGAACTGCAAGAAACATGAAAATCATAAACTAAATAATTTTTTAATTTTGCCTTCCAAATAGAGGAACTGAAAATCTAGTTTTTCCAATGAGGAAAATTATGACAAAGGCATATTAGACTGCTTCTCAAGATATGAGCCTTTGTCAAGATTTTTTCAGTATGCTGGTCTTTCATAATTGAATTTTCTTTTAGTAAATCCAGCTGGCAAACTCTTCTCAGTAAGTAAGACAGAAACAGGAGACTACTGTACTTACACCTTTCATGTGGCTGCTCCTACTGTAGCTTGGTTACTGCTTTCAAAATTCCAGCCACATCCTTTACTATGGCACTCTAGAAAATCATAGCTCAAAGCCACAATCGGTCTTCCTCATGACATCAGGAACTAGCACAAGTCTTATTCATCAGAGATCCTCTTAGTTTTTTTTTTCCCAAATTGCCTTAAAAAAACTATAGCGACATTTAGAAATCTAACCATACTGAAATGGAGAGAAACATTTTCTTTTTATTACAGCTGAAGAATGCCAATTCAATAAGCTGCAGGCAACAGCAAGCCTGGTATCGTTGGCTCAAGCTTGAAATACAGGCTAAAATTAAATCATCCTCGCTGGCTACATTTCATCCTAGATGTACTTTTTTTCCTACTGTTTACAAGAGGGACTATGGTACTTGCCTGCATTGTTACAAAAATATGTTGTATTCATTTTGCTCATGAACCCTCAGGTATATAGAGATATGAGGAGAACAGTTATATGTCCTGGTTGGCTGATACAGTCATGTACTACATATGCAGCAGGAGCCATTAATTTTATTGTCACATCATAAGAACTCAAATCAACTTAATGTTCTGCTGGACAAACTGGAGCCAAGAAATATTCATTTCATCTTGATCTATTTATAGGTATCTGATAATAACAGGGAAAGCTAGGAGGCAAATAGAGCTTGACAACTTAAAAAGTAGTGTTAGGACCCCTGTACGTTAAAATATCAAAGAACCTTCAAGGAGAGATGAAACAGCAGCTGTACCTTTCAGGCATCATCCAGCTACCTTTTTTGGAGTTTGCAGAGTTTATATGTGTATTAAGACACGATCGACATTACAATTATCAGGCGCCTCTAAAAACAGGTAATCAAGATGGCAGAATGAGAAATCTATACTGTTAATAAAAAGCTTATTCTGCTCACTGCTAATTTACAATTATTGCTTTGCCGTTTTAGTTCAAACCAACACTTTTTGCCTTTCATGTTTTCCTTTTCTCTTTTAAATTTTTTTTAAATTTAAAGCCACCTCCTTTGGGCTGTTTGGCATTCCATCTTTCTTTTGGGAGCTGCACTGCTAACCATCAGATTAGCTTTCATTTTTGCCCCCCCCCCCAAATACCTCTGCCTATTGAGGCACACAGGTTTGTGCTGCACTCTCACAGCTCCAGAAAAAGTTAAACTGCACTGTTTGTGGAGTATGCACAATGGTCCTGAAGTTGCTGTTGAGTATGTTTTGTTCTCCTCTCATATCACAAAGGTATACAACACGTGAGTAATGTTAATTTTACCCTGGAAACTGGCCCACTGTGATAGAGTGTGGGTGCAAATATGAATATGTTCAGTGCTCGATTCATATCCCCCTCTACTGATTACTACAAAATGTTATTTGGACATGCTTCTGTCTTTCTCTATT
This sequence comes from Erpetoichthys calabaricus, assembly GCF_900747795.2. Classification (NCBI taxonomy): domain Eukaryota; kingdom Metazoa; phylum Chordata; class Cladistia; order Polypteriformes; family Polypteridae; genus Erpetoichthys; species Erpetoichthys calabaricus. Next base: position 208,705,339 of record NC_041397.2, on the reverse strand, counting down.
CTATAATTGGATTATGCAAGCTTGGAAAATGATGAGATAGAATGTATGTTACTTGAATGCTGTTTAGAATAAAGGAAGCAAAGAAGAAAGAAAGAAGTAACTAAATAAAATATATTATAAGGGATAGCCGGGATATGCATGAGGTGGATAGGATGGGGGAAGGCAGTTTCTTTAGGACACTGCCTCCCCCAAACTGCTAGGTGGGTTTCAGCCACAGGGTATCATGGGACTTGGAGTTCTTCAGCTCAGCGCTGTTCCTTGGTGCTGCCAGGGGGTGCTACAGGAGCTGGGAAGCCCTACTTTGCCGGGTTCCCATCTCATTTGGAAGTGATCCTGGGCCAATTCTTTGTGACACTGGAAGTACTTCCAAGTATTCTATAAAAGAAGCCTCAGTTCTGTTGAGTGAGAGTCGGGAGGAGGAGGACAATGCTTGCATGGAGGAGTGCAGAAGGTAGTGTGACAGAGAAAAAGACAAGAGAGGATGAGGCATTACTGATTGCTGCATATTGAGTGCTCTATTGCTGAGCTTGTAGTGAGTGTTTGGGGAGCTGGAGCGCCTCCTGTCGTCCACAATATATGTAAAGAATAATATGACTAGTTCACCCAAAATGCTGTGACAGCAATCTCTGTGTCTTTATATAAAAATAAAACCAAAACTCTTACTAGTTTCTTTAAGTACAAACTGGGAAATCGGGCATATAATTTAATTGAAAAACAACCAGAATTTAAATTTGAATCACCCCCCCCCCCCCAAACCCCCCCACAACCCAGGATCACCCGCTGATAACTGAGGTTCTCAGAGATCATTTTGGCTGTTTAACTGAGTTTTGCATAGTGTGATTATTTTGGTCACAAATTACTCAACTGGGGATAAAATGAGTGAAAATGCTATCTTGTAAAAAAGACGAGGATAAAAATAGCAGGTTTTGCCAAAAAATTTAAATTATGGCTCTTTTGAAATACGGTTCAGGAAAAATATGCAACAAGGGAATATTGTACTTATTCTAAGAAAGTAGTTCTTCTACATTTTTCCAGTGACTGTTTATGATACTAAAACATGACCATAATACAAACTATGTAACCTGCACAAAGAGGTCAGATTTAACTTTGGATGAATGCTGAAACCAAGTAAATTAGTGTTTGCTTGTAGGCTTCAAAATGCTAAATATACATGAATATAAACTGAGTTTCTCGTATCTTCTATAATATTTTTCAGGTTAACTATGCTGCAGTTAAGCTGAACTGACATGACACAAATGTCTTATTACTATATATTCATAGCATCATTAGCCTATTGTGAATGTGGAATTTAAATATACTCATAACAGATGGCACACAACTGCTCAAGTACCACAGCATCGTCAGCTGGTTTTTGCCTGCTGCATTTAATATTCAAATAACACGATGTCTGATATATAACCTTGGAGGTCATGAAATGTACTGTATTTAAAAATGAAATGTTCCTACTATTCATAGTAAATGTGTGCTCAGTCCTCCTTGCATTTGTTTAAATTGTTTTGCATTTACTTTGTTTTTTATATATTTCTTTAGGAACACTTTTGGCCACTTGTGTGCACAAATGCTGTTTGATCTCTTCATAACTGGCATTATATATTCACTTCAATTGAAAATACAATGATTGCAAATGTTGAAGTAATATTACATCCCTCTGATTTTCTGGGTATGATCATGGTAAATTCTGAAGAAATGTTTTGAATATTTTGTTACTAAGACATTACTATACATGTTAGTCCAGATCTAATTATGCAATTATTGCATTGCATTGCATTAAAAGTTGCATAGTTAGATCTGGACCACCCTATAGATATTGGGCTACAATATAGCCAGTGTGTATTTGGTGTTGTAGAAAATATAATAAAGCAGGCAGCTATTCTCACTTGCTTCTGGGTGGTGTAAGTTTAGGAGCATCTGCTGTACACCAGTGAAATAGATATTAATATAATGACAACCTGTAGATTCAATGAACAAGCATTTAGTCTATACTTTTTGGTCGCTCAATTTGTGTTTGCATTTAAGCTCTGGTGAGTGAGAGTCGGGAGGAGGAGGAAGAGGACAACGCTTACGTGGAGGAGTGCAGAAGGTAATGTGAGAGAGAGAAAGACAAGAGAGGATGAGGCATTACTAGGCAAACTAAAAGTGACGCTATTACTTGTTATATTCTTCTTGTATCCATGTTAAATGCCACAAGTACTATATTTTTTTACCCATCCATCCATTTTCTAAACCCACTTTATTCCGAACCGGGTTGTAGGGAAGCTGGAACAATCCCTAGACAGGGCGGCAGACCATCACAAGGTGAACACATATGCACATACACATAGATACATACATACTGTACATACACTAGGGCCATTTTAGTGTCTTCAGTCCACTTAACCTGCTTGTCTTTAGACTTTGGAAGGAAACTGGGGACACTGTTGGAACTCACTCAGACACAGGGAGAACATACAAACTCCACATAAGAAACACTCAGGATGTGAACCTTACTGTAATGTAGCAGTACTGTCACTGCACCACCATTCCTCTTATATTTTCTTCATGTTTTGAAGAATTACTGTGTTTTCATAAATATGGGGTAATGTTGGAATGCTAACCAAAGATCCTAAATTATTTTCATATTTGACTTCAAGCTCTGAATGTTATTATCACTCTCTAGATGTATGAAAATAATCTTTCCTTATTAAAGCTTCCATATTTTATTTATATGACGATAATGATTGCTCACATCATCATGATGCCTTTCTAGTATGTTTGCCATTTTGTTTGTTAGCAACAGCCTTGTGTTGTCACCATGTTATCTGATGCTGGTGCAGTGCCGGATTTAGACTTGGTGAGGCCTTAAACTATATAACACTTGGAGGCCCCTTGTTCAAAAGTTATACTAGATGGGCTCACAAAGGTTTGCTTTTTTATTTGACCATGATTTAAACATTGGATTTCAGTCTTTCTCTGTTTGTGTTTTGACCGCTTTGCTAGGCTGCCAGTTACAATTTCTCTGTTCCATCTTATTGGTGCTTTTTTCTCCTGGTCATTTGCCATTCTGAGCAAATCATAAAACTGATAGCATACTGTCAGATATGTGGTCATCAAGAGTGTTTTACAGATTTGTGCTGGACAAATAAAAGGAATAAATTAAGCTGATTACTTTTGTTCTGCCTTTTTCCTTTAGAAGAAATATCAGGTGTTGTATCGATTGTATTGTCATTTATTTGATTCATTCTTGGTAATGATATTTGACAGCCGCTATTACACCCTCTTGCTTACTGCCTTTATATCCTAATGGTTTCACATCTCTGTTCATTATTGGTGGAATTCATCAAGCCAGCCACATCCAGGCTTTGAATTTTTTTTCTAGAATGGGTCTGTGGAACAAAGCAGAAAAGCCACAAACTGAGGAAAAGAAAAAATCACTTTTCCATTTTTCTTTTTTGTGCTATAGACTGCACCTTTTTATATTTTGGAGTTTTTCCCCCCACATTTCTAATGGTAATCTTAGATTCTCTAACACTGGCTTGCTCATTGTTCTGAGAATGAAGAATAAAAGAACTAGTGAGGCGTCAGTTTATTTTCTCATTACATCATCTTAATCCGTTTCTCCTGGTGAGTGTCATAGAGACAGCTGGTCAAGCAGGTCTGCCCTGACTTCCCTGTCACCAGCTACAGATTCTAGTTCCTCTTGGGGAATTCCCAGGTGGTCCCAAGTCAACTGAGATATATAATGTTTTTTGCATGCCCTGGGTCTGCCACAGGGTTTCCGGAGCAGTGACTTTATTCTGAGGTCTTCCCGGATCCATCCCTGTGATAGAGTGTCAGACCAGTAGCCCTGTGAAGAAATTTAATTTCTGCTGCTTGTATTTGGAATCTCATTTTCTTTAGTCATTAGCCACAGTTTATCACCATACATGAGGACAGATGTTTAGATGGACCGGTAAACCAAGTTTTGTCTTTAGACTCCCAGAGACTGCCCAGAGAGCAGATACTACCACTCCAATCCCCTTGTTGATTTCACATTCTCTTTTTCTATCACTTGAAAGTAGATCCCGAGATACTTCGGCTCCTCCATTAAGGATGGTCGTCCCCACATTTTTTTTTTCGTATATTTTTATATAACAAAAATCTGGAAATTCCTTACCATTAGACATATGCTAGGCCAATATAGTTGAATACTTCATGATGCTACAGAAAAGTCACCTGTTTCATTTTTCTTTTTCTTGATTTCTCAAGAAACTACTAGCATGACAAACATTCTCTCATATTGGGGGATGGAATCGACTGTTTACATAAATACAGTTTTACTGTATTTATTGTTTTATAGACTAGCCACTAATCAGCTCTTTAGTGTGTTTTCTTAGTAATGCTGGGAAGATGAAGTGAACTTCAAAAGGGTATCCTCATGATAGTGATACATTCATGGAATGTAGAATTCCCAGTGCGGGCTTGGTGGTCTTTTGGCCTTGGAATACCTACAGATTTATTTTTTTCCAGCATACCAATTAAGAAGAGTTTTTATTTTCCTTTCCTCCCCGGCAATTGAATACACAATGGCAGTCGGAAAATCGAGAGTACACCTTATGAGAAGGATTTAGGAGTCATAGTGGACTCTGAGCTATCAACATCCAGACAGTGTTCAGAAGCCATTAAGAAGGCTAACAGAATGTTAGGTTATATAACACGGTGCGTGGAATAGAAATCCAACGAGGTTATGCTCAAGTTTTATAATACACTGGTGAGGCCTCATCTGAAGTACTGTGTGCAGTTTTGGTCTCCAGGCTATAAAGAGGACATAGCAGAGGTAGAAAAGGCCCAGAGAAGAGCGACTAGGCTGATTCCAGGGATACAGGGGTTGAATTATGAGGAAAGATTAAAAGAGCTGAGCCTATACAGTTTAAGCAAAAGAAGATTAAGAGGTGACATGATTGAAGTGTTTAAAATTATGAAAGGAATTAGTACAGTGGATTGCGACTGTTATTTTAAAACGAGTTCATCAAGAACACAGGGACACAGTTGGAAACTGGTTAAGGGTAAATTTCGCACAAACATTAGGAAGTTCTTCTTTACACAAAGAACGATAGACACTTGGAATAAGCTACTGAGTAGTGTGGTAGACAGTAAGACATTGGGGACTTTCAAAACTCGACTTGATGTTTTTTTGGAAGAAATAATTGGATAGGACTGGCGAGCTTTGTTGGGCTGAATGGCCTGTTCTCATCTAGAGTGTTCTAATGTTTTAATTATAGGTTTCACTATTACTGGTTCTTCAGATTTTTACTTCCTTTTGTAACTCTGTTTAGTCATTATTTTTGTATATCACTTTGTGTAAGAGCCAGTCGTAAAATGTTTAATATTCATTTTAAAATGCACATAAGTGTTTGCCTAATTTCATTAGAATGCGTTTCTCATAGCTACATAGATGTTTCTGTTTAATCCTATTTAATTCTGTTTAATGAAACTCAGCTTTATCTAAACCCTAGTAGTAGAATTGTAGTCAGTCCTTAGTTAGCGAGAAACATAACTGTTTGATTTGATTTGTTTTCTTTGGTGTAACCACGGCATACAGTTTTCTGACTGTTCGTGTTTCATATCTGCACATTTGACATATGAATATAAGACTATATGTTATATAGAGAGCGTATAAGAGGTACTCAAAGAAACACAACAAGACATATTCATTGCCTGAACACCATTAGGAAGCAGAAGCTGCAGAATTTTTGGAACCAGACAAATGCAGCTACACTTTGAGCTGCCTTCACGTATGACAATATACTATATAAATGAATGCTATTGTTCTGATGATGTGCTGTCTTCCTAGGCCTTTGTAAATACTTTTGCTCAGTAAGTTAAATGAGTACTACAAGTTCAGCTAAGTTGCTGTTTTTCTCTAATGTTTGCAGAATTTATCTTTTCATCACAAGTTTTGTGGTGTGTGTTTAGTGGAAGGATTAGGCAATTAGTGAGGGCGGTGAGATAAATGAAATAAATGAAAGCTACTTTTGATGCAGTGTGTACTCTCTGCAAAATACAAAAAAATAGGCTTAGAAAACATTGCTTGGAAATACTGTGGTGACATGATTGAAGCACAGTGACATTTAAATTGACTGATTCTCTCTCTATCACCTGCCTGGCCTTTCTTTTGCTTGATTCAACAGATAACCCTGCTTGAACTCACTGTATTCTGCATGTACAGTGCAATGAACAAAAAAGATGTAAAACTGTCACAGGTCCACTGTCAGCAGACTCATTATTTGATAGTGAGGGGCAAGAATGCTTAATGCTGTTTTAATGTTACACCATATGCACTTGAAACTCATATCCAAAGCATACAGTATCTACAAGATAAGAAGCCTCTTGTAGGTAATAACAATGAAGTTAAAGGAAGTGGATAAGTCAGCTATAAAACTTGGGAAGTAAAGTTTTGCTCTCAAAACATGAACTGGTCAAGCTTTGGTGTGGTAAGGGGTTGTACACACACTGCCACACAATGGTGTGCTTCCTTGCCTCCCTCTTACATGCACACTGAGCCTTTCTGTAAGGTCCATCCAATTAAACAGTGGGATGCTGGGAAAAGTGTGGTGATGGATGGGTAGCTGATGTCATCAAGCGGGGACCAGAAGGTAGAAAGGGACCCGGAAGTGCTGCAGTTCTTTCAGTTGTCCGGGCAAGATTATGGCGGTGGTGCTTCGTTCTTTCTGAGAAAATAAAAAGAGAGAGGTTAGTACCCCGCCGTTGTCCCCTGGCTCAACTTGTTGCGGTGCACTTTGGGTGCTTAAGCTGCTCTCCATGCGCTTGTGTGTGACATGACCCACCCCCCCCTTCAGCCCAGACCCATCGGGTCGGGCGGCCCAAACCAAGAGGTCGTGAACCCGTGAGAGAGCGTCAGTGTTGGCTTGAAGGTTACCTCGGCGATAAGTGATGGTGAACTTGTACGGCTGCAAGTCCAAAAACCATCTAGTGACCCGAGGGTTCGAGTCCCTGTGAAGGGCCATCCATTGGAGGGCGGCATGGTCCATCACCAGGGTGAACTCCCGGCCCAGCAGGTAGTACTGCAGGTGTGGTACCGCCCACTTGATGGCCAAGGCTTCCCGTTCCACCGCTGCATTACCTTGTCTCCCGGTCCAAGAGTTTCTGGCTCAGGTAAATTACGGGGTGCTCAGCACCATCGATGCTTTGGCTCAGCACGGCAACTAGACCTGTGTCAGAAGCATTAGTCTGGAGGAGAAAAGGAAGAGAAAAATTAGGAGTTCTCAAAACAGGTGCTGTAGTGAGGGCCATTTTTAAGTCACTGAATGCCCGTTTCGTCAAATTATTCCATACTACTTGCAAAGAGGCCCTTTTCTTTGTCAAATCTGTCAAGGGGGCGGCCCTCTCAGAAAAGCGAGGTACAAACCGGCGGTAGTAACTCTCTAGTCCTAAGAAGGCTTGCACTTGTTTCTTGACTATCGGACGGGGCCATTCCAGGATGTCTTTTATTTTGGAACGCTGTGGCTTCACCAATCCTCGTCCTACCAGGTAGCCCAAATATTTGGCTTCGTTCAACCCAAAGTAACACTTCCGGGGATTGATACGCAGCCCGGCTTTCACTAGCGTCAGGAGGACAGTGTAAACCTGCAGTACATGTTCCTCATGGGTGCCGGAAATAATGACCACGTCATCAAGGTAGGCGGCACAATAGGACTGGTGGAGCCTTAGCACTCTGTCTACCAGACGCTGGAAGGTTGTTGGTGCCCCGTGCAGCCTGAATGGAAGGACCTTGTATTGCCAGTGTCCACTAGGGGTGCTTAATGCCGTTTTTTCTCTTGCGGATGCCATTAAGGGAATTTGCCAGTATCCCTTTGTCATGTCAAGAGTAGTCAAGTAACGGGCTATCCCCAGCCTCTCGAGGAGTTCATCCACCCAGGGCATGGGATAGGCATCAAATTTGGAGACCTGATTAAGGCGTCTAAAGTCATTACAGAATCTCCACGACCCGTCGAGTTTCGATACAAGGATGATAGTACTGGACCAGGGGCTATGGCTTTCTTTGATGATGTCCATGTCCAATATCCGTTGAACCTCTAGCTCCACCTCAGCACGTTTTGCCTCCAGGAGACGATAGGGTCGTTCCCTGACTACCACCCCCAGGTCCGTCACGATGTCATGCTGAATCAGCGGGGTCCGGCCTGGTGCTTTACTGACCACTTCCGGGACAGACAGGATCGCACTTTCAAGCTCCTGTCGCTGGTGAGAAGTTAGTTTGTGGCCAAGGTTAAGTTTGGCTTTTTCTGAGAAAAGGGAGAGGGTAGGGCCGGAAGGAGGGCATTCTTCCCTGTCCCTCCACGGCTTCAATAAGTTAATATGATATACCCTCTCATTTGGTAGTCAACGAGCCTTTTCTCTCTTTAACCTCGTATGGGCCTTGCCAATGGGCCAGCAATTTCCAGTAAGAAGTGGGCACAAGCACCATTACACAATCACCCAGCTGAAATTCGCGCAGGGAAGAATTTCTGTTATAATTCTGGGCCTGTGCTGCTTGAGCCCTGGACATGTGTTCTTTAAGCAGGGGCTGAATTTTTTCTAATCTATTGCATAACTGCGCGTTATAGTCTAGGATGTTAGTGGAGGGAAGTGCCTCCCCTTCCCAACCTTCTTTTAGCACGTCCAAAATGCCCCGGGGTTGGCATCCATACATAAGTTCAAAAGGGGAAAACCCTGTGGAGGCTTGTGACACCTCCCAGTAAGTGAAAAGCACTAGGGGTAAAAGTTGATCCCAGTTCCTACTGTCCGTGCTGACTATCTTGCGGAGCATCTGTTTGAGGGTCTGGGTGAACCTTTCCACCAATCCATCTGTCTGGAGATGATAGACCAACGTTTTGAGATGCTTAATGTGGAGTAACTTGGTAACCTCCCTGAACGTATTCAAAGTAAAGGGTGTACCTTGGTCCATAAGGACTTCTTTAGGTATGTCCACTCGGGATAAAAGCCCTACTAGTTCCCGTGCGATATTCTTTGTGTCAGCATCTCACAGGGGAACCGCTTCCAAATATCGAGTTGCATAATCGACCATAACCAATATGTATTTATGGCCTCGCACCGAAGGTTCTAGGGGTCCTACCAGATCGACACCGATCCTCTCAAAGGACACAACTATAAGGGGAATCGGGACTAGAGGAGCGCGATCCCTCCTGGGTATCTGACGTAGCTGACAGACTGGGCAAGACTGACAGAAATGTCGGACCTCCTCATTGATCCCGGCCAATAGAACCAGAGTTTTACTCTCTCCAACGTTTTCTTGGCCCCGAGGTGGGCATGAGCTATTTCGCACACCTCCCGCTGGTAGGTCTGCAGAACTAACAACAACTTCCGTACCTCGCCTTCGTGTTCCACAACTCAATATAGCAGCTCGTTTTCCAAAACAAAGTAGGGTCCCCGTGGTGTGGAATCTACTTACGATATGTCATCTATGGACACAATGACATTCCGGGCAAACTTCAAGGAATCATCATTCCACTGTTCTCTTTTAAATGACGCTGGCGTAGACCGAAATTGATAGTCCATGCCGATGAGCGGATCAGGTGTCTGATCCGGGGTGGCACCCATCCGACCCAGAACCTCAACCGGTTGCACTTCCTGGTTGAGGTCCGTCGTCAAACAGCGCTCTCCTGGACCGTCCACTTCATCATTAGTTGCCAAGAAGCATGGCGTGGGAGCAGCTGGGAGGGCCTCTTGACCTTCCATAACTAGACCAACTTAGGTTTAGGAGTGGTGACAGATCTACCATGTTTACTTTCCGACCAGTCTTGTCCCAGTATGACCGGAAAGGGGGGCAGGCAACACAGTGACGAGCAGTTGTTTTGGACTCACCCTCCAGGTTATGAAACACTTTGCGGACCTGTAAGACCTGGTCTCCCCATGCACACAAGTTAAGCTCGTTCTTTGAGCCACCCACTGTAGAACATAACGGTGAGCAACAATAGTAACGTTACTCCCGAAGTCAAACAATGCCACAACTGAGTGCCCATTTACCCAAACCACTCCCATATTTGTGACCGCCAGAGGGTTCGACAGAGCTCAGTACCTCACTCCCTTCGCCCAGTTGCAGTCCATCGGCTCGATGTTGAGGGGACAGGTGATGAGGATATGCCCCACCTTGCCACACTTGAAACAGCGTGGCGGGGTGGACACCTTGTCTCTCGGCTTAGCCGGAGCCTCCGCAACGCGACGGGTGGGCTCAGGGGTGGCGATATGTCTCTGTCGGACCCCGTGAGCCGGCTTCTCAGACCCCCCAAGTTGGGTCACCGCCAGCTGGCGCTCTAGGACCTCCAGAAGACCGTTCATATCCTTAAATGGATGTATCCAGACCTGCTGGGCGAGGTAGTCTGGCATGGCATTGACTAACCCCTCGCAGGCTACCTGTTAGCCAGCGCCTGAGCTTGCCCCAGAACTCGAATGCCTGGGCTCTAGCTGGGTGGTCGGGGTCAAATTTCCACTGCCGCCATTCCCTCACCTGCTGGCCAGAGGTTATGCCGTAGCGTTTAAATATTTCGGCCTTCAGGAGGTCATATTGGGCAGCTTCCTCCTCGGGGAGATCGTGATAGGCCCACTGCGCAGGGCCCTTCAAATACAGTGCCAGAATTGACGCCCACTCCGTTCACAGCCACTGATTCTGAATCGCCATCCTCTCAAAGATCGACATATAAAGCTCAATGTTGTCCAACTCCAAGAGAGGGAAGATAGGAGGTGGTGGAGGCTGTGCGGGCTCCGGCTTTACCGCTTCCACAGCCGTCTATTGGTCTCCGCCAGCTCCGTCTTCATGGCTGCCTGGTCCATCTTGACAGCCTGGAGCTCGTTTGCCAGCGTCATCAGAACTGTATTCAGGTCCTGCCCTTCTGACATTTTCACGGGCTCTTATCCTGCCGGCTATGCCACTGTAAGAAATACACAACAGGCGCATAAAGGTTTGGGGTTTTTAGCCCCGTATACTGTAAATAATTGGTCAGTAATTTAAACAAAATCATCAGACACATAAGAGTGGGTAGACGGACAACTTATAGGGTCGGACCGGAAATTAAACAGTGGGTTGCTGGGAAAAGCGTGGTGATGGATGGGTAGCTGACGTCATCAAACAGGGACTACAGGGTAGAAAGGGAAGTGCTGCGGTTCTTTTAGTCGTCTTGGCAAAATTATGGTGGCAGTTCTTCGTTCTTTCTGAGAAAATAAAAAGAGAGAGGTTAGTACCCCGCTATTGTCCCCTGGCATGACTTGTCGCGGTGCAAGTCAGGTCCTTAAGCTGCTCCCCATGCGCTCGTGTGTGACGCTAGCAAATGGCCCCCTGACTTTCTAGCTGAAGTAGATTCATTAGGTATGAAGTTTACAATCTTAAAAGTGCAGTTGCAGCTGTCCCCACTGTTGTAGAATTCATTCTTTTACATGAGCGGCCCTTTTTATTGGAGCAAAATCATGCAGGGATTTCAGTAAGAGAGAGAGAGAACTACATAATGCAGTTTTAAAGGCTTACTTTGAATTGTTCACAAGACATTTGAAAATAAGATGAATTTTGAAATAGCCACCAGAATCAGATCATCTAGTCTCAGATTAGATTGATCCATGAAAACCTCAATAGGTGCATCTCTATTTATTAGTCAAAAATCAGATTTCCACCTCAACCATCTGATTAATTTATTGCTAGAGCCAGAATTTTTTAATTTAATTATTATTGTATATAGTATCTCATGTGAGAACAAAATATTTTTATAATAATTTAATGTGCATAGTGCCAACTGCTGTCATCTGCAGTTTCTATTTTTACTTTGATATTAATACTTCTGGATATTTCACCTCATTCCATCTATTTATAGCCAATTGTCCACTCCTCAGTTCTCATCTTTATCATATGCTGTAGTTTGCCAAGAAATACAAACTTATACCAATTCTCACTGGAATGCTCATTAACTTTTATTAGATTGCTTGCTATTTAAAGGATTGATTTTTTTTCATGTCAAACATTTTATCATTATTTCAGCATTTACTTTTCACAATGTGCTGTAGCCCTGAAGCAGAATGAATGTGTCTTCCACACTGACCAGCTTAGCCAGACTGAATCAAGCCTTACAGCGATATCAATAAGTTGTTGAAGAAACAAAACATAAGACAGCACCCCTACTAATCCCATCACCTTTGTCCTGAACTTCAGGTACGTCACATAACAGTACTGGGTATTGCTGCAGGATTTTGGCACAATGGCAACCTTCATGTAGACCATGGGTGTCCAACTCCGGTCCTGGTGGGCCACAGTCACTGCAGGTTTTCATTTGAACCATCTTCTTAATTAGTGAGCCATTTTTGCTGCTGATTAACTTGTTTTTCCTTAGTTTTAATTGACTCGACTCAGACCCCTTAGTTGTTTCTTAGTTGTTTTCCTTAATGAGCAGCCAAACAATAATGAGACACAAAACAAGCCACCACATGAGCTGAAAATAAAGAAAGGTGAAGGTCTCGGTCATGTTGGTCTGCTCAGGTCACCAAAACATCTTAACGGTGGTCTTAGAAAACACAGAAAATCAACAGTCTGCTGTGGCAGAATGAGAGCAGCAACAAGTCCTGATATTAAATAACAGCTTTAATAAGCAGCAAGAATCAGCTTCTCATTAAGAAACTGGTTGGAGTGAAATTGGCTGGAGTTTGACCTTCCAGTTTAGCTGGTAATCTGTTGGCTCGTTTCACGTCTCATGAAGAAATGAATTAATTCAGAGGATGGAATCCTTAAGAAACAGGGCTATTAACATGAAGTGAAAATGAGTTAATTAGTAGTGAAAATTGCTTGCCGATTAGGAAAAGGGTTAGAATGAAAACCTACAGCTACTGTGGCCCACCAGGACTGGAGTTGGACGCCCCTGATGTAGACACTGGCTAGTACTGACAGACCGAGAATTTCAGTAACAGACACTTGGGTGTTTGGTGCAAGGCTGTCAAATGAGGTACAGAGTAACATTTTGTATCGACCTGCACATTCTGTAAGATCTCAGGTACTGTCCACAAAGTCATTACATTTTGTTTGTTTCGTTAGAGTATTTGTCAAGCAGTGTCATTACAACTTCAGTGAAAATTACATAAAACCGGGAGGATCTACTAAAGATTGGAATTCTATTTGGTGAAATATAGTTCAGCAAGGAATTCCAACAAGTATGCATCCAGAATGAGATCGCATGTGCAGCAGAGTCTTTGTGTATTATGATACCGGTCCAGAGACGCAGGAGGTGGCACAGAGACAGAAAGCAGACCAGGCTAAAAATGCTCCTCACAAGCCTGAACTGCCCAGCATTTACATTACTAGTGCCAGATCACTCAGCAATAAAATGGAAGAATTGTAGCCAACCATTTCAGCACAGAAATCTGAGTGGGGCTACTCAGTCATGATAATAACTGAGACTTGGCTACATACAGGGATCCCTAATGAAGCTATTGCGCTAGCAGGCCGCACAGCACACCGTGCCAACAGGAAAAAAAAACCTCCTGTAAGAGCAGAGGAGGGGAGCTGTGCATTTACTCTAATAATATGTGGTGCACTAATGTAACCAGCATAGACAGGCACTGCTCGCCAAATTTAAAGTACATGACAGTAAGATGTCAACCTTTTTATGTGCCATGGGAATTCACAGTGGTTATTATTGTGGTGGTGTATATTTCACTTATATATTCACCTATATACAGTATACTGTATATATATCATCTAACACCAAGACAGCATTAGACACCTTGCTAAGCAAGCTACAGACTGCTCACTCTGATAGGATTTTTCATCATAGCTGGAGACTTCAACCAAGCAAATTTGAAAACAGTCTTCCCTAAATTCTACCAACATGTGACTTGTGCTGCGAGAGGTCAAAACACATTGGACAATGCTTACAGCAATATTAGGGAAGGATACAGAGTCTCCACTCTCTCCAACTCTGGCCAGTCCAACCACTTATCCCTTTTTCTCACACCTGCATACAAATCTCTTATTTGCAAAACAAAGCCAACTGTGAAAATCATCCAGACTTAGCCTGAAGGGGTTTCCATTCAACTTCAGGACTGTTTTGAGCGCACACACTGGTATCTATTTGCCCAACAAGACATAGAGGAGTACACATCCACTGTCCTGTTTTATATAGAGAAACTGTGTAGAAAATGTCACTGTTGGCAAGCACATTTGATGTGTGGAAGAAAACCCCCCAAGCAAAACAGGAATAGTTCAATCAATTAGATTTCTATTCAGTCACAGATGAGTACCTGGATTCTACGTTGCAAGGCAGAAGAGTAAAGTTCCATTTTTTGATTGGCTTTTTATAATTTCTTCATCCTCCCCCTTCCCCTTACTTAATCAAAAAGCATAATATCCATCCATCCATTTTCCAACCCGCTGAATCCGAACACAGGGTCACGGGGGTCTGCTGGAGCCAATCCCAGCCAACACAGGGCACAAGGCAGGGAACCAATCCTGGGCAGGGTGCCAACCCACCACAGAAAAAGCATAATATCGTTTACTTAAGCATTTTATTTTATTACGCTAATGGGCCATCTGTTCTTATTTTCTTGTACTTGTCAGATAGACCCTAAAGAAGGAAAGGTCATCTTTCTTGTGTCAAATAGATGTGATCCCAAAGAAACTGGAAATGCACCCTGTCTTATGACAGCCACCTGTATGAATAACCTGCTGTTATAGCAAAATGGTTTTGTCAATTATTAACCCTAAGTAACTTGCAAGCAGTTCATTTTTCTTTCACAGATGCTTCCCAAAACAGTAAGCCATGGATGACCAGAGACATCAAGCTTCAGGTAAAAGAGCACAATACAGCGTTTAGGTCTGGCAATGGTGAATTATATAGCGCTGTCAAATCCAATTTCAAGGCAGCCAACAACAGTGCAACTGTCACAATGCACTGTCCCCAAATGCCTTAAGTCTTCCATCATTGTGCCTGTTCCAAAGAAGACAGTAATCTATCCATCCATTATCTAACCTACTATATCCTAACTACAGGGTTACGGGGGTCTGCTGGAGCCAATCCCAGCCAACACAGGATGCAAGGCAGGAAACAAACCCCGGGCAGGAAGACAGTAATCCATAGTCTTAATTCTTTCACCTCCAATGTAATGAAGTGCTTCAAGGAGCTAGTTCTGAGGCACATCAAATCTTCACTTCCCCCCCACCTTGGACCAGAACCAATTCACCTTTCAGAGCCAACAAGTCGACAGAATATGCCATTACTACAGCTCTCCACGCTGCTCTGACTCACTTGGAACACCAGGGAGTATACATGAGTGTGTTATTTGTGGACTTTAGTTCCGCCTTTGACACGATCACCTCCAGTCCCCAGTGTTAATCAGCACACATGTAGGTGAGTCAAAGATTTCTTAACAAACCAATCACAGACCAATAGGCTGGGGACCTACCACTCCCCAACCTTGACACTCAGCACTGGAGCTCCACAGGGTTGCATGCTGAGCCCTCTTCTTTATTCCTTATATACTTACAATTGTGCACAAATACATAGCAGAAATATAATCAAGTTTGCAGATGATTATCACTCTGATAGGATTCTACGTTGCAAGGCAGAAGAGCTCCACCTTGTATGTACATATGCATAAAGAGGTACTCAATGATGTATTGATTTTATTATTTTTTTGGTTTACAGTATATTAATACATGCGTGTAGTTTAAAATGCGGACCACATGTTGAAGATGCTGTTTTTTTTATATTGTATGTTCTATTAATGGGACACACTAAAATTTTGTTGAACATTTGTGCAATGACAATAAAAGGCATTTTATTCTATGTTACTTACAGAAATTCTTAGATGATTCTACAACTATTGGGTGTGTCGATAAGGGGGATGAAAAAGAGTATAGAGGTTATTGTTTCTAGGTGCAAAGAGAATTGTATGCATCTTAACATCAGCAAAACCAAGGAAATGTTTATTGACTCCATGAGCCACAATGTTCAGTCACATTTTAGGAAATTGATGTTGATGTTGTGCACTCCTACAAGTACCTGGGCGTCCACGTCAATGATAGAACTTATCTTGTAACACAGAGGAACTATATAAGAAAGGGCTTAGCAGGCTCCTTTTTCCTTAGGAGGCTGTGTTCCTTTAATCCTTCACGTCTTCTACAACTCTATGATGGCCTGTGCAATTTTCTATGCTGTGGTGTTCTGGAATACCACAGGGACATATGAACAGCAAGATCAGAACAAATCCTAGACAGGGTGTGTGATGGTGCAGGTCGGCTCCACACTCCCAGTTTCTCTAGGGAGCCTCTTGAACCAGCTACCATCGTTAACATAACAGAGGATGAGCCAGCAGTTGAGGATGCAACATATAAACATAGCAAGGAGTAGGTGAAAATAGTGCCAATGCTTCTACAGTGGAACCTCAGTTTGTGAGCATAATTCGTTCTGGAAACGTATATCAAAGCAAATTTCCCCATAAGAAATAATGGAAACTCAGATAATTTGTTTCACAACCCACAAATATTTATATAAAAATGATTAATACAGGGTGGCATGGTTGCGCAGTGGGTAGCGCTGCTGCTTGCAGTTAGGAGACCTTGGTTTGCTTCCGGGGTCCTCCCTGCATGGAGATTGCATGTTCTCTCTGTGTCTGTGTGGGTTTCCTCCGGGTGCTCCGGTTTCCCCACATAGTCGAATGACTTACAGGTTAGGTGCATTGGTGATCCTAAATTGTCCCTAGTTTGTGCTTGGTGTGTGGGTGTGTGTGTACACCCTGCAGTGGGCTGGCGCCCTGCCCGTGGTTTTTTTCCTGCCTTGCGCCCTGTGTTGGCTGGGATTGGCTCCAGCAGAGCCCCGTGACCCTGTAGTTAGGATATAGCAGGTTGGATAATGGATGGATGGATGGATGATTAATACAAAATCTTCACTCTAACTAATGGAATCAATGCTATCTGTTGGCTCGCTGGAATCTTTTTCTTTTTTTGCGATTTTAACAAGGAAACTTATCCAATGACACTGTAAGGTTTCTAAACTAAACAACTGTAGCAGTTCGCCATAATAGAGAATCAGAAAAGACTGTGGTCAAGCTATAAGCGCCAGCCTTCAATGGGTGATGCAAAGAACATTATAAATGCAAGAACACAGTATTACTTAGCCAGTAACCTGGTCACGACCCTGCCTGATTGCTGTGTCTTCGTATAGGAGAGTGGTAGATCCCACTACAATAAATAACCGTGCTGTTCCTGTTTCATGCTGAATAAAGCTGGTTTTGCTAAAGTACTGAGACTCAGCCTCGTGTTTTGGGGTGCATGACAGGGACTCACACGTTACAGCACACACACACGTGGTCACCATGCTATAGTAAACAGTATACGCTCATACGGATGTTGACTATATGAGTGAGGCACGCTGACTGAGAACGAGCATGGGGCACGATTACCCACAATCCCCACGTGACGCTCGGCGGACAAAGCGTATACATACTACTCATATTGCAAGACCTTGCTCGTTTATCAAGTTAAAATTTATTACAAATTTTAGCTCATCTTGCAAAACACTTGCAATCCAAGGTTTCACTGTATTTGGTTTTAGTGCAGACCTGGACCACCAGTTGCACAGACTTGTTTGAGGCATGGAGCCTTGTAGTGCAACTGGAGGCTAAAGGAGAGGGTGTGCGTATGGAATTGTGGCCCATTTGTAATTTAAATAATTCATTGAATGGCCAGCTCGAATTCTCTGTGAGTGTGCATGCTCACACAGCTGTGGGAGGTTGGTGAGATAATTGCACCTGCATGTGAGGGTATGGTCTGTCTCAATTGCTTCATCAGCCTTTTGCAGTATACAACTGAAGCACTGTGTCCACTGAGGTATATAAGGGAGAGCTGACATAAGAAAAAGAGAAATGAAAGGAAGAAGAAAGAAAGGAAAGGGTTGTTATAGAGAGGAATGAAGAGAAACAGGCAGAAGTGAGCAACAGCTTGTGCAAGATGAAAGGATGCACGCAAATTGGAAGATAAGCCCCAGGAAGAAGCATGTGGTTAGCGCTTAGGAGGGGGCTAGAGCTATGGGATCACTTCTGCTGAGCAACCATGTAGCACAAGTAATCATTATGCTCAGGGTGTGCTCTCATTGAGAGAAGCCAGTGATTGCCAGTGGTGGGAGGACAGTACACTCTGGGACAGGAGGAGCGCGGTAACGGCCGGAATAAAAGGTTGTCTGTGCCTGTTGGTAAACATCTCTTTGTGCTGTGAGGTTCAATCGAGATAAGACATAGAGACGTGAGTTTTAAAAGGAAGGCACCAGTTCTAAGAATTGTGAAGGACAGTTTCCTGCCTGTATTTTTAGCCTTGTTTTAATGGATTCTTATTTATTTGTTTTTAACCTTTATTTATTGACTGATGAAGCACTGCACTGTTTGCACTTTTGTTTGGATTTCAGATAAAAGCACTGTCACTATTTTCACCTACCCCTTTCTATGTTTGTATGCTGTGTCCTCATCCGTTACCTCATCCTTGGTTATGTTATCAATGGTAGTGGGTTCAAGAAACTCTCTACAGCAACTGGGAGAGTGGAGCCAGTTAGCCAGTCCACCGCAGGGCAAATGAAAACATACCAAGCATACACAAGGGCCAATATGGCATCACCAGTCCATCTAACCTGCATGTCTATGGACAGTGGAAGGAAACCAGGGCACCCAGAAGGAAACCCATGACAATGCTTGGAGAATGTGCAAACTCCATGCATGGAGGACTCGACCTTGGTCTCCTTATTGCAAGGCAGCAACACTATCACTGCATCACCATCCTGCCCATTTGCACGAATGGGAACTATGAAACTCACTAAACACAGTACTTTAAAAGTTTTAAGGTTTTCTGAGAAGTGGAAAACATGCAATACTGCCACTTACAGATTTGTTCACACTTCCAAAATTATCTGAGTTTTTTTCTGAAGCTGTGTAATACATGTAATCTGTTGCACACTGGTAAAATCAATTCTGTTTATGCCTCTCATTTATATCACTGTGGAGGATCACTGACATTTCTGAAAAATGTAATGTGCTACATATTATCTAAATAAAGTCGCACTAAAACGTGCCAGCAAGCACATTACTATGTTTTCTCTACAGAAAAATCTCACTACACTCTACACAAGACAAACTGCCGTTACATAGCAACTGTTATATTTTAGCTAGAGTACCCCCTAGATGAGGTTCATATGTTGCAATTATGTCTTGTTTGTTATTTTTTATGTTAACAGTGCTGATTATTTATTTACTATATGTCAATGTGTACTCTGCAATATTCTGAATGTTTTGCAGGTGGTCCACCCAAGAGGCAGGTCCTCTTACCCATCACTGCAATGTACTACCCTCAACACTATAAATGCTAAGGAAAACCCACAGTTCCTTGTGGCTCCGTGTGAATGTGCTTGTGGTATTGTTGAGTCCTCTTTCAATTATTCTGTGTTTTATTCTGGATTTTTGACCATTCTTGGATTTTGTATTGTGACTGCATTTGCTATTGAGATTGTTTATTTTGAAGACATTGCCTTCTGTGCCTTTTGCTTTGTGGTTGAGTTTTTTTTTTGTTTCTACAGAGCTTCTTATAAAATTAAAACTTATTTATTAATAAAGACTCTTCATTGTTCTTTTTGTGTCACTGGGGACTTACTGTGGCAGAGTGGTGGCTCTGAAGCTAAGGATCTGCACTGGTATCCCGAAGGTTGCCGGTTCGAATCCCCGTCACTGCCAAAAGAGATCCTACTCTTCTGGGCCCTTGAGCAAGGCCCTTAACCTGAAATTGCTCCAGGGGCGCTGTACAATGGCTGACCCTGCACTCTGACCCCAAGGGGTATGCGAAAACTAACAAATTCCTAATACAGTAATCCCTCCTCCATTGCGGGGGTTGCGTTCCAGAGCCACCCGCGAAATAAGAAAATCCGCGAAGTAGAAACCATATGTTTATATGGTTATTTTTATATTGTTATGCTTGGGTCACAGATTTGCGCAGAAACACAGGAGGTTGTAGAGAGACAGGAACGTTATTCAAACACTGCAAACAAACATTTGTCTCTTTTTCAAAAGTTTAAACTGTGCTCCATGACAAGACAGAGATGACATTTCTATCTCACAATTAAAAGAATGCAAACATATCTTCCTCTTCAAAGGAGTGCGTGTCAGGAGCACAGAATGTCACATAGATAGAGAAAACAATCTCTAGCAAACAAATCAATAGGGCTGTTTGGCTTTTAAGTATGCAAAGCACCGCGGCACAAAGCTGTTGAAGGCGGCAGCTCACACCCCCTCCGTCAGGAGCAGGGGGAGAGAGAGAGAGAGAGATAGAGAGAGAGACAGAGTTTGTTTTTCAGTCAAAAATCAATACGTGCCCTTCGAGCTTTTAAGTATGCGAAGCACCGTGCAGCTTGTCGTTTCAGGAAGCAGCTGCACAAAAGATAGCAACGTGAAGATAATCTTTCAGCATTTTTAGACGAGTGTCTGTATCGTCTAGGTGTGCGAACAGCCCCCCTGCTCAATCCCCATACGTCAGGATCAGAGAGTCAGCGCAAGAGAGAGAGAAAAGTAAGCAATCTAGCTTCTCAGCCATCTGCCAATAGCGTCCCTTGTATGAAATCAACTGGGCAAACCAACTGAGGAAGCATGTACCAGAAATTAAAAGACCCATTGTCCGCAGAAATCCGCGAACCAGCAAAAAATCCGCGATATATATTTAAATATGCTTACATATAAAATCCGCGATGGAGTGAAGCCGCGAAAGGCGAAGCGCGATATAGCGAGGGATCACTGTACAAGAAATTGTATAAGGCGAAATAAAGAACAAAAAAAAAAACTCTTTAGTCGTAAAGCAATCACCTTTCCCATAACAACAACGACCTTTCCTCTTTCTTGTTTCCTGCGAAAGAACTTAAGGATATGCAAACATCATGAAACTAGAAGTTTATTTTCTGTCTCTGATGCATCTTTAGGATTGTGATCGTCAAGTTTGTCATCATAATTGTCAAAGTGTGGGTTGTACTACTAGAACACGTCTAGTGGCTCAACAAAATGTTTACATGTGTTTAAATTATTTTTTTTACTAGCTGTCTTAATTTACATACTAAACGACAGGTAGACACATGCAAAATTAAAGACTTTAAATGTTTTCAGACAGCAACTAAGTGTCTTTCTTCTTGTGCAAATGGCATGTATATCACTTGAAGGAAAACACTGACCTTGGCTGCAAATTAATTTTCATATAAGTCATTTCGCTCATCAGTAGTGTGGTTAATAATAATAATAATAATAATAATAATAATATTGAAGAAGATACAAAACATTAAAAATGATTGATTGGCTTGTTCTGGAAGACCTTTCTTCTTGTGTTAATGATACGAATTTCACTATTTGTTTAGTGAATTTAGCAAAATAGCAGGTTTCACTGCAAATTCCATTTCACGTGCATTGTTTCAGTCATCACTATAGAACTGTGGTTCTTAAGATTAGTCCTGGGTGCCCCCCTTTGGCTGCAGTTTTTTGTTTCAACCAGTTCATTATCATTCTAACTTTTGGTCAATCTCTTCATTTAATTAGCTGACCCAGTTTTTCCTTTTCATTTTGCATTTAGAAAAGTCAGTTTTATATTCATAACAAATTAAGACATATTACTGGGGTTTTTTTTTGCATCTTTAAATGTTTACTTTGTTTTGTAATTTTTAATTCACTTACGTAACTGTGGTGTTTGCTTTTTTAATTGTATCCAAATACTAACGATTATGATGATAAGAGCAGAAACCAGCATAAACGACTTGGAATAACTTTGAAAGGAACAGCTACTTCAGCGATAGCCACTTATGTGCTTATTATTAGTAAGTAATAGTCAATAACCATAACATTATAAATAAAAAGGAAAAATAATGCATTTTTACTCATCTAACATGTACAAATTCTTTCTCCATTCAGTAAAAATATAGCATATCCATTTTGTAATTTCTGGACAGATACAAAAAACAAAATATGGGAATTAATAGCTTGATTAATTATGGTAAGAGTCCAATTAAGAGAAGAAATTGGTAGGAACAAGAACATGCAGCCACAGGGGGCTGCTGGGACTAAACTTAAGAACCACTGCCGTAGAAGAGCATTCAGTCAATACTGCTTTTAACTAACAAAAATAAATTTGGGTGTCAGTGGTTATATGGAGGCACAGTCTTTATCATTGCCGCTTCATTGCTGCAGATGACTAGGTTCCGTTGCTGGCCTGTTAGTCTGTGAGGAGTTAGCACGTAATAATAATAAGAATAATACATTTTATTTATATAGCATCTGTGTCTGTGATGGTTTTCACAAGTAACTCTGATATTCATTTCCCCCAGATGAATGGGTTCTGTTGCTGGCCAGTCACTGTCTGTATGGAGTTAACACATAATAATAATAATAATAATAATACATTGTACTTATATAGCATCTGTGTCTGTGAGGGTTTTCACAAGTAACTCTGATATTCATCCCACAACACCCCAAATCTTGCAGAGTAAGTCAAAGCTGGCTGTCTATGAGTAGGTGTGCCCACTGATAGATTCACATCTCCGCTATTCAGCCACTGCTTCTTATTTTAGACTTGGGGCCCTAATAATTATGCACTGGAACAAGATGGTTCATAGTGAGTGTGTTAACATCAAACATAACACATAGTGTGTTCATCAAGCAGACAATCTCTCCTGCTATAAGCTAGAAGCATACAAAGACCCTTTGGAATATTTCTCCTGGCATCAGATTTTAAACACGAAGGTGACCTTTACTCTGTGAATTCACAAAGCTTCCTTAAATGTGATATGCAGTAGGTAAGGAGGAGCTGCAATCTAACAAGAAGAAAGCTGGAACATGCTGACCTAAATTAATTTGGGAATAAAAAAAAACACTGAGGCTATTTGAATACATACTTCTTATCTTTATTTTTTTCCCTAAGGAAACCAGAAATTTTATGTGTCATAACTTCTTGATAAGCTGACAGTTCTTCACAACATTTACAAAAAAAAATAAAGCTTCAGAAGAGAGAAAGTGCAGCTGCTTCTTTACGGACTATACCACAGTCTTTGAACTATTGGCATGGTGTGTGCAGAATTTTACTTTGAGGTGTTCTATCGGGTTAACATCTTCTAATAAAGGAAGGAAATCGAAAATACATTTTAATTAGCTGCTGGGTTCTTGCTGTACACAAAGAAGTTTCGACATTTATTGTAATGAAAGGTAAAGAAGAAAGAAATCGGCTTAAATAAACACTTTCAAGCACTTCAAGAGGAAATAAAAAGAGACATAAATTAGCATATGCAATCTGACGTGTCATTTACTTTAAAAATAAAGGTGAAAAATGGAAAGCAATATACTGCCATCATAGGCAATGGGAGAAAAAAAAGAAACAAGCAACCTAAAATCTTGTCTTCAAAAACGACATCTTTATGAAAAAGTACTGACAGCATCAAGTTTCTTGGTGAACTGTGCAAATCACACACACGTATGCAGAAAACAACAGGAGGTGTGCGGCGCAAGTAAATCAGAAGATCTGCCACGGAAGACAGCAAAGAAAAGTAACAAATGAAAGAGTTTGAAAAAAAATGGCAAGACTGACAGCTGGAAAGGAGGTGTTCAAGAAGGGTGTTTGAAATGCAAACATTTGCTTTTCCTACAGTAATAATTTAATATGTGAAAGTAGTTTAGATCTGGGGAATAGAAATGAATATGTGTTGGTCTGAAGGAAAGAGACGAGATTAATGACTCTTACTGAGGAGATCAGTGTGAGCCCTTTGAAATGAAGGAGAAGCTTCTCATTGTGAGGTCCTGCTGTATGAGGAGCTACAAATACCCCCACTGGGTGAGGAACTTTTCCTGCTGTGAATCCGCAACCTATTGAGAAGAATGACAAGTTTAGTGCACTGTTTAGCATTCCCATGGATATTATAGTGAAAAGAAGCCAATCAATGAGCATTATGTTAATGTACAGTTGTCTTCTCAGGGGGGCACTTACAGTACTGAAGATTATGAATGAAATAAAACTTGTTATATATTCTGCATATGCTATATATGGATAATGCAGGTCTTCTACTGTAAAATTCCTTTCCAAATGCAGTTAAGCCATTTAATAAAAATTTTAAATTCTTTAATACCCTAATACTGACATGACTAAGCAGAAAAATTGAACAATTTTTAAATAATTAAAAAGGATTTATTTTATATGTATAAATAACAATGTAATCCCTCTGTCTATCTTTTGACTTTTTTTGGCTTTTTTTGATGTTACTTACCCATTCTGCACACTAAGAACTTCATTTCAACCCTAAGATTGCAAATTGCATGTTTGTTTGTTCACCAATCATACAAAAACACCTTTCATGAAATTTTGCATGTAGGTTGCTGTTGCTCAAACTTAAAATATAGACTATATAGTGTTTCAAAAGATTCACTTGGGTCGGGGAGTTGTAATGGGGAGCAACCAAAAGCTTTACTTCTTCTTCTTCTTTCGGCTTCTCCCGTTACAAAAGCTGTACATTATTCCCAAATGGCTCAATTGGTCTAAATGAAATCTCCATGTATGATAAAGCTGTGGCAACTTGAAAGCCAGGATACATGGCTTTTCAAAAATTCAAAAAAGGTCCAAGTTCATGAAATTTTGCATGCATAATATTGTTGATACAAGTTAAAATATATTATTATTACTATTATTTTCATTATTGATGTTCACTGCACCAAAAAGCCTCTATGTCTGGTCTCTATTCAAGGAGTGGATACACAGGTGGTCCACTCCTATAAGTACTTGGTGGTCCACATTAATGACAGATTGGACTGGTCTCAGAACACAGAGGAACTACTTTATATAAGAAAGGGCAGAGCAGGCCCTTTTTCCTTAGGAGACTGACTTTCCTTCAATGTGGGAGGTGACATCTTTCACATCTTCCATAACTCTGCAATGGCCAGTGTGACTGGTATGCTGGGCTGGTAACATCACTTCAAGAGATGCTCACCAAAGCAACAAGCTAATTAAAATGGCAAGCCCAGTTATAGGACACACTCTGGACCCTCTGGAGGTAGTAGTGAAGGAGACAGTTCAAACAAAACTGAGTGCCATTATGAACAATCCTTCACATGTCCTCTCTGACACACTAATACTGAGGACTTTCAGCCAACAAATCATTCAACAGAAATGTGTCAAGAAATGCTACTGGGACTCCAATTATACAAACAGCAATGTGTCTGCATAATGTGTAACTGTGACTGGGACTTTATAGTCATTCCGGTGTGTGTTCAGACTATCTATCTATCTATCTATCTATCTATCTATCTATCTATCTATCTATCTATCTATCTATCTATCTATGAGCAACACCTGATAATTCAGCTAGTATACTAAATACTTTCATTACATATGTTTTGAATAGACTTCTCAGGACAGTATCACAACCAACTACATTTTTAATGACATTACATGGTAAATAAATCAACATTTATGTGCATTTCCTCATTAAGTATCCAATTATTTTCCTCATTCTCCGCACTTTAAATTCCATTTTAGCAAGCTAGAAAAAACAGAACTCTTAAATGCAAAATCAGAACAGTCCAACATAAGAAATCATCAACTTTAGTAGCTGGGCTGTGTAATAATAAAGAATAGTTTAAGAAGAACTGCTTATGAGGTGTTGTGTAAACTGAGTTGGCCATGCTATTCATAGGTTGCCTTTATTAGTGTATGCTGTGGGTCTCCTTTCAACATTTAATTTGGCAGCACACAGCAAAATAGAAGTAATCAGTATCAACACTCAAAGACTACACAAAGCAATTAAGACACAGTTTGCAACCAGATATATTAGCCAATCAGAAAGAGTGAGGAAAATAATTAATTATGATTGGTTGGTTGGATTTGTATAAAGCAGGCTATCAGACTTTTGGCAAGTAGAAGCTCATCCACAGATAAGCTAAGAGACAGTGTGCACCTGTGAATTGTCATGCATGGGAAAAGACCCTGACCTCCTTTAAACATGCAGCGGTGACAATTTGTAAAGACTTTGAAGCCAGGATTGTCAAGCTGCTTGTGGTGAGGTTCACTAAACTGCTGATAATTGGAGGTGCTTGCAATTCTCAAGAAAGACCTTCTTACTTAACCGTTCTTAGGTGTGGATGAAGGTGCTAAGGGAGGAGAAGTGTGTCAAGTAAATTGTATTATTTTGTGTGAGCTGTCCCTTTACAATATATTTTAAAATTCTTTATCTTATTGAAAAATTTTCTGCATTTTGTCTGATACAGTATATTTTGACTTTCATGTGTAATGCATATGATCAATTGAATTTCCCATTTAAGGATAATAAAATGCACCTTAACCTTGACCTTGACATTCAAGAATAGAAGGGCAGGAAGAACTAATTTAAGCACAGTGGCCCCATTTAGTGTCAGTGAATAGCAGGCTCATTTTTGCCAACCTTTCAAATCTACAATATCTCACCCTGCTAAAGGTCACAGGGTTCGAATATTAGAATTCAAAATATGCAAGGAGCTTTTCCATTTAATTGATAGTATTAGACACACTTGGAGCTAAAGCAAGGTGCACTGCTTTTCCAGTAGTTAAATCACCTGATTTAGGAAGTTTGGGGGTTTGGATGATTTGATGGACATTGAGGATTTTGCCCTTTGCTTGCTGACAAAAAGATGCCGACTTACTCTTTAACAAAGGCTCAGTATAGCTGTCTTCTGTAAGGCATAGTGAGTTGAAATCAGATCGGGCATGTCATTTGTCTGTGCACATGCATATATGTAAGATTACCTCTCAGCTGGCCTCCACAGAAAGCATGCTGCAGCCTTTAATTCTGATAAGCATCCCCTACTGCTGCCCCCCCGGGAGGGATTTCACATTGATAGCAGCATTTAAATTTAAGTTGGTGACCTATTATTTACTTCAGCTCACTCCTGATATAACTGCCACTTCAGCCATTAATGCCTCAATCGTTGATCTACAGAAGTGCTGTTCTAAAGAGGCCCGCGAATGCCTCTAATGATGAGCCACCAGTAAAAAGAAATAACCTGAACTGCAAAAAAGAAAGTTAGAATTGCATTTGAAAAATAATAAGAAAAAAAACATTTGCCCTTGGCAGACCTCATTGCAGTGATCAAAGTTAATCACAAGGTATTTTTACTCATACAACCACATTCACTCATACTCAGGGTTGGTGCTACTGGGAGACGTGTGGAGGACAGGCCTCCCATCTAGAAAGGTTTGCCCCCGGAAACAAATTGTTAAAATTATTAGTTATGTATGTACATTGATGATTAAAAGTTTTAGGACACCTCAGTTTTTCCAGATTTTCTTCAAATTTAATTAATTGAAATGCAATGAATGACCTAAAATGTTGAAAAGGTAAGTAGTAAACTACCAGAGGTTTAAATTTAAAGTTTAGGTTAGCAAAAACTAAAAAAAAGGAAATATCAGAATATTACAAATGGGCTTTCTTCAGGGAACAACTAATCTACTCTCTATATATAAAAGCCTAAGCCTAAAAGTGCAATGATTTTCTGCGACTTTTTATGTCACATTTTTTGTCACGCTTTAAATTAGGCTTATTTTAAAAGCTACATATATATGTTTGGTATAATACTTTTTAGAATTTATTGAACTTTAATGTGATTTTCAGATTCTTATTCCGTTTTTAATTACAATTACAAACTGAAAAATATCAAGAACTCACGTCCTGCGAGATGAGACTTTGTGCCAAAAGATTTAACCACTCCCGGGACAGGAAATAAAAGACAAAGAGTAGGACAGCTGCTGTACAGGCTTGTAAATGTTCAAAGCACCGTGCAAGATGCAGATCACGCAGCACGACAGCAGCAGCAAGCCAACAGCTGATTGCGCAAAGAGGAGGTAAAAAAAAGGTATTTGTTTCCCATTATATCACTGTTTAAGAAGGGGTTTCGGAGAAGTGACCGTGTCTCCTTGGGGTGCGTTCAGCCCACCTCTTCACAACGTGGGCAACAGAGACGTGAAGTGGCTGGCATGTAGTGCAGCCCGGAGGGGGTTGGCGAGCGAAGCAAGCAGGGGGGAACCCTCACAGGGGTAGGCAACGTTGGTCCTGGTGAGCCGCAGTACGTGCAGGTTTTTGTTCCAACCCAGTTCCATAACGAGAACTCAATTATTGCTGATGAAGCACATATTGCTTAAGTGACATTTTGATGCTTCATTTTAGTGGTCTCGCTTGTTAAGGTTCTCCAACCTTAATTGCTTATTTCAATCTTAAACTGCTGCATTCAGTGTTTTAATTGCTCCTTATTAGCAATAAGATGTAAAAGACAAAGCAGCCAGCAGTTCTCCAGCTAGCTTTTTTCCAATTACATCTGTGTGTGTTCATCATGCACTGTTTGATTTAATAAAACACTTAATAGAAAAATGTGACAGACTGAAAATGATCTGTTTTAGGCTTCAAATCATTTGGATGATATCTTTGGAAAGGAAAAAAATCTACGATATAAGAGCCTTACATTGCACAGACTAACAAGCCATAAAATTAAATAAGGTCTGAGATTGGCAATGATTGGTTTCTAATTAAGCAATTGGGTTGGAATGAAAACCTGTAGCCACTGCGGCTCACCAGGACCGACGTTGCCTACCCCTGCCCTAGTAGGTTATAAACTAAAGATGCTCTGCAGAAATTAAAGTAAATTAAGCCTTGCAAGTTGAAGCAAACAATTTGCACAGGTGTCCCGACTTCTGTTGATTACTTAAAAATCCTCCTTTAAACATGTTTTTTATTTTATTTTATGATCTCCAGTTGTACAGTACTCTCTATTTGTTTTTTGTTTGCGCCCATTGCGCGTATGATCGACACAGCCGCTACATAGTGCAAACCTGTGGCATTGAATTGTGTCAAAGTTCTGTTTACTTTTGTCTCTGTTGTCAGTGTACTTTCTTTGCTGTAAATCAAAAATACCGTGAACTTTATTTGTATTTATTTATTTGTGTTATGTGTATTTATTTATTTGCTAAATTTGTTCTTGCACCAACCGTGCTCATACAAAGTAACGCATGCCCCATTGTACCCACAAGAAAATAAATAAAGGATTGCAGAGCTGTGTGACAGCAGCACCTAATTGTGTGTAGCCCCTTTTTTCAGTTCTATTACTTCTACTTCTAGAGTGTGATCTTTTAAACTCAAATTTGAAGATCACAGCTTCATCTCATTAATTATGGCTGAGCAATCAGGGGAGCAGCTGAATATAAACAACAAAAACATGCAGGCCATCAGTACAATGAAGTTGCCTTGTCAGTTAATAGCAATCCTCCGTTCCTACCCAAAATGGTTTGCTTGTCCAATACTCTAAGGTGCTGAACAACAAATCTCTGAAAAATATTCAAAAGGTAAAAAGAATTACAGTGTAAGCTATAACGATAACTAACAGCTGATACTACTTTAAGGAGCTTTAGCAAGTCAGTTACATACAGTACTATATATGCAGAATTGACAGATTTAGTGTTGGTCGAAGCCCATTTGGAGCCCCAGGTGGGATTCACAGACATTGACCTAAGTCATCCATAGTGGGTAGTCAGTATTAATAGTGCTTGATGTGAAGGCAGTTGGGTCCTGATCGTGTGCCCCATCAATAGCACAAACGGTGCCCCATGTGCATTTACCGCAGACATTATTATCTCCCTCAGTGTCTGGAGTGCGCGCCCCTTAACTTTAATAAATAGCTCCCTACGTAGTCGCCTTTGTTGCCTGTTTGCCGGCTCTGGTCGGTTTATGGCAAAGGCTTACTGGAGTGGTTGCCCGGGGCCCCCTCAAAATGTTTTTTTTGCATTGAATTTACTTTAATTTTTACTAAAATTGTCCAAGCATCCGGCTTAAGCAAACCTTCTCTTCCCAGCACCGCATGATGCATTGCAAGGCTACAAACTCACTTTACATTACTAAACATGTTAAGTGCATTCATTATAGTCCAACTCTTTCGTATGCTACCTCCTTCTGCAGCCCTCCACTCTTCTGCTGTGTGCCTTCTGATCCTTGGTGCAAAAGCCCAACTATTCTTTGCACAAGTCGAGGCACAGTAATTGTATTCACGTTTCACAAAAGGAATTTCTGGATGAACTAAATGTTTCATTGCAAGGATCTTAAGTATTCTCTTCTCATTACATTTTTTATTTGGGAAACACTTTAATTAACAGCAACTTAAAAATGATGCTACTAAGTAAAACAATAACACCAAGCACAGTTGTAAATCAGATCACAGGAAGCATAGTTTATAGTTAAAAAAGCATCTTGTGGAAGGTAGATCAAGTGTGAAGAGTTAACTGATGATTTGATAAGTTTGCAGAGCAGGGCACTGGTAGTCAAAGAATAAACAAATAGGATTCAAATAAACAGGATACTTTTCCCCATTAACAGGTGCTGCAAAAACATGTTTAACCTTAATATTTATTTCTTATTTCACTTTTGTTTTAGGAATTATGTGCCAAACCAGCAGCCTCCAAAAGAAGGGTGTTGGTTGAGGTAGCTTTCCTGACATTGCTCTTTAAACTGCTGATTTTCAGGTTGTTAAATTAGTAAAAGAAGAAGCAAAAATATGTCAGTTATTCTCATTATGCTGAGAAAGAAAACCAGCTTTTGTCTGCTACAGAGAATACTTACTTACTTTAATATAAAACAAAAGCAAATCACAGATCCCAGGTTTAGGAATGAAATGGAACTGGATTGGGGCAAACTGATACTTTTAGAGTGTTGGGGACATTTAAAATATGCTGTTACTACACCAGTGCGGTAGAAAAATCTGTCCATTTTATAAATGGTGATACAGAATAACAATTAAAAATGATAAAAACTGGTGGAAATAATAATTTAACATAGCATCTCTACTGTAACATGATGCTGAGATTAGGGGAAGGTAGAATAAATTACTGCTTCCTACAATTGAATGTCAGCATTTGCCTTTAAATAAGATTTTTTTCAGAAAGATTCAAATTATATTCAAATACTGATTTTAGTTCTGACACCCTTAATACTTATTAAATATCCATTCAGCAAAAATAAATAGACATGTCTAATTATAACAGGAATATTAATCAAGATTTGATTTCATCCATTGCTTCACAGGCT
Organism: Erpetoichthys calabaricus; assembly: GCF_900747795.2. Lineage (NCBI taxonomy): Eukaryota > Metazoa > Chordata > Cladistia > Polypteriformes > Polypteridae > Erpetoichthys > Erpetoichthys calabaricus. Next base: position 208,674,236 of record NC_041397.2, on the reverse strand, counting down.
GTTAGTAGTAGGAGCTTACGTGTACAGAGAACACAGAGACAGAAAAATGACTTGTGTTGTGCTATTATGATTTGTTTTTTTGTAGTTGTGTGTATATGTGTGCATACATTATATATACAGTATATACAAACTGCCAAATATACACTTGGGAGGCAGCAAAAGAGCTCAAACGGATGTAATTATATTCCGGACCAGGGAATGGCAGTGTTCAATGATCCTTCCATTCTTTCCTCTGCAGACCGGCCAAAGGGAATCCTGCCTGAGTCTAAGGACATCACTTGTGGTTCCGGGTATACTGACATCTCCAGCTCACCTATATAACCCCAAACCTTTTTCTGTTTCTTGTTGTCTTATTTCCACTACATACACACACACAAACATATATATAAAATCCTAAGCCTAAAAGTGCAACAATTTTGTGTCACTTTTTATGTCACTTTTTTGTCACACTTTAAATCGGGCTTATTTTAAAACCTACATATTTATGTTTGGTATCATTCTTTTCAGAATTTATCGAACTTTAATGTGATGTTGTTAGATTTTCAGATTCTTATTCTATTTTTAAATTATCTATACTAATAAATAAAAGGCAAAGCCCTCACTGACTCACTGACTGACTGACTCACTCATCACTAATTGTCCAACTTCCCATGTAGGTGGAAGGCTAAAATTTGGCAGGCTGATTCCTTACAGCTTACTTACAAAAGTTAGGCAGGTTTCATTTCGAAATTCAACGCGTAATGGTCATAACTGGAACCTCATTTTTGACAATAAACTGTAATGGACGGCAGCTTGATGGCCGTGGGAGGCAGAGTTGAGTGTCACGTCATCACGCCTCCCACGTAATCACGTGAAAAGACTGTGAACTGAGTAAGGAGAAATGAAGGAAGAGCCGCAAACAGCGAAGAACAAAAAATTAATTAAACAATTGAGAAGGGAGCGAGTGAAGCATACAAGCATCTTCATAAGGGAAACAAAGCACGGTGTAAAACGTAAGTTTAAATTAAGTTTATTGAAACGCTCCCGTTGCGGATTGCAATAACATATTCGCGAGATAAAAGAACTCAGTAGGGAGAAATGAAGGAAGAGCCGCAAACAGCGAAGAACAAAAAATTCATTAAACAATTGAGAAGGGAGCGAAACAATAAGAAGCCAGCGAGTGAAGCATACAAGCATGTTTATAAGGGAAACAAAGCACGGTGTAAAACGTAAGTTTAAATTAAGTTTATAGAAACGCTCCCGCTGCGGATTGCAATAACATATTCGCGAGACAAAAGTTTAATTAGAAGACACGAGGTATAAACGAACCACACGCCGTAGCGCAACGTTAGGGGCAACAGTTTCAACCATTCTATGATCTGCTTCTCGCAACTGAAAGACGGCACATGGCGGATGTTAGCCGACTTGCTGACCGCAACGTTAGGGGCTTCAACTCTGGCGCTGACGATAGAGATTAGATTCCCGAGAGGGGATGAAGTGAGTGTGTATGTCTGATGAGCCCAGAATTAGAGAGAAACACGTGTCGCATACTCTTTGCATTATTTGAAAGTAAACTATTAAAACCATTCTATGATCAGCTTCTGGGAACAGAAAGAGGGCACGTGGCGGATGTAACGCGACTTCCTGACCAACCACAAGCGTTACCTGGCAGGTAACCACCCATACAGTCAGATTGTGATTCAGAAAACGAATGCCATGAATGTAATTACCACGATCTACATACTGTCAAATAAACGAAACACACGCCGTAGCGTGACAGCTGTGAAAAGCGAGGTTCAGAAAAAAACAGATCCTTAACAAATTGTTATTGGTATACTGTATTTTCGATCCGTTTAAAAAGGTTTTCTTTTCTTAAAAAATTAAAAGCAGTACTTCGCCGCAACGAAGCGCGAGAATTTGGCTATATATATCTGCTTCTCACACTTAAAAGAGGGCACGTGGCGGATTTTAGACGACTTCATGACCAAACATTACTGTTACCTGCCAGGTTGGGTTACCACTTTTAATACAAAAAAATAAGGGACGCATACTGCAGCGGGTGCCACATCCCAGTGCCAACACTTTGCAGACTGTACTTAAAAGACCCGCCCTCCTCACTGGACAGTTAAAAAGACCAATCAAACTAACGATGACGTCAAGTATTACCCAATCAAAAGTAGGAAAGGAGGCATCTTCATAAAATGCGTGTGGGATGATTTGCATGAGACGCTGCTTTAAAAAAAATGATAAAAAAATACGGGATAAATCCCGTCCCGTATTGATTCAAAACGGGACGCGCAATTTCATTCTCAAATACGGGACGATTCCGTATTTTAAAGGACGGGTGGCAACCCTACAGTGCCAGGTAACCACCCATACAATCAGATTGTGATTCAGACTAGGAATGCAATGAATGTAATTACCCCGATCTACATACAAGGCGAAAGTCTTGCAACATTCAAAGATGATGGTTTGGGATAAGTACACCATAGAACATAAAAGAGCTTATGAAGCCTTGAACCAAAAAAAGCAAGATCTCAGAGATCATAAAAAAAAAAAATAGGAGGTAATGTCGTTTTACTCGCTGTAGATTTTAATCAAATATTACCAGTTATTCCACAAGGGAGACCAGCAGATGAACTCAACGCGTGTTTAAAATCCATGCTTCTCCCACGCTCGGTTATATGTCGCGTGTTCTCGGGTAGGTACACCAAAAAATGTATACATTTAGGCATGTTATGGGCAAACAAAAAATGAGGTATACCCGAAGGCACTGCAGTAGTACTGAATGTAACTTTACTTCTTAAATGTTAATGTTTTACTGTTTAATAATTTATACGCTTCTTATATGTTGTTCAAATTCTTTTATCAAAATACCAGTGACAGCGCAATGCACGATAACATGGAGTGAATACACCATACGCATCCGCCCACGGCCGCCCTGGTGTGCGCAGATAGGAGTTGATTCTACAATAAAATAAAATAAAGATAAAAACCCAGGATTGTTTCCTGCCTTGTGCCCTGTGTTGGCTGGGATTGACTCCAGCAGACCCCCGTGACCCTGTGTTCGGATTCAGCGGGTTGGAAAATAGATGGATGGATGGATGGATTTTACTGTTTAATAATTTAGATTTATATGAAATGTGCTTCTTATATATTACTTCATATTCTCATATGATAATGATGTTAATGTTGTTTATATTGATTTCTATGTTATTGAAACTGCATGTATGTGTGTATATGTATGTATGTATATATATATATATATATATATATATATACAGTGGTGTGAAAAACTATTTGCCCCCTTCCTGATTTCTTATTCTTTTGCATGTTTGTCACACAAAATGTTTCTGATCATCAAACACATTTAACCATTAGTCAAATATAACACAAGTAAACACAAAATGCAGTTTGTAAATGGTGGTTTTTATTATTTAGGGAGAAA